>NW_024070188.1:68702579-69302579 GCF_014754425.2 Oryx dammah
TAGAGTTCTCTACCTCCTTAGCAGAGATAGAGTTCTCTACCTCCTTAGCAGAGGAGCTCTGCGTCAGAACCTGGCAGCCAGGAGATCTATCCTTTTCCCTGGTTTTCCCGTGTCTGCTCCATTCTGCACTGGGAAGGGCCACGTGCACAAGCTGGTGGTCACCTGGGAAACCTCCACGGTCTCTCTTCGTCTGTCACTTGCAAGCAGTGAATAGTGTGGCTCACCCTTGGAAAGTGAGCTCAGGGCTTGTTTGGGCAGAAGAGGTCACGTGGACTCTGGGTACATGTGTCCCCTTGGCTCTGTATTTTCTCCATCCCGTGGGGAGGGATGAGGCTGGTAGAGGACAGAATAGAGCCCCTCAAAAGGGCAGTGTTGAAGGCAGCACCCCGCCAGGTCGGAGCTCGTATTATAAAGGGAAACATTAACTTGATTTAGTTCTTAAACTTTTCTGCTTTCCCTGTCTATGTTTCATTTTACTCATATTTATCATTTATAGTATATATGTTATATATTTAATCTACTAGGAGTGGAGTATCTTTGGAATGAATGGAGTGTCATTTTAATGGATGGTGAGGTGGAGAAGGACACCAGTGAAAGAGGCTGGAGAATATTCACTTATTTAGCTTAATGTTGTCAACAGTTTAAAAAAAGTCCCTTTGAGTGGCCCTTGTGATTCAATGGCAGTTTGCCCAGACTTGAGGGAGCCAGTGCTGGGAATGAAAACTAGATTCACTTTGAAAATTTAGAAAGAAAAGTGACTAAGCAAATTATAATAAGGATGTACTTGATGGCGTGTGTCCTCTAACAGCAAATGAGGTACCGCAGCAGGCTTGGGTTCCTCATCCACTCTCTGCTCTGCCTTCAGCTTTCCCTCCTCTGACCCTGTGCCTGGTCCGCTTAGACCCAGGACCCCTATCCCAACCTGTCCCAGGGCTCAGCCCCAGCTGCTCTGACAGCCTGACAACTCCCTGATGGGAAATAAAGTCGAAATCCAACCTGTGAGACTGCCCTTGGATTGATTCAGCAAAATACCCCCTCCTTCAGTTGAGAGATAAGTTATGATACACCCTTAATCGCGTATCCAAAACCGTTGGAACCAGATGTATGGGTTTTTTTTGTTTGTTTGTTTCAGAGTTTATGGTACATATGCTCTTTATCAGCGGTCCCCAACCTCCAGGCCACGGACCGGTACCTCCCCAGATCAGGGCGGCATTAGATTTGAAATAAAGTGCAGAATAAATGCAATGTGCTTGATTCATTCTGAAATCATCCCCCTCCTTCCCAGTCCGTGGAAAAATTGTCTTCCATGAAACCCGTCCCTGGTGCCAAAAAGGTTGAGGACCGCTGCCGAATATGATGAACTGTCCCGGGGGGAGTTCAAGACAGCATTCTGTAATTAAATAGATGAATATTTCTGCATTAAAATGTATGAATACTCACACAAATAGGAGACAAACAAGGTTATAAATAGCCTCAGGTCAGTTCAGGTCATGTTTTGTTGCCAAGTGGGCTATGAGAAAACCCTTGGTTTTCAGAGCTTTATGGATGCTGGCATCATATATTAGGAACTGTGTGTCTGTGATGATCACCGTTTTTCTCAGTGACCACACAGTCCTGTGTGTTGAGTTTTGTAGCACTCACAGCAGATCTGGGAGGAAGAAGATATTTTATTGTTTTTTGTTCTCTTTTTCCCCCCTCTCTCTTTTTCTTCCTCTCCCACCTCCCTCTGTCTCCATCTCTTTTCTTTCCTTCTTTTTTATAGATAGGGAAACTGAAGTTTTGTGAGTCTGAGTGACTTGGTTGAGATCAAGAGGGGCCCAGCACTCCAGGTCGAGGCACTTGCTGTGCTGTAAAAAGTTTCTGATTTGCTTGTTGGAAACTCTAAACTATAAACTAGCTGACAGAATCCTATGTCACATTGAATGGTACAGGAAGACATGAGAGCATTAACAGTGCCGTTGGAGGTAATCACCCTTTATAACATTGCTTCTTGATAAAACACCTCTCGGTTCACATGCAGAGCGGGAGTAGGGTCCAGGACTGGGCTCGTCTGTAGTGATCGTCCTTCCAGCAGCTCCTCCTTCAGGCCTGGTAGGGGCAGTGGGTCAGCGCCCTCTTCCAGGGCTGGTGGGAGTGTGTGTGGGACGTGGGTAAAATGCAGGGCAGAGAGGGGAAGGTTCGGGTGTTTGGTGTGATAGGAGAGGTCAGGGAAGGGGAAATTGACTGAGGTTCTGATGCTGTGTGGTCAGGACCAGCTCCAGGCACTGGTTACTGTTTCGTAGTGGTTGCCATGGGCGCTGCTGAAAGAGGGATCAGAGACCTGGCGAGTCCAGTGGATCTGTTAGGGCTGCTGCTTGGCAATGCTTTGTCTTTATGAATATTAGGCCAGCCTATCCTTTCTAGGTGGGCATCGGATAAACATGACCTCCTCTGGGGAGATGCAGTTTGATGGCTGCACTTGGTGGCCTATGCCTTTGTGCAAAGAAAATGGTGTTCCTTCTCCTTGGAGTTGTTGTTCTGGCTGGTTTCGGCCCCTCTGCCCTCTCACCTGGTGCCTTCACGCTGGTTACAGACTTCACTTCGAATGTGGCAGCTTGGCATTAGTAGAGATCTGCCTGAAAAGCACTGTATCCTTGTTAGAATCCTAGGGATTGTTTTATGATGAACAATCCTAGGGATTGTTTTATGGGGCTTCTCTGGTAGCTCAGATGGTAAAGAATCTGCCTGCAATGCAGGAGACCCGGGTTCGGTCCCTGGGTTGGGAAGAGAGGAAATGACAACCCACTCCAGTATTCTTGCCTGGAGAGTTCCATGGACAGAGCAGCCTGGTGGGCTACAGTCCATGGAATTGCAAAGAGTCAGGCACAACTGAGTGACTAACACACACACAGGGAGTAGATGTGACTACCAGGTGACAGATGAGAGTGCCGTGGCTCTGGGAGCTGTTTAAGCCCATCTCAAGAGTCTGTGACTCCTGGCTCCCTGGTATCCTGGTCAGGGCTATTTTCTGCCCACTCCCTGCTCTTAGGTGGAAGATGCAGCTTTGGAATTTCAGTATCTGTTTCCCCCAATGTTTCACTCTCTGCTGCCTCTTGTACTTCAAGGAAATCAAACTAGACAATCCTAAAGGAAATCAGTCCTGAATGTTCACTGGAAGGACTGATGCTGAGGCTAAAGCTCCAATACCTTGGCCACCTGATGTGAATGAAGAGCTGACTCATTGGAAAAGACCCTGATGCTGGGAAAGATTGAAGGTGGGAGGAGAAGGGAATGACA
Source organism: Oryx dammah (assembly GCF_014754425.2). Taxonomy (NCBI): domain Eukaryota; kingdom Metazoa; phylum Chordata; class Mammalia; order Artiodactyla; family Bovidae; genus Oryx; species Oryx dammah. Next base: position 68,705,856 of record NW_024070188.1, read on the forward strand.
GAGGATGAAATGGTTGGATGGCATCACCAACTCAATGGACATGAGTTTGAGCAAACTCCAAGAGATGGTGAAGGACAGGGAAGCCTGGTGTGTTGCAGTCCATGGGGTTGCAAAGAGTCGGACACGACTGAGTGAGTGAACAGCAACAACTCTTTCAAAACTCTTTTAAAAATGGATAAACTGATATTATTGTTGAAAGTATTATTTCTCCAGTATTTGGCAAAATTGTCACTTGTTGGCTCTGACTGATCTCACAGCTCTCACTCCTAAGTTTGGGGTATAGTGGGCTCATTGGTATGCCACTAAGTGGGGAAATGCATTCATGTTAAAAGAAAATATTGGAAATCAGAAGGTCTGGGTAAATATGTTAGTATATCAACCCCTTAGTTACAATGTCTTCATTTATATGACCCTTATTTAAAATTCAACATAGTTTGTTAAACTTTTACTTCATGTAATAGATGGGTTCAGGAGTCTTAGCCAAAGTCAATTTTTTTAATGGGAAGTATCTGGATATACATTAACCTTTTAGAATTGTAACTGGTTAGTTATATCATAAAAGCTAGCAATGTGTGAATGAATTGATTGCTTGCTAAACAGAAGAACATGAGGAAAATTAATTTTAGGTTGAGAAAGTATTTCCTAAAAGAGAAGGAGGTAGAGAGGTCAGCTTATGTACTGGGACCTTTCACATGCATTTCATTTACTCCCTAAACTAATTCTGTGGGAAAGATATAATCATTCATGTTTTATAGATCAGGATACATTCGAGTTATTAGTTGGATCTTACAGTAAGTTTTTGTGATATTTAAAAGATGTATGTGTGTTTGTTGCTTAGTCGTAGCCAACTCTTTGTGACCCCATGGACTGTAGCCTTCCTGGCTTCTCTGTCCTTGGAATTCTCCAGGCAAGAATACTGGAGTGGATCTTCCTGACCCAGGGATAGAACCTGAGTCTCCCACCTTACAGAGAGATTCTTTACCGCCTGAGCCACCGAAGAAGCCCTTACCCCCCATCTTATTGCAGATTACTACAGAAAGTCATGTAAGAAGTAGAATTTGGGGGGAAAAAATCAACGAAAGTGCTGAGAGAAGAAAAAATGAGCCAGTTAATAAGATAAGGCCAAGAGGAGTTGGTGCACACACATTCTATTTGCTTTGCATAAAATGCCCTGTGCTTTTATTAAACTTTGAATGCAGGTTTGTTTCAGAATGTCTGTTAGGCAATGCAAAGAGGAAAATGGTTAGTTAGAAGACTGGCATGATACATAAATTTTCAAAAAGACATTTACTAATGTGAAACAGTTGTTTTCATGGCCCTGAGCCCTCCAAACCTTTTCCCTGGTACCTTGTAATGGGACAGTGAATGATGTGGAAAAAGCTGCATCCCCAGCTCTACATGATATCTGGACTAAATAGACTCTGACTCTGACTTGTGGCATCCTTTATTGTAAACCTGGTACAGATTTGTAAAATCATTTAAAATAATAGATATGGGAAGAAGTTCTCTGGTGTTTTGCCTCAAATCAGCAACACATTTAAAAGATCCTGTTACCTTGGTCAGTTATCAAATTGTTGTAATATGAGGATAACATCAACGCTTACCTTTCTTTTCAGAAATGATCTTTTAAAAAAAATGTGGTCCTCAGACTTCCCTGTCAAGAAACCCTTTGATATTTGATCATGTGGTGTGGAACTTTTTCTACAGTTGTGTGTACATTTCTGCTCTCACAGTCAGTAATTCTTAAGCATAAGCTTTCTTTCTGGGTTTTGGTCTTTCTTCCTTTTCTTTCCTGGAAATAGCTTCCAGATGGGAATTAAATTTTTTTTTTTTAAACAAACCTCAAATCCTTATGTTTTACCATCTTTTGACCTATTACCTGTTTTTTTCTGAGTTTCATTTTTGGCTTAGGCATTTTGCTGTTAGGATTTTATTGCTCTGTAATACATCCTGAAAACACTTGGCAACTGTTATAAGGCCACACAACTCTGCTAATGATGCCATGCTCTGGACTTCTTTGCCACTCCCAGTTCTTAGAGGAATTATCTTCCTTCAGGATATTCCTTCTTTCTCACACCTGTAGGTTTCTTTAGAAGATACAAGAAATACCTGGTTAGCTAGTTTAATTCTTGTATCATCTCTATGGAAAAAAATAGTAAAAAGACAGACTTGCTTGGTATCTTTTTGAAATAAAGTGAATTTGTGCAATATTTGATTAGACGCCCCCCTCCGCATTGTTCTTTTGTAATTTTCTAAATGAAGCCACATGCCTTTTTCTTTCACCTATATGATGTCATGTCCCAAGGTGTTCCATCCATAAGGTCTTTTCTTTGGGAGTGCTTGTTCTGGGTGTACCGCAGCTTTTGCACTTAACATGTTCCCTTTGCCAGAGACCTTGACACTTAAGGATTTCTTGATAGTGCTTTCAGTTGTTTGTTTTATGAGACATTCACTTGGTCCTAGAGATTTAGATGATTGTTCCTTAAGAGTAACTTGGGTCACTCATATCCTGCTTCTTGTTTTCATGTCATCATTTATACAAATAAGGGAGCCTGGTAGGTTTTCCTGTAGGATTTTATATATCATGAGATTTATTTGAGACATTGTATCTGTCTTCGATTTTTGGCCCCAAGTTATTTAAAGAAACTTCCCTGATGGCTCAGATGGTAAAGAAACTGCCTGCAGTGCAGAAGACCTGTGTTCAATCACTGGGTCTGGAAGATCCCCTGGAGAAGGAAATGGCAACCCACTCCAGTATTCTTGTCCGGAGGGAGCCTGGCAGGCTTTGTAGTTCATGGTGTCGCAGAGTCGGACACGACTGAGCGACTAACACTTCCACTTTATTTAAAGAAAAATTTAAAAATGTTAAATCTGGGGATTAAGTAGAAGGAAAAGAATGATTCTACTAAGTTTTGGTGAATCTGGAGAGTGGCTGTGAGGATTAAATGAATTAAGAGTGGTGAATTCTGTTGGAGGCTCTTGCTTTGCTGTTGTTACTGTTATTGTTATTTTCTGTCTTTATTCCCACCCTCCCTGCCCCTCTGCATCCTTGCTTTTCACTTTTGGTAGGCTGTGGAGTGAGACAGGGGGCACCTCTGCTGAGCCAGGTTTCCCAGGTCTGGCCAAATGGACTCTGACCCGTGTTTCCGGCCACTATGTTGGTTGGTACATGCCTGATACTCACACAGTGGGACGTTCTGGTTGGGCTTTGCAGTGTAGGGAACAAGGGGAGAGCAAGAGAGTGAGGAAGTGTATTAAGTAAGGTGAGAGGGTGCGTCCTGGAGCAAAGGACAGTTTCTCATAGGTAGGATTACTGAGACAAGAACATTAATCAAAACAAATTAGTGTAAAAACATTCATCAAAACAATTAGCATAACCACTGTTTTTCAGCCCTTCCTTTCCGTCTGGCTGTTTAAATATTAGCATTCAGGTTGATGCTGGACTCACGTAAGCCTCATTTAATACTGGGAACATTCATTGGAGTCAGCTTTTTAGAATCTGTTAAGTATTTTCTCTACTCCAAGATAGATGGTACTCCGGCTTTATTTACCATATTCTCTTATGGCCTTTTTCTGCTGATGGGGATGAGTAGGAGAAAATGTTGGTTGAAAGCACTCACATGGGCTTGCTGTGTATGAACAGCTGTATGGGTGCAGATGTTTGGAATCAGCTGATAATTTTAAATAATCTCTACCTCATCATATTAAATACATTTGCACATGTTGCTTAACTTTAATCTGAAATGCCATGTAAAAACGTTTGTTGTATAAGAAGCATTGCAGTAACAAGGAGAGTAGCTTAATGGTTTTTACATGCTTCCTCTGCCAGCCACTGTTCAACTGTTTCAATATTACTTATTGACTCAAATATCCATGTATATATATATATACACACGGACACACACACATATGAATTTATTTATTTCTCACAACACCACTATGAAAGTGGCACTTTCGTTATTCCCATTTTACAGTGACAAAATCAAGGAAATGAATGGTTAAGTAACTTACCCCACGTAGCACAGGTGGTGTGTGGCACAGCTGGAATTTAAATCCAAGTAGCTGTGCCACAGTCCATATCACTACCCTGTAGTACTTCTCAGTGCTTAGTATTTAACTCCAAGCAAATAATAATCATAATAAGCCCATCCAAAGTTATTTTATTACAAGAAAATCTAAAAACGATATATGGTTGACCCTTGGACAATGCTAGTTTGCACTGTTTGAGCGGGGCCACTTATTTTTAATAAGTAAATACTACAGTGCTACCTGACTGCCTGGTTGATTGAATCCCTACCTAAGGAGGAACCACGGACACGGCGGGGCAGCTATAACATTATACTTGGATCAACTCTCACCTTGCTCAGCGGTCAACTGTAATTTAAAAAATGGAACCTGGTTCTGTGGCATGGAACAAAATGGGCCTTTGTTAGGGATTTGGCTATCTCTCTTTAGGTGGAGAGTTGAATGGTCTAGACGTTTCTGTGACCAACATCTGTGTGACTTCCTGAACTGTGTCCTGGGTTAGTGAGCACCCAGCAAGTGTGTCCGTGGAATTTACTGTCTCTCATCTGGAAACCTGGGTCAACCAATCCCCAAAAGTCTGTGAGTGGCCTTTCACGGTTAGTTAGTTAGTTTAGTCGCTCAGTCGTGTCCGACTCTGCGACCCCATGAATTGCAGCACGCTAGGCCTCCCTGTCCATCACCAACTCCCGGAGTTCACTCAGACTCACGTCCATCGAGTCCGTGATGCCATCCAGCCATCTCATCCTCTGTCGTGCCCTTCTCCTCCTGCCCCCAATCCCTCTCAGCATCAGAGTCTTTTCCAATGAGTCAACTCTTCGCATGAGGTGGGCAAAGTACTGGAGCTTCAGCTTTAGCATCATTCCTTCCAAAGAAATCCAAAGGGCTGATCTCCTTCAGAATGGACTGGTTGGATCTCCTTGCAGTCCAAGGGACTCTCAAGAGTCTTCTCCAACACCACAGTTCAAAAGCATCAATTCTTCGGTGCTCAGCCTTCTTCACAGTCCAACTCTCATATCCATATATGACTACTGGAAAAACCATAGCCTTGACTAGACCCTGCAGATAACTTTGTGGGGCAGGAATTTATTTCAGCCACCAGAAACATTGTTGTGACTCATCATGAAGGGCTTCTATCTTTACTTATTAGGTATTGGAAATTAACAAATCTCAGAAATGTTTCCCACACAGAGACCCAGTAGGTGAGACTGATATTTCGGTATGTTGAGTGTTGGAGAGAAAAAGGATTTTACGAACCGTTTTATGTCACTGCCTAGAGTGATGCTTGACATTTAGGGACTTGATACTTGTATAATGGATTAACACGTAGAATACCTTAGGTTTGTAGGAAAATGTAGGGAGTGTTTGATTTTGATTTTTTAGAAGGTGAATTCTGTTTAGATGTAGAGAGTGGCACTGTTTTGGCTTGCCTAGGAACTCAAGGACTAATTTCCACATTTATGTAGCAAAGGCACAAAGGAAGTAATTCTTAGTAATTCTTAAATTTGGTGAGATTGGATCAATTATATTTACTTCAGTAGGCCATTAAATTGTCATGACTACCAGGCAAATTTAAGATTAAATACTATAAATAGTATTTGTAAATATTTTAGTATCTTCATCTTTACTCCTCTTCTCGAGTAATTATTATAATTGATATAACTATTATTGTTTGAATGAGAGCAAAATGATCCTCCCATTCTAATGATATGATGGAAAAGAGCAAAGAAATATATTTTTGAGATCCTCTGTTTTGCATGTTAGAGTTATTAAATATTCCTGGGTCAGAATCCGTGGAGCACAATATTAATACATATTTTGCTTTCAAGTTTGAAGTCACTTAATAGTAATTACCTTAATTTTTAACTTCATCTATCTCAGAAACACATAAAGTTTTAAAGGGAATAAAGGAAAGAACCTATTATTACATTTCTTTACTTAGCATCTTTTTGTGATACATTAAAGATATATCACAATATTGGTAAAATATTTTCTGCGAGCTTCCATGACTTTCATTGTCTTAATCAGATTGGCTTCTAAACAAAGTGTTTTGGGCAAAGGTTTGCAATTTTATGAATATGCTGAAAATCTTTACTTTCTTAGCTTAAGAAGTTTCTTCCTTCTTTTTGTTGGATTTTATAGGGGAATATTGACATTTAGCTGTGAAATTCTTTCTAGTCCAAAAGTAAAGTATTGAGAAATTATGGGAAATGCTGTCTGTGTTTTAAAGCTTATAGTCAGTTCTTTGAGACAGTTAGCATCTGGGTTATAGGAACATCTTACATTGGGTGTTTTCTCTTTCAGTATTAATAATATACTTGATATGGTTATAGAATTTTTTCTTTAGTAAATATGGGCTTTGAATTTCTGTGTTTATTTTAGCATATATTTTTCAGAGATAAAATTCATTTGAATTTATTTAATTTTTGTTAAGGCAGTTTAGTATTTTCAGTACATACCAATCAGCCTGCTTTGAGGTCCCCAAATAGCAGCTATAATTTGGCTGTATTGAATTGCTAAGTGTAAATTTTCATATTCGAAGATAAAAGAAAGAGATGTAATTTTATACTATAACTGTTTGTTGTTCAGTTGCTAAGTCATGTCTGACTCTTTGTGACCCCATGGATTGTAGCACACCAGGCTTTCCTGACCTTCACCATCTCCCAGAGTTTGCTCAGACTCGTGTCCATTGGGTTAGTAATGCCATCCAACCATCTCATCCTCTGTCATCCCCTTCTCCTCCTATAACTGTTAAATTTCATTATGTATGAAGTCACTGTGTTGTACTGTAAATATTGAATTCCAGTTCTAAACTGGGCCCAGTCGTGAAGAGAATGAGTAAAGGACAGTTACATCTGATGTGACAGGTATTCCTGTACAAAGTCTGGTTTGACCCTAAAATATTCAGCAGGATTGTCTTTTAGAATTTGGGACTGCAAGAACCAGGTCTTACTTGCCTCTTACTGCCATGTGCAACCAATGCCCAGCTCTGGGAAAGCAGCCTTCCTAAGGATAAACTGAAGAAAGCAGAACTTGTGGTTAAAAGTGAAAGAGTCCATATGTGCCTATTTTTGCTGGTGCTGTCGTAGCACTAGAGTTAGAGCAAAATCCCCCAAAGGAATAAACTTACGTGGCCAAAGGAAAGTGGAGACAAGGTAGCTATGTGTGGTTGAGGAAAATGATGGTAGAGTGGTGGGGACTGCCCGGGGGACCAGGGCAGGGTGTTGGCAGGCAGAGGTGGCCTGATGCACCTCCCAGACTTGGAGGCGCCTGACTTAGAGTCACCAGTACTGTCTGAGGCTGGGTCAGGGGAAGAGGAGGAGGTTTGGGGCTGAAAACGGTAAACAGTGTAACTTTATCTCTCAGGTCTTTCCTCCTTCATCCCTTCCCGCACAGGAGAACAGAGACTTATACATTTCATGGAGGATGGTTCGGTTCAGGTTTGACATCAGGAAAAGGAAGGGACATCAGAATTCTTGTAGCTATCCCAGCCCAAATCAGAGAATGCTTTTGTTGGGAGTATAGTATGAAAGTGTGAAAGTGTTAATCACTTAGTTGTGTCCAGCTCTTTGCAACCCCATGGACTGTAGCCCGCCAGGCTCCTCTGTCCATGGAATTCTCCAGGCAAGAATACTGGAGTGGGTTGCCATTCCCTTCTCCAGGGGGATCTTCCCTATCCAGGGATTGAACCTGGGTCTCCTGCATTGCAGACAGATTCTTTACCATCTGAGCCACAAAGAAAGCCTTTGGAGTATAGTGACGTCACAGCATGGAATTGGATGACCTACTTTGAGCCCAGGAGTTGGCAGGTGACACCCAAGCTCATAAACTTGAGCGGTTGACTGCCTTGTTTTGAAATGCGAGAGGATGCCAGAAGTCGGATGTTGGAGGGGAGCCTCTGTCATTACAGCCACACCCGAACACCAGGAAAAAGGAATTTAGGGGAAACAGAGAAAAATGATAACTGATATTATATATATCAGAGATGTGGGAAAATAATTGCATCTTTGAAACAAGAAAATGCTATAAAAATCAGATTCAGAGAATAAGAGATCTTGGAAATTAAAAATATGACATTAGAAATTGGGAGAGTGAATGTAAGTTATATGGAAACTCTGTAAATCATGTCTGACAGTCAGAAAATAGTAGTGTCAGCATAGTATTTTTTTTAAATGAATGTTTTATTTAATTTTTTATCTGGATCAGACCTCTTCAACATTATTATTTTTTTATTTAATATTGATTTATTCATTTGGCTGCATTGGGTCTTATTTGAGGCATGTGGGATCTTTTTAGTTGTGGCGTGTGGGATCTGGTTCCCTGATCAGGGATTGAACCCCAGCCCCTTGATTGGGAGTCTGGAGTCTTAGTGGTTGGACCACCAGGGAAGTCCCAAGCACAGTATTTAGAAATGGGTAAATAAATGTCAGAATAAATAGATAACAGATGAAAGGGGGCAGCCTCATGGAAGTAAACCTGAAGCAGTACTACTGCATTTTGTTGCAGCCCTATTTGGTTTAAAAAACTATGTGCATTTATTACCTTGGTAAAAATGGAAAAACATGTAATGAGAGATTTACTTCAGAAATCATTTTGTTGAAAAAAATTATTGACAGGGTAGGAAATGTGGCATAATATTACTTTTTGGCAATCCCGGAAGTAGTATGGTCCCCTAAATTTTTTTAGTAGCTGTCTTTCTTCAGCACCCAATTTCTTGCCAAGTTAGGTATGGTTATCCTCCCATCTTCTATACCTTCTGCTAGGCTTGGCAAGCTTTGTGGCTTTTGAAATCCTTTATTGTGCATGTGAACTGCAAAGATGCAGATTATTTTGAGATAGGCTTCTCCTCACGTTACCACCACGAACTTTCCAAATTGCCAGTGATGGTGGGAAGATTTTCGGTTAGACATTTCACAAGTTGTGGTTGTAATGGAATACAAATGTGAGGAATGGAACATTTTAAATGAACAGTGAGAGCCTACAGACCTTCCAGCCGAAGTGGACTCTTTCCAGCATTTCTGGATGTAGAAACCATTTTTTTTAGAGTTAAACGGCCTCCTTCAGCTCTTCATTTAATAACTGTGAATGGCTGTTGTGAAAACATGGGCCTCCACAGAATGTCCGAGCTGGAAGATGCTTTAAGGGGCCATCTTGTCCACATCTGCTGCCTGATGATTGTTGAAATTCATTCAAGGACCCGGGAAATGACTTTCCGTGGCTTACACAGTGGTCCCAGACACAGTATTCTTTCTGCTTCTCTGGGCTGCCTGGACCGCAGGAAAATGTCTTGCTCACTTTCCTTCAAATCTCATTCTGTTCTTGGTGGTTGTCTATGGATTTGTATCTGAAAAGAGACAGCCTTCCAGGAAATATTCATATGTTTAAGGGTGGGGTCTGTGGACTTCTTGAAGGATTCTAAGTTTATATTTACCGTGGTGTGTGTGTTAGTCACTCAGTTGTGTCCGACTCCTTGCGACCCCATGAACTCCATGGAGCCCGCCAGGCTCCTTTGTCCATGGGATTTTTCAGACAAGAATCCTGGAGTGGGTTGCCATTCTCTTTCCAGGGGATTTTCCTGACCCAGGGATTGAACCTAGCTCTCCTGCATTGCAGGCAGATTCTTTTACTGTCTGAGCCAGCAGGGAAGCCCAGGGGTTTTGTTAATTTCTTGAAAGAGATGTGACATACACCTGTGGATTAAAACAGGCAGATCTTGGGCTTGAAGTCTTCAGTTTTAGCACAAACAGAGATAGGGTGAGAGAGAGGGGAAACAAGAGGAGGGGAAAGAGAGTAGAGGTGTGAGCACCAGTTCTTTCCTCTTACTTTCCTTTTGGTTTATGGGAAAGAAAAGCTGTGGTATTAAGTCTTCCAGAGCAGTTTTTGCATTGCGGCAGAGACCTGCTGGCTGCCACCAACGTTTGTGCAAAATTGGATGTTTGTACCTTCTCTGAACTTTTCCCCTGATCCAGCCCCTAAATGTTGTTCACTGGCCTTCTAACTCCATCTAGGCTTGGCATCTCCTGGAGCTCCTTTTTTATTGGAGTGTTGTGGGTATTAATGGTTGGCTGATTAAAGGAACTCACAGCAAGGATATTAATGATTACTTCTCCTGGAGGGTATGTGCCTATTCTCATAGAGCTGTTCCAGAAGCAAGATGGGGTAAACCTCAGTTGTTACTATGGAAGCTCCTGGGAGCAATTAGAATGTGGTATGTTTTGTAATCCTGAAACGTGAAAGTGAAAGTCGCTCAGTTGTGTCTGACTCTTTGTGATCCCATGGGCGTATTGCAGGCAGATTCTTTAGCCCAAGAATACTGGAGAAGGTAGCCTATCCCTTCTCCAGTGGATCTTCTCGACCCAGGAATCAAACTAGGGTCACCTGCATTGCAGATGGATTCTTTACCAACTGAGCTATCAGGGAAGCCTTTGTAATCCTACCTGCCTAGTATCTGTGCTTTGCAAACCCCAGGGGCTTAGTGACTCAAAAATGAGTCTTTCTGGAAAAAATCTGGAGAAGTTTCATCATTATCAAGAATATGTTAAAAAAAAAAAAGGTGCTGACATCACTAATTATCAGGGAAATGCAAATCAGAACCACAATGAGATATCATCTCACACCTGTTGGAATGGCTGTTGTCAAAAAAACAAATAACAAGTGTTGGCAATAATGTGGGGCAAAGGGAACCCTTCTGCACTGTTGGTGGGAATGCAAATTGGTACAGCCACTATGGAAAACAGTACAGAAGGTACTGAAAAAATTAAGAATAGAGCTACAGTGTGATCTAGCAGTTCCACTTCTGGGTATATATCCAAAGGAAATGAAATCTCTGTCTCCAAGAGGTATCTGCAATCCCATGTTCTTTGTATTATTTTTGATAATCGCCAAGACACAGAAACCAATAAATGTCTACTGACACACAAAGATGTAAATACACACATACACACAATCCTGCGACTGCTCACAACATGGGTAAACCTTGAAGGCATTGTTCTAAGTGAAATAAGTCAAACAAAGGGGCAGACGTGTCGCATGATCTCACTTATATGTGGAATCTAAAAAAACGAAGAAAACCCCACCTGAACTCAAAGATACAGAGAACAGATTGGTGATTACAGAGGGGCAGGGTGTTGGGGGAGGGATAGATTGGTAAAGGTGTTTAAAAGCTACAAAAATAAATTCTAGTGATTTAATGTACAGTGGAGTGACTACAGTTACCAATACTATATTGCATATTTGGAAGTTAGTAAGAGCGTAAATCTTAAAATTCTCATCACAAGAAAAAGAATTGTAACTATGTGTGGTGATGGATGTTAACTGATGTTCGTATTGTGGTTATCATTTTGTAGTACATACATATATCAATTATTTGTGCTGTACACTTAAAGCTAATATTATATGTCAGTTATATATCACAAAAATAGTATGTTGAAGATATCTGTTAGTTGAACCCGTTGAATTGTACAGTGACTATTAAAACCTATGAACGTCCTTTGAGAATTCCTTCTTTAAAAGCTGTGTGTGTGCTTTGTCACCTCAGTCCTGTCTGACTTTTTGTGGTTCCATGGACTATAACTCTTCAGGCTCCTCTGTCCATGGGATTCTCCAGGCAAAAATACTGGAGTGGGTTGCCATTTCTTCCTCCAGGGGATCTTCCACACTGAGGGATTGAACCCATATCTCTTATGCCTCCTGGATTGACAGGCAGGTTCTTTACCACTAGTGCCACCTGTTTAAAAGTTATTTTATACTAAAACTATTGAAATACATATTTTTATTTATCATAAAAAATAACTTCTTGGTTTAATAATTCTGCTAATTTTAAATTGTCTTTCTTTGGAAATGTTTTATTCATTTCCTCAGTGAGTAAATTTATGTTCAACCCATTGAAAACATAATATAAGTGTTTCCTGGGAATTCCCCAGTAGTCCAGTGGTTAAGACTCCATGCTTTCACTACCAAGGGTGAGGTTCAGTCTCTACTTGAGGGATTATCCTGCAAGCTGTATGGTGTGGCCAAAGCCAAAACAAAACAAAAAAAGAAGCCTTTCTCAGTACATCAAATGTTTATATCTTTTGATAATGATAGAGATTAGGGTTTTTATTGTTCATCACACATCCTTTCCTGTTTTACCTCTGGACTCCTTTAGCAGTTAGGTGAATCAAGACAAATGTTTTTAAATGCATACAGAATAAAATATTTGGCATTACAAAGAAAAACAATTCATATTGAAATTCAGTTACAAAATGCTGAAAAAACCTATGATAGAGTAATTTTCTTTTATATTAATGCATTGGAATGACAAGTTCCAACAGTGGATTCAGTAACTTTTATTCTAGTCTAGTCTGGTCTGTTCTGAAGTGATTATGAGCCAAATGATTTTCAGCTATAATGTGATGTAAAAATGGCTGTGATTTTTGTTGGTGATCCTGCCAAAGATACTCCTAAGAGTGTGTTTTGTGATCTAACTTCTTAGTGAGTGAGTGAGTGAAGTCGCTCAGTCCTTTCCGACTCGTTGTGACCCTGTGGACTGTAGCCCACCAGGCTCCTCTGTCCATGGGATTCTCCAGGCAAGAACACTGGAGTGGGTTGCCTAGTTAGAGATGCAAATTTCTGTTACAAGTGGGTTGAAGAGTCTACTACGGCCGCACCACCCTGAACGCGCCTGATCTCGTCTGATCTTGAAAGCAAAGTAGGGTTGGGCCTGCTGTACTTGGATGGAAGAAGTGGGTGAGGATATCTCTTTTTTTTTTCCCTGTCCGAGTTCGGGGACCCTTGGCATTGTAATCACCTTGGATGATGGTGATTATTTAAGACGAACATCTATTTCCTTAGAGCTTTGGCAGTAACAGCAGTATGTCATGAAAAGTATTTTAACTTAATTTTTATTGGAGTATAGTCAATTTACAGTGTTTATGCTGTGCAGCAAAGTGAATCAGTTATATGTATATAAATGTCCACTCCTTTTTCGATTCTTTTCCCATACAGTCATTACAGAGTATTGAATAGAGTTCCCTGGGCTATACAGTAGGTCCTATTTTATATCTAGTAGTGTGTATATGTCAGTCCAAGTCTCCCAATTTCTCTCTCTTCCCCACGGTCCCCCTTGGTAACATAAGTTTGGTTTCTACATCTGTGACTCTTTTTCTGTTTTGTAAGAAAGTTCATCTGTACCATTTTTTTCGATTCCACCTATAAGCTGTATCGTATGATATTCATGTTGAGAATTTCTACGGGGACAACAGTTTGAATGGGAATAACTCTTTGTGGAGTGCCCCCTAGGCTGGGCACTGTACTTGCCGTGGTCAACAAAGCCGGTAAGCACACACGGTGATGGTGCCCGGCCCTTGCAGTGTGTAGACTAGGAGAAGAAACAGACACCACCCTGCAGAGCATACAGAGCTGTGTAATTGCAACTCTAGGGCATAAGTATGTCCTGCAATGCTGTGATTGTGCGTCACGAGGGGGCTTCACTGGCCCTGGGAGGGCTCTAGTGGTGGGAAGGCCTCCTAAGGGAGCCACGTTTAAGTTGACGCCGGGGTGTTGTCTGAGGGTGGAACTCGGCCCGTGCAAAACCTGAATGAGGGCAGTGATTGGGAACGAAGTGAGCTGAGACTGTGTGGTGAGGTTGGCAAAAAGATACAGTTTGTATTTCACTCGGTAGTGTTTTTACTTCTGGTTGAAGAGGCCGAGTTTACCTTTTAGCTTGATGGCATGTATTATTTCGTGTATTAAAGGCTCGACCTCTAAAAGCTTTAGAAATTCGTTTCGAGTATATACGTTGAAAAATTGATTATAAAATTTATGAGAACCAGCTTTCTTGAGAGAGCTGGACCCTTTACATTTTTTATCATTTAATTCCTAAACGTTATCCTTCACCCATGTTTTCATTTGGCACAAATGTAAGAAAAACCTAAAGAGAATTGAGGAGGCGCTACGCTCCTTTGTGTTTGTAAAGATACACACCTTCCTTACCTGGCTAGTCCTGGGCAAATAAGTGTTCATTCTTCTGGGTTTTAAGGCAACAGGCTCCACAGCCTGGCAGAGGCTCAGACAGAGCAGAAGGGGATTGGGCTGAGCACAGGGCAGGAATGCAACCATTCTGGTCAGGCCAGTTGGGGAGGGACTCTTCTCCCCACAGTTCTCATACTGTTTGGCCCTCATTTAAAATTTGACTCCAGCAAAGCACACTCTCCAGCCGAGGGGTACACACATCTTTGTGACTTCAGGAAACATGCACGGTTGGCTTGTGAACATTAACTACCTTTGGAGGACATGCTGAGCCAGCAGGAAATGGAAGTGACATCCGCTTCTACACATGGGGACGATGGAGGGTCACAGGCAGGTAAAGAACTTACAGTGGCCCTTAAACTTTTGTGCGTTGTTTGTAGAAAGGAAACCTTGGCAGGACTCATTAAGCCAAGAAATAGTGTAAAAATGACTGAGTAACAGATTCTAAATCATTTTGTCCCGTGGGTGACCTTGGAATTTTTTGACCACCATTTTCTTGTAAAAATATTATGAAAGAAGTTAGTTTACAGTATTTTGGAAACAGGAGTTTGCTCTGCTTGCTAGTGCTGTAGACTTTCCAGGGCAGAACAGAACCGCTGTCAGCCCTTGAGCTTAATACCAAACCTGGCACTTTACGCATGTTGATATGGATGGATTGGAGTCTGTATCTAATGACACCCTGAAAATTATCCATCATTTGTCTGTGATGCCAGGAGATTTGTCCCAAAGTGTTTGTTGTATGGAAATCATAAAGGGATAGAAATCTCCCCCCCCCCAAGACTATAAATGGGTTAATCAGCTAAAACCGTGGTGTGGTGCTATTCCAAAGCTCCAAGGCTGAGTAATGAATTGGCATGAGCGGCCATCCTGTGTTCGCTTCATTTGGCCATCCCTCTCTCTATTTGTTCGCTGACTCACTTGTCATTTATTGCATGTCTGCTGGTGCCGAATTCCATGATAGACTGTTGAGAAATAGAGACAAATAAAGCAAGACCTGTGCTTAGTGGCTTTTGGAGAATGACTCAGGGCCAGTTGCTAAGGAGTGTAATAGTGGCGAGTACTAGGGGTGGTGGGAACTTGGATTAGGAGGGATTCATTTCTGGAGTTTGACTCTTCTTTGGAGTCAGGGGATGTTTCCCAGAGGAGGCACCTGCAAGATGGCAGAGGAGAGCGTGGTAGACAGGGATTCCAGGCTGAAGGGAAAGTGTGTGTCAAGGCATAGGCGTGTTGGGTGAATTATGTGGTGAGATGCTGTTTCTGTATTTATTAACGAGCCTCCTCTGTCGCTGCCTATCGCCTCAGCTGTGGGCAGCTTGCAGCTCCGGAAACAGCCTCTGTACAGGCTCTTTCCTATGCCTGGGTACCTTTCCCGGCTCTTGGCTAGCCCCTTTGACTATAATTGGGTGATGGATTAAATTGCACCTTTTCCGAGATGCCCATCCTGACTACCCGTCTGAAGTAGATTCGTCCTGTTATTCCTACCATCCATCCTGTTGCTTGTTTCAGACTTGTCACAATGCTGATTGCTTGTTTACTTTGTTGCTGAGACGTCCCCAGACTGTCATCTCCATCAGGGCATTTCATGTTTACTGGTGTGTCCATAGTGCTTTGCATAACGCCTGACCTGTAGGGGTGATAGATACTTATAGATGAGGGAATGAATAGGTAAAGGAATGAATGAAAAGGCCTCACTTGAAAACCAAAGACATTCTTTTTTTTTATTTAATTTGATTGTCCTTTTGTTTATTTTTTAAACATTTTCAAATTTATTTATTTTTAAGGATGATTGCTTTATAATATCTTATTGGTTTCTGCCATACATAAATATGAATCAGCCATAGGTGTACATAGGTCCCCTCCCCCTTGAACCTCCCTCCCACCTTCTGCCCCATCCCACCCCTCTAGGTTGTCTCAGAGCCCCGGTTGGAGCCCCCTGAGTCATACAGCAAATTCCCGCTGGCTCTCTATTTTACGTATGGTCAAGTGTATCTTTGCATGCTACTCTCTCGGTTCACCCCACCTTCTCTTTCCCCTGATTGTGTCCACAGGTCTGTTCTGGGTCTGCGTCTCCGCTGCTGCTCTGCAGATAGGCTCATCAGCATCATCTTTCTAGGTTCCATATATATGCGTTAGTATACCATATTTGTTTTTCTCTTTCTGACTCAACTTCACTCTGTATGGCAGACTCTAGGTTCATCAAACACATTCTTAATGGACTTGCAATTCCAGCTTATTCCTTGAAGTTTGAGGTAGTTCTTAACTAGGCCCTTAGTATCTCAGTGAAGAATTTTGTTCAAGACCTTTGGGTGTTCAGTTCATTTTAGTCGCTCAGTCGTGTCCGACTCTTGGTGACCCCATGAATCATAGCACGCCAGGCCTCCCCATCTATCACCAACTCCGGAGTTCACTCAGACTCACGTCCGTCGAGTCCGTGATGCCATCCAGCCATCTCATCCTCTGTCGTCCCCTTCTCCTCCTGCCTCCAATCCCTCCCAGTATCAGAGTCTTTTCCAATGAGTCAACTCTTCACATGAGGTGGCCAAAGTACTAGGTAAAAGAAAGTGGGAATTTCCTCTGGATCTTGGCAGGAGTGATGTGAAAAAAAAAAAATCTAAGGATTCTTTAAGTTGAATATACAAAGGTGAGAGAAATTCTATTCAGAATGCTTAAGTTATAAACAGAAGAGAAATTTATTAATTTAAAGAAAGCTGAATGAACTGCATCATTAAATCAAGTCATTCTTTATAGTCATTTTATAAAATTATATTGCATTTCTATTTGTACTGCTTAGTTCTCTGACTTGTCCTGATAATTTTGGTGATTTATTCTTATCTGTGCTCTGAAATCTTATTTTTATAATTAATATCATTATCATTATTTAAACCCTTATATAAATCAGTGATGTTCTCATATTGATAATTATTCTTTTTATTTAAAACAGTATTCATATAACATTCCCCATCACTTTCATTGCTATTTCCCTCCACTTTTTTTTCAGTTCTTAAAAGTCCATAAAATGGCTTCATTTCCACTTCATCTTACCCACACTCATATTTTTCTTATACATGTCACATACAGCACAAGATATTTTCCGTGACATATCGTCAGCAGATTATTTTCATCATATTGAAAGATTATGCACCAACATTTATTTTGTAAGTTCTATAGTGTTGGCAGGTGGAAACTGTTACGTGAAATGGCACTCTGAGTGAAAGGAAAATCCGAAAGTGAATTGCTTCAATGGTTATGATTGTTTTCCCCATTTGTTCTCCTCCAAATGAGAACGCCCGTGCAGAACTGTTAATCCCAAGGGGCGGCAGACAGGGCTTCTCGGCTTTAGTCAGTGGCTGGGTGATTGGCACCTCCTGATATGTTTCATTATTGATATCTCTTTCCCTGGCTTCTGATTCCAGCCTTTTGTTCCCTTCTTGGAGAAATGGGGAAAAATACATTTATATGCTATTTTGAAAGTGATATTTTGGTTATCGTTCTTTGTGACGGCAACATCTTATTTACCTGTTGGTTTCATTTATTCATCCAGTAAATGTTTACTGCCCACGTACTCCGTACCAGGCACTGTGGTGGTCACCAGGCACTAAAAAATGACTTACAATTACCAACATTTAAATTATTTTACAGTGTTTCAGAAGAGGATAATGTGGAAGAAGTCTTATGTCAGCAGAGAAATATTTTGTGGTCTGCCTGGTAATGTTTTTTTTTTTTTCCAAAATTGCTACTGGCTAGAAAATGATGATGGCTTGCACTTCTGACAGCACTGCTAATGTTGGGTTTCTGTGCCTGGGCCCTTTGTGCGGTGCAGACAAGAGGCGTTTGGAGATGCTTAATTTCACCGGAACGCTGCACCTGTTGCTGGCTAATCTTGCATATGAAATCCAGAACCTCGAGTCACTTGCTTTCATTTCCTTTTCCTGCCCCCTCTTTCCGGCGTGGAGAGGCTCAGTTTAGTAACTCAGATGAAGAATAACCACCTTATTCCTTCGGGGCTATGGTTTTAATGCCCTGGGGAGTGGAAGTGTCGGGGCCTTTTGTCATTCTCTTGCAGAAGGGCTCACCTCTGACTGGCCTCGAGATTCTGCAGCTTGTGTTTGTGCCAGAGTTTGGGATTGCAATGAGGGTGGAGCTGGCTACATGATACCTGGGACCTGACTGCTGTTGAGGAACATGCATTTCCTTTTGGTTTCATATGTTTTTGGCTGTGACTTTGAGGAAGAGAGGAAGTATTATATAGTATTATTTACCCTCAGAGAAACAACTTTGAAACCTCTGGGCTTCATGATGGTTCAGGCAATGCTGTTGACAGCCAGTGAGCTGCTTCTTGAAGGCCCACGATGGGATGGGAGGAAATACTTGGGGCAGGGAGTTGGATCTGAGGTTCAGAACACCCATGGCATGAATTTGGTGTCATGAATGGAGAAGGAAACGGCAACCCACTCCAGTATTCTTGACCAGAGAATCCCATGAACAGAGGGGCCTGGCAGGCTATAGTCTATGTGGTTGCAAAGAGTTGGACACAACTGAGCGAGTAACTCTAACTTGGGGTTATGAAACCTAAGTTACCTCATTTTTTAAAGAGAAGCTGAGATACTGACACAGCTTAACCTGTAAGAATTTTGCAGGCATCCATGAAAATAAATGTGAAAGGACTCTGAAGTTCAGAGGTCCCTAAAATCGGTCACTTTTTACTGACCAAATTACAGACTGATGTTCCAATAGAAACATGGCTCGTTCCAACCCTCTACTGAATTGGCAGCCTCAGGGAAGTTATTTTTAGTGTTAAACGTTCCTCATTTAAAACCAGGTTTGTTCTATTGGCTCCATTTTTAAATCTTTTTATAGATGGACGGATTTACTCATGAACATTTTCTGGAGGAGAGAGATTTTATGGAAAGTGGGACTCTGTATGAAGTGGCACATAAGTGGTCCCAACCTGCAAACCGTGGAAGAACTTGCTGTCAGGGGCAGCCCTGGACTACGGGCCTGGCTCTCTTCTCCTCTTCTTTCTGGATCGCTGTTTTTCTCTTTTGTACCTTCTGGTTCTGTTTCCGAGCTCCACCCTGTCATCTTCCTCCCTGTTCTCTGTCACTCCTTAGATGGTTTAATCATAGGCTCTTTGTGCATTTCTTGCCTCTGTCGTGTTGACTCCCACCTCCTTTGGCAGCCCCTGCCCTCTCCTTTCCCCTTTTGCAGGCCCCAGCCTGTATTGGGGCTGATCCCTGAGGGAGTGACAGCGGGCGCCACACATTCCCTCTGCAGTTGCCTCACTCTGCCGGGCCTGGGAACTGGTTCTTGTCTGCACCGCCTGGAACAGAGTAGGTGCTAAGTCAACAAATCAATTAGCTGACTGACTCCCATGGGCCCAAGGCTCAGGGATCTTGTTTATAAGTCCCATGGCTCGTAAGTTCTGGGCTGACAACCATTACTTGCATTCTCTGTTCCTCACCTGGTTATTGGACTTCCCAGGTGGTGCTAGTGGTGAAGAAAGGATCCACTGGTCAATGCAGGAGACACAAGAGACTCAGGTTCAATTCCTGGGTCAGGAAGATCCCCTGGAGAAGGAAATGGCAACCCTCTCCAGTATTCTTGCCTGGAGAATCCCTTGGACAAAGGAGCCTGGAAGGGTGTAGTCCATAGGGTCGCAAAGAGTTGGGCACGACTGAAGCAACATAGCATGCACCTGGATATCTCTTGGCAGCTACATCATCCTAGAAATCCTGAAACGGATTTAAAATACCCAAGGTCAGTTCTTTGGCATTGGTTCTGCCTCATTATTACCTGGATCCTTCATTTTCTCCCCACTCCCAGCCCTCAGTAGGTGATTATGTCTCATTCCCACATGGGAGTGGGGTGGGTGTGCCATGAGTAGGCAGGACTATCTTTGTGTGGTATCAGCTGCAGGCTGAATATACAGATGACTCATGCAAGTTAATACCCATGTCTAATGAGTGGCCCACAGCTTCAGATTTGCATAAGGGCCTAAGAGCTCCACAGGAAACACTGAATTAAGATTGTCACTGCAGGTGACCAAAGGGCAAACTGTTATGAGTGACATGTCCAGCTTCATAGGGTGTTGTGCCCTATGGGAGTGAGAAATGGAGTATTTCCTGCTGTGTCAATAAACTAGGATGTCACAGTCATCAGCCATTCCAGCCCTCAAGGGCAATTAAGAAGGAGAATGCCTGTGATCCGGCATCCATTGGGCTGCAACCACTCCCTCTGGTGAGCACTGAGGAAAAAAAACCTGGGATCCTGGCCCCAGGTAGCTGAGATGCATATGAAAGGAATGATTTCAGTGAACCCAGACTCTTGCATCTTCCCATACATAGAAAAGCACAAAATTCCTTAACTTGAGATAATCTGGTTTTCTTTAATTCACAAAAATACTTTTGTTGTTCAGACTACTTGCCCTTTGTTGTAAATTTCTATATAACCTGACTCCTCCCCCTGCATCCTCGGAACAGTTCTCTTGGGGTCACTTGAGATGCTGTCTCCTGGCCTTGAAGTCCTAAAAATTCACACCGAATATAACACAGCTCTCGACTTTCAGGTTGTGACTGTTTTTTAAGTCACCAGGATACTTAAGTCAGCTCTCCCACTAGATGTTTTTACAGCTAACAACAAAGAATAATCCCTACATTTCTTTTTTTTTTTTTCCCATACTTTTCCATGACGCTGGAGGGTTCTGGAACCTTCTGGAAACTAGAGAGGTTTTCCTCACAGTGACAGCAGATGTACTTCAAGAAAACTCACTGGCTGATCTTTGCTCCACAGCCCAGCAGGTTGCCAATGATATTGCCTCTATCTTTACAGCACTTTTATTTCCAAATGTATCCTTTTTTACATTCCTGAAAGCACCCTTCTCACTTGGTCAGTTTCTCTGATCCCTTTCTGCAATGCTGTGGTCTGCCCCAGAGCAGAGTCTGCCCCAGAACTGCTATTTTTGATTTTGCTCATGTCATAGACTTTGGTACCTCCTTTCTGCATCAGATGGCCTTGTTGTGGAAGCTCTGTGTGTGTGAGAGATGCTCAGGGTTCCTCTCACTATCCTGGTTCACTCTTAACTTTTGTTCTGATGTCTTCCACATCAGCTTGTGTCTATTCTGTCAGTAAATGCTCATTGACTAAGTCCTTACAACATTTCAGGCTCCATGCTAAAGGATGACAATACAAAGGTAAATGAAAAATGACAATGTTTATTTTTTGCCTGATTGATAGAAACAGAACATGTAGAAAATTTGGGAAAATTACTCCCTTCCTTTCTTGTTTGGTAATGTTTTAAAAGTCCTCTTTTTAAAGCAGCTGAGTTTTATTCGTCTCTTTTCATGTCTCCTTAAATACCTGTTCCTGCTCCCTGAAGAACCCTGGTGATAACCTTCCTTCCTTCTGCTAGAGTGAGGTGTTTGCTACGTGAGTGGTTGTGCCAGGAACCCCTGTCTTAAGCGGCAGGCACTACAAGATTCTACCAGGGCCCTGGCAGAGTGGATCCTGGCTTTTACAGAGTGGTAGCATCACTTGATGTCCATGCAGTGTTGGCCTGTTCTACTATGAGTGCTGTCAGCCACGTATATCTCACCTCGGTCGAATCACAGCAGTTGTCACTTCTGTTTGGAAGTAACTTAGCACTGCCAGTGAAAATCTTGCCATGTGTGTGTACACACAGTCACACACACAGTCTGCTGTGAGAGGAAGACAGCCCTGGGAGGGAAGCCTCCTCCCCTCTCTTGGTGTAGGGAGAAGCAGGTATATACCGACCACTTCTCTCTACCCCCATCATTATGGGATTCAGTGGTACTATTCTTTATCTCTTATGCTTACTGCTTTTGTGCACTTTTCCTGAGATAATTGTAAGAAAGGTTATAATTTATCTTCAAATACAATATCTAGGAACTTTTACCATTCTGTGTGTCTGACTATTTGCACATTAGAAAATAAAACCAAAATACTTAAAATATGATTTCTTTCCTCTTTCGTTGGTGTATGTTCCTTAAAGTCTGCATCAGAGATAGGTCTCTATGTGGTTGGGGATAAATTCTGAGCTCCTTGGTGGTGGGGATTTTTGTTTAGCTCTCTCTAACATAATTTTGCTGGTTATAATGTCATTCACTTCCATTAATATACTAATATGGAAACAAAGACATGGTTTCAGATTTTATTTATATCTTTGTGCTTTGGAAAAACAATCTCATGAGAACTCACTCAGCCCATTAAATACCATCTTTGACGTTGCTTTTTTGGGTTTGCTTGTTTTTAGAAAAGTTTTTCTGGCTTTCACTCTTTGTATTTGGAACAGTAGCATAGCAAGTATTTTTAGACATGTGTTGTTAAAATCATGTAAAAAATCCTTTTCATGTGAACATATGGGATTTTATTAGTAATCTTTAATGTGATCAAGAGCTAAGGTAGAATTTCCTAGCTAGAAAAGAGTGAGTTAAAAAAAAATTCCCATATTCCTTTGATGGTTGGAGAAGCTACATTCTATATTTTCAGTCTGATGAAAATATTCAAGAGACTGAATTAGATTGGCAGCATCTTGAGGACAGGGATTACACCTTTTTCACTTCTGTTTTCTTCTTGGGTGTAGCACTGTTCTAGTCCAAAGGGTTGGCTTAGATGGTGGAGAGCCTTGTAAACTAAACTGCATAAGATTAGACTCCAACCTCCTTTTTTTTGTATGGGAAATCTTCAAGGATTTTGAAGCTAGAGAGCTGCAAGTAATTTACAAAGGTCACCCTGGAGACTCTGGGAGGGTTAATTGGAGTGAAGAGAGCCTGGAGGAAGAAGTAACACTGGAGGTGAAAGTGGATGTGGTGTGAAGGTGGGTGGGCAACACAAGAAGCCACAGATTTCATTGGTAGAGGTCCACACTCTCTCATTTGCAGTTACAGTAGCTAAAAAGAACTCTGAAAACAGAAAGGTTTTTGTAATTCATTTGATAGTAAAACCTGACCTTGACCTGAGCTCATTTTTTGGGCAAAATTTGACCAGAAATGTTGGGATGCTTTTGAAATCTTTCCTTATCTTACTTACCTCCTAAAACACACATATTTACTGCAGAAGTATTAGTGTATTTGATTGGGGGAAATTATCCTACATCTTGCTGTTTTTGTCTTGCGTGCTGTGCTAAGTCACTTCAGTCGTGTCTGATGCTATGCGATACTAGGGACTGTAGCCTTCCAGGTTCCCCTGTCCGTGGGATTCTCCAAGTACGATAACTGAAGTGGGTTGCCATTTCCTTCTCCAGGGGATCTTCCTGACGCAGGGATGGAACCCCTGTCTCTTATGTCTCCTGCATTGGTAGGCAATTTCTTTACCACTAGCTCCTCCAGGGGAATGCATAGCCTGTGTAACTTTTCTCAAGTGGGAAAGGCTCTGATTTGGTAGCTCCTCTATGTTCTAAGTGTTCTGGACAAGGAATTGTGAAACTCAGTTTGACCTGTGTTTACAAGATGAGGCTGATAAGACCCTCAGATTAGCTGTGGAGAGAATTGTGGAGGAAATAAGCATTTCTAGACTGGAACACTTAATGGTTAATAATGAAACTACCTCATCAACATGAAAGAAAATAGGACTTCTGGTTGGGGGATCAGAAACATTGATTAGAGAGTGAGTGAAAGGATGTGTTTTTGAAGTGCTGCTTGTGTGCAGGTCCTGGCATTCAATCATGAAACAGCAAAAGGGAACAACTGGAGACATTTAAATAAGATCTGTGGAGTAGTTCAATGCATTGCATCAGTGCTAATTTTCTGGTTTTGACAGAAGTACTCTGGTTCTGTAAGATGGTAACATTTGGGGAAGCTGGATTAAGGGACTATGAAAACCCTGTACAATTTTTTACAACTTTTTGGGTAAGTCTAAAATTATTTCAGGTTTTAAAAAATGAGGAAATAGTTGCTTTAGCCAACCTTAGATAGCAAGAAGTGGTATCATCCATGCTCCCTTTAAGCAGAGAATATCTGTTAGCAGGAGTATGGTTTTCCTAGAGACTTTGAACTCTAAAAATGCAGGTTGAGTAGACTTCTAGGTTTCTATCCCTCCTCTTTTTTTTTTTTTTAAAGCTGACCTTGTTTTAGCAGAAGATTAATTGAAAAATTTTTGATGCAAGAAAAAGCCTTGATCCTAGTTACAACATGGAACTGACTGTGTCTGGACAGTTCGTGAGAAGTGTTGTCACTTGTGATGCCTCACTTTTCATCTCCCTCGTGTTGGAGGGTTTGGTTTATTTCTGGCTTTTGTCTGCTGCTCTGCAGGCGTAGGTGTAGGTCCATTGGTTAGAACGGAAAGTTGTAATAAGATGTTCAAAACCCAGAGCTTTGCAGATAACAGAGGGGATGAAGAAAATGGTCAAGGTTGGCTGACTTGGGCTTGGCTGTGCTGACGTGCCCAGCATGTGTCTCCCCGGTGGGAGGAGGGTTTGTCTTGAAGGCCTCTGCTTCACTGTCTCACTTCCACACCACCTTCTGTAGTTTCAGCTGATGTGGTCTGTAATTCTCTCTGCAGGTTACTCTTTTCCTTCCTTTTGGCTGAGAGTAGACCTAGGCTGGCAGCCAGTAGCCATTGACCTATAATAGAGCTAGTGGTATGTACAAAATTTGATTACTGCTGTCAACACCAGATTGAATAAGAAAGTGCATACCCTAGACAGATACTTGGGACAGAAATGGTCTATTGATTTCATGAGAACTAGAAATGAGGCCACCGTGTAATCTAGCAGAAGAAGGGGTCAGTGGGTAGACATTACAGAACAGTTTGTAAAAGTGCCCTTCTTTTAGACTTTTTTTGGAAGAACTTTCAGATAACCTTGATAAACCAATTGTTGCTTTTGATTTTCTTCACCATCAAGTATTTACAGAAACTCCAATGTGGCCTTTGTACTTGTTGTTTTCATTCAATGGTTTGCCTTTCCTGTGTAAAATCTGGTTTAGAAATTGTACTGGGTGATACAAGCCGTATTTGCTCCTGAACTCTGATGACATTTCCACTTAGCTTAATATGAATGTTTTAGAAATTTCCCACAATGGAAAGTTCTATTTGACATAGGAAAGTTCAGCGGTCAGTTTCATAGTCAGCTGTATGCCAAGAAATAACGAAAACAGTGGATTACATAGTGCAGCCTTGGGACATGGAAAATTTCTTAGAAGATGAATGAATCATATTATTAATACATCTTGTGGGGCCTGAGGCCTTATATTGAAAAACAGGGGAAAAGTTATTTTTTTAAAGCTTGTAGCCTTTTTGTATTTTCCTTCTTGTGTTTTATGTAGACTTTATTCTTTTTAATTTTTTAAGGCATTAAAAATAATTTAAAATAGAATGTTTTAGGAATAAAATAATTCATTTCATTGTACATGAATTTTTTCAAACATCAGAA
This sequence comes from Oryx dammah, assembly GCF_014754425.2. NCBI lineage: Eukaryota > Metazoa > Chordata > Mammalia > Artiodactyla > Bovidae > Oryx > Oryx dammah. Next base: position 68,731,273 of record NW_024070188.1, read on the forward strand.
ATCTGAAAAAAATGAATATCTCTTTGAATGAGATTGAGTTAGATTAGATAAAGACTTCAAATTAGAAAATATGATAATCCCTCAAGTTAGATTGGATTATATGTTTTGAATTTTGGATTAGATAATCTCTGAATTTTATTGGATAATCCTTTTTAATTAGAATAATTACTATCCTTCTCTCAATATCACATTTTTTAGAGAAAAGGGGAAGACATCGGTAGTATCTAGAATCCTGACTTGTTCCTCTTGGCTTCCTTAAAATTTTGTAATAACCTTAATCTTAAATTAAATCTTGTCTAAAATTTCTTCCTGTAAATAATTATGGTTATTCACTTATAAAAGGCTGCTTTAATTGAGACTGTTTCTATTTAGGAAGAAGACAAATACAGAAAGACATGTGGAAACAACTGATTTAGAATTTAATGTTTTCATAAGCAGCCCTTGGGTAGGGGAAGATAAACCAACTGCTTTAGCAGCCTCTTGCTTAGAGATGTAATCTGAACACCAGCAGTATTTAGCTGGTATGTTATACCAGATTAAAATGTTGAAATACATTTTTGTATTTGGGCTTTGACAACCATCAGGGAAATGTATATCAAGCCATGATGATACCACTTCACACCCACTAGGGTGGCTATAATAAAAAAATAAAAACTAGATAAAAATAGGTGTCGGTGAGGATGGAGAGAATTTTATCCTTCATGTACTGCTAGTGAAGGAATGGAAGATGGTGCAGCCACTTTGGAAAGCTGTCTGGCAGTTCTTCCAAAGGTTAACTGTAGAATCCTATTATATGATCCAGTAAGGTTACTCCTGGGTATTTATACTCAAGAGAAATAAAAACATATGTTGATATAAAAATTTGTACATGAATGCTCATAGCAGCATTATTCATGTTAGCTGAGAGGTAAAGACAACCCAAATGTCTGCCAATTGATAAGTGAATCAATAAAATGTAGGATATTCATACAAGGAAGATTATTCAGCTGTAAAACAAAATGATATGCTGACATACTACAGCATGAAAGAAAGTTTGAAAACATTATACTAAGTAAAACAAGGCAGTCATAAAAAGGACTACATATTCTGTGATTTCATTTATGTGAAATGCTCAGGAGAGGCAAATCTATAGTGATTGAAATTAGATTTTCATGGTTGACTAGAATTAGGAGGTCGGTGCAGAGAGAAGATGGAGATTGAGTGCTTTTTGGGGTGATGAAAATGTTCTAAAATTGATTGTGTGATGGATGCATAACTCTGTGAATATACTAACCACTGAATAATATACTTTAAATGTGTTAATTGCATGCTATGTGAATTATATCTAAATAAAGCTGTTACCAAAAAAAAAATAAAAATAAATCAGGCTTTGACCATGTGACCTAATCTATAGCATTGTGCTTTTCACTCTTTCTCTCCTCACCACAATCCCACGAGACAGGTGAGGTCTCTACTCTCATTTTACAGGTTTGGATATTGAGGCTTAGAGAGGGTGTTTTGCCAGGCCTATGGTTTCTAGTCTAGAAAATACAGAGATAAGGAAGAGGAGAGTGGGGCAAGGACTGACTGTATCTCAGCCAGTAGCAGGAAGAGAGATGTCTTCTGATTTAAATCTGTGTGTATCCTGACAAGAGAACCTAAGTTATGAAAATCTTTGCTTATAAGTTGAAAGTTTTTGTTTCAAAGCAGGAGAGAAAAGAAAGTGTTAAACAGGAATAAAAAAGCCCATGAGGCAGTATGGGTCATGATTTTCCTTGCTGTTGAATGTGTGTGGATGACATCTGTATGTTGTTGTTGTTGCATTGCTAAGTTGTGTCCAGCTCTTTTGCAACCCCGTGGACTGTAGCCCATCAGGCTCCTCTGTCCATGGGATTTTCTGGGCAAGAATACTAGAGTGGGCTGCCACTTTCTTCTCCCTGGGATCTTCCCAACCCAGGGATTGAACTCGTGACTCCAGCATTGATTCTTTACCACTGAGGCACCTGACCTCTGTGTTCCGTGATAATAAAAGAGCAAGGCAAATATACAAGATAGAACAGGCTGGAAAATATGAGTCAAAACTGTTACCTCTGATCTTATGATTCTGTGTGGTTGAATGTATTTTTTTCCATAATAGCAATCTCTAAGGAATTAAGAAATTCTTTTGAGTTCCATTTTTCCCAAGGTGTATATGCATATTGAAGTGAAATAACAAGTTCAATTTATGCTTTGAAGTAGAGTTAATATATAACCAAACTCTTCAGTCCAGTTGTATACCCAGGGCAAACACCTCTATTTATATACATGTGGGTAAGGAGGTGGGTGGAGGTGTCCTTATCAGCTGACGCTGTCAAAAACAGGAAACAAAGTTACAATCTCTTTGTAGTGGATCAGAAACATTCAAAGGCCCTCCGTTGTGACAATTCAAAGAACAGTGACAGAAAATGACCTAAGGAATTTTCACTAACTTCGAAGTGTAACATCCTGTCTGGTATTTAGAGGAGATTCAGCTAGGTTTTAGTCAGATCCTCTCATGGGAAAAATAAAAGCCACGGCGAAACAGGACATCCCAGTGTGCAGTTCGCAGGCTGCTTCTGTTAAAATCCACTTCCTTTGCATCTTTTTCCTCGTCACTTAAGCAAATGTAGGTGATGAGCGGCCCGGCGGCCACCGCGTTTCGTTGGAAAAAGTACAGATTTGATGTGCCAGGACACGTAGCTCGCCAGTCTGGCAAGCATTTACCAGGTAAGTTTGTCAGCTTGCCTGACTCCCTGCCCTCCCTCCCCTGAGGTTTTGAAAAAGAGGATGTCAGCCAAGACGGGGCTCTCTCAGTCACTTACTGAACCCAGTGTGTTAAGTAACAGAGCTGCTGGAGGCAGGACCAGGCTGGGGATGGGAACACCCCGGCATGTTCTTCCTGATGCCGCATCTGTTGTAGAGTCTGAGGAGTCGAGACCAGCATTGTGGGGTTTCATCTTTTCTTCAGAATGCGATGATTTTCCAGCTCTTGGCTTCTTGGGAAAAAAGTACACAAGGAACCATATGTTTGTTGTGACAACGTGCTTCATGCATTTTCAAACTAGCTTATTATGTGTTGACTATTTTCTGTCCCTTAGAGAAAGTTTCCTTTGTGCTGTTGTGTAGGGATAGTGTTTTCAGTTCAGTTCAGTTCAGTTGCTCAGTCGTGTCCCACTCTTTGCGACCCCATGAATCGCAGCACGCCAGGCTTGATTTACTGTGCTGACTAAAAATGTGTTTTACTTTTAAAAGTGGTTCAGAGCTGATTAAGGGGAGAATCAGACATTGTACTTCTGGGCGGATTGTAAATGGAGGGGTTTTGTGTTTAGGCAGTCTTGTGCAGAAGAACTCAGACGCGGAACTTCGTGTTAGATGTGATCATGCACTTTTCTGTCGCTGGAGTTTACTTCCAGGGGGACCTAGATTTTTTGATTAGTTCTGATGTCCATATAGATCAAATAAACTTTCTGAGAAAAAAAAAAAAAAAACTCAAGTGATGTGTAATATTTGACCTTACATATCATGCTTGAATGTTGTTAGTATGGAACAACTTTTAGACTGGTCAGAATTTTCAAAAAATGGTTTTCTTTCCTTTGGAATTACTCTTTCCCTCTTAAGTTTTCCTTCCTAACTCCATGTGGTGGTAAATGCTGGTAGGCATCCTCTTCCTGTAATGAATTCTCAACTAGAATGATTGGAGCAGCCCATGTTTTCTTAGCAAATTTGGCTTCTTGGCCAAGTGTAATAAGAGATCAGCATGGTATAATTCACTTTGTTGGCTGTTACTTTTCTCTCTTATTTAAAGAACCGTGTGGTCTCAACAGAAAATTAAAATATCTGTCAGAAACCTGAATTAAAACCTCAGGTACAAGAGCAGCATTGCAGCTTGTAGCCTTTTAAATATATCTCTTGACTTTCACTTGATTCTCTTCCTTTTCCCAGCATGAATAATCTTCATCGTCTGCTAGTCTGCGCAGTAACGTCTTGCTACCAAGGGTCTCAGAAATAGGAAGATAATTAGAAGAAAAAAATTCAAATAAACTTTTAAATAATAAGCAAACTTTTATACGGGTAGACTTCAGCTTTAGATATGAATTCTCATTCATTCATATAGCATTATTTCCTACTCTGTGGTCAGTCCAAAGGCTTTAGGAAAGTAGAAAGCATTTTTTAAAAAAATATATTTTAGGGCACATTATTTTAATAAAAATAGAAGATTAGTGTGTATATGATTTGCAAGGGCCTAGGTTCTTTTTCTGATTGGCTGTTATTAATTTACTATTTTCTTATATCTACAGGATAGCTCTCTTTAGTGATCTTGTAAATAAAGGTATAAAAAAGTACATGTTTATGGGTGGCTTATTCCATTGCAATATGTGGCTATTTTTGATCTTCAAGTAGTCTCCATAATAGATTAAACTTTGGGGTGAATCCTTTATTTACAGACCTCAAGTAAGGTGGAAAGAGTGAAACCATAAGTGTTTTGCATTAAACTGTTGATGTTACTGGATTTGAGGTTTCAAATGACTTTTGCAGAACATAAAGGGAGTAATAAAACAAGTAATAAAATGGAATAAACTGAAATATATATTTGTTGAAAATAAGCCTTTCAGTGTTATTTTTGAAACTGCCCATCCTTTTGCCCTGTGTTATCTTCTAAAATGTGCAACTCTAATTTAGTGCATTTGCTTCTCAGTAAGTTGAAATCTGATTATCTGTATCTCTCTCTCTCTGGTATAGAATCATTACATTTTAAAATATTTAAAATATTTCCTTTTCCTTTTCTTAATCTTGATGTCTGTGTACAAATGCCCAAATGTTAACAAATAATCTAATTGAAGGAGAATAAGTTTTTTAAAAAAGGCTTGAAGGTGTGAAATAAAAAATTACTCAGAGTTGCAGGCATCTACCAATGCACAGATGATTTAGGTCTGCCCAGGAAGCCACTTCTGGGAGGCCTCGCTTTTCTTGCCATCCTTCCTGCTTTCTCTTCAGGCTGACAGAACTCTGTGTCAGTCATTTCGAATGGGTTCACATATTCTCAACCTTGGCTGCACGTTAGAATCACCAGCGTGCTGGAGCCCCACACCGGGAATCTTGGTATAATTAGACTGAGGCCTTGACTCTAACTGTTCAAAAGCTGCCCAAGTGATTCTGATGGGGATTCAAGATGGAAGCATATGGGGGAAGTGTATGGTTCCCTGTTAGACTGAAAGCTCCAGAAGAAGGGCAGGAAGGAAGCTTATGTTGTCCTTCTGCACTCAACCCATGCCTGTTAGCAGGGGAGTCTCAGGTTCTGCTTGAGGAATGGGTGGGTGAACAAATTCCTCTGAGCTGGAGGAGGCTACAGGAGGACCAGACCTCCTGCTTTCTGGTTTGAGCTGATGGAGAAAAGTGTGTTACATGAGACTATGGTCTGTCTGAAGATGGCTGTCATTGGGAAGAAGCTCTTGGAAGAGCTCAATGGGAAATAGGCCAGCTTGGGGTGCACTGAACAGACTGCTCTGAAGAGACAGAGCTCCTAGATGGTAGTGTCCTCATGAAGGAAGGCAAGTGGAGAAGTTTGGAATAAGAATTTGATCAGGGGCTGGGGTGTCTGTGTCTGTCTGAATATGGAGGTGGGGCCTGTTGTGGACACTACAGGGAGATTCTGGGTGCCAGGATTAGTTTGAAAGGAAGAAGTGTGATTATCTTTGCCAGGAATTAGTGGCTGCCTGACCCACCCATTGGCTGTATGAATATAAAGGCTGTATGAGTATTTAGAGTGGTCAGAGTGCAGTGAGGTTTGTCTGAGAGAGTTTCTCAGGGCTTATGAAATTTTAGCTGATCTTAATGTTTATAAAGAAAATGAGTTAGTGGTTAGGGGAATGTAATTTGCCGAGGTTTGAGAGAAAAATAATTGTTCAGTTGGGTTAAGGGTAGATGGAGTGAGTTGTTTGAAACTGAAGAACTTTGGGGGAGGGGGGAATGAGAAGTGTAATTAACATGGTAATGAAGAGTTGTTTGAGGGAGGGGACCCACGGCTCAGTGCCATCAATATGTAAGTCACTGAACTTCTGAGACGGGTCCCTAATCAGTAGCATCCCCCAGGTGATTTTGGTCACGAATAATTAGGTGACATGTTTTAAAGCACCTTGCAAGCTGTAGTAACAGTTCCAGGTAAATAAAAGGAATAGTAAGTTCTGTAAAAATTATAAAAATATAGTCAATTGATAATAAACTTTGCCTGTTACCTACAATATAGGAATGGAAAATCAAATATTGTGTTGGTATGGCACTTAAAATGTATTTAGGCTTAAAATGGTACTTAAAATGTATTTAAGTTCATGCTGTGCACTCTGTCATCTTTTTAGTTGTGGTTTTCCTTGGCATTACTTGAAAGGTATGATTATGACATGGGTCCTGGTTTCATGTTTCACTACGGTTCTTTGACCCTAGTTAGAGGGCACCAGGTGCTTCCTACTCTAATTGTTGGCAAATTTAGGATTTAGTTGGAGGGCCACTGATAGACTGGTGTGGGAATTAGATGGGATTTGGGCTTGGTGACTCCCTTACCCTGCTGCAATATTTTGACCTTGATTTGAACAGTTCAATGAACTGGCAGCTCAAGTAGTTTTTTCCCACTGAACTAGAACTTTCATTGTTTGGCAGAGGAAGATGAGTCATAGCCAGTCCTACCATTGTGACAAAGTGCAATTTTAGTCCAGGGCTAAAGGAACACAGCTTAGAAACTTTCTGTCTAAACCAGAAAGTATTGAAACTTGGATTTTGAGCTGGATGGGAATAGTGTGGCCCTCTCTGTGGGGTTACTCTCAATGCTACATTAAGAAGCATTAATGCTTAATGAAGCATTGGCTCAGACGGTAAAGAATCTGCCTGCAATGCAGGAGACCTGGGTTCACTCCCTGGATAGGAAAGATCCTCTGGAGAAGGAAATGGCAACCCACTCCAGTGTTCTTGCCTGGAGAATCCCAGGGAGGACAGAGGAGCCTGGCAGGCTATAGTCCATGGGGTCACAAAGAGTTGCACACAGTTGAGTGACTTTCACTTTCTCACTTTGTTTATTGAAGTACATTTTTGATCCTAAATCTAATTTTTAGTGATATATTTAAATAATCAGGTCCTTTCTTAAAAAATTCAGTGCAGAATTAAAATTATACAAAGTGGCAAATTTCCAGTTCCTATCTCCTTCCATATCATTGTTGTTTTGTTTGTCCTGCCGCAACTTTTTTTTGGTGACTATACACGTGTATACTTTTAGGTCTAAATTCCTACAAGCACAGTTTTTCTTTTTTAAACTGAAGTTGAAACCATCTGGCCATAGTGTATCCCATTTAAAAAATATTAACAGTAAATGACCTGTGTACATATAATTTAGTTCATTTGGGTAATTTCTGGGGCAAATCTGCTTTCACTGTTAAACTGCCATCTACAAAAGGGAGAGAGGTGAAAACTAGTATATATTTGTTTGGACTTGGATTGTGTGTGTGTGTTTGTGTGTGAAATTGAACTCTGCATATATTTTTTGGCTCTTTGGACAAATTCTTCAATGAATTGCCTTTTGATACATTGCTCCTCCCCACCCCCACCCCCACGGTGTTTGGATCTCTGAACTTTTAAACCTCTACTGATTTCAAAGGAAATTAATCCAAAATGGCAAATTTTGAATGACTTACTTGAATTTTGAGTTTTAAGATGCTTAACTTCCAGTCTAAAAGACAAACCTGATTTCTGGGTCTCTGGGACAGAAGTTTGTGTCTTTGGTCTTGGGCTCTGTGTTTTCTCGTTCTCTTTCAGCTGTGGAAGCTGTCATCATCCCAATCTGTGCAGAGGCTGGTAATTATTTAGGAGCCCTCGAGACTGGTAATTATTTAAATGCCTTTACTATTTTATTACATTTTCACATCCTGATAACTTTTTTTCATAGTGATGGTGAATCCCAGGATTATTTTCAGAATAGCCCATGTTCTGTATAGTTTGTGGAACATGTTAGAGTTATCAGAAAGGATCTGGACTTGCAATTGCATGGTTGAATCCCAGCCATGTTGCATCCCGAGTCTTAGTTTCCTTTTTTGCAAAATGGAGATAGTGGAGCTGTTCTAAGTCTTTAAAAGTGTATGCATGTAAGGGCTTCCCTGGTGACTCAGTGGTAAAGAATCCTCCTGCCAATACAAGAGACATGGGTTTGATCCCTGATCTGGGAAGATCCCACATGCCTCTGAGCAGCTAAGCCTATGTGCCACAACTACTGAGCCTGTGCTCTAGAGCCTGGGAGCCACAGCTACCGAAGGCTGTGCGCCCTAGAGCCTGTGGTCTGCAAAAGGAGAAGCCACCGCAGATAAAGCACAAGGGCCACAACTAGAGAGTAGCCCCCATTCACCGGAACAGGAGACAAGCTCAAGCAGCAGTGAAGACCCAGGAGAGCCAAAAATAAAAATATATAATGAAAAAAAAATTAAAAAGCGTATGCATGTAAGATCCCTTGCACATTACTTGGTAAATTGCAGGAAAGATTATAGTAGAGCTTTTTAAGTTAATAGAAAAAAATACGGTTTAGATGCTAAATGAAGATAATATTGGCTTCATGAGGCCCCACATGCACCATCATACTGAAAATTTACCAGTTTTCTCTCATCCTTCGATCAAGATCTGTTAGTGATTTTTCACATCAAAGCATCAAAGCTGTAATTCTCTGCTGGGCTCATTTAACCACAGATCCAGTACGTGGCAAGAAATTTCAACCTATACAGGCTGGCAAACGGCCTGCAGTTGCTTGGAGAGTATCTGTGGCAGGGTGCCTGAAATGTTTTGCTAGTTTCAAAGTTCACTTTCATTTGTTCAGAAAGGTTTGTATTGTTTGCAGGCAAGCAAGGCAAGCAAAGAGAAAGGGTATACAGCTTCCCATGTGAGTCTGTGCCGTGTGACCTGTTTGCCTTTTGGTGCCTATTATATAGAAAGCTTTGTACAGTCTGTAGAGAGGACTATTTCTCCAAATAGAGGAAAACTGTTGTGATGGTCTGGAAGCGTGATAGATTTCAGTTTAATGTCATTGATCGGGATACTGTTAGAGGCTGGGCTACACTGAATTTTTGAGATAGGTATCTTGCACAAAGTTTTCATGTATCATCAGTGGGAGTGTCTCATCTGATAGCTATTTACATGACCTTCTGAGAAACAGCTCCTCTTGACACACTAACACAGACTTCTGGCCCAGCCCTCCGCCACCAGCTAGGTACCTGCTGCCTTAGCGAGTCTCCAGGCTTTTGACTTGGCCTGTTTTCTAGTTTGACTCCTGGATTCTGTGCTTTTACTTTCTGCTTTGACTTTCAGGCAATAACTCTCTTTCTGGTGTTAGAAGCTCCTGGATTGTGTTTGACGGAAGAAATATATTTCCCCGTCAGATACATTTTCTCCCTAGATAACCCTGACCTACCCATGCAGTCTGGTATCTGACAGTACTCTGATCACTGTTTAGTTAGTTGTTAACAAATATTTATTGTCAGACTCTGAATAACTAGTATTACAGCAGGCAAAGGAAAATTAAAGTTTGTGTGTGTTTGCAGATCCACTGATTTATGGGACATTTGGAGAAGGAAAAAAAAATCGTGAAATGAAATACTTACTATATTTTATACCTAACCATGTGGATTCTTTAAAATAAAGATTACATTCCATCTTTACTCACATTCATTTAAAAAATCATGGTGGATTTCATTGTAATGGATTTTACGCTGAGGAGTTATGGATATTTTGCAAGTGGGTTGAGAAAGCTGTTCTCACTTTCCTGTGTCCCACTGGATCCTTCTTATCCAACCAGCTACTTCCTATCCATTTCTTCTGCTGTTACAAGAAAAAGCCTATGCTTTATGTTGAGAATTTGTCTGTGGCTGAATTAACTGAGCACCCTTAAAAAAAGCCCTGTGTATTTACTGAATTTGTTGCTAGGCCTTATGCTGCAGAATTTCTCAAAGTAATAAAATCTAAATAAAAAAAGAATGGTGTTGAAGGTAAATCTCCTTCTTGATTACTGTAATAAAGAATTGACATTTACTTCCAATAATTTGGAAGTCAGTCAGTAGGTAATACTTGTCTGGTGTTTCATGATGAAGAAGTCTATCATATTGGGTTTGTGTTAGGAAGAAGGTAAGCATTGATTTCCCTGTAACTTTCTAATTTTATTTTTCTCATCATTGGTTCTTACCTAGAGTAGTGCTCAGTTTTCTGTCAACCTCAACCCAGCTACACATGGTTAAGAATGAGAGATAAGAAAAAAAAAAAAGAGCCAAAAATAAATGATTCAGAGAATACTTGTGGAGACCTGTTTTCTGAGTCCTGTTGTAATTGCTGAGTGCTTTTGTTTGTTTGTTTGATTAATTTATTTATTTGACTGCACCAGGTCTTAGTTGCAATGTGTGGGATATTCGTTGTGACATGCAGGATCTAGTGGGATCCTGGGATAGAATCACTAGGACCATAGGACCAGGGATAGAACCTGGGCCCCCTGCATTGAGAGCTCAGAGTCTTAGCCTCTAGACCACCAGAGAAGTCTCACTGGGTGTTTTAAGTCAGGTTTTGAACTAAATGATTCTGCTCACTGGCATTCCAGGACCGCTGTGTGTCCCGCAGGCTGCACATAAACGTTGAGGGACGTCAGTGGTGACGTCACTGTGCAGATGGGGACATCAGTGAAGTGTCTTCTGTTCAATTCAGTGGCTCAGTCGTGTCTGACTCTTTGCGACCTCATGGACTCCAGGCTTCCCTGTCCATCACCAACTCCCGGAACTTGCTCAAACTCATGTCCATGGAGTTGGTGATGCCATCTAACCATCTCATCCCCTGTCTTCCCCTTCTCCTCCTGCCCTCAGTCTTTCCCAGCATCAGAGTCTTTTCCAAGGAGTCAGTTCTTTGCATCAGGTGGCCAAAGGGTTGGATCTTCAGCTTCAGCATCAGTCCTTCCAATGAATAGTCAGGACTGATTTCTTTGAGGATTGACTGGTTTGATCTCTTTGCAGTCCAAAGGACTCTCAAGAGTTTTCTCCAACACCACAGTTCAAAAGCATCAATTCTTCAGTGCTCAGCTTTCCTTATGGGTCTTAGGCACTCATTTTAGTGACTGTTTCCTTAATTCAGACTTAGATATTCAGTTTGAAAGTAAATTTGAAAGGTAGGGGGCCTGAGGGCTGCTAAAAATGGAAACACTGACAATCATGAGACAGGCCTATTGGCAGGCTGATCCTAGAGAAGACAAAAAAATAAAGAGCAAAGAAATGTCAAAGGCAAGCAACAAGAGTCCGTATGACGCAAATATTTTGCTATTCAAGTAGGCTAAATTGAGAAAACTATTAGCACGTGAAGAAGCTCTCCCAGAGAGATGACCATGTAAGTGAGAGGAGGCAAAATGGTTTTCTGCAGCATCCTTTCAGGCTCTAAAGTCCTCTTTGCAGATTTTGTCTGGGTTAGTGTTAGTCCCTCAGTTGTGTCTGACTCTTTGGGATTCTGCGGACTGTAGCTCTCCAAGCTCCTCTGTCCATGGAATTCTCCTGGCAAGAAGACAGGAGTCAGTAGCCATTCCCTTCTCCAGGGTATCTTCCGGACCCAGGGATCAAAACCAGGTCTCTTGCTTTGCAGGCAGATTCTTTACCCTCTGTGCTACCAAGATATTATTATAGATTACATATAAACTCCATATTTATGATATAAATGTGTTGAGGGCACACTGCTTTCCAAATCAACGCACATAAAATAGGTGGCTTTTAAACATAATTTGAACACATGAATTTATATTTTGGTTTGATGACTTATTAAAATTTAGAACTAATAATTACCTATCTTTCCTTGGTATTTGTTTTTCTTCTTGATTTCCATTTACAGATGTTATAGATCAGTGTTTTTGAAAGTGTGATCTATCACATTTAAAAATCTACACAAGTGATTTTGCCTGTTTGAGAACCCCAACTCTGGACTTTGAGGTTAGAGGCTGGGCTTGTTCCTGTCTTTGAATCCTCAGACCTACCACAGCTCCTGGCACATTTTAGTTGCTCTTTTTTTTTCTCTCCGTTGAATGAGATAGAATCCCATTCGGAAGTGTTTGGAGAGCTGGTGTGCATGTGGAATACAGCAGCACAGTCAGAAGCCACCTGGATAATTCTTGACCATTTTTCATTGGTTTTGTAAATCAACAGCATGTGAGAGTGAAATGTAATATGGATATATGAGAATTAGCTTTTTAAAAATTTTCTTTTTCCCAGAAAAATATACTGCAACTGTGTTATTTGTATTTTTACCTTGTTTGAAGCAAATTTTATTTTAGGATAGTTTTATATTTATAGAAATTAAATGCAAAGATGGTACAGGGCATTCCCATATACCCCTCTCTGTGTTCCCTTCCCTCTGTTGTTGATATATTTTATTACTATGTAATATTTGTGTGTGCTTAGTTGCTCAGTCATGTCCAACTCTTTGTGATCCCATGGACTGTAGCCTGCCAGGCTCTTCTGTCCATGGCATTTTCCAGGCAAGAATACTGACTGGATGGGTTACCATGCCCTCCTCCAGGAGATCTTCCTGACCTAGGGATTGAAGCCAGGTCTCTCGAATTGCAGGCAGATTCTTCACCATCTGAGTCACCAGGGAAGTCCTTACTATGTCACAATTAGTGAGCAATAATGATATATTATTATTCATTAAGTCATTATTAAATAGCATTAACTAAAGGCCTCCCTAAGGGTTATTATTAAAAGTTTGTAGATTTACAGATGAAATACTATGTATAACTTCTACCAAGTTTTTCTTTAAGTTAGGCTTTTGTATTTGAATTCTTGCATGCAGTCATAGTTGCAAGTATATTCACAAAGCAAGTGGGCCAATTCCTATGATAATTAGATTATGCAATAGATTTTTCAGGTGTCATTGGTTCTGGGGGACCTGGAAAAGGGGAAGGTTATTTTCAAAGGCTGACATTCAGTTAATATATCTGAAGCACTCTGTATTAATGAAAATATTTATGGACCTCTCAGGTGTTGTTAGGTATGCGGCTTGTTTTAACAATTTATAGTGTATTCAGGTAGAGGTTGGAGAAGGCAATGGCACCACTCCAGTACTCTTGCCTGGAAACTCCCATGGATGGAGGAGCCTGGTAGGCTTCGGTCCATGGGGTTGCTAAGACTCAGACACGACTGAGCAACTCACTTTTCAGTTTCATGCATTGGAGAAGGAAATGGCAACCCACTCCAGTGTCCTTGCCTGGAGAATCCCAGGGATGGGGGAGCCTGGTGGGCTGCCGTCTATGGGGTCGCACAGAGTTGGACATGACTGAAGTGACTTAGCAGCAGCAGCAGGTAGAGGTATACTATTAAAAAAGTATTTAACAACTGGTATGGCCTGGGTAGGACACGACTGAGCGACTGAACTGAACTGAACTGGTGGTCTGGGCCCCCACCGGTCAGAATGATGTCCAAATGATCAGAAGGAATAATGGTAAGCAAATGTATTTGTCAGTCCTGGCGCTCAGATGTTCAGTCAGGTCCAACTCTTTTTGACCCCATGGGCTAAAGCTCTCTAGGCTTCTCTGTCCATGGGATTTCTCAGGCAAGAATACTGGAGTGGGATGCCATTTTGTCCTGCAGGGAATCTTCCCGACCCAGAGATCCAGCCTGCATCTCTTACATCTCCTGCATTGGCAGGCAGATTCTTTATCATTAGTTCCACCTGGGAAGCTCACCTGCTGCTGCTGCTGCTAAGTCGCTTCAGTCGTGTCCGACTCTGTGAGACCCCATAGACGGCAGCCCACCAGGCTCCCCCGTCCCCGGGATTCTGCAGGCAAGAACACTGGAGTGGGTTGCCATTTCCTTCTCCAAAGCATGAAAGTGAAAAGTGGAAGTGAAGTCGCTCAGTTGTGTCCGACTCTTAGCGATCCCATGGACTGCAGCCTACCCGTCTCCTCCGTCCATGGGATTTTCCAGGCAAGAGTACTGGAGTGGGGTGCCATTGCCTTCTCCAGGGAAGCTCACCAACTAATGTCTACAATCTCCCCAAAATATCTGCAGACATTGTCAAATGTCTCCTGTAGGGAATGGTTGCTCCTGGTCGTAAACCCCTGATAGAAAGCTTTTTGAGCCATCTATCACTGACTTGATAGACATGAATTTGGGTAAACTCCAGGAGTTGGTGATGGACAGGGAGGCCTGGTGTGCTGCGATTCCTAGGGTCGCAAAGAGTCGGACACGACTGAGCGACTGGACTGAACTGAGCTGATTACTGCTTCTGTAAGTTCTTTCTAAATATTTGCTATTATTGCTGTTGGTGGTGGTGTCTTCATTTCAGTTATCGCTGATGGTTAAAAACATTGAGCTAACCAAGAAAGACACATCAGGATTCTTTACATAGTGAAATCTCGACATGTAAATAAGGCTGTATTTTTTTATAATATTTACTCAGTTTGTCAGACACGTACATATGGTGGGAAGAAATCTCAGCTCTATTCACAAAGGAGGTTTTCTGCTTTCCTCACCTGCTGTTTTTCTTCCTGAGGTTGTAGCCTGTGAGGCAGCTCACAGGTGTGGAGTTTGGAGGTTTCTGTAGGTGTGGAATGTAAAGATCAGTTCTTCCTACTCCTTCCTGACACCAACCTGTAGCCTGCTTTGAGCTGATAGTGGCTCAGCCTGGGCAGAAGCCTGTACTTTGGTTCATGCCAAATTCCCCTCGTTTCCCATGATGATATGTTATTAGTGTCCTGATCCCTGTTGTTTGTTAAGTTAATCTTTGCTTCAGGGATCTCAGAAGATCACAGCACTTTGTTTTCAGCCACTTCATTTTGTAATAAATACTCTGAGGAGGTGAGGTGACTAGAGATGTGTAAGCCCAATAATTTAATATCTACAAATAGTGTTTTATATTTAACTTTCCTATCCATTCCCCTTCAGCGTTCTAGAAACAGATGCTTAAATTGTTTAAACAGACATCCCTTCTTCCTTAGTCTTAGGTATCCATTTTCCTATTTAAAGAAGATAGATAGACTTATTAATCTTCAGATCTGTGAGAGGGAGAATATCCCAATAGGGGTCTAGGATCAAATGAAATCCCCTCAAGTGAGAATCGTTGGTTGTAGGACTTCTTACGAAAACTCTGAAAGCCTAATTTTTTTTCTCCTTTGCATCCTCGCAAATAATTATTTGTCAATATTGATTGATTTTAAAAATAATTATTTATGGTATTTAAATCTGAAATAATAAAAATTAATTTTAGTGATTTAAAATTATTTAAAATGTGAGATCCTGTTGGTTAACTCATTGTTAGGTAGGTCTACTCAGAAAAATTAGGAAATATATTTCTTTTTCTTTTTTTTTATGTGAGCCATTTTCTAAAGTCTTTATTGAATTTGTTACAATATTGTTTCTGTCCTATGTTTTGATTTTTTGACCACAAGGCATGAAGGATCTTACCTCCCCAGCCAGGGATCGCACCCGCACGCCCTGCATTGGAAGCTAAATTTGTAACCATTGGACTGCCAGGGAGGTCCCAGGATATGTACTTCAAAAGGCAGGTTTACATCCCATGTATCAGATACGGTCAGTTCATTGCTGTAGGGAGAAGAACAAGGACAGAGCCTGTCTTCCCCTGACCCCCACCTTTTCCCAAGCACACCTATATTTTGATTGGAGCAATTGGGCTTCAGAGGAGTTAGACTACCTGAATTTCAATCCAGGTACCTCCATTTACTACCTCTGTACACCCTGGGAAAGTTCCTTAATTTTTAATGTCTGTGAACTCTGCTGAAAAATGGGAACCATAGAAGCATTTACATCATATGGATGTTATAGAGGTTAGATTACATAGTAACCCATGAAGGAAGCATTAAATACATGTTGCTAATAATGGCAACAATAATAATGTTACTACTACTAATAAGACTAGTATTACAGGCTTCCCATGTGGCTTAGAAGTAAAGAATTGTGTCTGCCAACGCAGGTGACGGGGATTTGGTCCCTGGGTTGGGAAGATCCCCTGGAGGAGGGCATGGCAAGCCACTCCAGTATTCTTGCCTGGAGAATTTCATAGACAGAGGAGCCTGGTAGGCTACAGTTCATGGGGTCACAAAGAGTCAGAGAGGACTGAGCAACTAACACTTCCACCTTCACTTATGTATTAGAGATGCTGCTGTTGCTGCTGCTAAGTCGCTTCAGTCGTGTCCGACTCTGTGCGACCCCAGAGGTGGCAGCCCATCAGGCCTCCCCGTCCCTGGGATTCTCCAGGCAAGAACACTGGAGTGGGTTGCCATTTCCTTCTTCAGTGCTTGAAAGTGAAAAGTGAAAGTGAAGTTGCTCAGTCGTGTCCGACTCTTAGCGACCCGATGGACTGTAGCCTACCAGGCTCCTCTGTCCATGGGATTTTCCAGGCAAGAGTACTGGAGTGGGTTGCCATTGCCTTCTCCGATTAGGGATGCTAATAGGACTCAAACTTAGCTGAATTGAAATTTGATCCTTTTTGCCCATTCTCATTAGGTGATCTTTCCGACCCAAGAATTGAACCCAGGTCTCCTGCATTGCAGTCATATTTTGACTGTCTGAGCCACCAGGGAAGCCCCTTTAGGTGACAGTGAGCCATAAAATAGGTACAGTGTGCATGTGTTAGTCTCTCGGTCATGCCCAACTCTTTGCGACCCCATGGATTGCAGCCTGCCAGGCTCCTCTGTCCATGGGATTTTCCAGGCAAGAATACTGGAGTGGTTTGCCATTTCCTTCTCCAGGGGATCTTCCTGACCCAGGGACTGAACCTGGGTCTCCTGTACTGTAGGCAGATTCTTTACCAACTGAGTTACCAGGGAAGAGAAAGAGATATAAAAGCTAGCTTCTTTATTCTTACACTGAACAGAAATATTATGACTTCAGAATTTAAAGAACTAATATTTGGTGCTATTCCATGGAAATCCTTCTTCCTAAATGTCTTGATATTAACTATCTTCTTAGCCTGTTAATTTTTGTGTTGTTAAAAAAAAGATAATGTCTTATTTCATAAACACTTTTATTCTTTAAAGAAAATTCCAGATTTCTTACCTACATTTTTGAGTAATTTTTCTTTTATAAATCACAGAAATATGAAAGAATGTTAGAAAAGAAAAATATTCCTATATCTGCCATCTTAATACATTACTACCTTTCAGGTCTTATTTTCCCGTTTAGTCTTTGTGTTCATATCTTAAAAAGGATTGTAATTACATAACTCTTCTAACTCTTTGTTTTGGTTATTTTAGTTTTATAATATTTCATAAGTAATTTTCATGTTTCCATTGGGTAGCTTTATGTAATTTATTTAACTCCCTGTTTTTTTGGAATTTATTACTAGCTTTTCAACATTATGGGTAACTACACTGAAAAATAATCTTCATTGATCTGTAAAATGAAGATAATGAAAGTACTATAGGATTGTTTTGTGGATTATATAAGTGAGTAGATATAAAGCAGGGTTTATCAACCGTGGCACTATTGCCGTTTTGGGCCAGGTACATTTTTGCTGGAGGTTCCCTGATGGCTCGGTGGTAAAGAGTCCGCCTGCAATGCAGGAGACGCAGGAAATCCAAGTTTGATTCTTGGGTCGAGAAGATCCTCTGAAGGAGGAAATGGCAACCCACTCCAGTATTCTTGCCTAAAAAATGCTATGGACGGAGCTGCCTGGTGGGCTACAGTCTAAGGGTCACAAATAGTTGGACACAACTGAGTGACTGTGCACACAAATACACAAAAATTCTTTGCTGAGGGGACTGTCTTGTAGAAGTTTAACAGTATCTCTGGCCACTACCCACTAGTTGTGATAAACAAAAATATCTCCAGACATTGTCCAGTGTGTCCTAGAAGGCGGATTGGCTCTCAGTCGAAAACCCTGAAATAAAACATTTAGAACAGCGGGGCTCTGCTCTAATGTGTGCTATATAAATATTTGTTATTACTGTTATTGTTTTTTGCTACCATTCTTCATTTCAGTTAACTTGTTTCTGATAAGTTCCTAGAAACAGAATTTCCGGGACAAGAGGTTTAGTTTTAGGGTTTCTGACTTGTATGACTAAATATCACTCCCCAGAAGGACTGTGTTAAGTTAAATGCCATCAGTTGTGTATAATTATGTCAGTATTTGAGATCCAGCCAGTATGCAGTTGTTAGTACCACATATTGTTTTGGTTTCTGTTCTTGTAATTACTAGTCGAGACAAGCATTGCCTATGTTTCTTTATTTGTGTTGTCATATCTGAGGATTCTGGCTTATCCATCCTGACACCCCCTTTTCCCCCACACTTTTGTTTTTGAACTGTTTTGCCATCTACCACATGAAGTTGAAAAGTCATACCCTCAATAAGCAAGTTTGCATCCCGTTTCTTTGCTTGACCTTTAATAGCATCCAAGTTGAACATTGTTGAGGTCCTTTCAGATTACTGTGTTTTACCCAAATAGTCCTTTACTGTTTCAGATTAAGACACAGTAATTGACAGTGTCCCATAATATGAGAACTTTCTGGATTTAAATATAAGGTGGCATCCTCCTTTTTTGAAGGATATTTTGGTGGAAAAGCACTCAACCTTGTATTCTGTGATATGTGTCATTTAATGTTGTTGCCTCTGGTTTTGGAAACAATCTGGGTCCTAGCTGTAGCAGAGGCCGTGGGTGCCCTTCTCGCAACCCCTGCTTCCAACACTTTGTTGCACAGGGGCATTGCCAGTTCAGGCACCTGCATTCTTTCACTTTTCTGGAAAAGCTCATCCCCAGGATTGGTAGGAAGTGCCAGCCCCCAGCAACTCACTGCTATAGTATAAGTCCCTAGGCTCTCTTGTAAATCTCAGGTCAGATACCTTTGAGATGAGCATTTTATACGGGTTCTCCCAAGTTCCCTGTTGAATTAAGATTCACTGATAATTGAAACAACTCTTTTGTTGGCTACTTTTTCTTTGACTCAGTTTGTCACTCCCTACCAGTGTTTCCTGGGGTCGTCTCCAAAATAAGCTACTTAAACTAGAATCCTTATCTCATGGGCTGCTTCTGGGGTAAAGTGGACTAAGATGTTAGACAACTTTTCCTTTGACCTTGGTGGAAGAAGAGAAAAAACAGACCAGGAAAATAGAAATCTTTGAAAGACCTGACTGTGTAGGAGGTAGATGAGTTTAGTTTCAGTGACTGAAGACACAATTGGACAAGTAAAAATTCTGGTTATGCTACTGCCAGGAAAGAGTCTCTGGATTGCATGGTGAGATTAAACCCACAGTAGGTTGGCTTTCAGTGTCCCTGCCTAATGTGACTTTCTGCCACTTCCTCACACCATGGAATGACTCCAGGGCTTGCTGGTTTTCAGTTTGTGGCTTTCTCCATATAGAGAGAGACTAAGGTTAGAAAGAAAAAAAAATCCTCATCTACTGTCCTCTGAATTTTGTTCTTGAATTTGAGCTAATTATTAATGCCTTTAGCTTGCTGCTCTGCCAGTTTGACAGGCAGGGCAATACACACACACACACACACACACACACACACACACACACAGACACACAGACACACACACAGACACACACACACACACACACACACAGACACACAGACACACACACACACACAGACACACACACACACACACACACACAGACACACACACACACACAGCCTGGTGGCTCAGCAGTAAAGAATCCACTTGCCAATGCAGGAGACACAGGTTTAGTCCTTGGATTGTGAAGATTCCCTGGAGAAGGAAATGGCAACCCACTCCAGTATTCTTACCTGGAAAATTCCATGGACAGAGGAGCCTGGTGGGCTACACAGTCCATTGGGTCACAGAAAGAGTCAGAGGTGACTTAGTGACTTAACAACAACAACATTTTTTTTTTCTTGTCAACCAACATACATACTTTTACTTGTAAAAATTAAAACTTTTTGTTATGTAAAACTTTACATACATTCTTTACAAGTTTGCAGTACATTAACTTACGGCCAGCATTCCACATAAAACAGAGAGTAGCAGCTTGGATCATTTAGAGCTTGTGTGGCTGGACAGGTGTCTGCCTCCCTCTGCTCAATGGGCCCAACCAGGCCCACCACCCTGGTTCTCTGAAGAAGAGCTGGATCTGTCCTGGCTCAGGCAGGGCAATATTTTTTTAAAAAATGTATTAATTTTTAGTTTGGAAATATTTGCTTTATAATATTGTGTTGGTTTCTGCCAAACATCAACATGAATCAGCCATAGGTATACATATGTCCCCTCCCTCTTCCCATCCCATCCCACGCCTCTGGGTTGTCATAGAGCACTGGTGTGAGCTCCCTGAGTCACACAGCAGATCCCACTGGCTATCTATTTTACATATGGTGGTGTACATGTTTCCATGCTACCCTCTCAATTCGTCCCACCCTCTCCTTGCTCCACTGTGTCTACAAGTCTGTTCTCTATGTCTGCATCTCCTTTGCTGCAGGTGGGGCAATATTAATTTCCATTTCAGGCTTAGTCTGGAGGGCTGTGTTTGATTTAAAAGCATCAGGAATTGAGGGGAAAACCAGATGAGTTTATTTATGGATCCTAAAAGGGACAGGTGAAAAGAAAGAAGTGCCTTTTAAATTAGAGGCTCAACTTGATTCCAAGGAGATATATATATATATATATATATTTTTTTTTTTCATTATGCTGCCACTGCCTTACTAAAATTTAAAGTATAAAAACAAAGTCCAAATTAATAATAGGGATAGTAATAGTAATGGAAACAGAGAAAAGGAGTAAAATATTAGCTTCATTAATTAAAAAAAAATCAACTCACTGGAGCTGATTTTTTAAAAGTCAAATTTGATCAGAGAGCAATGACTCTGTTTCTTTATATGGGTGGAGTCAGAATACTGAGGTCCTGGTATGGGTACCCTAGATGGGGTAGAAATTTTCCCCCTAGAAAGAGCCCACCCAGAGAGGGGAGGTGCTCAGCATACACAGAGGCAGCTGCATCTCTGCCCTTCCCAACACCCTCCTGTCTGCCCATCACCCAGCCACTGTCTGTCAGCACACCCTCTTCCCCGTGCAGACCTTGAGGAGTACTTATCTAGAAGTCTCAGAGCTGGGCTGTTTCCTCGCCAGCACAATGTTGAATGTATTCTAAAAGGCTGAGGTCATTCCAAGGGCTTCAGTGACCTTAGTTGTGAACGTGACCCAGAGTGACCCATAGTGAATGTTGGCCCACATAGGTTTTACATTTTTCATGTGAAAGTTCTTCCTTTGTTGTTTGTGATTAATAACTGAATAAGATGTAGTGCCAAATGATTTCATTGTTGAAAACAGACTTAAAGGTCATGAGAAACTGCTTGTTCAAAGCAAGCTTTGCCAAGATATGGAGAATAGGTCTGCATTTATACCTGGATAGTGTTTGAAGCAAGGCAGAGAAAAAAGAAAAAAAAAAAGATAAAAGGTTGTTCTTTATATGATGGGAAAGTTGATTTCAGTTAGGTGAACGGATCATTAGATCCTTAGGATAGATCCTTAGATCCTTATGAAGCTGAGTTTGCACTGTAACACTTTGAAATAAAGGTGCATTTGAGAACCTACTGTGTGCAAGTTGTTCAGAATAGAAATATGGTGAAGAGTTAGTTATAGGTATGTCTACTTTGTTAGTAGCTTGATTTTAAAGTTTGATATTGTATTGGTTTGGTCTTTGAAATATGATTTTGAATCATTTCTTAGTACTTAGCACTTTGAATTTTATATTTTCAGGAGAATTTAAAAATAACGCATAACGATTTAAGAGTAGCACATGATAATTTACTACTTTGATTTAAAGACAGAGAGACAAAATATTATGATATGAAACCCAGTATCATCCAGAACTATGCTTTGTGCTTATTTTCTTTTCTGTGTGTTTTCTGGGCTTTGGAGTCAGAAGTCAGGAAAGGATTGCCTTCTAGTCAGTCCATCTTCACTTCCATCCATTGGAGATGGAAGTGCCCCTGCTCTTAGTTATTTGTTTATGCACATGTGTCCATCAGTATGGTGAATTGTCACAAGATCTTGTAGCTATTACTGTGACATACTTGGGACAGATTCATTTGAAAAGCAGTGCACTGAGAGCCTGGCCTTCCCAGGACTGTTGTGATGTGAAATGGTTGAGAGGTGAGTGGGCCTGGTTTCATTCTGTTCCTCCTGTTAATTACTTGCTTGCTTTCCAGTTGGTCTTACATCTCCTCTTTCAGGACAGCTTCTAGGCTGTAAGTCAGCTGGTAGGAATTTGATTGTGTGCTTGGAATAAGCAGATGGGCAGAGATACAAACTACTTATTACAACAGTTCCCATTAGAATATTCCCCTGCTTAATGCAAGCAAACAGAACAAAACAAAGCTCTCCTCACCCCAAACATTATAATTCTGTTGGAATTGAATTACCCCTGTTAAATAAATTTTCTTACATGGCTAACTCTTAATTTCTTCTTAATGATCAAGACTTTTCTCTTTCCCCTAAGGATATATTGGGTGATTTCTTACTGTATATTTATGGTGTGTAAGGAACTATGTGAGAGAGGCCAGGGAATAAGAAAATTTCTTCCTTCAGGGAATTAAGAGTCTCATTAGGAGGGGAGATCAACATAGGCATGGATATATAATATGTGTGTGTGTGTGTATAGGCCATGTATATGTATATATATTAGGGATTCCTTGGTGGCTCAGATGGAAATAATTTGCCTGCAATGTGGGAGACCTGGGTTCGATCCCTGGGGTTGGGAAGATCTCCTGGAGAAGGGAATGGCAACTGACTCCAGTATTTTTGCCTGGAGAATTCCATGCACAGAGGAAATTGGTGGGCTGCAGTCCACGGGGTCACAAAGAGTCGGACACGGCTGAGTGACTAACACTTTCATAATATTACTAATTTTCAAAATCCCCCAATTGTTTTGTTATAAGTAATGAACAAAATGCAATGTGAATTCACAAGGTGAGAGTGGGACTTCCCTGGCGGTACAGTGTATGGAAATCCACTTGGTGGGTGCAGGGGACATGGGTTCGATCCCTGGTATAGGAGGATTCCACATGCCGAGGAGCAGTGAGGCCCGTGTGCGCAACTACTGAGCCTAAGTGATGCAACTGCCGAAGTCTGCATGCCTAGATCCTCTGTTCTGCAATGAGAGAAGTCACTGCATTGAGAAGTCTGTGCACCAATGCTAGAGAGTAGCCCCCTCTCTCCACAGCTAGAGAAAGCCCATGTGCAGCAACGAAGACACAACACAACCAAAAAGAAAAAAAAAAA
Source organism: Oryx dammah (assembly GCF_014754425.2). Taxonomy (NCBI): domain Eukaryota; kingdom Metazoa; phylum Chordata; class Mammalia; order Artiodactyla; family Bovidae; genus Oryx; species Oryx dammah. The sequence goes on from NW_024070188.1 coordinate 68,754,504, forward strand.
CACAAAAAATCAAAAAACAAAAGGTGGGGGTGGAGTATAGAGCTAGATAGAGGGGGAAAATCTGTCAAAAGGCTTCATGAAAGAGAGGGTACCAGCTGATATGAAAACTGATGGGGGTACTGGGCTGGATGAGAATTCCCAGGCAGAGGGCACCAATGAGTAGGGGGTGACTGTAGGCACATGTGCCAAATGCCATGCGAAGTAGGTTACTTTGCACTGTTTAATAGAAATAACTAGGCATGACTTTGAAGGCATTGGGTAATGTTTGGAGATGTTGTGTGTGCAGGACTTGTGATATAAGAACTTAAATCTTTCAAAAATCTTTAGGATGCAAATAGGAGGGTGGATAGTTCTACACTGAGAGAGGGATGGAGGATCTGGACACTGGAGTTGGTAGCTTGGGAATGTCTTGACTCTGCTGAAGAATTAACTTGAGTTATGGCAAAGCTCACTTCATGGTTTTAAGTATTTAAGATTCTGCCGCCAAAAGCTGAGCTCGCTCTTCTCCTCTTTCAACTGTAATTGAAAGAACTTGTGTGTCAATGACTGTTCCCTGCTGTTGCATGTTCACTGTCAGTTTCTGGTTTAGGAGCTTAGCCAATACCTGCAGAAACTGCTTCGATTGTGATCTGTGTCTTCTTTGCACTCTCTTTTGTTTTTTTTTTTTTCCTAGTTATTTTTCCCTTGAAAGATAAAAAGAGGCTCTGAGGCCAAATTTCATTCTTTTGATCCAGTTTGTGTGGGCTTTGTTAATAGCTGCTGATCTCCTTGGACAAGTATATTTTGCCCAAGGAGGGCTAGAAGCTTAGATAGCTATAGCTATGCGCTCCCTGCTTTGTGTTGATATCATTACTTCTGATTTTATATTTCCAAGTTTGTGATTCACTGGCAAGGATGAATGACGAAGAAATGTTGCAGATAAGTAGATGTGTTCATTTCCTACTGCCGCTGTATCACATTGCATGTGTGCCATGTCAGTCATTTCTGACTCTTTGCAACCCCAGGAACTGCAGCACGCCAGCCTCCTCTGTCCTCAACTATCTCCCAGAGTTTGTTCAAGTTCATGTCCATTGAGTCAGTGATGCTCTCTAACCATCTCATCCTTTGCTGCCTCCTTCTCCTTTTGTCTTCAATTTTTCCCAGCATCAGTCTTTCCAGTGAGTTGGCTCGTCACATCAGGTGGCCAAAGTATTGGAGCTTCAGCTTCAGCAACAGTCCTTCCAAGTGAACATTTTGGATGGCTTGAAACAACCACAAATTTATACCTTACAGTCCTGGAGGTCAGAAGTCCGACATAGTTCTCACTGTACTGAAATCAGGGTGTTGGCAGGCATCCATTCCTCCTGAAAGCCCTAGGGGAGAATCAGTTTTCTTGTCTTTTCTGGCTTCAAGGGGGCTGCCCGTGTTCTTTCGCTCATGGTTCCCTTCCATCTTCAAAGCCAGTAATGGTGGGTCAAGTCCTTCTCATGCTGTGGTGAATATCTCTTGATTTGCACTTTTTTGGTGGGGGCAGGGGGAAAGAACCTCCTCACAAACAATTTGGCATGGTGGTTAATTCCCCAATCATTCCTTGCATGTCTGAAATAAATTTCAGCACTTTTTATGGGCAGCTGACTTATAATTAATTTTTAAAAATGTTGGAAGAAGTGTGAGAGTGTGTGTGTGATTGTGTTATGATCTGCATATTTATCTGATGATGGGGAAAAGGGAAGGAATGACCCATTTGCTTTCAACTGCAAGGACAGTATAGGACTGCAGTTCTGGAATGAACAATGAAGAGGAGACTTTACTTTGCTCTGACAAAAACATGTAAACCACTGGCACTTCATTCTGAACCATATACTTCAGTTACTGTGATTTAGGGGTTTCTGTCAATGTCATTTGGCAGGATGTTACTAAGGAGAAACATCCAGCATGGTGTTGAAGTGTATTTGGAAACAAAACAAGTGAGTAGTGAAATTAAAAGTGAAATTTAAATGACTCCTTTTATGAAAAGTGAAGAAGGTCAAGGTTAGTTAAAAGGTATTTCTTTGTTCATCTGTGAATTCAATGATAGTTTGGCCTTTGGAAGGAATTTATTTTAGGTCATTCAGTGTTATTATGGCAGATGATACAGATTTTATGTTCATTGCATTCTACTGTTGGCATAAGAACTTGGATATTACAATTATCATATGAATATAAAAGTTGATATATTACAGTAGTAAGCACAGGCTCAGTCGCTTTAGTCGTGTCTGACTCTTTGCGATCCCATGGACCATGGCCTACCAGGCTCCTCTGTCCGTGGGATTCTCCAGGCAAGAATACTGGACTTGGCATTTCCTCCTCCAGGGGATCTTCCCGACCCAGGGATCGAACCCGTGTCTCTTTCGTCTCCTGCATTACAAGCGGATTCTTTACCCACTGAATCTGTTAATTTAGTTTGAACTAAGGTGCATGTTTTGGGGGATGTCACTTCCAAGAAATCTCTACGTATATTTTTAAGGACTTACATGTGAAATCAGGATTCATTAAGAAAATACTTCCAACACCGTAAGAGTCATTTAAGCATGTTACTTCTTCCTTGATTACTTTATAGATTGTGATTTTTTTTCTGACCTCCATCCCAGTCATCATTATATAAATAATGTGATTGTCACTGATTAATATTTAGAATTTTAAAAATAGCAAATATTTAGAATTATTTTTAGAAAGTGTGCATTTCAGAAATAGTTTATTGTTAAAGTAGGATTTTGTCATAGACAGATCGATGTCAGTTTAATAGCCTACTAGCTTAGACACTATCTAAGTCTTTTGTTTTCCTGTGATAAATTTGATTAGCTTTTATTTTCAAGGAGAAACTTATCTTCAAGGAGATAATTATTTGTTGGATGAAGGCCAAGAGAAAAAGTCTAGGAAAGTTGTGCCCCTTTGTAAGGGGAATGTTGATAATCCTTGGTGATCTAAGGATTGGTAAGTTTATCACTACTCTTCCTTTTCGTTTCTGATAAAGATCTTTTGTACAGGCAGTTGAGAATGATCACATGGACATTTAAGATGGCTTGATTCTGTATATTCATTCTTCAGTTTCTATATTCTGTAGTGAGGAGAAGAAGGAAAGCCCCTGGGCTATCACAGTAAGAATGACATTAAATATAGAACAGTGAGTCTGACTTGTAGTAGATGCTTGATAAACAATGATTAAAAGAAAGAAGCAAATACTTCATGAAAGTGAAAGTGAAGTTGCTCAGTCCTGTCCGACTCTTTGTGGCCCTGTGGACTGTAGCCCACCAGGCTCCTCCGCCCATGGGATTCTCCAGGCAAGAATACTGGAGTGGGTTGCCATTTCCTTCTCCAGGAATCTTCCTGACCCAGGGATCGAACCCAGGTCTCCCGCATTGCAGGCGCTTTACCCTCTGAGCCACCAGGGAAGCATCAAATACTTCGTAGATGTGGTTAAAGTTATTTTTCACAGGGTGGACTCCCTCTTTCCCTCCCTCTCTTTTTGCTTTGGGAAAGGTGTTTGTGTTGTAAATAAAGGAAAGAGAAACGTATCTTTCAATGTTTAGACCTATAAATTATAAGCTTAAAAGTAAGATTGGCTTAGTGTCATCCTAAGAATTTTTAAAAGAGGATCTAAATGAGATCTAGTGACTGTTTTTTCATGATTTAGAAGATGTTTGTACTATATTTGGCTTAAGGGATTTTGTTTAGTTATCTGATCCTTAACTTTCTGTCTTGTCCTTTCATAAACAGAGACTTTAATAATCTTTTGAGATAATGTGCTTAAACATTTTTGGGGCCAAAGAGTCATTTAAAAATTGATGAGAACTGTGGAATTTCTGCCCTCACATGAAATCACATACAATTACAGTTTTTCTCACAACTTCAAGAAGTTTGTAAAGTCACTAAAACTTATCCAGATATAGAACAAAATATAAACTTTTGTTCTTTTATTCATATTTATTCATTCACTTCCATGATTTTTAAGGTTTGTGGAATTACTGGAGAGAATGCTCCCCTTAAAAAAAAACAAACAAAATATTTTGTATATATGTTTAAAAAGTTGAGCATTTCATCACATAAAAATTAAGCCCTGTTCCTAGGGAGGGAAATCCTCATCATTAGATTTTTTTGTGTGTGTGTGCATATGCTCACAGACTATGTTATTATATATTCATAATTCATATTTTTAACAAATACAAAATCATATGTTTTACAGGTTTTTTTGTTTTTGCTTCAGCTATACATATTGAATTCCTTTTCATGCCAGTAGTGGTAAATCTAGTATATTCCTTTAAAACCACTGCTCCACTCTTTATTTAGCATGAACATCATTCTATAGAAACAATAAAATCATTTGTAGATTGACTTTTATATTTAATATGGTTGGTGGCAGAAATAAGAGGAGAGTCAAGAGCAACTTGTCAGAATGACATCTTAGTTTGCTAAAACTCTGCTTTGTTCATCTCCTCTGAGTGTGGTTGTATAGAGCTGGGGGAGGCATACATTTCGAACAGAGGGGCTTGTTGGCCAAGAAATGGGCCTCCACCTAACAGAACACCCACTGTGATGATTTACAATGTTTAAATCTCAGCAAAAATACCCCTTATATTCTGAATTCCTTTGTTTCAACTACATAACTCAGTAAGAAAGTTTCCTACAATTGAAAAGAATAGACACTGTTTAGAGGCCAAGTTTTGCCTTTTAAAGGCTGAATGTGCTTTATTTTAAGCTACTCTTTCTTCTCAAGAAGACTGGTATAAACAAGAGGAGGGCCCTCTGGTATTTCTATGCAAAGCATCAGTAATGCTGGTTTTGTTTTTGTTTTTTTTTTTTTTTTTTAAGTTAATTATTTTTATTTTTTAAGTTTTTTTTTTTAAGTTAATTATTTTTAATCCTGCTTATTTATTTAGTACTTAGTGTTTCTGACAGTACATCCTACTGATTAGTGGAGGCAGACTGCCTGGGTTGGAATCTCTTCTTCAATTCTTATTAGCTATGAAACCTCAGACAAGTTTATTAACTCCGTTTCCTCATCAATAAAATGCAGGATCATGTTACGATCTCATGGTTGTTATGAGGACTAAGTAAGATAACACAAGTGAAAAGACAGTGCAGCAAACAGGAGAAAATATTTAGAAATCATATTTCTGATGAGGACCTACGATCTAGAATATGTAAAGAATTCTTACAGTTCAACAATAAAAGGACAAATAGCACAGTTGGAAAGTGGGCTAACTTTTAAATAGACATTTCTGCAAAGATATACACAAATGGCCAGTAAACTCATGAAAATATGTTCAACATCCTTAGTCTTTACAGCAAAGCAAATTAAAACCACAATGAGATTCTACTAAGATGAGTATAATAAAAACTATAGGAAAGAAGTATTGATGAGGATATGGAGAAATTAGAACCCTTATGCACTGCTTGAGCTTCCCTGGTGGCTCAGCCGGTAAAAAATCCGCCTGCAATGCAGAAGACCCAGGTTTGATCACTGGGTTGGAAAGATTTCATGGAGAAGGGAATAGCACCCTACTCCAATATTCTTGCCTGGAAAATCCCGTGGACAGAGGAGCCTGGCAGGCTACAATCCTTGGGGCCGCAAAGAGTTGGACACAACTGAGCGCACACACGCACTCATACAATTGGACATTATTTAGCCATAAAAAGCAATGTAGTATTGATATAAACATGAACCTTAGGAACATAATGCTAAATGAAGGAAGCCTGGCACAGATGATCACATTCCATGTAATCTATTTATATGAATTGTCTAGAATAGGAATATCCGAAGGAAGTAGATTAGTGGTTGCCTGGGGCTGGGGGAGGGGAGGGAATGGGGAATGGCTGATAAAGGGTACAGAGTTTTGGGAATAATGAAAATGTTCTGGAATTAGATGACTGTTGCACAACTTTGCAAATGTACTAAAGCCCACTGAATTATATACTTTAAATGGATGGATTTTGTGACATGTGAATTATATTTCAGCTGACCAAAAAATAAGATAATACAGGGGAGTGGTACCATTCCCTCACGTGGTAAGAACTCTGCACATATTAACTACTTCTGCCATTGCTATCATCATTATTATAAAAGAGCAATTGCTTGTAATGTGCTTATAGTATTTCTAGTTCTTTTCTTCAAACTACACAAATATTAGTAATTTGGTGCTTTCACAATGTCTTGTAAGATTTGCATTTGTGAACGGTTTTGTGAAGAAAAGCCTTTGGATTACTGTTGGCATGTCTTTTCCATTTGCTTCCACTGCATCTTTTTAGATAAAATCGAGTACTTCTTGGCAAGTCATATGACATTTATATTGATAGACTTTTTTTTTCTTTTTACTCTCTTTCATTTGATTTTTCTGATTGGGTTTGTAATGAAGTCCACTCTTGTAATGAATAGAAAGCAGGAAAATCAAGAATAAGATGATCTAGAATTCCTCAATCTTGATGAAACCTTCTTTCAATAATTTTCCTCCCACAGTTAGACCAGGAATTTTTCTCCTTCTGGCAATAGCTACATAGTATGGGACTTGTAGTATTACAACATGCTAACATAGTCATACTTGGATTTAGTTTTACATTTTTAAAAATAAAATATATGTAAAAATTGAGTCTTTTCTTTATGTAGTCAGTTATCTGGAATAACGGTTACAAGTTTACCAGTGTTGGTCGCTCAGCCGTGTCTGACTCTGTGCGACTCCATGGACTGTAGCCCACCAGGTTCCTCTATCTGTGGGATTCTCCAGGCAAGAATACTGGAGTGGGTAGCCATTCTCTTCTCCAGGAGATCTTGCATATGTCTACCTTTTCCTCAACACTGATCCTTTTAGGACTAATAATAGGTGAGACTTGAGAGGATTTCATGGTTTTCAGGATTCAATGGTGTTTATTGGAGAAGGAAATGGCAAGCCACTCCAGCACTCTTGCCTGGAAAATCCGATGGATGGAGGAGCCTGATAGGCTACAGTCCATGGGGTCGCAAAGAGTCGGATACGACTGAGCGACTTCACTTTCACTTTCACTATGCAAGTATATAAACTGTAATACATTCTAGTTTATAACATGTTAGAATATTTGCTTATGGCTAGGGAAATGCACATTATCTGCCTGTTATGGGATATGAAATTGATCTGAGCTGTAACTTTCATTTCTAGATTTACTCCTTCAAGTTTATAGAATGTTCTAATTTCATTACTGTCCATATTAACACAAGGTCATTTCAGTTTCCTTGTAGCTGGGTGTCATGGTGACTTTTTTTTTTTTTTGGCCAGGCTCTTTGTTTGAATGTGTGACCTTGCCTGACTTGTCTTTGATTTTTATATATCTCTACTCATTGTGATTTGCCTGGCTATTGATTTGCTATTTCACTTTGACCTCTGGTAGAGCTGTTACACTGACTCTTTCTTTCCTAGTGGGGACCCACCTGGTTGCCCTGCCAGTTGGGTGCTTTGGTCTTGCTTGCTGGTTGGAGTGTATCCCCTGATGGCTTTAAAAACTGGTATCCTTGTTTCCTAGCTCCTGCTTGGCTCATGCCTGGGGATACCTTTTTTCTGTTCTTGTGACTCTCTGATGGCCACTACTTTCCACATGGCAGTTTTATGGCATGATTCCCACCCCCCAACAAAGCAGCCTTTTTATAAATCATACGTTTAACATGAGTATTAAGAGTAAAATCTTATTCATGTATGAATACATTTTATATGGTTATTGTTTTGATTTGAGAATTTCTATAATAATATCCTAAATGTTATTTATTTTCTTCTTATTATTAAGAAAAAATAGTTTAATCAGTGAACTCTGGTACTTTATGCATTAAAAAATTATGTATACGACTGCCATTGGTGTCTTTGATTAAATTCTTTTATTAAAACTTCACTTTTAGTGAAGTGAAAAATTTACCATTCTTTCTGTGTGTATGTGTGTAATATATTATAACATGTATTTATATGAATGAAGTGAAGTGAAAGTCACTCAGTTGTGTCCACCTCTTTGAGACCCCACCCCTCCATGGACTGTATGTATAATTGCGGTTATATTCTACTAGTGTGTATTCATATAGATCTATTAAGTCAAAATATGTGTGCTGTTGGTGAAAGTTTGGCACCATCATGCCTTTGTATTATGCACCCGTGTGCCCTTGGAGTTTAGTCTTGCAGCTGGGCCGATGGCCAGTGTGTATGAGTACAGGGCAAAGACTGATGTGTGGTTTCTATTTCTTTCCGCTGGGGAGGGCACTGCACAATTTCTTCTCTGGTCAGCTGCTGCTGGCATTGTTGTCAGGCTGCTCACTGTGTGTGGCGTGGCTTCAGAACCCACAGTGTCTGCTCCCAGACCCGCTCCTTCTCTGGTTGCAAGTCAGGGTAGTACTTACTGGCAGTGAGTAACTGGGGATGGTTGCTTTCTGCTGTGCTCCAGCTTGCCCTTATTAGTATTTCTTGGTTTTCCCAGCAGCAGGTCTCTGATTTCATCACAAAATCATCCTGTACAGTCATGATCCTCCAGCCTTCACAAATCAGCCAAGCTTTGGAAAGGGAAATGATTGTTCATCAAAACTCTAAGCACCAGGATAAAACGTTCTTGTTTAGATGAATCAGGGGTCAATTTAGTTTTCTAATGAGCTTTAGAATGACTTTTCTTGTCTGCCTTTAGGGGCTATTTTAATTCTTGCTCTTCTTCTTTTTAATGTTTCTAGAAGTCATATTTTCATTCTTTGCCAATAATAAAATGATCTTTAAGCACGTGGATAAGAGGAAATGAGAAAGAAAATCTGGGTCATCTCAGTGATCATGGTTTTAATATTTTGCAGATGGATAGATAGAAAGGCCATAGATAAAGCAGATTCATGTTCTTTTATCGGAGTGGACAGTTATTAAGTCTAGATTGAATTATAGTCAATATATAGTTTGTTTGAACTTAATGGACGTTATATACATCCACTCAAAAATTTTTTAAATCGACAACCTGTATTGGGAGCTGTATATACTATGGTGTTCAAAGTAGACTTTTCTTGACCTAATGGGCTTACACAAATCAAAATGTAATCACATTCAGATAGATATAGGGTGCAAAAGGAAGCTGGATACTGTGAAAGACTGGGGATGTTAGAAGTCTGCTCTGAAGAAAAGGTGTTTAAAATTAGACCTGAAATACCCATATGGGTTCAGCAGGTTGAGAATGGGCTCTAAGTAGACATAGCAGCGTGAGCAAATATCCTGGGGCAAGAAAGGGCTGGGTACATCTGAGAAACACAGAGGCCACTGACTGGAGCTACAGAGAGGAGGAGAAGGCATGCAAGATAAGACTTGGCATAGGCAAGGGTCAGAAGGTTCCGAGCTTTGTAAACCATGTTAACTTAATTGTTCCAAAGTTCACCGTTAAGCTGGCTACATTTAGAAAGTGTATTGGAAGGGAACAAGAACAGACATTAGGGGATGGTGCCAGGTTATTGGCTTTAGATTAGTGGATTCCAAGCAGGAGATGACAGTAGCTCGGACTGGAGATGGCTGGGAGATGAAGAGTTGTGGCTGGAGTTAAAGTATATTTAGGAATTGGGACCAACAAAATTTGGTAATAGATTGTGGTATCAGATAGATTGTGGAATGCCAGGGATTGGTTTCAGGGTCCTGGCATAAAAAAGCAAATGGATGAAGGTGTCATGCTCTGAGTTAAGAAAGACTGGACAGAATTGATTTGAGAGAAGACCAGCAGTTCAGTTTCAGATGTGTTCAGTTTGAAATGAGTCTGTGCAGGTGTCAGATCGATGGCTGGATACCTGCTGTGTTATTTATCTCTTGCTGCATAACAGATTACTCTGAAACTTAGCATCAAATCTATGTTAGTTATCCATTGCTGTCTAACAAATTATCCCAGCCTTTAGCAGTTTGAAACAAATCTTTATTATCTCATGCAGTTTCTTTGGTCAGGAATTTGGGAGCGGCTTTGCTTGGAGATTGTGGCCCAGGATCTCTCCTGAGGTTGCAGTCAGTGTGTTGGCCAGGACTGCAGGCCTGACTGAGGCTGGAAGATCTGATCCTGGGATGATTTATGCACGTGGCTTTTGGCTCACCATCAGTCCAAACAGGGCCATATGGTTACCCTTAGTTTTAGGGGGAGGTGAGTGTTATAAATGGCTAACTTGCTTCAAGGAAGAAAAAAATGAGATTAGACATGAAAGCAAGGAAGGGAAAAGGAGGACTGAGAAGGAAATCAGCAGTATCTACCACTCTGAGTTTGAACCAGTGTTTCCCTCTGAAGTAAGATGACTAGAGGCGTGGTCATAGTGAAAAACAAGTCTGAGTCTAGAATTCAGAAAGCCTGCCTTTATATTCAAAGTGAAAGTGAAGTGATGTCACTCAGTTGTGTCCGACTCTTTGCCCCCCCCCACCCCATGGACTGTAGCCTACCAGGCTTCTCCATCCATGGGACTTTCCAGGCAGGAATACTGGAGTGGGCTGCCATTTCCTTCTCCAGGGGATCTTCCCAACCCAGGGATCAAACCCGGGTCTCCCTCATTGTAGGCAGACACTTTACCATCTGAGCTACTGAGCTCTAATATATGTCTTTTAAAAGATGAAATTGAAACCAAGAAAAATTTCCTTATTTGTCTTGTTGGGGAATATATGCATTGAGACCTATCAAATATCTCTTCTTTGAAAATCATGGTTTTGATTTGAAAATAGAAATGAAAGTGGTTATTGATGTGCTTTTTCCTCCCTAATTTTTCTTTGTGATGCAATACTCAGCATAAAATTTACCATCATGATCACTTCTAAGTGAACAGTTCAGTGATATTAAGTACATTTATGTTGTTGTGTAACTATGACCACCATCCACCTTTATAACTCTTTTTATCTTGGAAAACGGAAGCTCTGTACCTATTAAACAATGACTCCCAATTCCTGACTTTCCCCTAGTCTCTGGAAACCACTGTTCTACTTTCTGTTTTTATAAATCTGACTACTGTAGGCAACTTGTATAAATGGAATCATACAGTATTTTTCTTCCTGTGACTATTTAGCAAAATGTCCTCAAGGTTTATCCATGTCATACAGTGTGTCAGAATTTTTTCCTTTTTGAAGGGCAAGCAATATTCCATTGTCTGTATATGCCGTGTTTTGTTTATCCATTTTAAACTTGGAAACTTGGGTTGCTTCCATTTTTTTAACTATTGTCAATAAGACTGCTATGAATGCGGGTGTGCAGGTGTTTATTCAAGGTTCTGATTTCAGTTCTTTTGGGCATATTTTTGCGTGTGCTTTTAATTCAGGTTCAGTCAGGTTTGCTAGTTTACTGTTCTGAGGGAAGTGCTAATGCTCCGAAGAAAGGTTATCTGTCCAAATCTTTTTTGTTTTATTCACTCTCTTGCTAACTCCAAAAAAATTTTTCATCATGAATTATGTTTTACAGTATAATGTCTAAGATGATGGAAGAGAGGTAGCAATTGCAGTGTTCTGAGAAGACTTTGTCACTATGGCTGCTGCAAGGTCAAAGGACCCTAGCTGTTAGGGTGTCATTAGGAAGGAAATATGGGAGAAAACAGAAAACATTATCCTTTCTTTGCAAAGCTGTTTTGACTGTGCACAGGGAGTATTGGTCTCCTACTTTAGAAATGATTTTAGAGTGAGAGAGATCTAGTAAGGAAGCTAAATCTTGGAGCAAATGCTTTCGGTGTTTTTATAAAACTGACTAAAATGATTAAGACTTTTCAGTCCAAAATGATGGAAGAGGAGAGAAGATATAATTACTAGCTATAAAATCATTTATTTCAGAAAAGCAAGCATGAATTTCTTCTAATCATCAACTAAATTGATTAAAGTAATCTTCAAGTTAATCTAGACTTATTGATGCTTTATTAGGCACTCAGTCGTGTCTGACTCTTTGCCACCCCATGAACTGTAGCCCGCCAGGCTCCTCTGCCTATGAGATTTTCCAGGCAAGAATATTGGAGTGGGTTACCATTCCCTTCTCCAGGGGATCCTCCCAACCCAGGGATCAAACCCAGGTCTCCTACATTGCAGGCAGATTCTTTGCTATCTGAGTCACCAGGGAAGCCCACTTTGATGCTTTAATGATGTACATTTAAGACAAAGAGAAGGAAGATCTATGATACAGAAATAATTGCCAAGTTTGCAATTCCCAGAAATGGTATAGACTGACTTTACGAATTTTTATAAACAGCAAAAAAATCAGACCCACATTATAGACTATTAAATAAAGACATTGCTAATCTGAAGCAGGATCCTAATTTTCAACAGTGATTTTAGAGGATAAATAATCATGTGTGCTGATCATGGTTAGTGTGCTGGGGAGTGGTTTCTTACATTGTTGATACTCTAGATTTTATCTTTTAGCTCCTTTGTCTAACCCTACCTGAATAAGCTTTTCAATAAAAATTATTAATAATACCTGTGAACTTTTTACATGGTTATCTAAAATGAAAATGAAGAAATATGCATTTTTCAACACAAGGCTATATTTAATTTGTTTTGTTTATTAACTTTCAATTTATACACTTTTAAGCAAAGAGTGCTGTGTTTCATGGGCTGATTTCTTAACTCTGAGGTTCATGGGAAAAATCTTTACCCCTGCGATTTTAAGGGGAAACATAGTGTTCCTTTCTGGCATTTTCTTCCTGCTTATTATAAATATTTATCTTGGGCAAAGGATTGCATTTTAATGGACTTGCAATTTTGAAAATTTAGTAAAATGACTTCCTTTTTAAAAAATTATCTTACATTTTGATTTTAACTTGCTGTGGCTAAATATTAAAACATTCCAAAATAGAGAAAAAAAGTTCAAAAAGCTACTTCTGATATACTGTATTTTTTTTTAATTTAAAAATTGCATTTGCACTGCATGGTATTTCATCAGAGTTCATGATCAAAGGACAAATACTTCGTTTTCTCCCAGGTAAATGTTCTTTTTCTCAAAGTGAGTATAGTATTAGGCCTTTTATAAAGTCTAGGTAGCTTGTGTGAACTGTGGATCTCTCTTCTCTTTAGTTGCTAAGTTGTGTCAGACTCTTGCGACCCCATGGACTGTAGCCTGACAGGCTCCTCTGTCCATGGGATTCTCCAGGCAACAATGCTGGAGTGGGTTGCCATTTCCTGCTCCAGGGGTTCTTCCCGACCCAGGAATTGAACCCAGGTCTCTTGCATTGCAGGCAGATTCTTTGCCAACTGAGCTATGAGGGAAGCCCTGAACTGTGGATAACATTCTGTTTTGCCTTAATCTTACATTTTATCTTCTCATCTTCCTAACTGATCAGTGCCCTGATCATTTTGCCTAGATATACTTGAGTTTATTGCAAATGGTGTATTTTAAACAATGGAACTTGCTTTTCAACAGTGTTTCCACAGTGAATAGACTAAAAGGTGAGGAGAGATAGACCAACTTGGGGACCTTTATTTTACATCTAATAATCTCTTCAGACTGGAGTAGAAAGCTCACTGGAAAGACAGATACAAGCAATTTAACCTGGAGAATTTCATTTTTAGAAATACGTGCCCTTAACTACATCTAATTTAGAAGTGTGGATTCTGATACATTTCTCTCATTCATCCTCTGGGATTTGGCTCCCTGAGGGAACCCTTCTCGGGTACTGAGTCTTGGCGTCTACCATCTCTCCCTCCCCACTAGATTCTTCCTGTCTGCATGTAATTACAAACACACGGAAGTCTCTTTATTCTCGCCATCCCAATCAAAAGCAGACCGACAGGCAGGCAGACCTCCTCCCAGCCTGGTTTATTTTTATAGCTGCTAAAGTCTCTAACCTTTCTGCTTGTGCACATTGAAATGGAGAAAAATACCTTTTGCAGGGTCAGTGTTTTAAAGAAAATTATGTGTATTATGTGCAGAGTATTGTGTGTGTATTTCAGAAATTAAAAATATAGTAGACTATAGGAGTCTCTCAGGCTCTTCTGAGAAATAAACCGTGCTAATGTTTTGGCTCTTACCTTTCTGGTCGTATTATATAAATGACGCATTGTGTGTACTCTTTGGCCTGCACTTTTATTCCTTAATATAGTGTGAAAAATCCTCCCATGTCTTTATATATTCTTCTTTAGTATCATTTTTGATGTTTACATTTATGTATGAAAATATACGTCTAAATAATGCCCAAGGATGAACATTTAGAATAACAATTTTTTTTCAATTATGAAGAATGTTTTGAAAAGCATCCTTTTGAAGATTTCTAAATATCTCTGTGTCTAATGATTTCGTAAGATAAATTCTCAGGATTTCTGGGTCAATGGTTATGTAATTTAAAAATATTTTAATATAGATATTGTCGTATTGCGCCAGGAAACTTGTAATAATTGGCGGGTCTGCCAGCCCAGCTTCTATGTTCCCTCATAGCATCATATGTCAGCTGGTCTTAGGGATTAAGTTCACTTATCTTTTTTTCAGGCCTCATTTTCCCCAGCAATTCTGGTAACTTGCTTTCACACTGTGGGATATGTCTTTCTTCTGAAAACTTGAGCTTCTGAGATAGTCTCCTTTATGTGAAGACTCTCTCCCATTTGCTCTAATCCTGCTTGGTATCTTCACCCAAATATCCTACTACTACTACTAAGTTGCTTCAGTCGTGTCCAACTCTGTGCGACCCCATAGACGGCAGCCCACCAGGCTCCCTGATCCCTGGGATTCTCCAGGCAAGAACACTGGAGTGGGTTGCTATTTCCTTCTCCAAAGCAGAAAAGTAAAAAGTGAAAGTGAAGTCGCTCAATTGTGTCCGACTCTTCAAGATCCCATGGACTACAGCCTACCAGGCTCCTCCGTCCACGGGATTTTCTAGGCCAGAGTACTGGAGTGGGTCGCCATTGCCAAATATCCTGCTAACCTCTAACTCATCAGGTGAAAAGAGTTTCCTTTCCTAATCCATTTCTCTTCTGGTCTTTTTTTTCCCTAATAGAGAGACACTATTGACCTTCCGGGCTTCCCAGGTGGTGCTACTGGTAAAGACCCTGCATGCTAATGCAGGAGACATGAGATGTAGGCTCGATCCCTGGCTCAGGAAGATCCCTTGGAGGAGGGCATGGCAACCCACTCCAGTATTCTTGCCTGGAGAATCCCATGGACAGAAGGGCCTGGGGCATTGTAACTCCAGTCCATAATCATCCAGCCAGAGAAAGGGCATGCATTTTTGTCTGCCTGTTCTGTTCTTTTCAGGCCTTTAAGACTGTTTGCTTCAGCTGGTCTCTTCCATGAATGCTCTCCCCACCACCATTTATATATGCTTTTAACATGTTAATTCAAGGCCTAATTCAAATGCAACTTTTTTCTTGAATTCTTCTCTGATCTCCTCCTCATCTCCACCAAGAAGAAACATTTTCCCTCTGAATTTATAAATATATTTGTACCTATTTATGGGCATCCCTGGTGGCTCAAATGGTAAAGAATCTGCTTGCAATGTGGGAAATGTGGGTTCGATCCCTGGGTCGGGAAGATCCCCTGGAGAAGGAAATGGTAACCCACTCCAATATTCTTGCCTGGGAAATCCCATGGATAGAGGCGCCTGTTGGGGTATAGTCACAAAGAGTTGGACATGAGTGAGCAACTAAAACACACACACCCCCCTAATATATTAGTTATAATTGTCCATCTGTTATTTATGTACTTGCCTCATACCTGTCTCCCAATTCTTCACACATCTCCCCTTGATAGCTTCTTAAAAGCAGCACTTGGACCTTTTTTGGGACCAATAGAATTTGTCTGGTGCTCAGTAAATGTCACCATCTGTTTCTTCGTACAATGTTTTCCTCAAAATAGATGAACAACTAATTTCCATTGAAAGAGTAGAAAATATTAAAACTAAATGATGAATGTGAGAATGACTTAGAAATATTTCCTATCCTTACTGCCTATTTCTTGGACCAGAAGTCTTACAAAATGAACAAGACCAATTTGGTCATGCCCAACTGTAAATTTCTGCTTTATTTTTGCTCAGTAATACTAGCTTCATTCATTAAACAGTCATTATTAGCCTGCAGCCTCAAAAAAAGTTCATGCAGCCTGTTTCATGGGCTTGGGGTTCTGTCCTTTTGAAGGACATGAGGTTTTAGTTGCAAGAGATGCAGCAATATTCTAGACCTGTGCAATGCAGTGTGAAGGCTGTTGTGACTGGTCCAAGCTGAGACATGCTAAAGGTATGAAATATATACTGAATTTCAAAGACAGTAAGAAAAAAGAATGTAAGATATCAATAGTTTTAAAAATATTGAATATATGTTAAAATGATACTATTTTGGATATATTGGATTAAATAACATTACTAAAATTATTTTCACCTCTTTTTTTTAAATGTGGCTACTAAAAAAATTAAAATTATGTGTCTTTCTGTTGGACAGTGCTGGTTTAGAGAAACAATTTAGTTAGACTTATAGACAGCATTGGATAACTAGAACCCTCCCAGCTCATGGCCGAGAGCAGGGCCTTCTAGACTTGCTAGATTTCAGTTGTTTAATTGATGTTGGGACATGTCTGTAAAATATTTTGGCCAACTCACATGCATTGAATAACACTAAATTCACTAGTGGGAGATTGTTTCCAACCTTCTAATTATGCCAGTTCTCAAGCCACAGAAAAAGTGCATTTCTCACATTCATTAAATTAATTAGCAAAGGCTCTGGTGTTAATGGAGACAAAGATAATTGATGCCTTTGTAGCAGCCACCTCTGGAGTTTAGCCTTTCTAATTAAATTACAGCTCATCATCTCTGGAGTGTTATCTTGGGTTGGGACAACTGTGAGCAAGCCCCTAGAGTGGTTTGCACACTGGAATGTGTGTGTCCCCTTGTGGCCAACTTTTCCAAGTTGTTTAAGCCACGTGAGGAGGCATCTTAGGTACCTGCTTTCTGCTTTCCCGTCTTTCCTTTTAGGAATCTCCTCCTATAGTTTTCAAGAGGAGGACATACTTCTTATCCTCCATCCATCTTACTGGGTTGCATTATTGTGAGGCTCCAAACACAGGGCAGTTTAGGAATGCAAAGCAAAGAACACTTCCTTAAGAATTTTTAAAATAGTCAGTGACTTAATGTATCTGCGGCCAGGCTTTGTGCCTCTTTCTGTCCTCCCATCCATCCATCCATCCATCCATCCGTCCGTCCATCCATTCATCCATCTGTTTATCCATCCACTGGTGAGAATCAGAATTCTGGATTGAGTTGTTGCCCTGGAGTACATGTGAAAGTAGTTTTAATTTTTAAAATTTTTTTGAAATTTATTTATTTGACCGCACCGTGAGGCTTGCCGGATCCTAGTTCCCTAACCAGGGATTGAATCCAGGCCCTGGTAGTGAAAGCACTGAGTCCTAATTACTGGACCACAAGGGAATTCCCTGAAAGTGGTTTTTATTTTATTTCATTTTAATTTTTTAAGATTGTAGGTTCTTTATGACCGAATCTTTAAAATCCAAATGTGTCTTTAAATAGAAAGCTAAAGTCAGACTTCCCACGTTAGAAATTATGTAGTTTGACAATGAGGAGTTAGTTTTGCCAATTATGGAATAGAGGAGACATTTTCTATAATCAAATGATCTAGGTTTGCACCTTGTTAACAATGTGCTAGGACTTATGTCTGTTTTTGTGTTTAAATTTACTATGAATATTAGTTGTCAACTTAAAAATGTGCCTGGGGATTCTTTTAGAGAATTTTCACGGAAACTTACTTGCATGGATTTTCTACATCTTGAGATATATTTTTAGGAAATAGTTTTTTGAGGGTTCGTAGACAGGGCAGGAGGAGAAGGGGATGACAGAGGATGAGATGGTCGAATGGCATCACCTACTCAATGGACATGAGTTTGGGTAGACTCCGGGAGTTGGTGATGGACAGGGAGGACTGGCATGCTGTGGTTCATGGGGTCGCAAAGAGTTGGACACAACTGAGCGACTGAACTGAACTGAACTGAACTGAAGACAGTTTTTAGAACACAATAGATCTTTATTTAGCTGGAATAAAGTGAAGAATCAAAGTTTACAGAAAAATTTTTAATTAGTCTAACTTTTGTCAATCATTAAGAAAAAATTAGTTTTCTAGATGATGACAGTGACTTATCATCTTTATGACTCATTCAGCTCCTCCTAAATAACCTCTCCTTATTGTGATATTTCCAGTGATTTTAATAAAACTCTCTTACTCTCAGGATAGAAGTCCAAAGTGAAGTGTTTTGTATGTAAAGTTTACAGTTTCTTTCTCCTTGTTCTTCTGCATTTGCAGCACATTTAATATGGTTATATCTAAGATGTAAAAAAGTTTTTCCAAAGCATACTTCCACAAAGAAGGTTTGAAACAATGCCAGGTACCTGTAGGACTTACAGACACTCTTCAGTTAAGATTAGCAGCTATATAAAAAAAAAAAAAAAAAAAAAAGATTAGCAGCTATAAGGAGTGAAAGTAGGGAAACATTCCCTCCTGTATTCCTGTGCATTCATTTGAAAAGCATGAGGAACTCATCAAGGAGAAAATAGGTAAGAGGTAAATACACTCTAGAATTAGAAGATGGACAGGAATCAACGGCTATATCAAATTCTGAAAATAATTCTCTGGGGAATAAATTAATTGTTCTGCAATCTTGTATGGATTAAGTGCAAAAGAGCTGTCGCTGAATCCTAGCTACTTTGTAGTAGCATATTTTTGAACTTGGGCTAGTTCAGAGTCTTCAGGAAATTTCGAACTTTAGGGGATTTTGCTTGGTAATTTTTGAGTTTCCAGAATGCCTTTTTATGATCAGCATCATTAAGTCATTCAGTTCAATTCAGTTCAGTCTCTCAGTTGTGTCCGACTCTTTGTAACCCCATGAATCGCAGCACGCCAGGCCTCCCTGTCCATCACCAACTCCCGGAGTTCACTCAAACTCATATCCCTCGAGTTGGTGATGCCATCCAGTCATCTCATCCTCTGTCTCCCCTTTTCCTCCTGCCCCCTATCCCTCCCAGCATCAGAGTCTTTTCCAATGAGTCAACTCTTCACATGAGGTGGCCAAAGTACTGGAGTTTCAGCTTTAGCATCATTCTTTCCAAAGAACACCCAGGACTGATCTCCTCCAGGATGGACTGGTTGGATCTCCTTGCAGTCCAAGAGACTCTCAAGAGTCTTCTCCAACACCACATTTCAAAAGCATTAATTCTTCAATGCTCAGCTTTCTTCACAGTCCAACTCTCACATCCATACATGACCACTGGAAAAACCATAGCCTTGACTAGACGGACCTTTGTTGGCAAAGTAATGTCATTAAAGAAATGCAAATACAAACCGTTACATACCACTTCACACTTACTAGGATGGCTGTAATAATAATAATTTTTTTAAAAATAATTTTAAAAAAGAAAGTGTTAGTGAGGATGTAGAGAATTTGAAACCCATATACATCGCTAGTGGAAGTATAAATTAATGCACCTGCTATGGAGAACGTTTCAGCAGTTCCTCAAAACTCTAAAGATAGGATTACCACATGACCCAGCAGTTCCACTCCTAGGAGTATATCCAGGGGAACTGAAAGCAGGGATTGGAACAGACACTAACACACAGTTTTCATTGTAGCATTATTTACAATAGCTGAAAGATAGAAACAACCCAAGTGTCTATCAACAGATGAATGGGTAAAAAAATGTGGCATATACATGCAACGACTACTACATACTATGAATAGCCACAAAAAAGAAATGAGGTTCTGACGCACGCTACAACACGGATGAATCTTGAAAACATTATTCTAAGTGAAATAAGTCAGACACCAAGGGACAGATGTTGTGTGAATTCATGTCTGTGAAATATTAAGGTGGCTTAAATGCATAGAATTAGAAAGTGGATTAGAAGTTACTGGAGCCTGGGGAAGTGGGGGAATGGGGAAGTGTTGCTAAATGCTTACAGAATTTCTGTTTTGGTGGATGAAAAATTTTGGAAATAATGAGAATGGTTGCACAACATTGTAAATGAAATTGATGTTACCAAATTGAGTACTTTAACATAATTAAAATAGCAGATTTTATGTTATATATATTCTACACAAAAACATTGACATTTTAATATACCAAAACTCATTAAATTGCGTGCTTGAAATGGCTGACTTACATGGTATGTAAATTATATCTGCAGAAAGATATTTTTTTAAAAAGGCAATCTCTATGAAGATTCCTTAAAAAACTAGGAATAAAACTACCCAGTGCCCCAACAGTCCCACTCCGGGACATGTATCCTGAGAAAACCATAATTGAAAAAGACACAGGTACCCCAATGTTCATTGCAGCCTGTTTTCAATAGTTAGGACATGAAAGCAAGCTGTCTGTCAACAGATGAATCAATAGAGAAGTTGTGGTACTTAGGTAAAATGGAATATTACTAAGCCATAAAAAAGGAACACATTTGAGTCAGTTCTAATGAGGCGGATGAACCTAGAACCTACTATACAGAGTGAAGTAAGTCAGAAAGACAAATACATATTAAAGCATTTATATGGAATCTGGAAAGATGGTACTGATGAATGTATTTGCAGGGCAGCATGAAAACAAAGACATAGAGAAGAGACTTGTGGACAAGCGGGGTGAAGGGAGAAACCACACAATATTGTACAACAATTATCCCAAGTTTGTGTTTATATTATATACATATAGATAGACCTATGGAAATACAGAATTTTGTTTTATGGTTGTAATGTTGGATTATTTTTTTTTTTACAGAAATATTATAGATTAAGATTTAAATTGAGATTTGTTTCTAGGTTCTGCTAAAAGAATTTTTGATGTGCCCTTGAGCTGATGAAGTGAAAAAAAAATTTTAGCTAGTTTCCTGGAAGATTTATCAGGCGGTTTTGTTGATGTTTCTTGCTTCACTTCTCTTACCTATCACAAAAATAAAATTCCAGGCTGGGCAGCTGCCCTTGGATCTGTGTGAGCTTGTCAAAAGCATTTTAAGAAGAGCAAAATATTTAGAGGAAGAATTTGGAAAATCAGCCTTAAGGGATTTAACACATTTTTCTTCTCCTAATTCAGTCCCGTGTTTGTCCCGCTAATGGAGAAAGGTCATTAATGGGTAAGATTTACTAAGCCAAAAAAGGCTTTCAAAAGTTAGATGTTTTCTCTAAAATTCAAATATAAAGAAAACACATGTTTGGAAACCTGAAAGAATAAATTTAGCATGTAAATTATACTCACTTAATACACATATAAATAATCCAGTTATCTGTAAATTTGTATTATCTGCTTACACATTTTGATTTTGGAAACATTAAAATAACTACTTGACTTGGAGAGTTGAACAAATTTGAGATTTGAAATTTGGTATAAATTTCTATATATATGATGAAAACAATTGATCATAAAAGCGTGATTTAGGATTTTAGTTGTCATGCTACCAGCTTTGCTAGCAAATTTTTGTCTCCCTGAAACACTTACTTGGGCCAAGGTTGTTAGCTTAAGTTTTTTTGTGGTGTGGAGGGCAGTTCTATACTAGTAAGTGTTCCAAATTTGTTACATTAAAAAAAAAAAATCTCATAATTGAAAAACTGCAGGCTAATTCCTATTCCTTTACTGAATTCATATCTGATAGAAAATAAGAGGTTTGTGTGTGTGTCTGTATGTGTGTATGTTGTGTGAAAAGGGAAATGTGAAATCAAGGCTTATGAGATGTAAATCCCCCCTTTCCCCTTTAACTGTACCAGGAAAATGAATAAAGAGAGTGTTTATATAGTTTGGAGTGTTTTTAAAAAGTTTGAATGCAAGACATTGTATCTTCTACAAGGCAGTATGTTATTTCTGATGGCTCAGGGGTGAAGAATCTGCCTGCCAATGCAGGGGACGTGGGTTTGATCCCTGGGTTGGAAAGATCCCCTGGAGAAGGAAACGGTAACCCACTCTAGTACTCTCGCCTGGGAAATCCCATGAACAGAGGAACCGGGCGGGCTGTAATCCATAGGGTCGCAAAAGAATTGGACATGACTTCACAACTAAACAACAATAACTTCATTTCATATCATTTACTTAGTTAGACATATATTCAGACTTTTATTTGAACCAAAGATAAAGACTATTATAGAAGCACTAACTTCTATTTTTCACACACATCTCCGTATGATGGGAACCTATTTTAAATAGTTGATCTCATTCTATATGTGATACAGCTAGAGGTTTTTAGCTACCATTTGGGGGCTCCCCAGGTGGCACTAGTGATAAAGAACCTGTCTGCCAATGGAGGAGACTCAGGAGACGAGGGTTTGATCCCTGGGTCAGGAAGATCCCCTAAGGAGGGCTTGGCAACCCATTTCAGTACTCTTGCCTGGAGAATCACATGGACAGAGGAGCCTGGTGAGCTGTAGTCCATGGGGTTGCAAAGACTCAGACACGATTGAAATGACTTAGTACCCACACAGTCATCATTTGAGAAGGTGACAGGTACTCATTTCTTTGTTTGCATTATCTCTGGAGAGGAACCCATATAGTATTTATTAGCTATTTTAATATATTTTTTGAAAGTAACAAGATTAAATGCTCAGAAAAGAGGTTAAAAAATGTAGAAATGTAAAAAATAAAATAGAAATAAAATGTGAAATAAAATTTGCTTCTCAGAATTTCCCAAATTCCCAAAATTCAAGGAATTATATGGAACTGAGAAAAGTAATACTTTTATGACCATTATATATATTTTTGTTCATAGCAAAATAATTGAATTTGCCATGTACTCTGAACACATATTTAAGATTAAATTCATATTAGTGGGCTGGTATAGCACTGTTCATGCTGGTGTGTGTCTTACATACTGCGTATAATCTCAGCTCTGTCTCTCTTTGATGTGATGGTCAAGGCTGGGACATTCAGAGTGTGTCAGCAAGTCCTCTTGGTTAATAAATGGCTCATATGTGGCATTGATCAGATGGTAGAAAGCCTGAAATTGAGCCTGATGCTGACTGTGTTGTCCTTTGTGAAAGGCTCGGCTGACAACACGAAGTTTCTTAGTTTTTTCATCCATTGCCCTCTTTGTGTTTCAGAGTCAGTCTCCAGTTACCTTTATGGATCTGTAGAAGGGCACTCTTTTCTGAAACTGTTGCTATATTTATTCCAGGAGTGACCTTTTAATTACAAGCTCTCCTTCCAGAACAGAATAAGGCCCAAAGATCCCACTAACTTGGTAAAGTCGTGGCTGAACTTGTAATTATGCTATTAGAGATGAGTGAGGAGGTCTGAGTTGAAGGCAGCTCTTTGAAATTGATACATTGAGGACAGAGCGCACTTGAGCCTTCTCTGTTACTGTTTTACTGTTATCGTGTGGGAAGCAGCCTGGCAGTATGGACAGTAGTGGAACAAGGTGTGTGTGTGTGTGTGTGTGTGTGTGCAGATAGTACCACAAGCTTTCTGCGTTATTCCAAGTATTCCTTACACAGCTTTTAGAACAACTCAGAGACTGTTAACATGCTCCTTTGTAGGATTTATGCCAACAATGACTGTTGCTCATTTTAACAGATAATTGAGGAGCAGTTGAAGAGGGTATGATTAGAAGTAACAGAAAGGGTACCATGGATATTTTTCTCTTGTTCACACATATACTATAATAATAATTACAACTAGAATAACAACAAAGAGGTCAATGCCAGCTCTTTGCCAAGTATTTCCACTTGTATCCACCAGCCCTCACAGTGCCTTGTAAGTGTTATTAACTCCCATTTTACATTATTTCCTTATACCTAACTAGATCACTTTGCCCATCTTCAAGAGGTTCAGGATCCTTCAGATTTTTTAAGGTCAATTTTTTATTTGTTTGACCT
Source organism: Oryx dammah (assembly GCF_014754425.2). Lineage (NCBI taxonomy): Eukaryota > Metazoa > Chordata > Mammalia > Artiodactyla > Bovidae > Oryx > Oryx dammah. The sequence goes on from NW_024070188.1 coordinate 68,778,249, forward strand.
GGAAAATGAATTTGTAATTCAAGCCAACATTAGTCATTAAAAAAAAAAAACAAAACCAAAAAACTCCTGTGGTTTCTCTGCTTGTAAAGTGTGTAGATTCCTTTTTTTTTTTTTTTTAGGGAGGTTGTTTATTTTCAATTGGAGGATAATTGCTTTACAATATTGTGTTGGTTTTTGCCATGTAGTAACATGAATCAGCCATAGGTATATGTGTGTCCCCTCCCTCTTAAACCCTCTTCCATCTCCCATCCTCACGCACCCCTCTAGGTTGTCACAGAGCATAGGGTTTGAGCCCCCTGTGTCAGACAGTAAATTCCCACTGGTTCTCTGTTTTTCATATGGTAATGTATATGTTTTAATGCTACTCTCTCAGTTCTTCCCACCCTGTGTCCACAAGTCTGTTCTCTCTGTCTGCATCTCCACTGCTGCCCTGCAGATAGGTTCATCAGTACCATTTTTCTAGATTCCATATATATGTGTTAATATATGATATTTGTCTTTCTCTTTCTGACTTACTTCACTCCGTCTAATAGGCTCTAAGTTCATCCACCTCATTAGAACTAACTCAGTTGTCTTCCTTTTTATGGCTGAGTAATATTCCACTGTTTATATATACCACAACTTTTTAATCCATTCATCTGTCTGTGGACATCTAGGTTGCTTCCATGTCCTAGCTACTGTAAATAGTGCTATAGTGAACACTGAGGTACAGGTGCCTTTTTCAGTTATGGTTTTCTCAGGGTATGCGCCCAGTGGTGGGTGTAGATTGCTTTTAAAGATAAGATCATTAAAACTTTGTCATGTCAGTCTTAATACAGGAAAATGGGTTACACGATTACCTATACTTTATAGTAGTTTTTGTTCTATAGGAATTGTATGAAAAGGGGGGAAATCATGAGTTTCTTAGTTTTTTTGAAAAGAGAACTTCCATTTTTTGTTTTGAACATGCTATAACATTTTTGGCATGCTGAAACTGTATTTAAACAAAATGCAACAGAAAGTCTATGTGTATATGGATATATACTTTAAAAGCAAGGTCTTGATTCTTTTCTCATGAACATGGATTTAAGGGTTGGTGGCGATATGCTGAGATGTGGAGTGAGAAAGGCAGCTTCTCTGGAAAGGTGCCTGGGCCTCCCTCTGCTATGGATGTTTGTTAGCAGACTCCATACATATTGAATCCATCACTCATCACTTCATTAACTACGGATCATTGTGCCTCAGGAATTCTACTAATAGACAATGTAAAACTCTCCAGGATGGAGATAATCTTATTTAGCACCTGAGTAAAACTATAAACTCTAATATTTTTCCTTCTCTCTCCTTTTCCCTCCCACAGATGAACACAATGATGTGCAGAAGAAAACCTTTACCAAATGGATAAACGCTCGATTTTCAAAGGTAATGGAGACTTTCAAAAACTTTGATGATTTGAATGCCTCATTCTGGTTGATAGAGTTTTGTTGGAGGTGCAGTGAATTTTCTCCAGGAAATGTGACCTAACAGAAATCTTCTGAGTATGCAGATACATTTATTTTTCCTTTACTCTCTATAATAAGTTTAAATGGAAATTCTGGTATAAAAAGTTCATGGTATAAACATTCATGGTAAAAAGCTCTGTATTTTTATCTAACATTCTGTAGGGGCTTCCCAGGTGGCTTAGCAGTAAAAAATCCGCTTTCTAGTGCAGCAGATGCAAGAGACATGGGTTCAATCCCTGGGTCGGGAAGATACTCTGGAGAAGAAAATGGCAACCCACTCCAGCATTCATTCTTGCCTGGAGAATCCCATGGACAGAGGAGGCTGGCGGGCTGCAGTCCATGGGGTTGCAAAGAGCCGGACACAACTTAGTGACTAGAAAAATAACAGCATTCTCTAGATATGAAGCTGCTAGCTTGCTGCTTTGGATTCTGTGACTTCTTGGTGCATTTAGGAAATAATATCTCATTGGGAAATTTTTGTGCTTACTTAGCTAAAAAGATGATGGTTTCATTTTTGCCTGGTTAAAATCAATTTGCTGTCATTCAGGTAGCCCTTTCTACCTTGTGCAGTGTTTGGGGATTATCATACTGATAGGTCTGGCTAATAATGTTTACTGCCCTGTGATTCTTTTCTTTTGAACTTCCTGATTTATTTCCCCCAAATCTGTTCTTTCTCAGCGTTTCTAACCACTTGGATCATAATCAAGTTTTGATTAATATCTTTTTAGGAGCAAGAATGCTGAAGAGAGAAATTGATATTACTCTTTTTAAACTAGTTCTAATATAATTATTCATTGGTCATTTGAGTTGGAATTTTGTCTTCTAAATCTGAGATGGGAGAAGAATTTTTAGATTTTTTGATTATGCTGCTGCTGCTAAGTTGCTTCAGTCATGTCCAACTCTGTGCGACCCCATAGACTGAAGCCCACCACTCCTCTGTCCCTGGGATTCCGCAGGCAAGAACTGTGGAGTGGGTTGCCATTTCCTTCTCCAATGCATGAAAGTGAAAAGTGAAAGTGAAGTCGCTCAGTTGTGTCCGACTCTTCGAGACCCCATGGACTGCAGCCTACCAGGTTCCTCCATCCATGGGATTTTCCAGGCAAGAGTACTGGAGTGGGGTGCCATTGCCTTCTCCATTTTTGATTATAGGACTATGCAAAAAACTAAAGGCTTCTCAGAGAAACCCTGTTTTGGGGTTTTAAATTTTAAAATTTCTTATTTTTCCATTTGAGAATGTTGCAAAGGTCAGGAAAATAAACATTGGCATTTCTTTGAGGCAAAATCAGAATGTTTTAAGATTACTTTGAGTTGCAGTGCAGTTTAAAAGTTGTTCCACGTCCCACTATTTACAGTTCATTATTTGATTGCAGTGTATTTTTAGGTTTTCCAAGTTTTTGTTGAGGAATATTTTGTCTTGCTTCTGAGAATGTAAGGAATGTGAAAACCGCCTGACTTTGATAGAGGGTCAAGGAAGAGAATTACTCCATAATTGGTGGTTTTGTGTGTAGGATTACTCTGAAGCAGACAGAGGTGATTTTTGGTAAAATTTTATTTGTTTTGTTCAAGAGGTACAGTTAACATCTGGGTGCTTTGGATTCAACATTATTCAAAACTTTTGAAGTAATCCTCTTCATGTGGACCAGATTCTGGGCAACATGGTTTTAGGAACGGAGAGTCTATACAGGAGATATTTTATCCCAAGGGCCTCATGAGTGCTCAGTTGTGTGAGATTCTCTATTTTGACGATTACTGAGGTTAATATGGTCCTTTTCTAGACAGCGCAAGTTAGCAGACCTCATTTTTAGCAGCTTGAGTCATTGTGGAAGAATCACCTTAGAGCTGATTTTGAAGATTGATTTGAAAACTTTGTAGTGTTGATAGGCTTATATTTAAGTAACATTTGAAACTAGGTGAATTACTTTGTTCCTCTTTGTAAGACTAGAGAGACCTAGATAGTACTGTAGGACACAAAAAGAGAAGTAGAATAAAGATGACAGTTGAGCAGGAATAACTGAAAATGTTGAAGCTTATCATTATTGCCATGAATCTGACCCAGACAAGACATTCCCTTAACAGCACATGATAGACCATTGAACTGGGGTACCGCCCGGCAGACCCACGTCCTTTCCAGGTCCATACTGCTACTGCTGCTAAGTCACTTCAGTCGTGTCCGACTCTGTGGGACCCCATAGATGGCAGCCTACCAGGCTCCCCTGTCCCTGGGATTTTCCAGGCAAGAACACTGGAATGGGTTGCCATTTCCTTCTCCATAGCCATTGCTGATACACGTAAGGTTAGACTCTTGAACCGAGTGCTGCCCAAGTACTCCCTCACTCTGAGCTTTAAAAATATCCCCACTTCAGTTATTATCCTGGGACTTCTTCTTCCCTGGATGGTTCTCGGTATTTACTGATCATGTGGGTCATATACCCACCCCACCGAATTCTTTCAAGAAGTAACTCAGTATTTATCATGGGTCACTGATATCTTTGGGTGTCCCTGGTGGCTTAGACAGTAAAGAATCCTCCTGTAATGCTGGAGACCTGGGTTTGATCCCTGAGTCAGGAAGATCCCCTGGAGGAGGGCATGGCTACCTACTCCAGCATTCTTGCCTGGAGAATCCCATGGACAGAGGAGCCTGGTGGGTTACCGTCCATGGGGTTGCAAAGAGTTGGATACGACTGCACAGCATTGATATCTTTAAAAAGATCTGAACACAAAGTCCAGTAGTACTAGAATAGTTTATTTAGTGAACTTGATATTTAAATGTATACATTTATAATGTATATATTATTTTGTAATATTAAATGAAGGCTTTACTGCTGCTAAGTCGCTTCAATCATGTCCGACTCTGTGCGACCCCACAGACGGCAGCCCGCTAGGCTCCCCCGTCCCTGGGATTCTCCAGGCAAGAACACTGGAGTGGGTTGCCATTTCCTTCTCCAATGCATGAAAGTAAAAAATGAACGTGAAGTTGCTCAGTCGTGTCCAACTTGTAGCGACCCCATGGACTGCAGCCTACCAGGCTCCTCCATCCATGGGATTTTCCAGGCAAGAGTACTGGAGTGGGGTGCCATTGCCTTCTCCGATGAAGGCTTTAAGTCCCATGTAAATATTTTGCCCCAGGAAGCTTGTAATTATTAGCAAGACAATGAAATGACTAAGTAATATTATCAGTTACAGTAAACGGTCCAGTTACGTAGACTGACATGGAAGCTAAAAGCTTGTTATTGTTTTCAAGAACAATTTTTATTAAGACCACTATTAGGGTTTTTTTTTTTTTTCAAAAACTGTTTTTTTATTTTCATTTTTTATTATGGCTACTATTAAAAGATTGTTTGGAGAAAAAAATATCAAAGTAGAGCTGCCCCTCGAAACATTTCCTTTCCGATTACTTCTGATAAGAAGTCAAAGTCTAGAAGGAAATCTGGAGGAGCCTAGAACACAGTTATCAAAGGATTTATGATTATTTGGATACAAAGAGGAGAGCTCATAACTGTCACACTAAATTCCAAGCACACTGTTTCCTTTCTTCTGGTTGTTTTAATTCAGTAAGTCGGGCCTCTTCCACACTGATGATCAGAAAAGGGAATAAAAGTTCTGAACTGGAAGATTTCCATAAACTCCCCACAGATTCTTGCTGAGTTTGGGATCAAGTTGTATTTGGGCATGGTGTATCCAGAGGTTCAGTTCAGTTGCTCAGTCGTGTCCGACTCTGCGACGCCATGAATTGCAGCTTGCCAGGCCTCCCTGTTCATCACCAACTCCCGGAGTTCACTCAGACTCACGTCCATCGGGTTGGTGATGCCATCCAGCCATCTCATCCTCTGTCATCCCCTTCTCCTCCTGCCCCCTGTCCCTCCCAGCATCAGAGTTTTTTCCAATGAGTCAACTCTTCGCATGAGGTGGCCAAAGTACTGGAGTTTCAGCTTCAGCATCATTCCTTCCAAAGAAATCCCAGGGCTGATCTCCTTTAGAATGGACTGGTTGGATCTCCTTGCAGTCCAAGGGACTCTCAAGAGTCTTCTCCAACACCACAGTTCAAAAGCATCAATTCTTTGGCACTCAGCTTTCTTCACAGTCCAACTCTCATATCCATACATGACTGGAAAAACCATAGCCTTGACTAGACGGACCTTTGTTGGCAAAGAGTGTCTCTGCTTTTGAACATGCCATCTGCTGCTAAGTCACTTCAGTCATGTCTGACTCTGTGCGACCCCATAGATGGCAGCTCGTCAGGCTCCGCCGTCCCTGGGATTCTCCAGGCAAGAACTCTGGAGTGGGTTGCCATTTCCTTCTCCAATGCAGGAAAGTGAAAAGTGAAAGTGAAGTCACTGAGTCATGTCCAACTCTCAGTGACCCCATGGACTGCAGCCCACCAGGCTCCTCCATCCATGGGATTTTCCAGGCAAGAGTACTGGAGTTGGGTGCCATTGCCTTCTCCCAATATGCCATCTAGGTTGGGCATAACTTTCCTTCCAAGGAGTAAGTGTCTTTTAATTTCATGGCTGCAATCACCATCTGCAGTGATTTTTGGAGCCCCCCAAAATGAAGCCTGACACTGTTTCCACTGTTTCCCCATCTATTTCCCATGAAGTGATGGGACCAGATGCCATGATCTTCGTTTTCTGAATGTTGAGGTTTAAGCCAACTTTTTCACTCTTCTCTTTAAAGAGGTTAGCAAGAGAAAAAAAGGTACTATTGAAGGGAATGGATTTTATTTCATTTCTTTTTTATCCGTGTCCTTCGGTATGTTGTGGTGACTTTAAAATGTAATTATTGATCGAGTCTACTTTTTCCGTGCAATGTGAGTCTCTCTACAGAGTAGTACTGTCCTTGTGCTGAGAGATCCAAGTAGACCCTTATGGCCTCTTCTGCCATTTAGGAATTTGTTTTAAATTCCTTCCCTGGACATCTCCTTCTTGAGCATCCCCTCACACAACCAAAGTCTCAAATGCCAAATCTTGTTGATTCTACTACCATATACATTCAACATTGTTCATTTTTCTCCATCTTTCCTGGCACTGACGCCCCCTTTTGCCAAGTCATTTTTATCTGCGTTAAGAATAATTAAATGCCTTTTTGGTGGGCAGAAAATCTGTGGGAATCCTGTCAGCTCAGCCATATGCTGTATCTGCCTTGCATCATCTTTGAGCTACTGTACAACTCAGTGAGTTGTAGAAAACGGATAGTAATGGAAATGATTCTTATCTATAAAAATGCAGAGTGGCTGGAATGCAATTCATTATTTCCCCTTGGGTAGACTAGGTTTTGCATCTGTTGTCAATTTATTTTAACTTTCCTTTATTGCATTTAACATGTGGTTTAAAATTTTTTTCTTTGAACCAGTTGTAGTACCTTACTGGTTTCCTGATTGCTTAATGAGTTAAAGCCTTTAATGTACTTTAATAATACATTTGTTTGAGAATCATGACTTTACTATTTGGGAAATTTATCCCTGAATATGTGGGCCATTATCATAATCTACCACTAGGTCTTCCTTTCCATGGTTCACCTTATCCATCTCCTTCCTTCTATTTTCTACAGAATAGCTGGAGTGTATCTTAAAGTGTAAGCCTAAATACCTCTTTCTCTTCAGTAAAGTCTTTCAATGGCTGTCTATTTGTTCTTATTTGGCTTTTAAGAACCTAAGAAGTTGCCCCTCCAATCTACTCTAATTTCACTTTACTCTAGCTCATTATACTCTGGCCACTGCAGTGGACCTTCTCATGGCTTTAGCACATTCTCCTTCCTCCATTTTTTTTAGGCAGCTCCTACTCCTTTTTCTTGCCTGAGCTTAAATGTCACTTTCCCAAGGACACTTTTTCTGAGCTCCCAGACTTGGGCAGATATGCTCTGTATGCTAAAGTGTTAACCTTTAAGCACTTACTGTAATTTTCTTTTAACTAATTGCATCTCAAAATACTTGTCTTCCCTTTTCTAGACAGTGGTATGTTCCATGGGTGCAGGGACTGTCTATTTTGTTAACTGGCACAACCTCTAGCATTTAGTAAGCATTCAGTGAGTGTCTGTAGGCTTAATAAATAAATGAATGGCAGTGACAGAAACATACATTTAAATGCCTAACAGTATATATGTCCAAAAACCAGGTGAAAGTGTTTGTCTTGGAAATAGATGGAGTAGAGTGTGGAACTCAGTGCAGAATGGCATAAATTGCTTTATTTCATGGAAACAAACATTAGGGTTTTGCTGTATTTATCCACAAAAACAAATCCAACCATGCAAAATTTCCACATTTACCTGGTGTCTTGGAGATGTGCTGGAAAGATTGTTAAATCATCATTTGGATTTAATACGTATGATTCTCTTATTTATGGGAGAGGCTTCTTCAAATAGGATGTGCCTACTGAGTTCACAGTGATGAAAAATGAACTTTAAAACTTTAATCTGCTCAGTTCATTCCTCTATAAGGGGTTTGGTTAAGAGTTTGAGAATACTGTATAATACTTTCATAGCTAAGACAGCATTTACTATACAAATATATTCTTTTTGCTGCAAGTCCTTGTTAGTATGTCACAGAATACATGCCACTTTGGAGTCTGGTTATCCTGAGAAATCACATAGTGTAGAATAATTTAGGATTATTGGGTTTGAGAAGTTATGGAAAGCATAGGAACAAATGATTATCTAGAGGAGTTGAGAATTTGGAAATTAAATACTTATTCCTGGGTATGCTGCTCATTTATTTATGACCTCGGGCAAATTATTAGCCAGGTTTTTTTTTTTTTTTTTTTTGGCCAGGTCACTTGGTTTTTACTCCTTTAGCTATAAAACACACTGGAGCATAATTACTTGCCTCATATTGCTAAGAAATATTGAGGCATTATTGTGAAACTTTATAGGAGATTATAATTACCTAGAAATGCTAAATTAAAACTCTATCAGGGACCCTTCCAATTTGTGGTACCCCTGATCTGTGCTGTACATATATTTTAAAGCAAAAATGGAAAAAGGCATTGGCTCATTAAGCCCACTTTGTTCCATGGTCTGGTGGGTGAAGTTTGAGTGTTTTGTTCACTCTGATTTTAAGAGGCTCGTTTATTAGCGGATTCTTCTCGCAAGGGAGGCAGCAAAGGCCTCACTCTTTCAGTGTTTGGAAATTTGTTCTGACTTTAAGCCTGCATTTTCTTTGGCTGAATTTCAGAACTGCTCATCTGTCAGAGCTGAGATGTACATATTGCAGAAGCTCTTTTATCAGTTGGTGAGGCAGTTCTCAAAAGAAGTTTAAAGAATAAAGGTTAGGTAGAGAATAGGCCCACTTAAAAATGCTGAACTTCAGTTTGGGCAGATTTCTGCTTTTCCTTTTTCGAAGACGAGCCAAGTTTTCATTTCGTTACTATTCCAAACTTGAACTTCAAATGTATAGAACATCAGAAAGGAAATCTGTGAAGCATTTTTAAACCATTTCAATGTGAAGAGCTTTTCCAGTATGATCCCTTTGGAGACAGTGGGACATTGCTTTCAGTGTCCTGTTGTTTGCAACTCTGTTCACGCTGGATGTGGTGGGTCACAAAAATAGGAGTGGGAAAGGATGTGTAGGAGAGTGCAACAAAAGCTGCCTGTATGTGCTTAGTCCCCTTCTTAGTGTCATGAGGGAGACTGTACAGGCTTCCTTGTTTGATCATAAATAACATCTGTAGTAGAGATTTGAGTTGGAGTTACACACTGAGTTTACTATTGACTTATTTTCATGAATATGTGTATGGTGGCCAACTAATTATTTTATGGGGCTGTAAACATTCACGTGGCTCCTTAAGTTTCAATTTATGTCTATTCACCAGTACCTATAAAGCAAACAGTACAGTGCATTTCATATTCCTAAACAGCTTCCTGACATGTTTTAGCTATGTTATGTAAATATTTGGTCTTTGTTGTTGTTGTTTTCATTCAGTTTGATTGGTTTGGTTCCAAACATACTTGCAAACATGACCTTCACTTAGTTACTGTGCTTAAATTAAAAAAAAAAAAATATATATATATATATATAAAACATTATTTAACATGCTGTGTTCATACATATTGAGGATTTAATAAATAATTTTGATTGAGGCTATTAGTATTGATACTTTTGAATTGTGGTGCTGGAGAAAACTCTTGAGAGTCCCTTGGGTGGCAAGGAGATCAAACCAGCCAATTCTAAAGGAAACCAACCCTGAATATTCATTGGAAGGGCAATTGCTGAAGCTGAAGCTCCAGTACTTTGGCCACCCGATGCGAAGAGCCGACTCATGGGAAAAGATCCTAATGCTGGTAAAGACTGAAGGCCAAAGAAGTGGGCAGCAGAGGATGAGATGGTTAAATAAAGCATCACTGATTCAATGGGCGTGAATTTGAGCAAACTCTGGGAGGTGGTGGGTGACTGGATAACAGAGGAGCCTGGTGTGCTGCAGTCCACGGCACTGCAAAGAGTCGGACGTGACTTAGCGACTGAACTTTAGGATTTGTAATCGTTAAACAGGTTTGGAAATTTGGCAGCGTATGCTAAGCCTTTGTCATTGATAATCAATTGGGGATTGATCTGCTGATAGGAAATGGCTTTTCAGCCTTCACCTAGAGAGAGGAGAGCAGAGCCACCTACCTTGTGCTTTTGCATTCAGCCCATGTAACCCTACCATCTCCATCTTCAAAAATGGGCTCTGATTGGCACATTGTGGGCCAGTGAGTTATAAAGAGAGGATTCTTAAAGAGATGGTGGTTTTGGGGAAAAGAAGCTCTTTCTGTTAAAGAGGGCTAGGAGATCTAGGAACTGTTTTCAACTGTGCTTGCCCTAGGAAGCTTTTGGCTCCAGTGGCTACTGGTAGTCACTCTTCAACTATGAGCAGTCCTGGTGAGAGTCACACTGGGTGGAAAGTAGGGGAGCTGACACTGCTATTTTTATTTTTATAATTCGTTGGGGAAATAAAAAAAATCCTGTCAACTACAAAGATCTCTATTCAACATAGAATACAGAGAAAACACGATTTGTTATTGAATGTTTGTGTCAGATGAGGTGCACACAGACAATTGGTAAAAGACCAGAAATCTGGACAGAATTTCATACAAACATACAATAAAGTAGAACAAAGAACAGCAAGTGTGTTTCTCCTGGAAAGACAAACGGATGCTCCTTGTGCTGGTCTCCTGTCAATCTCCTGAGAGACTTCTGAGATGATTTTGCACTGGAAAATTGAGGATGGATTTATCAAATTCCTGACCCCCCAAATTAGGCCTGTTATGTCTTTAAGGAGAGACCTTAAGGAGAAGGAAGGGGCAGGGTGACTGCCTCTCCTTTATTAAACAAAAGAAATCTTTTCTTTACCTTTACATTACCACTATCAATGCCCTGACTGACGCCTTGCCGTTTTCCATGGAAGCCTGTCTGTTGAGGCAGCCAGGGATTCTGTTGAGGCAGCCACTGGATTCTGCAGCCATTTCCACTGCTTTGCTAGTTGAGCATATATGGAATGAGCTGTATTGTTTATTGATTCAACAGACCTCACCTGGTTATTTGTTCATGGAGTGTGCAAGTGGCCTTGCCCATGGCTGCTGGGTGTGGGAGCCTTTTGCTCTTCAGTGGCTAAGTCAGGTCTGACTTTTTGTGACCCCATGGACTGCAGCACGCCAGGCTTCCCTGTCCTTTACCATCTCCTGGAGTTTGCTAACACTCAGGTCTGTTGAGTCAGTGATGCCATCCAACCATCTCATCCTCTGTTGTCCCCTCCTTCTGCCTTCAATCTTTCCCAGCATTGGGTCTTTTGCAGTGAGTCGGCTCTTCACATCAGGTGGCCAAAGTATTGGAGCTTCAGCTTCAGCATCAGTCCTTCCAGTGAATGTCCAGGATTGATTTCTTTTAGGATTGTGTTCCTTATCATCCCAGTTTTCTAAGTATTATCTAAGTTACTTTTGTTTTTACCGAAAGCGTTAGTTGCCCGGTCCTATCCATGAACTGTAGCCCGCCAGGCTCCTCTGTCCATGGGATTCTCCAGGCAAGAATACTGGATTGGGTAGTCATTGCCTTCTCCAGGGGATCTTCCTGACACAAGGATCGAACCCTGGTCTCCTGTATTGAAGGCAGTTTCTTTACCTTCTGAGCATATTGTATGACCTTTTAAAATAATTAAGTAATTTTTATTGGAGTGTAATTGCTGTACAATGTTGTGTTAGTTTCTGCTGTGCCAAGAAGTGAATCTGCCATATGTATAGATATATTTCCTCCCTTTTGGACCTTCTCACCCTGCATCCCACCCATCTAGGTCATCACAGAGCCCTCAGCTGAGTTCCCTGTGCTGTATGGCAGCTTCTCCTTACCTGTCTATTTTGCGCATGGTAGTGTATATATGTCAATCCCAATCTCCCAGTTCATCCTGTCCCCCTTGTCTGCTTGTGTCCACATTTGTTCTCTATGTCTGTGTCTCAATTCCTGCCCTGCACAATAGTTTCATCTGTACCATTTTTCTAGATCCCATATGTATGCATTAATATATGGCATTTGTTTTTCTCTTTCTGACTTCACTCTGTATTACTTTTGATTTTCTGAAAGATATTATTGGATTTAACTTGTATTTTATGGTATTCTATAATTTCTAAGGCAAATGTACCTTCATTAGTTTGACTCCTTTGTGAGCACAGCAACTATCACTGCTGTGTAGCTACTGTGACATGAGTTGGATTGCCTGAGCCATCTGCTTCTCCAGAATCTCTCTCCTTCCTTTTCTTCTTGCCCTCCCTTCTTCCAAACAAGCTTCTAAATGGAATCTTGTCCAGCTCATAAGGACTTGTGCTGACCACCATGAATTCTTAAAGAGGCTGGCCGAGAGCCATGCACTCACTCATTCTTTAAGTGACTGTGGCACATTTTGCCGGCTTTCCTTTGTCAAGGTGCTTACTGACCTCCTTGGCAGTTTAGTGCTCTTGTTTTGCTTTTCAGTTGAAAGCAGTGCAGCTTTCGCTCTTTCGCCATGGGACTGGATCATAAAGTAGGCATTGAAGATTATGCACTCTTCATTTCATCCATTAAGCTGTATGCTTTATAATTATTATGAACCTAATTTCATCAGTTTGTTTAATTTTTCCTAGAGATCAATTCAGTCAGTTTAGTCACTCAGTTGTGTCCAACTCTTTGCGATCCCATGGCCTCAGGCACGCCAGGCTTCCCTGTTCTTCACTATCTCCCGAAGTTTGCGCCAACTTATGTCATCGAGTCGGTGATGCCATCCAACCATATCATCCTCTGTCACCCTCTTCTCCTCCTCCCTTCAATCTTTCCCAGCATCAGGGTCTTTTCCAACAAGTCAGTTTTTCACATCAGGTGGCCAAAGTATTGGAGCTTCAGCTTCAGCTTCAGCATCAGTCCTTCCAATGAATAATCAGGACTGATTTCCTTTAGGATGGACTGGTTGGATCTCCTTGCAGTCCGTGGGACTCTCAGGAGTATTCTCCAACACCACAGTTCAAAAGCATCAATTCTTCGGCACTCAGCTTTCTTTATAGTCCAACTCTCACATCCATACATAACTACTGGAAAAACCATAGCTTTGACTAGACGAACCTTTGATGAAGTGAAGTTGTTCAGTCATGTCCAACTCTTTGCAACCCCATGGACTATAGCCAACCAGGCTCCTCCGTCCATGGGATTTTCCAGGCAAGAGTACTGGAGTAGGTTGCTGTTCCTTTCTCCAGGGGATCTTCCAAACCCAGGAATTGAACCTGAGTCTCCCACATTGCAGGCAGACACTTTACCATTTGAGCCACCAGGCAAGCCCCTTTGATACCACTTTTTAAATGATTTGGGCTTCCCTGGTAGCTTAGCTGGTAAAGAATCCACCTGCAATGTGGGAGACCTGGTTTCGATCCCTGGGTTGGAAAGATCTTCTGGAGAAGGGAAAGGCTACCCACTCCAGTATTCTGGCCTGCAGAATTCCATGGACTGTATAGTCTATGGAGTCACAAAGAGTTGGACATGGCTGAGTGACTTTCACTTCACCTCACTTTTTAAAGTGTATATTTATTTTATACAGTAATACACATTACAAAAATTAGATGGTAGAGTAAATCCAAAGAGACTTTTTAAAACCACTTTTAATTCTGCCATCAAGAGAAAAAGTACATTTTTGTTGTAAAATACTTAAAAGAAATCCTTTTACATATACACATAATTAACCAAAATGACATTGTACATAGTGCTCACTGATACATTATTGATTTTTAAGAAAAAAAAAAAAAGGATTACAAGAGGTACATTTTTATTAGTGCTGAGATTTGGGATTCATAAATTAAAGATTCTTTTCTAAAATATTAAAAGATGTATTAAAGTAAATCGTTCACTTCTTTTTGAGTTTTTAAAATAACTCCTTGCAAAAAAATCACTCAAAAGAAAAGAGAGAGACTATAAAACTTACAATATGTTATCAGATGCTGGAGCATCATTTTAAAATTGATTGGGGCATCAGACTGACCTGAGAAGAATGCAAAAAATATGATGGCATGTACACTATATGGGCTTACCAGGTAACTCTAGTGGTAAAGAATCCACCTGCCAGTGCAGGAGACATGAGAGACTTGGGTTCGATCCCTGAGCTGGGAGGATCCTCTAGAGGAGGAAATGGCACCCCACTCCAGTATTCTTGACTGGTATAACCCCATGGACAGAAGAGCCTGGTGGGCTGTATCCATGAGGTTGCAAAGAGTCAGACATGACTGAGCACAGCACATATACACTGTATACGTGTGTGTGTGAGAGTGTGTGTATGTGTGTGTGTATGCCATATCTATGGGGCTTCCCAGGCAGCTCAGTGGTAAAGAATCTGCCTGCCAATGCAGGAGATACAAGAGACTTAGGTTCAACTCCGGGGTTGAGATGGTTCCCTGGAGAAGGAAATGGCAACCTACTCCAGTATTCTTGCGTGGGAAATCCCATGGACAGAGGAGCCTAGAGGGGTGCAGACCATGGGATTGCATAAGATTCAGATACAATTTAGCGACTAAACAACAAAAGAGGCTAAATGCTGCTCAAGGCTTATTTGTCTTTCAAATTCAGGATTATTCATGTGAACTATTTTGTGTTTATTGAAAAACTATGGAAACCCTCGCTTGTAAATGGGGAGGGTGACTTGAGTTTGGCATTTCTGCAGGGCCAGGCACAAAGGAGGTATTCACCAGATATTTGTCCAATTGAATTATTAAACTGTATTCTCTCTGTCAGAGAAATTTCTGCAAATAAGTCTCGGCAGAGAATTAAAAATCTAAATAAAAGTTTAACTGTCGGGCTGAATCAATTTTTATTTTTATTCAGCAATGACTTCTGACATTTCCAGCTGTTTCCCAGGGTGGATCCCATGTTTAGAGCCTGTGATTTGAAAGTACCAGAGATGCTTTAAAGCCATGAACTTGGAACAGAATTTTCATTTTTAGTTCATTTACATGTGATATATATCTTGTTTGCTGTCTTTGGGAAGTCATTAAATAAATATACCCTCTCCTTTTCTCCTCCCACCTCACCACTAATTAACTGTTTCCTTCCCTATATGTCAGGACCCCGTGCTCTCGTAATTTTAGTTGCAATTCAGTATGGACTTTGAGAACCCGGGTTTGGAGTCAGACCTTGTGGTATCATTGCCTGGTTCTGCCTCTCACCTGTCATGTCACTTCTGTGTCTCAGTTTTCTTACCTTAAAGTTCTATTTAAAGAAACAAAGAATGCATTTAAATCTGTATTGATCTCTTAGAACTTAACTGATACATAGTAAGTCATGCTATTATTATGTCTAAACTTTTCATGTTTCCACTGTCAGTTTTTGTATGGCCCATGAGCTAAGAATAGTTTTCACATTTTTAGGTGGTTGCAAAATCAAAAAAAGATCTCATAATGCATGGACAGTATATGAAGTTCAGATTTCAATGTCCACAGATCAAGTTTGTTGAAACACAGACACTGTTCCCTTTGGCTTATCTGTGTATATACTGCTTGTGCTCCTTTTACATCATGACAACAGGCTTGAGAAGTTTCAGTAGGGACCTCCTGGCCAGCAAAGACTAAATGAAATACTATCTGAACCTTTACGAAAGGCATTTTCTGCCCTCTGTCGTAAGACACAAAGCACTGAATCACCATACTTACAGGCGTAACTCTACTAGTTGGTAGGTGGAAAGGGGTCATGGTTCTTTCCATCTGAATGTGGGACATTCCTAAATTGTATTTTTTCAGGAATATGCAGTATTCTGTAGTGATTGGCCCTGGGTGTGGGGAGCGTGAATGTGTGTTTTATATGTAAGTTCTGAACCACAGAACTTGTTTTGAATTTGTAAGAGCCCTGGTCCCTTCCTTCCCTCAGGTTGTATGGTAATTTAACATTTTGAGGAATGACAGAACAGTTTTCCACAGTGGCTGCATCATTTTACATTGTTGCCAGAAAAGTACAGGGTTCCAGTATTTTCACTTGCTCCCCAACACTTGTTATTTCTCTCCAATCTTGTTATTTTCTGTTGTGGCTGCTTCTTAAATTAGCTATCTTAGGTGTGAGGTGGTTTCTTATTGTGATTTTAATTTGCCTGTCTCTGATGGATGTTAAGTTTTTTTTCATGAAAGTGAAAATGAACGTTGCTCAGTCGTGCAGACTCTTGACTCTTTGTGACCCCATGGACTATACAGTCCATGGAATTCTCCAGACCAGAATACAGGAATGGGTAGCCTTTCCCTTCTCCAGTGGATCTTCCCAACCCAGGGATTAAACCCAGGTTTCCCGCATTGCAGGTGATTCTTTTCCAGCTAATCCACAAGGGAAGCCTAAGAATACTGGGGTGGGTAGCCTATCCCTTCTCCAGTGGATCTTCCTGGCTCAGGAATCAAACCAGGGTCTCCTGAGCTTAGTATAATCTATATTGCAGTGAAACTTAATTTAAGGGAAAAAATCTCCACTGAGGAGATCCATGGGTCGTATTTTCCTGCCTGCAGGTGTATGTGGTGCTTCTGAAGGTACCAGCTGGAAGTCACAGTGAGCATGTCATCATTGGGAGTTGGGTGGGGGAGTTAGGAGAATAGGGACATAGCACAAAGCATATTTCATATGGATTGCCATCAGTATTTTCCTGAAATCTGGAAAATGAATAAAGCAGTTGAGTTGTTACTGTTGGATTTGTTTTGGTTTTTAAAAAATATAAAGGCATTGATTTACCTTGTATGAGTGATTAGCTTCTGGAAGGACAGAACTGTGTCTCAGTTACCTTTGTTTCAAGAGAATGTTTCACAAGGAGTTTTCCTGAAGATGTGTAGCTCAGTGAACAAATGAATGAGCTGGACAAGAGAGAGAAAAAGGGTGTCTGATGCAGGAAAGTGAATGCTGCCTCTTGATGAATGCCTCCTGCTTTAACCACTGAGCAGCAGTGGAGCTTAAGGAAGAATCTACTGCGTTTGCTGCTGAGTTATGCTTGTCTCACGGTGCATATGTAAAGTGCAGGTGTGCTCTTGTAGAATCATGTTCATTGTTTTCGAATGGGATGTATCCGTAGAGGTCACTGAATTGGTGAATTTGGGACTTGGAAGATCTTTCTCTGTGAAGTGACACTAACGTATACTCAAGATCCGAATTTGCTTTTACATGCCTGCCTGAGATGAATTGCTTATTTGTTTTACCCTTTCTTTCAGCTGTTGTTGTCATTTTATGGCACATTTATGACAGTATAAAACATGAAGGTTATGCTTCTGATATGAATGATAATTCCAAACATTAACTGAACCTCTGTCATCATCAGATGAGTCAGTAGATGTAGAAAGGCCACTTTTCTAAAGTTACATGGCTGGTAAGAGGCTGGTCTACAATTAGGTTCTGAATGGGCATTCATAATTGTTTGTAATATGGACTAATATTTTATTTATATATTTTTCGGTTTATGTGTTTGTTCTGTTTTTGGCTGCACTGGCTCTTCGTTGCAGTGCACGGGCTCTTCACTGTGGCCTGTGGACTTTCTCTAGCTGTGGTGCGGGGGCTTAGTTGCCCTGTGGCATGTGGGATCTTAGTTTCCTGACCAGAGATTGAGCAGCAAGTTAGAATGAACATGGACCCCTGCATTGGAAGGTGGATTCTTAACCCCTCGATCACCAGGGAAGTTCTTGACTAATATATTTACTATATTTTATTCTATGCTGGTCTGTGTTACTTTATTTCTTTTTTGGAACATGGATAATGTCGTGGATTTAAGAATGGATAAATGCCACCCAGGGGCTTTCCTGGTGGCTCAATGGTAAAGAATCCACCTGTCATTATAGGAGCTGTGCATTCGATCCCTGGGTTGGGAAAGTCCCCTGGAGAAGGAAATGGCAACCCACTCCAGTATTCTTGCCCAGGAAATCCTATGGACAGAGGAGCCTGGTGGGCTACAGTCCATGGAGTTGCAAAGAATTGGACATGACTTATCGACTAATCAGCAACAATCACAAATGCTGCCTAGACATTATTTAGCTGCCTATGTCCTCAGTATTCTTAAGGTCCTTTCTGTGCTTGGATATCTCTATTTGTTTCTTCCATGAATTTACCTGTATTCTTGTCTCTTTGTTCTAAGACCAGTGTTGTTCACCTCTTCCTGAAAGGGAATCTGGATATTTGGTGGCTACTTTGCTTAAGTGTACTTGGGTGGATTTTGAGAGGAGGAAGGTAGGGGTAGCAGATGATTGGGGCCATTTCTGCTCTTTGCTTTTACTGACAGCAGGTAAGGAGTCTTAAAAAAATTTTTTTTTTCTTTTTTAAAATTTTGGCCACACCTCGAGGCATGTGGGATCCTAGTTTTTTTTGCCAGGGATCTAACCCATACCCCTGCACTGGAAACGTGGAACGGTCCCAATAAGTCTTTAATGTGCAGGAATCTTTCCTGCTCTGCCTCAAGGTATTGCCTCTGGATCTGGCCTCCTGCATCACGCAAATCTTTATATTATGTGATAGATGGAGATCATCTATGTGTTTCTGACATCATTGCTGCTAACACAATGGTAGCTGGAAACAAAAAAGCAGCTTTGTTTCAGATATAAATACATGATAGTTTATTCTTTACCGATTCTGTGGTGAAGACTTTACCATACCTCCCTTCGTTTAGAATATGTGAACTATGGAAAAGCCATCTGATAAAAACCATTGGTTGAGTATATGTTATATGTAATCAAAATCATAAGAAATCAAGAGGAGAGGGAAAAAAGGGAAAATGCAAAGTTTAGGAAACTTCAGAATGGTTTCCTTCCCACTTATCCATGTCAAGCTCAGTATAATTCTGTTCCATTTGATTTCATGTTTTTTAAAGTGAAGAATAATGAAGATACAATAATTAATGGTTATAAAATATCTTTATTACTGATAAGAACTAAGACTGTTAATCTCTGGAGATTTCATGCTGGAAGAGAATAATTTGATTCAACAAATTATGAAACATTTATTATACTGTGCTTTATAACCTTTTAACCTAATATTAATTTTTTGATTTTTATAATAACCTGTGATTTAGAAGACAGTTAAATTGGTGATTTAGGTTCACTACTTAGTTAATGGTCATATTGAGATTTTCCATGAGTAATTGTCCTGTTGCATACAACTATGATGTCACACAGAGACAAGGTCTATCTGTGAATGAACTTGGGTTTTCTGGCATTAGACAATAGAATATATTCATCAGGGGAACTTCATGCTTCTCTGGTGGCTTGATGGTAAAGAATCTGCCTTCAGTGCAGGAGACCCAGCTTTGATCCCTCAGTTGGGAAGATCCCCAAGAATGGGAAATGACAACCCACTCTAGTATTCTTGCCTGGAAAATCCCATGGACAGAGGAGCCTAGTAGGCTACATTCCATGGGGTTGCAAAGAGTCGAACATGACTGAGCAACTAACAACATCAGAAACAAAGAGTTTAGAAATTATGTAAGTTTTGTCATTTAAAATACAGGTCTCATGCTGAGTTTAGACACAGAGCCAAAAATATCCTAATCATTCAGAAGTTAGTAGCTAGGAATACAGACCAAGCACAGACCAATCACCAGAGAGTGAAATTGGAGAGCTGAAATTGATGACGACATGACCTGCTTCCATGAATGGAAATAGCGAAAGCCACGGTTATACTGTGAATGTAAAGTGTAGAGCTGGAATAGGAATACGCTGTTTTCTTTGTTCTCTGCACCCAGGTGTTCTATGCTGACTTATATTTTTAACACTTCTTCCTTCTCAGGAATACATGGGACTCTTGAACAGCATGGGGTATTATAGGTGCTGATGCTGCAGAATTGAAAACCCACAAATAATTTAATTAGCTCTCTCCTGTCCCAGTTCCATATCAGTGAATTCAACCAACTACGGATCATATAATATTGTAGTATTTCAGTTCAGTTCAGTCGCTCAGTCGTGTCCGACTCTTTGCCACCCCATGAATTGCAGCCAGGCCTCCCTGTCCATCACCAACTCCCGGAGTTTACCCAAACTCATGTCCGTCGAGTTGGTGATGCCATCCAGCCATCTCATCCTCTGTCGTTCCCCTCTCCTCCTGCCCCCAATCCTTCCCAGGATCATAGTCTTTTCCAATGAGTCAACTCTTCGCATGAGGTGACCAAATTGTTGGAGTTTCAGCCTCAGCATCAGTCCTTCCAATGAACACCCAGGCCTGGTTTCCTTTAGGATGGACTGGTTGAATCTCAAGAGTCTTCTCCAGCACCACAGTTCAAAAGCATCAATTCTTCGGTACTCAGCTTTCTTCACAGTCCAACTCTCACATCCATACATGACCACTGGAAAAACCATAGCCTTGACTAGATGGACCTTTGTTGGCAAAGTAATGTCTCTCCTTTTTAAACACTGTCTAGGTTGGTCATAACTTTCCTTCTAAAGAGTAAGCGTCTTTTAATTCATGGCTGCAATCACCATCTGCAGTGATTTTGGAGCCCCCCAAAATAAAGTCTGACACTGTTTCCACTGTTTCCCCATCTATTTCCCATGAAGTGATGGGACCATTGTATCTACTACTGTGGGTAGGAATCCCTTAGAAGAAATGGAGTAGCCATCATGGTCAACAAAAGAGTCCGAAATGCAGTACTTAGATGCAAACTCAAAGATGACAGAATGATCTCTGTTTCCAAGGCAAACCATTCAATATCATGGTAATCCAAGCCTATGCCCCAACCAGTAACGCTGAAGAAGCTGAAGTTGAATGGTTCTATGAAGACCTACAAGACCTTTTAGAACTAACACCCAAAAAAGATGTCCTTTTTCATTATAGGGGACTGGAATGCAAAAGTAGGAAGTCAAGAAACACCTGGAGTAACAGGCAAATTTGGCCTTGGAATACGGAATGACGCAGGGCAAAGGCTAATAATAGAGTTTTGTCAAGAGAATGCACTGGTTATAGCAAACACCCTCTTCCAACAACACAAGAGAAGACTACACATGGACATCACCAGATGGTCAAAAGCGAAGTCAGATTGATTACATTCTTTGCAGCCAAAGATGGAGAAGCTCTATACAGTCAGCAAAAACAAGACCGGGAGCTGACTGTGGCTCAGATCATGAACTCCTTATTGCCAAATTGTAGTATCTGCTACTAAAAAAAAAAAAAAAATCCACCTGTAAGTCGACCTGTAGGATTTAAACTGTGTTGTTCAATGGTCAACCATATTTACCATAGTCAAAGCATATTGACATTAACCACAGTTTTATGTACTCCTTTTCTGAGAAATAATGCAGTTTATATCTTTCAGCTTATAACATTTGGTATAGAATTCAAGGTTTTTTGTGCTTTTTTCCATACAAGGCAAATTTGTATTGTCTGCTGATCACCCAGGCTTGTAACTGAAAAAAAAAAATTGCAATTTATGTGTGAAATTTCTGCTACTGATATTGTACTTTTCTTGTATAGAGTGGAAAACCACCCATCAGTGATATGTTCACAGACCTCAAGGATGGAAGGAAGCTATTGGACCTTCTAGAAGGGCTCACAGGAACCTCACTGGTGAGAGAGGTTATCCTCTAGAACCCGTCTACTGGAGTATCTCTTATAGCTGATACTTGAAGACCCTCTGGGGGTCCTTACAATGTAAAAGCTGATATAGGAACATAAAAAAAAAGGGTTTTAATGAATTTTTTGATGGAGCTATATTTAGGCTTTATTGAGGACTCTATTTTTATCCAAAAAATTACTTTTTATTTTTATTGCTCTCAGGCAGTAGAGAATTACAAATATGTAAAGAAGGTATGATATTCTGAATAGTGGAAAGTAGAGACAAATATGTTTAATGTTATTTAACAAATGGGTAAAAAAAAGTTATCAAAACTGATGACATCTATTTTTATTCAGATTTTCCATATTCTCTTCATGTTTGTTTCATCAGCAAATCCAGCTCTATTACTTTAGGTGCACGGTACCTAATACTCACACAGAAGTAAGTTTGCCAGTGAAGAGGATGCATTTTATGGGTACAAACTTTGACACTAGAGGGAGAATTACTATAAAAGGTGTAGAGAGGTGCACTTCTGAAGATGAATTTCTTTCTTGCTAGAGTGTGGGTTGTTACACTACCTTTTGCACCAGATGGTGGGCAGGCACCTACTAGAGAAACTGATCCCTTTCTTAGATAAGATTCCCTGGCCAGTGAGGCAGAAAGAAGCCTCCCAGGCCACCTTTCCCCAGTTGGCAATTCCAGTCTTCCCAGCGGGCCCTCGTAATGCTATCTGGATCCCAGGATAGCACCTCTGAATCCTCTCTGCTCTGTCTACACTTGTGCAGGTGGAGGTGACATAACTCCTAAATCTTTGTGCCTTCAGCCCAATTGAGACAGAATAAGCTTTTTCCCTGGTGGAGCATTGGTTCCCAAGCTTGTTTGTACCTTAGAATCACCAGGGAAATCTTGTACAAATTCCCCAACCAGACTACACTACAGACTCATTAAAACACAATCATAGGGAGTGGGATTGGACACAGCGTTGGTGTTCTGGGAAGATCCCTAGGGAATTCCAGTGTTCAGGCATGCTAAGGAACCACTATCTTAGGATGCTGTTTGTGGGAGGATTTGCATTCGGTCAGTGCTGGCCTCCATGGTGGCCTGAGAACCCAGCGTGGGCTCCTAGCACAGAGTGGATCTGTAGGCTGAGCTGCTGTTTCACGTGCATCTCAATGTCAATGATTGACAGCAACATGGAGGGACACTGTCTCATTTGCTTTTGTGTTTTGCTTTCCAGCCGAAAGAACGTGGCTCCACAAGGGTGCACGCTTTAAATAATGTCAACAGAGTGCTGCAGGTTTTACATCAGAATAATGTAAGTTTGTTGTGTGACTTTGGGGGTCCTTTGATGCCATTGGGATGATTTATTACGAAACCAGCCACTTGCTCTGGGCAGCGGTGTCAACCGATTTTTTAGAAGCATTTCTCATATGAGAAGTATTGAACCTTTTCTATGAGTGAAGGAATGGTTGTGCTTTTTTGTGATTACTTTATTGATCTATTATTTAAGTAATACATTTTTGTGACTTAGGTTTACCTGACTCTCTAAAGTGAAAATTTTCTTATCATTTACTTATATTGTTGTCCAAATGTGCTAAACCAGAAACCTGGGTTTCTGTAGAATAGTTGTCTTAAAAGTTATTTTTTCATTTTACTAGGTGGATTTAGTGAATATTGGAGGAACAGACATTGTAGATGGAAATCACAAACTGACTTTAGGATTACTTTGGAGCATCATTTTGCACTGGCAGGTGGGGAAATTTTCAATTACTTCTTAATAGGAATTGGGAATGGATCATATGTGTATTAGTTTCTTAGAGCTGCCACAGGGTACCACAAACTGGGTGGCTTCAACAATAGAAATTTGTTTTTTCACAATTTGGGAGGCTAGAAATTGGAGATCCAGGTGTCAGCAAGGTTGGTTTCTTCTCCTTTATTGGTAGGTGGCTACCTTCTTCTTGTCTTCTCATGTGGTCTGTGTATGTCTGTGTCCTAATCTCCTTTGCTTATTCCAAGATACCAGTCATAGTGGATTAGGGCTAACCCATGTGATCTCATTTTACTTTAACTACTTCTTTACAGATTCTATTTCTAAATATATCCCTATGGTGAGGTGCTGGGGGTTAGGATTTTAACATACGAATTTGGAGAAAGGATATAATTCAACTTATTTGGAATGAAAAGCCTGACAAACTGCTCTGTTTTCTGGCATAGAGAAAAAGTATCCCGGGCTTATAGAAGCGTTGCAAAAATAACTCAAAGAATTCCTGATACCTTTCACTCAGATTTTCCAAATGTTAACAGCTATTTGTATTTTTGTGTTTTCTCTCTCTGTCCCTCTTTCACTAAATAGTTAAGTGTGTATTTTGTAAAAGCAAATTATTTTTCTAAAAACAAGAAGTTTTCTTATATAACTATAATATATTAAAATAATATAAAATATCTTTATATATTGTTATAAATATATTTATACATTATTATAATATTTATAATGCTAATATTAATCATTATACCATTATTATACTATACCCTAACAAATACTATATAATTAGTAAAATCAGGAAGATAATATTGAAACAAAATAATTATGTGATCTAGAGATCTGATGGAGATTTTGTCAATTGTCCGTTTAGAGAAAAGAATACAGGATTATGAATTACATTATTTTTTGTCTTTTTAGTCATCTTTAATCTGGCATAATTTCTGAGTATTTCTTTGCACTGCGTGATATTGACGTTTTGGAAGAGTACTGAATAGTTATTTTGTAGAATGTTCTTCCATGTGGGTTTGACAGATATTTCCTCATGATTAGATTTAGGTTATTCATTTGTGGGATAAATGCCACAAAAATGTTGCTGAGTTTTTCTTAATATACCATATCACAAAGCACATGCTGTCTGGTATTTTTTTTCCAGCTGTGTTAACTCATCATTTGGGTAAGGTGAACACTGCCCGTGTCTCTACTGTAAGGTGACTGCCCTTTGCTATTGAAAAGTATCTTGTGGAGATATATTTTGAGACTTTGTAAATATTCAGCTACTTATTAAACTTTTGTCCATTATTTTTAAGATCCATTCATAGTTCTTGTTGTTGTTTAGTCGCTATGTCATGTCCAACTCTTTTGTGACCCCATAGACCGTAGCCTGCCAGGCTCCTCTGTCTATAGGAGTTCCAAGGCAAGAATACTGGAGTGGGTTGCCATTTCCTTCTCTAGGGGATCCTTCCGACCCAAAGACTGAACCAATGTCTCCTGCACTGGCAAGCGGATTCTTTACCACTGAGCCATCAGTTATTATTATGGTGCTTGGCAAAGTGATTTTCTAATTTCATCATTTCTTCTTCGTTTGTTAATTATCTTTCCACTTGTGAGGAAGAGCTTTCCCTTGTCTCTTGTTTCTCTGTATCTATCTATTCATTTATATATCTGTGCACACTGATGGATTTTTACTCATTTAGTAGGTTGTGATCTTTGACTATCATTATTTATTTTATAAGCCCCTTTAAGTTGGCTCTTGTGTGTGTTTTTTTTTAAATGTCCACATCATTATTTGAATACTTCCTTAAAACATATGTATTAATTTAGAATAATAACATAAAATATTATTTCTAGATTTTAATTGTTACTGCCATCAGGAAATGCAGTTCCTTCTTGGATTTCGTAGTCAGCCAAATTCTTCCCTTCTTTCTCATTTCTGTAGAAAACAAA
Organism: Oryx dammah; assembly: GCF_014754425.2. Taxonomy (NCBI): domain Eukaryota; kingdom Metazoa; phylum Chordata; class Mammalia; order Artiodactyla; family Bovidae; genus Oryx; species Oryx dammah. The sequence goes on from NW_024070188.1 coordinate 68,803,391, forward strand.
AGTTGAGTTTTCCTCCTGTTAAAAGATGTTTGCAAATGTATAGTTTTAAAATATTTTTTGTGGCTATGAAATTAATGTTCACTGTAACCAAATGTATTAAAAATATTGCTAAGATATAGAAAATGCCATGATATGTAAAGGTGAGGTTAAAATGACCTCTGAATCAAAATCATTACTGTTAAAATGTTTAAATCATTATATGTTAAAATGTTTTCCAGTGTTTAAAGGAAAGTTTTGAGATAAAATGAATACCATTGGCCTGGCCCAATGGTTCATGAATATAGCATTCCTTATTCAAGGACTTGATTCTAGTTACTACTTGGAGTTATTGGCAGGTGTTGTTTCATTTGAACAGGTGAAAGATGTCATGAAGGATATCATGTCAGACCTGCAGCAGACGAACAGCGAGAAGATCCTGCTGAGCTGGGTGCGCCAGTCCACGAGGCCATACAGTCAGGTCAACGTCCTCAACTTCACCACCAGCTGGACAGATGGGCTTGCCTTTAATGCCGTGCTCCACCGACATAAGTGAGATGTGACTCTTCTTAGCTGTGCAGATTTGTACAAATCTGTAAATCCTTTCTGTCTCTCCCTACTTAATCCCTCCTAAGGTCCCTTCCCACGACCACTCTCTCCTCTGTACATGCTCTCTGAAAACATAAAAAAAAAGAAATATCATAGAAAAAAAAAAACCACCCATCACATTTTGTTTCCATAGGACTTAAATGCCACAGTGTACAAAATCCATGATTTCTTGTACGTATTTGTAAGTTAAAAAATGTAAAATAATTCACATAGTTCAAGCCCACTCATTCCGCACTACACTAATGATATACACAAAGAATTGTGATACTTTTCAGCCTTCTGCTAAAAGAAAAAACTATAAATTTAGTGCAATCCCAATTAAAAATAGATAAATGATTTTTTTTTTCATGAAACTTGTGATCAGAGTCTGATTCTATAATAAAAGACCAAGGGATCAAAAGGAGCCACTTCACTTTTCCAAACAGAAAGCAAGACTAATCATGAAGCTATATTAATTGAGACTATATAGCACTATGAATAAAGTACAATGTAATAATAAGCTGAAGCATAAGAAATTGCCAATATTTGACTGTTTTTGACATGTAAGAATGGCAATGTCATGTAGTTCAACTTAAGGGAATAAACAGCTCAGAAATAGCTCCATTCTGATCTACAACTGAGCCAATGCTGCAGATTAATAGATGGTATGGAATAAGTGGAAACGCATGAATTGGATCCCTGCATCACCATATCCCCAATAAATTCCAGATACAGCAAGAATTTAATTGTGAAAGGCAAAAAATTTGTTATGTGTTTTATCCCTCTGGTAAATTATTTATTGTCTCAAGTTTTATTTCCTGTATGTTCTTTACTGATATATAAAAATGCAGTTGACTTTTCTATGGCTTATATCTAGAAGATTATTAAATTCTGATAAATTTCAAATCTGTTATTGTAGGGTTTATTTTGTTACTATAGGTTTTTTTCATGAATTATAATCATTTTTCTCTCCTTCCCTCCCTTCCTCTTTCTTTCCCTCCTCTTCTCTTTCCCCTTTATCTGTGCCTTGCCCTTCAATATAATATTGATCTAAATTGGTGGTACTGAGGCAGAATGTCTTGTTCTTTAATGTTTTACCATAATGCTGTAATTTGCTGTAGTTTTTTTTTTTCATATACCTTTTATCTGATTAAAAAAAACCCAGTCTTCATCTCCTTTATCAGTTTAAGGAGGTTGTCCTCTGTTTCTAGTTGGTTAAGAGATGCTGCCAGAAAACTTGAATTGTAGCTAAAACATTTTTCTATCTATTGCTTGACTGAACAAAAATGTATGGAGTATCTTCTGTGTGCTGGGCATAGGACGTAGAACAGAGATAAAAAGCAAGCAAAAATCCCAGTCCTCCTTCTTGGAATTAATGTTCAAATAGAGGGAAGCAGGCAATTAAAAAAAAAATGGAAATGTAAGTTGTGTGGCATATAGAAGTGGTAAATATTGCTGAAGAAAAATCTATCAGGCAAGATGAGAGGAATTACCTGGCATGTGGGAGGTCCCTGGGTGCAGGGATGTGAGTAAGTAGTGTAACAGGAGATGGAGTCAGAGAGGAAACTGGGGGTTGGGTGATGGAGGCAAATCTCAGAAAGGTAGGTTGGTCCAAGGTGCAAGAGCAGATAGAGCACAAAGAAAATGATCAGCTTTTAAGCAGTCAGGGTGACAGTAATGTCCAATTTGTGGAATTAAAAGAAAATCACGATAGAAATGAAATACTAAACAATAGCTCTATGGAGCAGAGTGGATGGAAATTCTCTTAGGGATTTTTCCCTTAGAAATATCCTGTGAAGTGATTAGAGCTGGATTTTCTATTCTGCTAATCTTGGTCTTTTAATCAGAGATTTTAGTCCATTAACATTATGTGATAACTGATGTATTTATAGAAGTTCATTCTTAAATTTATTTTGAGCTCATTTTCTTACTTTTTCTTCTTGTCTTCTCATAGGTTTTTCCTCCTTTTTTTTTTTCTTTCTTTCACTATTTGGAAAATATTATATCATTTCTAGTCATTCAGTGGCTACTCCAGAATTTTAACAGCATATTTAACCAATACAAAAATCTTAGACTGTTTTACCTGTCATTTTCATATTTATAGATTATTTTGTAAAGTATTATATATTTGACAAGCTTTTGGGATATGAAAGATAAACTTTTAAATTTATAGTCACAAAAAAAAGGGAAAAAACTGAAATGTATATGATTACAACAGTAACAACTTTTTCCCCATGTATTTCATCATCACTGAATTTTATTTGCATGCTAATTTCAGACCTGATCTCTTCAGCTGGGATAGAGTTGTCAAAATGTCCCCAACTGAGAGACTTGAACATGCCTTCAGCAAGGCTCAAACTTATTTGGGAATTGAAAAGCTATTAGATCCTGAAGGTATTGTTCAGTGTTTAATTTCAGTCTTGGTTTTGCTTTACAATTTTATTGAATACTTGAAATGCAGTATTTTTGTTTGTTTTTCTGTTGTTGTTGTTCTCTCTTTGTAGAAAGAATTGTGAGAGTTAAGGAAATGTTTTTCCTTTTGAAATATGGTACAAGACTTTGTATTATAGACATAATACTTTTGTGCTTAACAATTTCTAGGATCCTTCAGGAGGAAATTTAATTACATCACAGGAGAATAGTTAATAAATACCAGCATAAGATTTAATGTCTTAGGAAAACAAAATTCTTAGACAAACAATTTAGTGTTTGGTTCATTTCATTAAAATGTGTTTTTGTATGAACGAGCTTCTTATATACGATGTGAAAACTTTACTTACGAATGTTGCAAGACTGAAGTCTAGACTTATTTTCATAATATGAATGAAATCTGTGACGTTACCTTAAATGGTAGCTTATCTTTTAGCCTTGTGGGGGAAACTTTTAGGGAAGATTTTTAAGAAATGGGATATTGCACAAAAATCCATAGGTAATCATCTTTACCTGTGTCTCATATATTATATGAAAGTTACCAAGCTGTGGTATTGCGAAGATAGTATACTAGTATTGTTTATGGGCACTAAGGACAGTTATTTTATATCTAATATTGAGCAGTTCACATACTTTGGACATCTAATTTAAGCTGGTTCTTATTTTCTTTTACTATTAGATGTTGCTGTTCAGCTTCCTGACAAGAAATCCATAATTATGTACTTAACGTCTTTGTTTGAAGTGCTACCTCAGCAAGTCACTATAGATGCCATCCGTGAGGTAGAAACACTTCCAAGGAAATATAAGAAAGAATGTGAAGAAGGAGAAATTAACATACAGGTACAGGTAAACTTTTGCTAATATATTTGACTTGCCGTATTGTTTTTTGTAAGGTAATAGGTAAGAGAATTCTGAGGATTTTTTTCTTGACTGAGAAGATCTTGATTTCTCAGCATCAGAGCTTCAGTTTATCAGTTAGCATGCTGTCTCCATCGTGTGCATGTGATGGAAAACCACGACTTTAGTGATTTTACTTTTTAAAAGGGAAAAAATATGTTTCATATAGCAAGGCTGGAGTTAGTGCCTAAGATAATCATGCTTCTGCATAAACGTGCTGTTTGATTAAGAGCAAGTGTGTTAGGGAGTTTGGGATTGACATGTACACACTGCTGTATTTAAAATGGATAACCTACTGTCTAGCACAGGGAACTCTGCTCAATATTCACTAACAATCTAACTGGGAAAAGAATTTTAGAAAGACTATAGATACGTGTGTGTGTGTGTATATGTGTGTGTATGTGTTAGTCGCTCAGACGTGTCTGATTCTTTATGACACCATAGACTGGAGCCCACCAGGCTCCTTTGTCCACGGATTTTCCGGGCAAGAATACTGGAGTGGGTTCCCATTCCCTTCTCCAGGGCGGCTTCCCAACCTAGGGATTAAACCCAGATTTCCTGCATTGCAGGTGGCTTCTTTTACTGTCTGAGCTACCAGGGAAGCCCAGATACATGTATATGTATAACTGAATAATAAAAAAGAGCAGTATATTGATATTAAACGCTTCATTTGCATGCTTTCATTAATGCCTTAGAAGTTGAATTAAGTTAACGAAAGAAATATGATGCGGTCAAGTTGTAATCATCTACTCTTTGACCTATCTTGCTATCTTTTACTTTTCAATGAATCCTAATAGCCCACCTTCCTCTCTTTCTCTTTCTACAGATATGTGCTTAGAGCATTAGGTGATCAGTAAATCATTCCTGAATTTCTCTTGAAATTGATCTCTCAGTCAAAAATCTCCTCTTGTATTTGAATGAATACCTTCTGAACACTTGCAGTTAGATAACGCCTTCCATTTTCCACCTCATAGATCCTAGTGCCTATCTTAATAACCTTTAGCTGGTCACTAAGTTTCCTAGTTCTCAGATATCTTCATTAGATTATGGAGGTTTGGTACTAAATGATCTCCAGGATTATGCTGGCTTTCCAGTTTCAGAGTTTTAGGTCCAGAACTTAACTCATTTTTCCTTCTCTCTCTTTGGTATCATCTGTCTCCTAATTATCCAGTGTTGCATCTGTGGGCTCACTGATTCACTGTTTTTAGCTCCTGCATGTCATTTACTGGGTCCCTTTGGATTCTTCCTTCAAAATATCTTGGGGTGTGTTTACTTTACTTACTTTCTTTCTCATACTTGTTAAAGACCTCATCTCCTCTTGTAGTTTACAAGGCCCAGCCCACTGCCCCAATTCATCTCAGGCCAGTGTACTCCAGTCGTGGTGGACTTCTCTCCTTCCCCCAAATTCTTGTACCTGTGGGCTGATTTCCATGAAACGCTCCTCCACCCACTGTTTGCATGGCAAGCTTCCCATCTTTCCCCAGTTTCAATGGAACTTTTTCAGAAAAGAACTTCCCCGATTAACCTAATTGAAATCCGGCCCTACACACACACACACACACACACTCAGTCTGTTTCTCGCTGTCACAGTATTTTTACAAACTATGTTAAGAATTTTCAATTGTATCTTAAGAGCATTGAGAAAGCAGTGAAAGATTTTAAGCAGAGAAGTCAGGATATAATTGCATTTTCCAAACATCATTCCAGCTGCTCTGTGAGAAGTGGATGGTGGAGGTAGAAGTTTGGATAGTAATAGGGAACTGAAGACACTGGTGATCAGGCTGTTGTAGTCCTGAGGTCAAATGACAGTTGTGAAGATGGAAAGACCTGGATGGGTTTGAGATAAATTTTGAAGGTAGGAATTACTTATCCATATTAAATGTAGGAGGGGAAAGAAAAAGAGGAACTACGTCTGGCCCCCTGGTGTTTACCTGGAGGAGTTAGTTAAGTGCATGGAGGAGCCATTTACTGAAATGGGAAGCCCGGAGAGGTTTGGGGGGAAAAATGAAGGGTTTAAATATTGACAAGGTTTGATATGCCTATGAAACATTGAAGTGGAAATGTTAAGGAAGGTGGGACATAGGAGTTTGGGATGAGAAATATAAAGGTAATAGGATATATTAATAGAAGGTTCTTGAAATTTAATAGCAATGGATGAAGCCTTGCAGGGAAAGTACATAAAGAGAATTTAAAAAGGGCCTGGGACTTAATTTTGAGGAGCTTCTTTACTTACATGTTGGCAAATGCTTTTGAACTAGGAGAAAAATCAAGGCAGTGTTATTAAAGCAAGGAAAGGAGAACTTCGAGAGGGCGGGGACAGGTCAGATGTATAGAATGCCACTGAGACCTTAAGAAACAGAAGGTGACCAGACTTCTGCGTTTGCTTTAAACAGTTCTGGTTTATGTATGTTGTTCTAGCACTGTGGTTATAAAAAATGTTCTGGTTTTGTGTTCATTACATGATCATCCTGAAGATGATGCTAGAAGAATGGATTTGTCATTGAGAAGGTTACTGGTAACAGTGGCAAAATACTTTCCAGGTGTGTGGTCAGGACCAATTTGATCAGCACGAAAGGGAGTGTTAACAAAAGCAGATGTTAAATACATGAGCTTTTCTTATGTTGTTTTCTATACATTTTGGTATGTTTCAGATACATGAAAATTGTGGATGAGAGGTGAAAAGGTAGAGACAGGCTGTAGGCAAATTTTAAAGAACTTTGCTCTGGAAGGGAACTAGTGATGAGATAGGTGATTAGTTTGGTTGTACAATTCTGAAGTATATAAGAAAATACTCCATTGCTTAGAAGGAGCTTGGAATAACTTATTCCACAGGCTCTTAAAAACAAACAAACAAAAAACCAGCTAGTAAACTAGAGAGCTACTGCCTCAGAAAAATATCATCAGTACAGTAGCCTGTATATGTATGGCTGTCTTTTAGTGTCTAAAATGCAATGCTAAAATGCTCTTCAGTAAAAGCAATTTAACAAGGGTTCTACTTGCTCTCTTTAAATGACAGCTTCCCTTTCAAGGTCCAACATGTTCCGGATCCTCTGTGAAACGTCCTGATCTATCCCTTGATGAATTCAAATAACATCCCTTGTTAGACCCATGGAATTTATAACTTTGTTAAGAGCCTTTTTATTTTTGTTCAGAAGTGATTCATGTGGGTTATTTGTCTCTTCCCAACTATATACTCTGGGAGATAGTGAAGGACAGGGAAGCTTAGTGTGCTGCAGTCCATGGGGTCTCAAAAAGTTGGACAGGACTGAGCGACTGAACAACATCAACAGCTATATTAGAGTATGTCTGAGTATAGAATCCATGAGTGATACAGCTTTTGTACTCTTTGCCATCCTGACATGAATAAATGCTTTCTGACTAGTTCACAGCATTGCTCACTCAGCTCCTGAGAATCCAACGGATGCCTTAAGACACAGTGGTGTTTACCTTGGGTCTCCATCCAGTGTGCCTTTGTTGAACACCTTCTGGTCTTCACGATGCTTGTGGATTTTCTTGGATTTGTTTTTATAGAGCTCGGCACCAGAGGAGGAGCAAGAGAGTCCCCGAGCTGAAACCCCCAGCACTGTCACGGAGGTTGATATGGATCTAGACAGCTATCAGATAGCACTGGAGGAAGTGCTGACCTGGTTGCTTTCTGCCGAAGACACTTTTCAGGAGCAGGATGACATTTCTGATGATGTGGAAGAAGTCAAAGACCAGTTTGCAACCCATGAAGTAAGTCATCTGTAGCTGATGAGCAGGATATATGTGCCATGGTGCCTGTGTCTTAATCAGGAGATGTACCCTGATGTATAATGTTTACTGAATTCTGCTCCACAGAAATTTCATGGCATTATTTGAGGACTTCAGTTCAGTTCAGTCACTCAGTTGTGTCTAACTCTTTGCGACCCCATGGACTGCAGGACGCCAGGCCTCCATGTCCATCACCAACTCCCGGAGCTTGCTCAAATTCATGGCCATTGAGTCGAGGATGCCATCCAACCATCTCATCCTATGTCGTTCCTTTCTCCTCCTGCTTTCAATCTTTCCTAGCAGCAGAGTCTTTTCAAATTACTCAATTCTTCGCCTCAGGTGGCCAAGGTATTGGAGCTTCAGCTTCAGCATCAGTCCTTCTAATGAATGTTCAGGACTGATTTCCTTTAGGATGAATTGGTTGGATCTCCCCAACATCACAATTCAAAAACATCGATTCTTTGGCACTCAGTTCTCTTTATAGTCCAACTCTCACATTCATACATAACTACTGGAAAAACCATAACTTTGACTAGGTGGACCTTTGTTGGCAAAGATATGTCTCTGCTTTATAATTTTTTTTTTTGGAGGACTTAAGATTTTTAAATAGGGCTTCATTATAAAATTGGCATGGGTGATTAACTGTACGTTGGAATTAAATTTTCGATTTTGATCTTACCATAATTTGTATATTCAGTGGAGCCACTGACAAAAATCAACGCTTTAGTACTGCTCGTTTTGGAAGTGTATTATTATAGTTAAGACATAAAATGGCTAATCAGTACATCAAGTCTTTAAATTTTGAATGCTCCCTAGGAAGTGGTTATTTTTATTTGTTATATGATTAAGCAAACTTGTATCCAGTATTCTTGTATACTTTTATATAATGAAAATCTCCTACTATTTCAGGAATATATAGCATTGTAGTGATTGGATTATGTGAAGAATTTTTTTGATTAAGTAGTTTTTTGGTGTTATGTTAATTGACAGGTCTTATTTGCTATTTTGGTTTGAAAATAATACAAATGGTCATTTTATTTAAGCAAGTCCTTTTGGGTAAGCATGGTGTTTTATTTATTATATCTTCTCATAGTTCCATGTTAATGATCTATCAGTAGCATAATCAGCATTGACATAAAAATAGCTCGTGTTATCAGATGTAACATGGTCCTTTTTGATCTTATCTTTTTCCTTAGGTCAGCTGCTTATTTCCAATATTCAGAGCTTAAAAAAAAATGGATCAAAGTCTTCTTTATTTGAAGTCTGCATGGTTACTTTTTTTTTTCCCCCACAGCATTGATATTTGGGCATTAACAATTTATTAAGATTTGCTTTTCTTCAATGAGCAGCTCATAGATCATAATGACGTACCTTCCCAGGCTTTCATGATGGAGCTGACAGCTCACCAGAGCAGCGTGGGGAACGTCTTGCAGGCAGGAAACCAACTGATAACACAAGGAACTCTGACAGATGAAGAGGAGTTTGAGATTCAGGAACAAATGTCCCTGCTGAATGCCAGATGGGAGGCACTCAGAGTCGAAAGTATGGACAGACAGTCCCGGTGAGTGGAAGCCCGGGAGTGAACACTGCTGCAAGATGGGGCCTAGTTGTTTTCTTTAAAAATTTTTAAAAAGTCTTTATTGAGTTTGTTACAATATTGCTTCTGCAGTTTATGTTCTGTTTTTTTTTTGTCCACAAGGCTGGTGGGATCTTAGTTCCCTGAGCAGGGATTGAACCCTTACCTCTGCATTAGAAGGTGAAGTCTTAACCACTGGAAGTCCCTGTTGCCCACTTTAACACAAGTAAAAGTCTACATGTCTGTGGGAACAAGATAACCAGAGAACTTGCCTTGTCAAATTTTGACTCTTTTCTGTATGTAGCATTGCTGGAATTTTTATGATCTTTATTTCTCCTTTGATATGTTAACCAAATAAAATGGTAAAAGTGGCCATACAGAAATCAGCAAAAAAAGGGCAGAGACTTTGCAGTATTAAAGCTGGCTAACCATCAACTCTGACATGAAGATAGGGCTATGTTTTATTTATCTAGAATTCCATTTTGTAACATTTTTTAAGAGTACGGTTCATTTTATTTCATGTATTGTATGTTAAGGAGCAAACTATTCCACTGTAATTTCCACCTATTTAATAGGCAGGAATTCCTGATTAAAGAAACAATGATTCTGATACAAATAGAGGGTGCTCTTATTTGCATTTTTGGAGTGCATTTAATTGACTGCATTTAGGAAGAAAATAATTTTTTTGCTGGTGTCTATATTTAAAGACTAAATGTTGCTTTAAAAGGTTAGACAAGAGTGTGCTCCCTGCCCCATTTCCTTGATGCCTGGAGTTTGTGTTTGCCTTTGCAATGGAAAGAAGGAGTGGGGATAACGCTTTGTTCCCCTTGGACAGGTTGCATGATGTCCTCATGGAACTCCAGAGGAAACAGCTTCAGCAGCTGTCCGCCTGGTTAACGCTCACAGAAGAACGCATTCAAAAGATGGAAACTTGCCCCCTGGTTGATGACTTAAAATCCCTGCAAAAGCTGCTGGAAGATCATAAAGTAAATCTGGCTCGTATTTCTTTTATACCTTATCAAATATGAAAAAGCAGCACTTAGAATTCTCAGGAGCTGATGGCGTCTATCGTTAGCACAGAGCTAGGACACTCCTTCAGTGCTCTCTTGTATTCAGTAGCTTGCAGGGTGGAGTGCATAGGGATGTGGGTTTTCTGAGCCAGGGATGAAAGCACAGGTCAAATTTTATATGGGTATGTAGAGGTTTGTTATGAAAGTACATAGTGTTCATAAGATTCTCAAGGGTTTTTTTTTTTTTTTTTGACTCATGAGTGGTTAAGAACCCTAGTCCATTGCATGAATGCAACGTGTTGGAAAATAAGGAAACCCTCAGATTGATCTGTTCATAATCCTTCCAGGAAAGCTATTGCTTCTTTTCCTAGGTGAGGATTCTCGAGTTTTGTGAGTGGTTTGAAAAGTGAAAGTTGCTCAGTTATGTCCGACTCTTTGTGACCCCATGGACTGTACAGTCCATGAAATTCTCCAGGCCAGAATACTGGAGTGGGTAGCCTTTCCCTTCTCCAGGGGATCTTCCCAACTCAGAGATCGAACCCAGGTCTCCTGCATTGCAGACAGATTCTTTACCAGCTGAGCCACAAAGGAAGTTCCAGAATACTGCAGTGGGTAGCCTATCCCTTCTCCAGGGGATCTTCCCAACCCAGGAATCCAACTGGGGTCTCCTGCATTGCAGGCAGATTCTTTACCAACTTAGCTATGAGGGAGGTCACAAATTTAGGAGATAACTTTTCATAGTCAAGGAAAGGTAGAGTAAAATAGCTTCTCTGCAAAGTGTTTGAAGAATTTTATTTCTCAATGAAATAACTAGATAAATGGGTAAATTAAGCTTTAAGGATACATTAAACACAAAAACTCAAGGCATTTGACAACACTATTGGTAGTATTTGAATAAATTACCTATATACCTAAGTATATGTCTTGTGACCTGGCATTCTCTTCCCATGGAAGAGGTGGGAAGAAAATTGTCTGTATACACCAGTTGCTTTCCTGGGTAATGAATCAGAACAGCTTCTGACTATCAAATCACATTTGACTTATGTTGCTTTATACAGTGTTGTACTAGATAAAATGATCTCTGACTCTGTGTATTTAAATTTGGAACTTTTTTGATTTAATGATTCTATATTCTTAATTCCTACTGTATGCACTCAACTTGATTATGTGACCCCTTTTCTCTTATTCTTTCAGCCAGAACTTGGAATAAAAATAATAAAAGTGATGACATCACATTTGCAGTCTGTTATGACATTGCATTTTCAAATTGCTTTGGTTCATAATGAAATGTAAAGATGTATAATGGGTTTGTTTCCTTAGGAGAACACTTAGGCTAATGGTTGGAAATTTAAACAGGATGCCTCATTAAGTGTCCTTAATTGCTATTGACGACTGGGTAGATTTTAAATATGTAAATGGGAAAGAGTAGACATAATGGTTTATCTGAATTTTTTCTGTAGAGTTTGCAAAATGATCTTGAGGCTGAACAAGTGAAAGTGAATTCCCTGACTCACATGGTGGTGATTGTTGATGAAAACAGCGGCGAGAGTGCTACAGCTATTTTGGAAGATCAGTTACAGGTAAGGACTCATAAAGTAGGATAGAGCTAAGGCACCTGGGGTCTGAGCCCCAGTCACACATTGTTCCTATTCATGTTCAGTCTGTTTATTTAGGTTAGTAAAACCATCTTCTTTAGGTTGTACTTCCCAGCTGGCGTTCCACAGCATGGGGGTTTATAGGAGAACCAAGGTGTCATTCATGTACTTCAGCTTTTGAGTGTATGAATAAGATTTTGAAGCTCAAGACCTGATCCCAACAAATGATCCACAGACTTCTTGCTCAGAATCACTTGATGAGTTTGTTAAAATGCATATTTCTGGGTCTCACTGGGAGTGGGGCCCAGTGAATATGCAAAAAAAAGTCAAGTTTGAGAATTTCAGTCATGTAGGATTTAATATCCCTGTTTCTTTAGGAGATCACTGTGTAAATGTCAACATCAGTTTTGGGAACCCTGACAACTTGCTGCTTTTTGCTGAGTGACTGTGGTATATGTTTACAAGTCTTTATAAAGAGCGTTTTTGGTACAGTTGACTCTTAAACACGTGGGGTTTGGGGCACTGACCTCTCAAACAGTTGAAAATCCTAGTATAACTTTTTACTTCTACAAACCTTAACTAGCAATAGCCTATTGTTGACTGGAAGCTGTACTGGTAACAAATAGTCCATTAGCACATATTTTGTATGTTATATACATATCTACAGATATTTTATGCATTCCTGAATGCTTAACTTTTTCTTAATTTTTTTTTTTTGATATTTCTAGGCTGTGTGGTTCATCTTCATTTCAAATTTTTGTCACAAATCTTCAAAATTTTTTCCTATGTATTTATCAAAAAAAATCCAAGTATGAGTGGACCCACCCAATTGTTCAAGGGTCAGCTGTATTTTATTTGAACTTGGATTACCTGATATAATGTTGCCAGGTGATGATTTCAGTAACTTTCAGTTGATGATTTTTAGTAACTATAAATTAACATATGGAATTCTTTTTCTTTTGCAACATTTAAAACTGGGCTGTAGTTTTGAGATTTTGGTGTGATAGTATTTAGTTTTTACAGTAATCTTAGAGGTAGGCATTCATTCATGTCTTGTCAATTTAACAGTGAGGATATTCATAGTGGTTGAGTGGAGGCCCTGAGGTTTAAATAGGCAATGAGTTTTCATGTGGAGATGAGAGATCTGTCTTCTGGCTCTACATTCTCCACTTTTGTGCAATACAAAGACTATTTTGATAATAAAAATTGAAATAAGATAAAATGCATTAAATAATTCTTGCTCATGGGTAAGTAATGAAGAAATAAAACAGAATTTGTTAATCATTATTTATAAAGTGGTAATAAAGTAATTAGTTGGGAAAGTCATCATGAAGATTGATTTTTTTTTTTAATGTATCAAATTTATTTATTTAGTCTTGCTAATACTTATAATATTCTGTTGCTGTTTGGTGGAATTTTCTGTGTATCATGCAATATAAACAGAACAAATCAAAACAGTTTTTATAAGTTAAAAACTTTTTTTTCATAATTTTTGGTACTACTGATGAAGATTGTCTTGGCATGTAAAAATGGTTAAGAAATGAGCCACGCACTGAATTTTATCTTAAAGATAATTATAGCCTGAAAAAATGGAAGCCTTGAAAGTAGATATGTTTGCTATATTTTGAAGGTATATGTGAAACTGTCAAATTCTCATATAAAAGCCACAGTGAAAGAAAAGAGCCGGAGTTTGGAGTCAAAAGTTACAAGATAGAGTTCAAGTTATGCCGTATTCTAACTGTGTAATATGAAATAGTTAAATTCTATGGAAATTAGTTTGTCTTATCTATAATTTTATAGAATTCATCTGTATTATTTAAAGCAACGTTCATAATATTTTTCATAATTACTACTCTGTAATAAAGAACAATGGATGTCAAGAATTTCTTTAAGGATTGTGATAACTATCCCTTAAGGCTTTGTTGACAAAGGATCGGTTTTTCCTTTTCTAGAAACTTGGTGAACGCTGGACGGCTGTGTGCCGATGGACTGAAGAACGTTGGACTAGGTTACAGGAAATCGACAATTTGTGGCAGGAGTTATTGGAAGAACAGGTATGAAGCTGTATATATAATTATTGCATTTGAATAAATCACTTATGTTTCTTCAAAAGGAAAATTTATAAATAATTATTTATTATGTTAAAAGTCAGATTTCAGTCCACTATGCAGTTTCTTCATAGAGATTGCATTATAAATTAGCTCTATTGTAATAACAATTTGACCTTGTTCATTAGTTAGATTAGTTTTTAGAAATGCTAGTTTTAGGATTTACTTGACATAATTTTTACTGCATTTGTGTTGGATAATGTATTTGAACTTGTAGCCATACAGCCTAGCATATGGCTTGTGCTCAGTACATAATGATAAATGATTCTACTCAGTACTTTGTGAACTTTAAACCTGTGATTTTTAATCAGAATAACTGCTGAAAATAACAAGAAAAATATTTAGCAACACCGATGATTGAACATGTAGCTAATTTTTTCACTGAGGATTAACATAGAAAATGAACCTTTGGTGCAAAGCTGCCACTTAGAGTTTTCAGTCTGATTGGTGGCCTTTTGCCCATCTCCATCCTTCCAGAAAAGCAACCATCAAAACAGAATACAAATAAGCAAGACTTTTCTTCAAAATGCCAAAGAGTTGTGGTGTAGAAAATAAACAGATACTCTGTTCCCACATCCCAGGGTCCACTGTGATGCTTTTAAATGCCTTTTATTTCCATCCACAAAAAGCAGCTATATTCTTTTCATGGGATAAAAAGCAAATGTATGCTGTTTTGTGATTTACTAAATATGGTGGTAGAGAGAACTCTTAAAAAACAGGTTGCAAAATTTGTCCCCATGTAAATTGTAAGTTACTGCCACCTGCCCTCAATCTTTGATCAGAATTTTCCTATTAAGAATTGCATGATAGACCTGATTCTGATTTCTGAAATATTTACATTTTGCTTTACAGAGATTTAAATTTACTTATCTTTTCTTCAGGCCAAAAAGTCACATAGAATAATTGAAATTTAACTTCATTAATGATTGTAAGGAGACTGATTGCTAGGAAACCATTGTGTTACTCTTCTTAAAGTAATTAAAGAATTAAAATAATTTAAAATTCAGAAAGAATCAAAATTTGGTAATTACAAATATTTAAGAATAGAGAGTGGCTAGGATTCTGGCCATTTATTATGTTAGGTTTAAAACTGACCTTTGAATGGCCTTCTGTTAGTGATATGGAAGGAGAAATCTTGTTAAAATATAGAAACGAAGCCAATGTTGGTACTTAATTGATAATTTGTTGTTACAGAGAATAAGACCAATCAACTGTGTCTGAATTAAACAGTCTTTCAAGGGATTATTGTTCACTTAGTTGCAGAGGCTTTAAGATAGTTAGAAATGGGCTCTGAGAATTAGTTCAAAATTTCTCCAGCATGAGCCAAGTGTGGGCAGCGGGATATTCTGTGATTGACTTTAACCGGCCTTTCCAAACTGTCCCTCTGTCCTTTCATGTACTCAGTGTTCAGATCCTGCATTCCCGTTTTGTAGCTCATTGCGAGACTGTCACGGCCGTGTGGCCATGCCGAGTAGTGCTTCTTCTCAATGCAGAGTAGTGCTGTTTCTTTTCAGTGCTGTATTCGCAGTGCATGGTCCCTGGTAGATTCCTTATGGGTTTTGTATTGTTTTCATTCTTTTTGAAACAGCGCACTAGTCTTCTAGTCTCTGTGTTTTTGTTTAAGTGTGGCATCTGCCTTGAAATGTCTTTTTGCCTATCTGTCTTTAAGTTCTCCCCACCTGTTACCAACTCTTTTTGAGTCCGGCTCCTACAAGGGCCCTCTTGCCTAGTGATATTCGAGCCCATAGAATGAAGCTGTCTGGTTCAGAAGCAAAGGAGAATTTTATTCTTTGATGAAAGAAAGGAAAGGAGTGAGCTTGCGCTATAGTCAGTGCTCTCCCTGGCAGTCAGTCATCGGTGGGGCTGATTTAGAGGGCTCCTCTTGGCGGGAGGGGCAGAGCTCTTGGGCTGCAGATCACAGTGCCACATGCAGCCTCTCTATACCTGTCGCCGCCATCTTGGACTGAAGCATCCCACACAGCACTTGTGTACACAGGCTGCCCAGCTGAGGTGTTGGGCACAGTAACTCTCCTCTGGGAACACTAATCCATCCTGTTAGGTGTGAGGGCTTTGCACACTGCCCCCTATAAGCCAGTGAAGCTAGACTAAACCCAGAAGAGGTCAGACCATGTCACCTAGATTCCACCATATTTTTCCCAGTATCCCAGTGGGCTTTGCCAGTGACATATCCATCAGGGACCATGAAGTCATTTATGAGCTCCCTCTCCCTCCCCCACTGTTTCAAAACTAGAAGAAGTCTCTTTGTGGTGTCTGCATTTTCTATCTGGTGCCGCAGGTATTTTTGTGATAACTCTTACTACATTGAGGACAGAATTCAGATTTACATTATTTTCTTAATATTTGTCCTTTTCTGGGTGAAATATAATGGCAGAGAATGGTTATTAAATAAACTGATAAATCAAACTTGAGAAAGAGTTGATTCCAAACACAGAACCAAGGATTTCCACCTTCAATCTATAGAAGGTTTCTGTGGTAAATACTACATTTTGGGAAAAATTATATCAAGGCAGCCATTTTTTCCCCCCTCCTTCAAATTTATCTCTTTACTAAATATATTATGTCTAAAAGACATGCATTGTTGGCCAATGAAGTTTAAAGATTTTCATATTGGCTTTGGAGTAGCCTCAGGCTTTCTTTTCTAATCATAACTGCTGTTGAATCTGGAGCATTAGTGAGGTTGTCCTGCAAGATACATGGAAAATCCATCAGCTTTGGGGTGTGGGTCTGTGATCTGGCTCTGCAGTTTACAAGCCATGTAACTTGACTTCTCTCTCTTTTCTCCCTGATAGAGGGACTGAGAAAAGAAAATCTCTGACCTTCCCTCTGCATCTAGAGAGTTATAAAGTGATTCTTTTGCAGACTTGGATAGTTGGATTTAGCCTTTTAGAGCTATCAGCCTCCCTGAGAATTAGGTTTAGTTTTCCAGGTTTGAGGCTAATTTTAGGTTCATCAGTTGCAAATCTGTGAAGGGTTATATCTTAAGCAAAGATATTCTGAGTTTTTTATGCCTCAGGCTTAGGGGTTTGAAATCCTTCTTCTCCCAGATGTGGATAAAGCCTCTAGTAACATAAAAATGAGAGATTTTAGAACTTGATTGAGTTGAATTACCAAATGATTCCCTAAATATATTTCTAACTTTGGTTATTATTTGCAGTGCTTGTTGAAAGCATGGTTAACTGAAAAAGAAGAATCTTTAAATAAAGTCCAGACGAGCAACTTTAAAGACCAAAAGGAACTAAGCGTCAGTGTTCGACGACTGGCTGTAAGTGATGTCGTTGTCATCACCTCTCTTGTGAGCCTATCATATCTTAGTGTTTTATGTCAATGGTTAATAGAATTTAGTGAATGAATTCATTTTACTAACGCTAGAATGCTGCCTTGTAACCATCTAGAACCAGAAGTCTTATGTTTTAGCTTTAGGGAATTAAAGCAGGCAAATTTTACTCTAAAATATACATGTTTACATTTTCTGACTGGGGAACAGGAAGATAAGTTCCTGTTTAAAGTGATTCAGTGATCTAATAAATATCTGAAATACTAGATTTTGAAGGAAGACATGGAAATGAAGCGCCAAGCATTGGATCAGCTGAGTGAGATTGGCCAGGATTTGGGTCAATTACTTGATAATCCTAAGACATCCAAGAAGATCAACAGTGACTCAGAACAACTGACTCAGAGATGGGATTCCTTGGTTCAGAGATTAGAAGATTCCTCCAACCAGGTACCTTTGCTTTGGGTAATACTTTGTGCCATTACGTGGAAATTATACATTCAGGTATGTTTTCAGTTCAGTTCAGTTCAGTCGCTCAGTCGTGTCTGACTCTTTGCGACCCCATAAATCACAGCACGCCAGGCCTCCCTGTCCATCACCAACTCCCGGAGTTCACTCACACTCACGTCCATTGAGTTGGTGATGCCATCCAGCCATCTCATCCTCTGTCTTCCCCTTCTCCTCCTGCCCACAATCCCTCCCAGCATCAGAGTCTTATTCCAATGAGTCAACTCTTTGCATGAGGTGGCCAAAGTACTGGAGTTTCAGCTTTAGCATCATTCCTTCCAAAGAACACCCAGGGCTGATCTCCTTTAGAATGGACTGGTTGGATCTCCTTGCAGTCCAAGGGACTCTCAAGAGTCTTCTCCAACACCACAGTTCAAAAGCGTCAGTTCTTCAGCACTCAGCTTTCTTCACAGTCCAACTCTCACATCCATACGTGACCACTGGAAAAACCATAGCCTTGACTAGATGAACCTTTGTTGGCAAAGTAATGTCTCTGCTTTTGAATATGCTATCTAGGTTGGTCATAACTTTTCTTCCAAGGAGTAAGCGTCTTTTAATTTCATGGCTGCAATCACCATCTGTAGTGATTTTGGAGCTCCAAAAAATAAAGTCTGACCCTGTTTCCACTGTTTCCCCATCTATTTGCCATGAAGTGATAGGACGGGATGCCATGATCTTCGTTTTCTGAATTGTTGAGCTTTAAGCCAAATTTTTCACTCTTCTCTTTCACTTTCATCAAGAGGCTTTTTAGTTCCTCTTCACTGTCTGCCATAAGGGTGGAAGTAGTAGTTAAACTAAAAAGCTGTTTTTTTTATACCTGGTTAACTGTGAAATTGAAAAATTGACATGTATCTTCTTTAGTTTTCTAAACTGAATTTTAACAGACCTTAGAAAACTTCTGATATCCCGTCATTCGACCAATAGTAACTGATAACACTTAGACATGATCTTGGTGCTCAGTCACTCAGTTGTGACCTCGTCAGGCTCCTCTGTCCATGGGATTTACCAGGCAAGAATACTGGAGTGAGTTGCCATTTCCTTCTCCAAAATGATTTTTTCATCTTAAATAATCTTATAAATTTAAAAAATATTTTAACACCTTGATCAAAAATAACCCTTTGGTTTGTACATGAATGTTTAGAGCAGCAAAATTCACAACAGCCAAAAAGTGAAACAACCCATACATCCATCAATAGATACATGGATGGACAAAATGTGGTATATTCATACAATGGAATATTGTTGTGTGCTGTGTGCCAGGTCACTTCAGTCATGTCCCACCCTTTGTGACCCTGTGAACTGTAGCCTTCTAGGCTCCTCTGTCCGTGGGATTCTTTAGGCAAGAATGCTGGAGTGGGTTGCCATTTCCTACTCCAGGGGATCTTCCCGACCCAGGGATCAAACCTGCATCTCTTACATCTCCTGCACTGGCAGGCAAGTTCCTTAGCACCAGTGCCACCTGGGAATACTAAGTAATAATACAATAATGTGCCAATATATGATCCAACAGGGGTGAACCCCTGAAAACACTGTGCTAAGTAAAAGTAGCAGGTCACAGGTTAATGCACTGATTCTATTAATACATGACTTATCCAGAGTAGGCAAATCCATGGAGACAGGAAGTAGATCAGTCATTTCTCAGGGCAAGAAGGAGAGAAGGATGGGAGTGACTGTTACTGGTATGGGATTTCCTTTTGAAATGATAAACCTATTCTGGAATTAGAAAGTGGGCATGGTTGCACAACAACTCTGAATATATTGATGACCATAGGATCATATATTTTCCAAGGGAGAATTTTATGACTTGTGAATTATATTTCAATAAAACTGTTATAAAACATTAAACCTGATTGATTTTTATTTCAGGTGACTCAGGCTGTTGCAAAGCTGGGAATGTCCCAGATTCCTCAGAAGGATCTTTTAGAGACGGTTCGCCTAAGAGAACAAGTAACTACAAAAAGGTCTAAGCAAGAGCTGCCTCCTCCTCCTCCCCCAAAGAAGAGACAGATCCCTGTGGATTTGGAAGCTAAAAAAAAGTGAGAACTATTTTGCACATGATATATTAATATTTTGTGCTCGGTACTTATTTTGTACTGATCGCTAATCATATGCAAATTTAAACATAATTATTGTAATGGAAATTCAACTACTGAACCACTCACTACCTCTGAGTCTTCTGAATATTCCACTTTATACTGGTTAAGCATCTAAGTCATCTGGATTTTATTTATCTTTGGTTCGATTGGGAGAACTGTGTGCCTGTAGCCTTCATGGACAGAATATATCGTTTCCTTAGTTCTTTCTTTCCCGTCGTTTACTGTGGGTGGATATAATTGTGTACAATCCTTTGTTTATTCTTTCTGCCACTGTCACAGTTCCTACAGTTTTGCTTTAGATCTATCTCCTTATTCTTTGTGACCCTCCTTCTTCTTACCTTTAAGAGATACTTAATTCAGGGAAGTAATTCCTTTAGGTCTTTCTTTTTTCCTTCCCTTTCTCTCTTCATGTCTTCTTTCTTTCCTTGTTAATTCCTTTGTCTTAGTAAAGGAATTTACTAATGGATCATGTTACCAAAGATCCATCTTTGGTAAAATTTGTTTCATTTTCTGACTCAAAAGAAACTCAGGATCTTTACAGGAGGAACAGTCAGTCTGGCATACACGGAGCTTTCACTAGTGTTGGATCTTCTGCAGCGCTTTCCTATGGGCCAGGCAGGGACCATGCTCACCGGCCCTGGAACAGATAGTCTCAGAGTAGCCCTTGAATAGGGCAGTTTTCTTGCCCTTTGACAGTAGAATTCCAGTGCTTGGGTACTGCCTGAATAAAAACAATATGATTTCCCCAATTTAGCTTTTGTTAGACAAAGCAGGATTGCAGTTTTACCTGTTGACTTTAGTTTTGGTAATAAGGCTACATTCCTGCATCCTGACAGCATCTCCTTTTAGGACCATGAGTTGGACCTCTGAGTTGCAAACAGCAGCTGTGGAACTTTTACTTCTGGAGCCAAGGCAGCAGATGAGGGAGATGCTTGTGATGTTGATCTTACTGTGGACCTTTTATTTCTTGAGTGTCTATATTCTGTCTGTGTATCGGGCAGTGTGTATCTCCAGTGCTGACTTTGTGCATTTGGAAGCTGGGCAGGCTGTGAAAGACTAGGTGCATGAATAGGTTCTGGTACCAATTCTAACTTCACAGGTTAGGGGTTTATTCCTCCAAGTCTGGTTTTTCCTGCTCCTGCCCCATCCCAGATTAGATGCCAGGTTACCTATGCTTCTTACCAACTGGCTACGGGTTAGAGGGTTCCACCACCTCTTCCTTGGACTTCAGATGCCAGTTACAAATCTAGGTTGTTACCTATAGTTCTGACCAACGGGCTATAATTTAGAGATTTCTAATACCACCTCCTCTGCTTCAGTTAACTTCGTAGAGTAGCTTATAGAACTCAGGAAGACATTTTGCTTAATAGATGACTGGTTTGTTATAAAAGGATACAACTCAAGGAGAGCCAGACTGAGGAGCTGCACAGAGCAAGACATGGGGAGAGGGTGTGGGCTCCCATGCCCTCTCCAGGTGCCTTGGTCTCCCTGAACATCCACGTGCTCACCTTCTGGAAGCTCTCTAATCCCTATCCTTGTGGCTTTTTGGGGAGATTGCATTACAAAGTCATGATTGATTAGATCATTGATCTTTGGCGACTGATTCAACATCCAGCCCCTCTCCTCTTCCTTGAAGTCGGGGGCAAGGTGAGACTAAAAGTTCCAACTCTCTAATTACGAGGTTGGGCTCCTGACAACCAGCCTACCTTTTTAGATGGGATTCAAAAGTCATCTCACTAACAGGACAAATGACACCTTTGTTGCTCTTATCACTTTGGAAATTCCAAGAGTTTGAGAACTCTGTGTTAGAAATAAGGCCGAAAAACAAATGTTTATTTCTTACTATAAATTGCAATGTCATGGTGCCTAACTATACAATCTTACACATGTCCATGTTGTATAAGGTGAGTTCTGTTGCAAGAAACAGAATACTGTGCCCAAAGTGACTTATACAATGAGGTCATTGACTATCTCACGTTGCAAAAAGTCCGGAGGTGGGGCAGTTTTAATGGGATGGTGTGGGTCAGCATCGTGGCACCTTGTCTCTGCCGTCCTCAGCATGTTAGCAAGGTAAAAGGCAAAACGTGTCTTCTCATGGTCCCAAGATGCTGCTGTAGTACTTGGCATAACAACTTTGTATAACCTGCTTTATACGCAGGTAGGGAAGTTTTTCCTTATTTGTCTTCTAAATGAAAAATTTTTTTTTCAATCAGGGAGAAAGACCTTTTCTGGAAGATATTAGCTAACTCCCTGACTCTGATCTCACTGGCCAAAACTCAGACATCTGCCTTGCCCTGGGTTCCTGGGAGGTTGAATCTATCCTGTGTTTTCCATCTCTGTAGTTGTGTTCTGGGGGTACTCAGGCAGCAAGGAAGAAATGTGGGGAGGGAGGTGTCTGTTGGGTGGGCAACCAGTTGTGAGCTCCACAGTCTTCTGTCTGCGAATTGATTGATGCAGAAATGGCTTCAGTTCACTCTTAGACCCACAGAGGCTTGAGTACATTCAGTTTTGTTACAATAGACAGCAGTGAAATTTCATTATTAGAAATTTTGCCCAAATATTGTTTTTTTTTTAAACTTTAAAACCCTTCTCAGTCTACTCATGGTACTAGTTTTGCATTTTGGAGTGATATGCAACCACATCACCCCCTTCAATATGGTACCTCTTCAGAATTTAAGGATACATTGTCCAATCTAGTTTACATTGTCCTAAAGTCCAGAATATTGTTAAGTATCCTAGTGAGACTTGATTTTCAGATCCTTTAATATTTTTAGTCTGATGTAGAAAGCACTATTAGCTTGTCTTAAAGTGGGCTGTCTGAACAGGTATGAACCTTGAATAACTGCGTAGCACAGCTTATAATACATGCTTCAGAAGTAATGGTTTATTTCCCCTTCTCCTCTCCTGGTGCTGCTAGTGGCTATTTTTTTTCTTTTAACACCATACTAACAGTCATTTCCTATAATCTAGATTCCTATCTATTAACATGACCTGAGATGATCAGGGCGGCTCTAATGCATTCACATTGTTCTTGCTCATATTGAGGGCAGAGATGGACTAAGTCTCCAAGGTCATTTAAAACATGATCTTTGGCTTGTGCTCCTGAAAGATTAAATAGAAATCTTCTGTGAAGATGACATGAGGAGTGTACTGTGGTTTGACTGATACTGTGATCTTTGGTTATTTACCTAGAGTGTCACAAAATCCCATTCAAATGACAAGAAAAATTTACCTTGGTGAAAAGACAAATACTCAGAATTCACTGAAAACCCGTTCAGGCAAGTTTCCCAAAAGAATCAGCAAGGACAACCTGTGCTTACCTGAGAATCATCTAAAAATATCCAGAAGTTGCTTTGATTTCTGTGTGCAGAGTCCTGTTTATAAGCACAGACTGCTCAGCTTAAATCCCAGCTCTAGCCTTTGTTAGCTTTGTGGTCTGGAGAAGTTATTTAAAACCTCTGTGAGCTCAATTCTTTTTTCATTAGAAGGGATAATAATAGTGTATACTCACAGGGTTGTTGTGAGGATTCCTGGAGTTAATAATGCACAGAAACCATTTGGAGAGGGCCTGGCATGTGGCCAGCACCCAGTGACTGTTTCTCCTCTTGTTCCTCATCACTGTGGTTTTAACTGACCTTCTCAACACCTCCCAGGTCTGTTCCCTTTTTCCTTTATCCACTGTTACTTAGTTCTGGCTCCTGTGACTACTATAGTCTATTTTCTGGACTTGCTTCTATTCTTTCTTTTCAGGGACCCAAAAGGGTAAATATAATCATGTCAGTGCCATGCTTTAAGCCCCTCACTGGCTTTTTGTTGCCTTTCAGTTAAGGTTCAGCTCCTTCAGCTAGCCTGCAGGGCCTTCCACTTACTGGTCGGAGAGGCTCTCTGCCACATCTTGTTCCTCCCTGCTTAGTTAGTGCTCGCTATTCCAATTGCACTTAACTACTCAACAGTGCTCAGAGTGTGTTCCTCCCTTTCTTTGTTCTCCCTTTGCAAGGATAACTCCTGGGCATAAAGCTTTTGTTCTCCAGGAAGCTATCCCCAATTGAATTAGGAGGCATTCTGTGAATTTCTGGGATTGTTTCTGGTTTACCTTTATATTAAGAGCCCAGTCCAGTGCCTGGCATATATGAGGCTCAGTAATTACATGTTGAGTTAAAGAAGGCATTAGTTTAGGAATGTCTGTACTGGTTGTTACCTGTGGGTATCTCACCATATCTCTTTTTCATGATCTACAAAGAGCTTGTGAAAATACAGGGGTTTCTTATAATGTTAAAAAATTTTATTTAATAATTTTATTTATTAACATTACAACTTTGTTCCTCTTTTCATACTTTAAACTGTAAATGTATGATGTGATTTTGTGTGGTTACTGTATTTCTGGGTTGCCTTTATTTTTGAGGAGTGTATCGGTGTTGTGGTTGCTCTCTTTCTTGAGCCAAGTGAAACAGTAGTAGAAAATGAATGACCATGGTAACATCTGAATCTTAAATCAGGTTTGATGCTATAAGTGCTGAGCTGTTGAACTGGATCTTGAAATCAAAGACTGCCATTCAAGCCACAGAGATAAAAGAGTATAAGAAGATGCAAGAAACATCAGAAATGAAAAAGAAGTTGAAGGTAAAACATAAAACAAAAATATCCCAGTGAATAAAATATTTCATCAGAATGGATCTGCTGTTGATATAAAGATGTGATGGGATCCAAAAATCTTCCTGTAAAATAAATGTAGCCATAAGGTAGCTTTTAGAACTCTCTATTACATTTTAAATCTGTTCAAGCAGGCTAACATCAATTGTTCATGAAGTCTCTATGCATCTTTGCATGAATTATTCGGGCACTTTGAGCAGTGCCAAACTCACTCCATCTTCATCACTAGTGGAGTGAGTTTCAGTTCAGTTCAGTTGCTCAGTCATGTCCAACTCTTTGTAACCTCATGGACTGCAGCACGCCAGGATTCCCTGTCCATCACGAACTCCTGGAGCTTGCTCAAACTCATGTCCATTGAGCCAGTGATGCCAGCCAAGCATCTCATCCTCTGTTGTCCCCTTCTCCTCCTGCTTTCAATCTTTCCCAGGATCAGGGTCTTTTCCAGTGAGTCAGTTCTTCACATCAGGTAGCCAAGGTATTGGAGCTTCAGCTTCAGCATCAGTTCTTCCAATGAATATTCAGGATTGATTTCTTTTGGATTGACTGGTTTGATTTCCTTTTAGTCCAAGAGACTCTCAAGAGTCTTCTCCAACACCACAGTTCAAAAGCATCAATTTTTCTGCACTCAGCTTTTTTTATGCTCCAACTCTCACATCCGTACATGACTATTGGAAAAACTATAGCTTTGACTAGATGGACCTTTGTTGGAAAAGAGTTTGGAGAACGTTTAAAAATTAAGATGTCCATGATGTGAGTTAGAAAGTAGTAGGTACTGTGGGAATTGAGAAGAGGCCAGGATTGCAGCTGTCTCTACTGGTGAAGTCCAGAGGGGGAAGTGACACTGAAGGGAGGGGCTTAGAGCTGGGCTCAAGGGCAAACCTGGCAGGCAGTGCCCTTGAGTAGAGGTTCAGAGTGGGGCAATCATGCTGTAATGCTTGGAACAGAGAGTTTGTTTTGTTCTGTGTTAGATGTGTGTGTAAAAGTGGTTAGAGAGTTAAGGCTGGAGAGGTGGTTTGGGGTTAGACCTGACTTTGAATGTTTGCATGAGAAGTTGAGACTGATTTTTGCTTTATCATTCCACTGTGACTGTTCTTAGTTAGGGGTCACCACTGACTATTGCTTTCAAAAGGATAGATTTCTATTTTGCTCAGATCTTTCTCTGCAGCATTTGCCACTGTTCACCTTCCCTTCTCAAATTCTCACAGCCTTAGCTTCTCTGACCAGTGGTCAGTCTAAGATATCAATCTGATTTGGCAGCTCCAGTGCTTGCAATTAATTGATGACTTCCCACTGCTGTGGGGAGATGATGGGAATGCTGCCGGGCCCCAGCATACAAGGCCTCCCAGGCAGGTGTCTTCTCTACCTCTCAGCACAGCCTCTGCAGCTCTCATTCACTCCTTAGAGCTCCAGCCCTCCTGACTCCTGTGCTTTTCTCAATCCTTTGCCTTCTCCATGTGTTGTTTTCTGGGCTCCAAATGGCCATTAGTAAGCCTTTGTGCTTTGTGGCTGAAATGCCCTCTACTTCAGAAAGCTTCCATTAGCCTCAATAGGCAGATTCCATATTGCTTTGACCATACCGCTATGAAAACCCTTATTGCATTTACATCATTGTCTATATGTCTACTGCCAATGCTTAGAAAGTGAGGGTGAGTTTCCACTGAAGCCTGTGTTTTCAGCACTCTGTAAAGTTCTTGGCTTATGGAAGGAGAGAATGATGACTGTGGACAGTGGGGATGTGGAAGCACCATTATTAGAGCCCTCTGCACAGGGGATCAAGAGAGCCAGATGTGAGAACTGTGTTCCATGATTTCATGTGCTTCTGAAGAAGTAGAGGATACTAATCCAAGGCAGTAAACTGGTAGAGAACTTGGAAGTTATAGTGAACTTTATGGAACAAATCCCATAAAATATTGATAAGTTCCATTGTGTGATCTAGAAGGCATTTTACTTTCAGAAATTGTTACTGTAATATTTGAGAGGATAAAAATAAAAGTTGTGGAAGGGATAGGCTACCACTCCAATATTCTTGGGCTTCCCTTGTGGCTCAGCTGGAAAAGAATCCACCTGCAATGTGGGAGACCTGGGTTCGATCCCTGGGTTGGGAAGAGCCCGTGGAGAAGGGAAAGGCTACCCACTCCAGTATTCTGGCCTAGAGAATTCCATGGACTGTATAGTCCATGGGGTTGCAAAGAGTCGGACGCGACTGAGCAACTTTCACGTGTATGTAAAGCATGATTGGCAGTTCTTATGTTTTTCCTTTATAAGTTTGCTTATTTTGTTGTTTTAGATAAATAGTGTCAGTAGGATGGGAAATATGTAAAATAAAGAAAATTTAACCATTGCTAATTTTTCTTGCAAATTTGGGAAATATCAGCTAGTTTTGTTTTAATGAAGGAATAACTTGTTGTAACTGATGCAATATCTGAGTGGAGAATCCTTTGTTCAATGTACCACTGCCATAAAAAGTAGCAGATCAGTTTATATAATGCAGGTAATAATTTTCTCCATTTTGATGGCAACTGTTTTGCATTGGTAGTTAAACAAAAGTAAGTAGTGTTTCTTAGAATCTCTTGTTCTTTCTTGATCTTTGACTATATAAATGGCTGTTTGACTGCGTTACAGTAAAGTTTGTATGCATCAAAATAGGCGAGCTAAATTTATTGAATATTTGATAGTGGTTACCTGCATAGACCTTAAAAGTTATCTTAAAAGTTACCTCCAGGTTATCTGGTTGAAATAATATGGTTTACCTGGAAGTTTTTGTTTTTGCCTGGAACATTTGATTGTGCTATTTTGGACACTATTTGAGTAGTTAATTAATAGATAATTATTGAAATTTCTAATATTGACTGTGTACACAAAAGTTTGAGTGTGTTTTTGCGTGTCCATGATTTTGCTCAGCCTTTTCTTACTGATTCTGAAAGGTTTTGTATTCTTCTGTCTCTGAGATATAGGGACATTGAGAATATCAAACCGTAGAGACATAAATATGAAAATTAGCAGCCATTTCTCAAATATAAAGAATAAAATTCTTTACTTTGGTCCTGAAACATATTGTCAGTGTCTAAAAATTATGTGTGAATTATGCTTGTGGTTAAAATTTGCATTATACCCTATGCTTAATATAAAACCAATGAATGATATTGAGACTCATTATTTCTTTCTTAAATCTTAAATAATTTTTGTTTGGTAATCTCTGTCTTCATAGCACATTCATTTGACTCAAACTTATTTTTACTGAGTTCATATATGTGACTAGATATCCTGGAGCTAAAATACTAATTTTAATTATTTCCTCCTGATAGAAACTCATAAATGTAGTGTACAGATTTTTCCCTTATAAAAGAAATGAAGATTTTATACTGTTTGTTTGCATTTACCTTTTGACATTTAATAACCTCTGGCATCCTGGAGGGCAGCCTGACATGGCATAGTTTTATCTTGTATTTTTTTTAGGTAAACTTTGACTGTAACCCCTAAAAAGAATGTGAGAGGGCCATAAAATATAAAAATGTCAAGAAGCATCAGCATTATACTGAGAAGAAAGTTTGAACTCTTCTTATCTTTGGGACTTTATTTTCAGGGATTAGAAAAAGAACAGATGGAAATAAAACCCCGACTGGATGAATTAAACCAAACTGGACAAATCCTTTTGGAGCAAATGGGAAAAGGTGAGAATACATTGCTTTTTAAAAAATATTTTCTTATATGGTAACTCTGAATGCTGTTTCAGTTCAGTCAGTCAGTCATGTCCGACTCTTTGTGACCCCATGGACTGCAGCACACCAGGCCTCCCTGTCCATCACCAACTCCCGGAGTTTATTCAAACTCATGTCCATTGAGTCGGTGATGCCATCCAGCCATCTCATCCTCTGTCGTTTCCTTCTCCTCCCGCCTTCAATCTTTCCCAGCATCAGGGTCTTTTCAAATGAGTCAGCTCTTCCCATCAGGTGGCCGAAGTATTGGAGTTTCAGCTTTAACATCAGTCCTGCCAACGAATATTCAGGACTGATTTCCTTTAGGATTTATATGGATAAGAGAACCCAAATAAAACTCTCATACCTCAGCAGGAGTTAAAATCCATTTGTGTGGGAGATTTTAAAATCTCGTCCATGGGGTTACATATTGGAGGGAGGCAGTAAAAGAAAATGTTACTTTGGCAATATAAGGGATGTGAAGTTACAGTAGGGTGAATTCATTGAGATTATTTGATTTTTGATAGCTTTCAGTGCATTATGTTGATTTAGCACAGGTATTTTATTATAGTTAAATTTGACAAAGTGTTACTTGTGTTTGAAATTTGTACCTAAAGAACTTTTTTTCCCCCATGGACCCCGTGGCTCTGGAGAATATAAAGATTAATATTTCTGCCATACAGTTTTGTATATGATTCTTTTGGGGTCTTGCTTTGAAAGACTTTTCTTATAAGCCCTATTCTTTATTCCAACAATAAGTGATTTGGAAGTCTGTTGCAGTTCTCTTTGATAAAAGCCAGAGACACCCAAAGCCGAGTTATGAATATTAGTAGATGAGACTCTTCAACAGTGTAGTTTTCAACCTTTTTATTTTTTGACTTCTTACTATAGAAAATGGAAATATACACAAAGCAGATAGAATAGTACAGTGAACCTCCTGTATCAATTATCCCTTTGGTAATTAATGATAGTCTACCATTCTCGAATTATCTGTACTCTTACTCACTCCTCATCCACTTAATCATTATTAGTATTTTCACATTTTTAAAGTTATATTGAAATATATGAAACTGTGTTGTTTTGACAAACCCACACACACTTATGAATATATAGAATATTTCTACCCCTCCAGAAAGTTTCCTGGTGTCTGTAATGGATCAATCGCTTCCATCCCAGAAAACCATATTTTAAAACACTTTAGGTTGTTTTCCCCTCTGCCTTTTGAAAAATACGTCAATTTATTTTGTATATATACTGAGGTCACATACACATACACAAAAACATGTGCCCAGTATATATACATTTATTTATTAATTATGCAAATGTACCATTATTATAAATTATTCAGTTCAGTTGCTCAGTCGTGTCCGACTCTTTGCGACCTCATGAATCGCAGCACACCAGGCCTCCCTGTCCATCACCAACTCCCGGAGTTCACTCAGACTCACGTCCATCCAGCCATCTCATCCTCTGTCGTCCCCTTCTCCTCCTGCCCCCAATCCCTCCCAGCATGAGTCTTTTCCAATGAGTCAACTCTTCGCATGAGGTGGCCAAAGTACTGGAGTTTCAGCCTTTGAATCATTCCTTCCAAAGAAATCCCAGGGTTGATCTCCTTCAGAATGGACTGGTTGGATCTCTTTGCAGTCCAAGGGACTCTCAAGAGTCTTCTCCAACACCACAGTTCAAAAGCATCAATTCTTCGGCGTTCAGCTTTCTTCACAGTCCAACTCTCACATCCATACATGACTACTGGAAAAACCATAGCCTTGACTAGATGGACCTTTGTTGACAAAGTAATGTTTCTGCTTTTGAATATGCTATCTAGGTTGGTCATAACTTTCCTTCCAAAGAGTAAGTGTCTTTTAATTTCATGGCTGCAGTCACCATTGCAGTGATTTTGGAGCCCCCCAAAATAAAATCTGACACTGTTTCCACTGTTTCCCCATCTATTTCCCATGAAGTGATGGGACCAGATGCCATGATCTTCGTTTTCTGAATGTTGAGCTTTAAGCCAACTTTTTCACTTTCCACTTTCACTTTCATCAAGAGGCTTTTTAGTTCCTGTTCACTTTCTGCCATAAGGGTATTGTCATCTGCATATCTGAGGTGATTGATATTTCTCCCGGCAATCTTGATTCCAGCTTGTGCTTCTTCCAGCCCAGCGTTTCTCATGATGTACTCTTAATAGAAGTTAAATAAGCAGGGTGACAATATACAGCCTTGATATACTCCTTTTCCTATTTGGAACCAGTCTGTTGTTCCATGTCCAGTTCTAACTGTTGCTTCCTGACCTGCATATAGGTTTCTCAAGAGGCAGGTCAGGTTATAAATTATTAGTACAGCTTAATTTCTTTCTTTCCTTCTCCCTCCCTCATTCCTTCTGTCTCTTTTTCCCTCCCTGTCTCTCTACTTCCCCTTCCTTCCAAGTAGAATAGTATTTTCATTCACAGTCCACTGTTAACTGTCTTATTCCTGGGTTTGGGCACCCCACTTGAAGATTACTCTTTCAAGTATTTACTTGAAGGGACCTAGAGACAGATAATGTAATTTCCTTTAAGATACTTCAATAATTACAATAAATTGTGTGTTAAATTCATGTTAGTTACAATCATAGATTCTTCACTTCTACATCAACATTTGAGCTTGGAAACCAGGCTTTATCTGGGTGATGAGGGAGTAATTTCTTAAGTCTGTGAACTCAATTAACTTCTTGTCTGTGTCAGTGTTTGGTGGGTGTGGCAGATTTAGAGTTCAGAGCCTCATAGGAAGACTACATAGGGAGGGAGGTCGTGAGAGGTGTTATGTTAAAGCAAGAATCACACTGAATTGGGGAATGAACGGGAGACCTTGGTGTCTCCTGTCTTTTCCTAGTTTTGTGTCATTGGGCAAATCAAGTAACCCTTTTGTTACTTTGCTCCCTTGTCTAGAAAGTGAAGAAATTTCGATAGGTGATACATCTTTTGCTTGATAAAATCTTACCATGAATAGGCATTTTCTATAATATATACTCTGAAAACTGAGTTCATGTGAAAGTGTTATTTGCGAAAGATCAAGTACAAATATCAGGGAATATATGATATTTTATAAAGTGGTGAATTTTGTGACCTCATGTATAGTTGTTTAATTTTATAGTGAACCTTTGATATTTTGCATTACTTTTTTTTTTTTTTGAGCTTTGGTAGGAGTGAAAATTTATTCATTCCTACAGGGCCCCAATTCTGTTTATTTTAAAAAACATCAGTCATTAAAATTTTTTAAGATGTAGGAAGCTTTGAAATGGGGACATTGATCTGAACAAAGTCTATATATTCTGGGTTTAATTTTCTCATTTTGGGGGAGTGTGTGCCTTTTGTTAGTGAGAGAAGAAAAGTGATTTTAAAAATTTCCCACTGTTGTTCCATTTTATCCATTATTCTAATTTTACGGTGTTGCATTTTCCTTCTTAACATGTGGTTAGTGCTGTTAGTCCTACTGCTGTTTTAAAACCAGAAATGTTGAACACAAATGAAAGAACAACTGGGTGATCTTTCCTGCCCTTCCTCCTCAATACATTTGAAATAAATCCTAGACCTTGGATAATTAATGTAGAAGTTTTTTCACAGAGTGTAAATTTACCCAGAGTCTCCCTATGTAAGGATGCAGATCATGATTCAGTTCAGCTAGAAAAACACATCAAGCTCTTCAGTATACAGATGTTAAAATAATTGCATCACTGGTTTTCTCAAACCAGTTTCATCAAAACATTCCAGCACAGTGCAGTCTGATAGGACCTTTCTACCTAACACATGTGAATTACGTTTTATGACATCTCTTGTAGCGCAAAAATGTTTTTAAAAAGTGAAATAATTTGTTTTGTTTGACTTTCACAGCTGCCATAACAAACCTGGTTTTCTTGGTTTAGCTTATTTTATTCCAAAAGATCATTAATTACTATAACAGGAAAGTGGGACAGTTGGATGATGTAGCTCTAAGAACTGACTCCTGTTTGTCTGGCATAGTCCTTGTGGCTCAGATGATAAAGAGTCTGCAATGTGGGAGATCCGGGTTTGATCCCTGGGTTGGGAAGATCCTCTGGAGAAGGAAATGGCAACCCACTCCAGTATTCTTGTCTGGAGAATTCCGTGGACAGAGGAGCCTGGTGAGCTATATAGTCCATGGGGTTGCAAAGAGTCAGACATGACTGAGTGACTAACTCACACATAAGCCTAAAGAATTTGATAATGATGAAATGTTCTGCAAACATTTCTCTGATTTTAATAGTGATAGATTGAAAAGCTAAAGTCAAGTGAGAGTAAGTAGCCAGAATGTTATATTTTATCCCTTCTAGAAAATTAATACAAGGATGGGATATTGATTTTGGCTTTAGATCAGTCATCTAAGAGTTGGATGTTCTATAGAAATAGAAAAGCTATAACTCTGGACCTCTAGGAGCAAAACAGTTGTTTTAAAAGACGGAGTATGGTTTTCCTTTTTTAAGATGTAAACTGCGTTTTGCTTATTACTTTGATACTGATCCAAACTATAGTAATATCAGTCTTAGAGGAGGGAGATTTAAATTTCGAGAAGTGGTTTGAAAGGGCAAAGTGAATGGATGGTGAAATATCATCAGTGAATAAAAAAAATATTTGAAGATTTTTCAGCTTGCCTTCAGTTCAGTTCAGTTCAGTTCAGTCGTTCAGTCGTGTCCGACTGACCCCATGAATCACAGCACGCCAGGCCTCCCTGTCCATCACCAACTCCTGGAGTTTACCCAAACCCATGTCCATTGAGTCGGTGATGCCATCCAGCCATCTCATCCTCTGTCGTCCCCTTCTCCTCCTGCCCCCAATCCCTTCCCAGCATCAGAGTCTTTTCCAGTGAGTCAACTCTTCACATGAGGTGGCCAAAGTACTGGAGTTTCAGCTTTAGCATCATTCTTTCCAATGAAATCCCAGGGCTGATCTCCTTCAGCTTGCCTAGAACCTAAAATAAGTACTTCTTACCTATTTTCTGGATTTGTGGTGACAATTTTCCATCTCAGGAATTTTATTTGCCAGCTTAATTTCCTTTCTTGTTTATCATAAATTACCCTGACATGTAAGTTTGAAGTGGCCGGTGTTATTTCTTTGCCCACTTAAAACGAAAATGACCAGGCAGAAGCACAGGCTAGATTTCTATTGCTCACGTAATTGTCAGAAAAAAACTATTTTTTTTTTTTTTAGCAACTTATTTAGTTTATGACCTGAATTAACAGGGCTAATTGAACTTGAACTGTGGTGTGAATGTTTTGTCTAGGTGTGATATTGTATTATCTTTGTAATGATGGACAGTTTACTTCAGCAATTGACATGGGGTGATATATGCACATTATGTAATGTCACATTTGTATTTCTAATTTTCAGTGGATGTGGTGTGTTACAAAATTTTTCAAAATTGCATCGTCTCTGGATCCTAAGTGATCTTTTGTCTTAGATGCCATTTTTTCCCCTGTAGAGCTCTCATTACCCTCTCATCCTGAGAGGAATGAGATGAATTTTGACGGCATATATTTACAAAGTTTTATTGCCCTCCTGCTTAAATAATAAAGATGTTAAGCCCATCTTGTTAACATGCATCCCTTCCTTAGGATATAACATTTCTTTTGCAGATTTCCCATAATTTTTTATAGTAATTTTATGACTTGATAGTATTTTATATTAAGGGAAAGACTATGATAAAGCCTGTTATTATATATAACTTATTTTTATGAACATTCTCTACCTCTCAAAAATACGAGACAAACAAAATTATAAGATGTCAACAATAAACATAATTTTTTTTTTCTGATATGTTTCTAAAGTAGATAATCTTAGCACTGCATTGATATTTTGGCATTTCCTGTTCTATGTGTAACATTCCAGTAGGCTTGCTAATGCTTCTTGCTGAATCCTGCCTGCTGGCTTCCTATGCTGCACTCACCAGGTTGCTCCCAGCACTAGGGACTCTAGACATTTGTTTTGCAATTCCTATGACATGTGGTTTGGTCACCAAAGCCTCAATCTGTCTCCTCCTTTTTCTCTCTTTTTCCTGGTGACAGAGGGCCTACCTTCTGATGTCAGGGCCCCAGATAAATCCAAGCACTTCATTTTATTTCTCAGACTCAGACTAGAAACTAGTAGAGCAGTAGGTTGCTAAGGACAGAAACACACATTCTGTAGAGAAGGCAGTGGCTGATACTCCACTGTTATGCTTTTTGTGATGGTCACCCCACTCCTGAACTGCTATTATAAGCTCCCCCTCTCCTGTTTTTATCAGGGAATTAAACATAATTATTTTTGAGAGCATCATTTTAATTTTTGTTGTATAAAAAGGAACTTAAGAGAGTGATCAGTAAATATGATACCACCTCATTTTCAATGTTATAATGTTTATAGCAAATTGAAAACAAATTTTATAACAATACCTAAAGTGTCTGCTTATTTTTTATGTCTACGTAGAAGGTCTTCCTACTGAAGAAGTAAAAAATATTTTAGAGAAGGTATTATCAGAATGGAAGAATATATCACAGCGTTTGGAAGATCAGGCAAGAAAAATACAGCTGCAGGAAGATATTAACGCTTATTTCAAGCACCTTGATGAGCTTGAAAAGACTATGAAGACCAAAGAAGAGTGGGTAAAACACACTGCCTCTTCAGAATCTCCCCAGGAGTCCTTGCCAAGCTTGAAGGACTCCTATCAGGTAAAGACACAGCCATCTAGTACATGAAAGGATGCATGTCCAGTTCTGTATTTAAAGGAGATGCTCGCTATATAAGGAAGCGAGAAAAACAGTACTGAAGAATAGAAACACAGAGAATGGACTTGTAGACACAAGGAGGGTAGGAAAGGGGCGAATCGAGAGAGTAGCACTGATATATATACACTGCTGTGTGTAAAATAGCAAGTTCCCGGTGGCTCAGTTGGTAAAGAATCTGCCGGCAGTGCGGGAGACCTGGGTTCAGTCCCTGGGTGGAGAAGAGCCCCTGCAAGAAGGAATGGCAACTGACTCCAGTATTCTTGCCTGGAGAATCCCTATGACAGAGAAACCTGGTGGGCTATCATCCATAGCGTCTCAAAGAGTCGGACACAACTGATCAACTAGCACTTTCACTTGCACACAATAGCTACCTGAGTATAGAACAGGAAGCTCAGCTCGGTGCTCTGTGATGACCAAGAAGGACGGGGTGGGGTGAGTTGGAGGGAGGCTCACAAGGGAAGGGATACATGTATACATTTGAAAAAATAAAGAAGATGCCCCTTGTATCCCATGCTTTCGGTGAACTCTGCTTCGATTGACTTTCTGTGAGGATGTTCATACTCAGCGAGTTGTGTGATCACATTTCTCTTCGTAGCGGGAGTTGACAAACCTCCGAAGCCTCCACCCCAGAATTGAAGTCCTGCGTGCAAGCTGCTCAGCCTTGAAGTCTCGGCCTTTTGCCCCAGACTTTGTTCAGCAGGATTTCGAGAGCTTGGTGGGCCGCTACCAAGCCGTGCAACAGGGTTTAGAAGAGCGCCACCAACAGCTCGAGAACGGTAAACCCACTCTCTTACATTTTTCTGTTAGATGATTCCACCATCTTGCTTTCTCAGTTTGACTTAAAAATTACTCCTAATATTTAAATCTGGAGAAGGAAATGGCAACCCACTCCAATATTCTTGCCTGGGAAATCCCATACACAGAGGAGCCTGGTGGGCTGTAGTCCATGGGGTCACAAAGAGCTGGACATGTCTGAAGTGACATAGCACAGGATGAGTTTAGACCTTTAGTTCACTTGCTTGCTTTACACCAGCCTCACTGTATTTTCCTCTGTGCCCACCACTCTTCCACTTCTTAATATTCAGACTATTTCCTGGATTCACACTTGTTTGTAAAAATGCAGACATCTTTCAAATGCTATTCAGACTGTGTTAATGGGATATAATGATTTTTAGAGTTGTTTTTTTTTTAGGGTGTTGTTTCTCCCTTTCACTGAAGGAGGCCAGCTGATATCATTACTAACAAGGCTAAAAAGAATGATCGCTTGCTCCTGTTTGCTCCAAATGGTTAAAGTTTTAGCAATACTGTCTCCTCTTTTCAAAGAAATAGTGTTCCTCTTTCAATGTCGGAAACATTTTGAAGAATTTTTACCTTTGGATTAGGACTGGTCTGGGAAAGTTAATTCCTATAGATCTTTAAAACTCATTCCTCGTATATTATTTTCTCCTTGGCTTTTAAGTCAGGAATTGTGTTGCATTATGTAATACTATGGGGAAGCCATGCTGAAAAGCTACACATTTAACCATATCCTTCCTGGTTTAAGACTGTATGTGTGTGTGGCGAGCGATTGTGTCTTGTTTCCTTTCTTTTGGAAAGGCATTTGGACACCATACTTCTGTTGACTGAACTCAGTTAATCTAGACCCTGAAGGGTCTGACAGGACCTCCTTTTCAATTTGCCATTACGAAATAGGCTTTTATTTTTGACAAGAGCAGTTTAAATGTTTATTTTTACCTTTAGAACAATTGGTAAATTTATTTATTTTTGTTTTTGATTGTGGTAACATATACATAACATAAAACTTACCATTTTAACCATTTTAAAGTGTAGAGTTCAGGAATGTAAAATATATTCACATTGTCGTGCAACCCAGCCCCAGAACTTTTTCCGCTTTGTAAAACCGAAACTATATACCCGTTCAACAGCAGCTCTTCATTTCCTCCTACCCCAGCCCCTGGCAGCCGTCATTCTATTCTCTGTTGCCGTGAGTTTGACTATTCTAGAAACCTCTCCTAAGTGGAATCAGACAGTTTTTCTTTTTTGTTGACGGGCTCATTTCACTTATCCTCAGAGTTCCTTTTTGTGGGTTGGGTATGTCAGAATTTCCTTCCTTTTGGAGGCTGAATAGTATTCTGTTTTGTGTAGACTTCATGTTTTGCTTATCTATTCATTTGTAGATGGGCGTTTGGGTTGTTTCCACCCTTGGGCTATTGTGACTAATACTTCTGGTTTCTTAACTTTTGCTGCTGGTGGGTCTCAGCTCTTTGTGGTTCATATGAGGTGGCTTCCTCCCCATTCTAGTGTTGCTTGTCTGTAAATTTGACATCAGTGGCTGAAGTAGCCATCCCTCCAGCTGGCTGGGGCAGCCATAATTCCTCAGGGTACCTGTGCGCCTGGCTGTGGTGTTCTGTACAGCGTCTACCCCTCTGCGGATGGCGGCCTGTCTACACACTTGAACTTAGAGGATAACTGGCCGAGGGGATCTTTGTCTCCTTTTATTCTTTGTGTAGCTACTGGGGAGAAGCAGATTATATGAGACAAAAGGATCATTGTAGTACTGTCTTCCGAGAGACATTTCATCATGATGAAATGAAGAAAAATGATGGTGGGTTAGTTAATATTTCAAGCATCAACATCCGCAGGAATGAAGTCACCACTGTCTGACTCTCAGAAATGCCAGTGGAATGATTTATTTGATCTCTAAGAGAGACCCTTTGTAATTTTAATTATGGAGTTTAACTTCTTGTGTAATAGATTTCACCTATTTTATATGAAGATTAACAATAGATATAGCAATATTAATTTCCTAACAATAGTTTCTCAAAGTGAATACTTTTTCATAAACAGAACTGAAGAGCCGACCTGGACGTGCGTATATGGAATCATTGAAAACACTGACAGATCTGCTAAATGACTCTGAAAGTAAGGCCCAGATGTCTTTGAATGTCTTGAATGATCTTGCGAAGGTGGAGAAGGCCCTCCAAGAAAAAAAGGTAATATATGTTTTAGGTCTAAGTGGTCCAGGTTCATTTCTAACATATGTATTTTGAAATGGTTTTTAAAAATGTATTTGTTTTGATCAAAATTGATCAAACATTGCTTATATTTCTTGTAATTTGAGAGTTAATTACTATAATTTAAGATCTCAGATACAAGATAGTTATTAAATGTTTTTAATAGAATTTGCTAAGTCACTTCTGTTGTGTCCAACTCTTTGTGACTCCATGGGCCATAACCCGCCAGGCTTCTCTGTTCATGGGACTCTCCAGGCAAGAATATTGGAGCCGGTTGCCATTTCCTCCTCCAGGGATCTTCCTGACTCAGAGATCGAGCCTGTGGCTCTATGTCTCCTGCATTGGCAGGTGGGTTCTTTACCACCAGTGCCACCTGGGAAACCCTTTAATAGAATAAAAGCATATTTTCTCCTTCTGTTTGACTAGCTTAAAATTCTCAACTGGATAAAATATCTTTAACGAAATGAAGAATATCGGTTGTGTTCTTTTCCTGTGTTGAATGAAAATGCTTCCCTGGTCACTTAAAGCATGTGCCTGCACTATTTCATCAGATATAACTGATTCTCCATCAAGCCTTGCACACTGGGCCCTCATTGGGCCTGTTGTTCTGCTGGTTTTTAGTGCAGAGAATGTTGGGTTGGCCAAAAAGTTTGTTTAGGTGTTCCATAAGATATTACAGGAAAACCCAAATGAACTTTTCGCCAACCCAATATATTGTCTTGAAACCACACACAACTCATATAGGGAAAGCTATGACTTTTTTGATTATACTTATTGGTTTTCCATGGGACTTCCCTGGTGTTTCAGTGCTAAAGAATCTGCCAGCAATGCAGGAGGTGCAGCAGACGTGGATTTGATCCCCCAGTCTGGAAGATCCTTTGGAGGAGGGAATGGCAGTTCACTCCAGTATTCTTCCCTGGGAAATCCCATGCCCACAAGGATTCAGTCCGTGGGGTCTCAAAGAGTTGGACATGACTGAAGCGACTGGGCACATTCTTTTTTCATGAGTTTTTCACAATTCTTTTTTGATCAAACTCTCTTTAAAAAGTGATTTTGACTGTTTATAACCATTATTATTGAATATATCTTCACAGATAGATTATTGTATGTATTTTTAATCTTGAACTCTGTTTTCCAGGCTCTTGATGAAATCCTGGTGAATCAAAAACCTACCTTACATAAACTTGCAGAAGAAACAAAGGCTTTGGAGAAAAATGTTTCTCCAGATATAGAAAAAACATTTAAGCAAGAATTTGATGATGTTCAAGGAAAGTGGAACAAACTGAAGGTCAAGGTTTCCAAAGATCTGCATTTGCTTGAAGAAATTACCCCCAAACTCAGAACTTTTGAGGTAAATCGAAAGGCCACTAGGAGGTTTAGTTTATTACAGAGTAAAGTAGTAATTGTCAGTAAATATCTATTATTTGAGCAGTTTGCATTCTTTCTGGTCCCATGTTTGTTAATGTACTTAAGATGGGATATAAAATTCCAACCAAAGACATACTTTTAATGATGCTGGAAAACACAGTTATCTCCTTTTGCCTGGCAAAAAGGCTTATTGGTAGCAGTAAACTGGACCTTGCAGATAAGAGAAATTTGCTTAAAATTGTCAAAATAATGTTTCAGAGATGAGCCCACATGAAATAGCTGGTGGTTAGATTGCAGTGGAGACTCGGTTAGAGTGGTAGAAGTTGCCTGGATAGTAGCAGATAGCCTAGTTCTTGAAGCTGATTTGTTAAGATTTCAGACATTTTTAGACCTTTGAAAAACCTGAACTAGGCTACTAACAACCAGTATCAGATTGGGAAAGCAGGTGATTCGAGGTCCATGAAAATTCGGCAAAGTGAAAGCCGACTCTTTGCTACCTCATGAACTATACAGTCCATGGAATTCTCCAGGCCAGAATATTGGAGTCGGTAGCCTTCTCCAGGGGATCTTCCCAACCCAGGGATCGAACCCAGGTCTCCTGCATTGCAGGCGGATTCTTTGCCAGCTGAGTTGCAAGGGAAGCCCAAGAATACTGGAGTGGGTAGCCTATCCACTCACAAGGAGATCTTCCTGACCCAAAAATCAAACAGGGGTCTCCTGCATTGCAGGCAGATTCTTTACCAACTGAAGTATTCAGAAGCAGGATCCTTTGTTCCATCTGAAAATGGTGGCAGATAGAGAGTTCTAGAGGAAAGGATAATGTGAGGCTGTAAGGAGAAACTGGTTAAGGTCCATGTCAGATGGGACAGTCAGGATTTAACGTTTCACCTGCAAGGAGGATGAAGAAGGGAAGTCATGACAGTCGGGTAGAGAAGGATGAACTTCTCTACCTTCTCACCTGGTAGACAAGGTCGGGATGAAGGATGAACTGATTACACTCTCTTTGTAGCCCACTAGTGCCTCCTTGCTTCCTTTGTGGCTCAGCCGGTAAAGAATCTGTCTATAATGCAGGCGACCTGGGTTCGATCTCTGGATTGGGAAGATCCCCTGGAGAAGGGAAAGGCTACCCACTCCAGTATTCTTGCTTGGAGAATTCCATGGACTGTATAGTCCATGGGGTCATGAAGAGTCGGACAGGACCGAGGGATTTTCACTTTCACTTTCAGTGCCTCTTTACCTTGGTCTTTTGTGGTTTATTTTCTCTACTGATGTATCCAAAGTATACTTCTCATATAGTGCCTGGCACACAGTGATATTTTTCAGTGAATGAAATGAGATTAGTAATATGAGATTTAGAAGTGCACACACACACACACACACACATATATATTTAGAGATGTTTTTTATACATAATATATGAGAATTTTTATAAAAGTTGTTTCAAAGAAAGTGGAAATATTGAAATGAAGACAAAACTTATGAAAATGATGTTTTAAAAATTAAAATCAGAGCATGTGGTACAAGCTGGTAAGTGATATAGTCTAGGAAAGGATCCAGGGAGATGAGCAAGAGAGGGGATCACTGAAACATGAGGGAAGCTGTTTGACACAGAAACCAATGGACAGATCCAAAGCATAACAGGAGAATAAGGATGGCAGGGGCTCTGTGTGTGTGGTCGTAGTGGAAAGGGTTAGTTTTCTTGAAGTATAAGCTGCAGTTCTACACTGAGATCTCGTTCGAACAAACCATTAATTTTGAAGAGGAGTGTGTTTTTCTGTAGCTCAGTGTTTTTGGCTTATTTAAATTTGTGAGTGGATCCACTTCCCTTTATGTGTGTATGTGTGTGTGTGTGCGTGCGTGCGTGTGTGCACGCACATGTTAGTAGCTCAGTAGTGTTAGACTCTTTGCGACCTCATTGCAGCCCTCCAGTCTCCTCTGTCCCTGCCATTCTCCAAGCAAGGATACTAGAGTGGGTAGCCCTTCCTTTCTCCAGGAGATCTTCCAGAACCAGGGATTGAACCCAGGTGCCTGCTTTGCAGGCAAATTCTTTTCTGTCTGAGCTTCCAGTCTTCAGTTGTCATTCTTTCCAACATTAAAATCCACAATTACTCTTATTTGTGATTTAAAATTTTTGTTATGTTCCAAATATTGGATTATCCTTTTCTCAACCATGGGTAAATTTCCCCCCAGAAGGACATTTTTTAATGTTCGGAGCATTTTTTGTTATCACAACTATAGGGAAAGGGTGGGTTCTGTTGGCAAGTTAGTGGGTAGAGGCCGCAGTTACAGCTGATGCACCAGACAGCCCACACAGCAGAAGAATTTTCTGGTCCAGATGTCATCAGGGCCAAGGTTGAGCAATGCTGGTTAAAGTATTTCCTATCTTTTCAAAAGATCATTGCTTTATTTTCATAAATTCTGAGATGTAGTTAGGAAAATTTACAAGTGAAGATTAACCCAAGGGTTAGTTCCTTCTGACTTCTTGATGTGTTATTTTAGGGTTAGCTAAATGCATGCCAGTATTTTAATATGGAGTTTAAAGTGAATAAGTATTCCTCCAGAACACAAAAGAGAGTTCTGTCATTGTTACTAATGTAGCAAATCCAGGTCAATTGGAGCATATGCCCACTTTTCTTTTTCTTAAGTTGTTGAGTCCTGTCTGACTCTCTGTGACCCCATGGACTGCAGCCTGCCAGGCTCCTCTATCCATGGAATTCTCCAGGCAAGAATACTGGAGTGAGTAGCCCTTCCTTTCTCCAGGGGATCTTCTCAACATAGGGATCGAACCCAGATTTCCTGCATTGCAAGCAGATTCTTTACTGTCTGAGCCACCAGGGAAGCCCAGTTGGAGCGTACACCAACTTTATTTCCATTAAAAATGTCTCACTTCAAGCACATGTGTCTGGATATTTAGACTTTTTGGTTGTTTTTTATTACATTAACAGATTTTAATGTGAATTACAAATTTTAAATTTACTTTTTGTGTCCTAACTATAAGACTGTTGGTGATGTCTGTATTCCATAGTTATGCAGCTTCTTTATTGAAATATATATTTATTCAATTCTAAAGAACATTTTGCTCCTGTATTTGCTTTGAACTAATTGCTTGTTACTTAACTACCCACAGTTCACTTAAGAAAACTTTAACTTTTTTCCCTAAAGATAATTACAGTGAATATTCATTTGTAGGTTAAAGTTGTTTTTCCTTTTTTACTGACATGGTGTCTTTTTCTAGGCACTCAAGTTCTATTTTGTCTTTAAGGCATGAAGTACTGTAGGTTTTTTGATTCAGTGCCAATTTATGATGATGTTTAGGAACAAAGTGGTTGACTTGTTTATTTTTCAGATGCATTTTAAACTGTGTAAGAAATACATACATACTGCTCATTGAAGACACTGAGTAATAGAGACTGAGAATGAACACTGAGAAGTTCCCTTTCTTTCCCAATGAGCTTCCCTGGTGGCTCAAATGGTAAAGAATCTGCCTGCAATGCAGGAGATCCAGGTTCAGCCCCTGGGTTGGGAAGATCTCCTGCAGAAGGAATTGGCAACCCACTTCAGTACTCTTGTGTGAAGAATTCTGTGGACAGAAAAGTCTGACAGGCTACAGTTTATGGGATTGCAAAGAGTTGGATGTGACTGAGCAAGCAGCTTTCACTTTTCTTCCCCAATACCATTTCCTTTCCTGGGAGTAGCTAATAGTAACAGCGATCCTTGCTGGAGATAAACATACTCAAAGTAAGAAAGAAAAGTTATGAATATGACTAATTCTAATCATTTTCCCCTCTTACTAACAGAACCAAGTGATACTGGGACTCCATGAGGGAGTCCATTGATACTCCCAGTATTACTTGTATCCCAGTATCATGTCTATTTAAATAGACGGTATACAAATGCATGAATATGGATTAGAGTATCAATTTCACTACTCAAAATAATAATGCTTTTTATTGACCCAGCA
The DNA here is from genome assembly GCF_014754425.2 of Oryx dammah. Lineage (NCBI taxonomy): Eukaryota > Metazoa > Chordata > Mammalia > Artiodactyla > Bovidae > Oryx > Oryx dammah. The sequence continues at coordinate 68,846,661 of NW_024070188.1, forward strand.
CATTTAAATTTTGAGAGTATTTTCAGAGCTGTGTACTTATAGTTTCCCTCCATCCCTACGATACTTGTAAGGTGATCTTGGTATCTTTTTATGTGCAAATTTTAGTTTTCTGTTATTCATTGGCAAATGGTGTTTTTCTTATATGCCTGCCTTTCCCATATCTAATGGCTGGTTTCTTTTATATAGATAGTGGTGGGGCCAGCATTGTTATTCACAGTGTCATGTTCAAATATATTTGTAAATTCTTCTTTAAATCTATTTTTTGCCAAGTTAATGATCTCAATTCTTGTACTTAAGATGTAGACTGGTGCTTTAAAAAAACTCTCTCAGAAAGTCTTACCACTCTTTCCAGGAAGCAAAATATTTTAAAACATATGAAAAATTTCTCTGTTGATTTTACTGACATGAGTTTCTTATGAATTATGGGGATTAAATATTATAAAATTCTAAGACACTGCTATCACCAGCAGTAATATCTTTGAGCTCAGGGGCTGCAAGTGTATTTCCTATGGTTTCCTTTACCCTGTTCAAGATCACCTGTAGCACGTCATGGGCCTCTCAGGTGGCGCTAGTGGTAAAGAACCCGCCTGCCAATACAGCTGACTTAAGAGATGTGGGTTTGATCCTGAGTCAGGAAGATCCCCTGGAGGAAGGCATGGCAATCCACTCTAGTACTCTTGCCTGGGAAATTCCATGGACAGAGGAGCCTTGTGGCTACAGTCCGTAGAATTGCACAGGGTTGGACACAGCATCTCCAAGTCATGAAACTGTCCTCAAGGCCCACACAAACTCTCATATTTACCAATATTTACCTCCTTCCTCTTTGAACCTTCTCTTTAGCCCCTTCTGTTTGCAGACTGTCATGTAACCTATTGCTCTGATAATCCCATTACCATTTAAATCTGACTCTTGCTTTTGCAGCCTCTTCTCTCTTGGATTCACTGTCCACACTAATAACAGAGCTGTGTTTCTGGAAAGCATCTGGTTGTCTTTGCCACGATAATACAAAGTGCTCTCGCAAACATTTCGTATCTCCTGCTCTCTCCTTGTTCTCGAGCCCTGCCTGCGTCTTCTTCTGTGAGCTCTGTCGAGTGGAGAGATAGTGTGGTGGGTCACAAAGAACACAGCGGACAATTGCCCTTTTCCGAAAAGTCACTTACTTGCTAGGAATTTACAGCCTCCCTTTCTTGTTTCATCCTTAAAGAAGAAGCTGCTTCTACGGGCAGTCTTTGGTCTTATTCACCATCATACTCACAGCTAATTATTCCTTGTTCCACTACATGTTGTTTACACCCTCACAATTTGATCTCAGGCCACCTTTGATTAAGGCTGAGACCTGTACGCCTGTCCTTTGCCAGGGTGTGAGCTCTTTGAGCATAGAAACCTTGTCTGGCATATAGCAGGCAAGTGGATGTGAACGTCTCTGCTTTGCAGGTGCCTGCAGGCATAATACGCGTTCGTACCTCTCTAGTGAGGTTGGATCTGTTATAAAGTCTAAATGCCTGGGTGTCCTTGGCAGGGCACCCATGTAGTCACACCTCTCCCTTCAATTGATGAACAAAGACACACACTGAACACTCCATGTGTTCTTACCCGGAGCGCAGAAGGGAACATGCTGGAGCTCTGAAACAAGCAGAACCAGGTTTAGAAATTACTTTGGAACACATATCAGGGTAAAAACCCGATGGTAAACATTTTCTAAAAGTAATGTGCCATGTAACTGATTTAATTCTTTCTAGGTAACACGTAACTGATAGAATGATCTCATAGGTTTTTTTTTTCTTCTCTGCATTGTGAATGTGTTTTACTTTAATCCAGGAAATATTGGTGCTTTTTGGATCTTAAAGTTAAGAATTCTATTGGTTTCAGATGAATAAATGCAGTAGCAGTGTCACTGCTGGCCTTCTGTACTAAGTGAGGGAACACCGAGAGTGTTTTGAGGTTAATGAATATAAATCAAAGGAAACAGAAACATACTGCCTGAAGTTACTGTTTTAAATTTGGTTTCACAACTCTTCTTGCCTATGTCTTGCGTTAGATATTGGTTATTTAAAAAGCCGTGGACATTCCAACAGATGGGGGAGGAACAAGATACAATGCCAAGAATTTCGCTGTAAATAAAATCTTGGGTGGAAGTTGTGTACCTTGGAATCTTACTGTCGTCCATCCAGAGATACCAGGCTTCAGATTTCCTCCATCCCTGGTTCAGGGGCTGGGGTGTGGGAGATGGACGTGTAGGCTTAATGGAATTGTTTTTATGACCTCACATTCCTTTTCTGTGACCCAGCAGCAGGTGTTGCTCAGCCAAAGTGCTTACAAATCAGTGCTTTTGAGCCATGGTAGTCAGTGCAGCATTTTGACCCCTCCAAACTGAAGTATTTGGTACTTTGGTTTTCATAACTTCCACATTAGTCATTTTATATTTCATTGAGAATTTATGAGTATAAATAGGAATGAGAAATGGTTACCTTCGATTAGTATAGTGTGTTTCTGCCTGTGAAATAATAACATTCATTTTAGAAATTTACTCAGATTTAAACAATTTTTTTTGTTATGCTTTAAAAGAACTGAAGCCCCTCCAATGAAGATAGAACATTAGAAATTGCCCCATTTAAGTGTCTCTCTTCATTTCTATTTATCTATTCCTATATTCATTCTGCAAGTGGATGGAGATGGTAAAAAAAAAATTAAATACACATTAGTGTACATTAGAAACTCATCAAGGCATCAGCTGAGTGATTGTTAAATGGACAGAGAAACACTCTTCATGTGAGCTTTTTCACTTTCTTTGTAACCTCTTATCTGTACAGTTCACTTAAAGATGAGCAGATTTCAGTATTTTTTAAAAGCACAGGAAACATCTGCTACAAGTGGACTAAGACAATTATTTTTCTTCTAGGGAAAGAGGAGATATTGGAAGGCTTCTCCATCTTTCACATTTACTTGCACACAAGTCGCTGCTGTAGTGATCTTAGTGACCTAATAACCTTTCCCACACGGTACAGCCACAGGGTAGGGAGGCCTTGTGAAGCTCTGTTATCAGGCCCCTTTCTTTTGGGCCTTTTCTCATGTACTTAGGTTCCTTCTGCTGAGCTGAATTCAGCCAGGTCTGGTGAGAAAGATCATAAGCAGTAGCCCTTTCCCACAGTCACTTTGAGCAGTCATAGGATGGAACTAGCATTGATGTTGACAGCAGTTGAGCACTTTACACTGATGCTTATGCAAATATGTCCTCATCCTTGCTGCTGGTTCTGCAAAGTGTCTGTTGGGAACAGACACCAGAACCCAAAGTGGTATGTCTTTTGTGGGCTTAACCTTGGTAATAAGGCACTTGATTTTGTAGGTGTGAGTAATAATAGCTACCATTTACTGCAAACCTACTCTGTACCAGAGCCAATCTAAACCATCTCTGTTTTTCAGAATAGTCAGGCAAAGTAGTTGTTATTATTCCTGTTTTATAGGTAAGCTATGGAAGCTCCCAGAAGAGAAGCTGAGAAGTTTCTCAAGGTCTCGTGGCTGGTTAGGTGCTGAGCTAGGTATTCAGACCTTGGTCTTTCTTGTCAAAGGTCACGCTGCCTGTCTTAGAACTGAGTGTGGTCAGGATTACCTGCAGGACTTTGAGTAGTGAAAACGGCTTTTCAGATTCCTCTCTGTTCCCTTTGTTACCATTGGGATGATCCATTGGTCTCCATGGGTTGTCGGTGTCTGTTGCTTCCCTCTTCCTTTTTTCTCATGTTTAACTGTACAAGGGGGCTTCCCAGGTGGCTCAGTGGTAAAGAATCTGCATGCCAGTGCAGGAGCCACAGGAGATGCTGGTTTGTCCCTGGATCAGGAAGATCTGCTGGAGAAGGGCATGGTAACCCACTCCAGTGTTCTTGGTTGGAGAATAATACCACGGACAGAGGAGCTTGGCAGACTAAAGTCCATGGGATTTCAGAGAGTCCATCACGACTGAGTGAGCATGCACGCATGTAACTGTAAGAGGAGGAACGGGGGTGTGTGTGTGAATTGTGTGTGCTCACAAGGGTCTGTGTGTGTCTGAAGGAGGGAGAGAGGGAGGAGGTTGATGGCACAGAATTTCCTTTTCTGTACCAATGGCAGGGATCACTCAGGCTGCTCACTTCAGTCAAGGCTGATTGTGGTTATAACCTCTATATAAATTTCAAAAATTCTTGGCCTGGGAGACTGTCAATTTTCCTTACTCCAAACTTGATTTAATGAATTGCCCAGTTACACAGCTGTAATGCTGCCTTGAATTCTTAAAAAGTTCAGACTAGAGATTAACAGTGCAAGAAGTGGTAACAAGTTAAGTGAACAGTTTAAAAAGGCCCTCATGAACTCTATAGATGTATTTATACTTTCCTTTTGCACTTCATATCTTTTGCACACCCCACCCTACCCTACCCTGACTATATCTTCCTAAGCAGTCTTCTTGGATGAGACCCGTGAATGCTGAAGCCAGCTCCAAAGAAGAGAGATGTCACCGATTGAAAATATTATCAGAGTAGCATTGATGTATGAGAAGAGTGACAGAAACAGGCTAAAGAGCAGAGGGAAAGGAAGCTTGGTGAAAGAGCTCAGTGTGACTGAAAGGGCTTTCAAAGCTGTGCTTGGAACAAGGAGAATGAGAAATGCTTGCTCCGGGTGGTATAATATGAATAGAGGAGACAGAAAGGCTCGGCCACATAAGCCCTCTTTGCTTCCCATCTTCATCAGAGAATGACCTTGCGAGATGGAAAGTGGAGAATGGTCATTACTGAGAGTGCATTAGAGCCTGAATTATGAGTTAGATGGAAAAACCACGCGATCCTTCTGATGCCTAAATCTACATCCCCAGTAATGTGGTGTTTTACCCATGATCTCAAGGTGGCATTATGCGACTTGTGAGGAAATTACCAGGACAGTGGAGATGGGTGAATGTCTTAAATAAGGGGGAGATGAGTGAATGTCTTAAATAAGGGGGTACATTCTTTTCTAGAAGCTCAGGGACTGCACTAAGCTTGATGTCAATTCCTGGCAAAGCTGTAGATAAATGATTGACCAGAAACCTTACCTGTGTTTAGGAAAGAGTGTGGTGGTCCCCAGGAATCAGCATGGACACCACTCAGAAGCCTTGTCCAGACCTCATTTCTTTAAGTACTGCTTTCTTTTATTTATTTTTTGGAGGAGGATACTAGATTATTAGATATACAGATTCACGGTCTCACATTTCATGTGTGCTCATTTAGCTTAAACAGTGCTCACAGACTATCATTATGGGTAAGGCTTGATTTCTGTAAAGTATTTGGGAACATCCCTTAAAACCTAAGTGAAATGCTACTTAGATGCTATCCTATGTTTTGAAAACTAAGTTGAGAAGTTTGTTGGCTAATGAACGAGGTGATGTCCTCATGGGGGGATGCTCAGGAAGGCACTGTAATTGGCCTTATTTTTCACCTGGGAAAGAACCCCCAAACCCAACCAAACAACAACAACAACAGAAAAAACCCCAAGCCAACAGAAGAACAATGCCTCACTGTCAGATTGCAGATAAGAGAAAGCTGGGAAGAGCAGCTGATAAGAAAGTGGAGAGACTAAAAATTCAAATCATTCTGTTGGCTTTTTATTATTTTATTACTAAGTAGTATTGTTAAATATTGCTGATATTTGTAAATTTCAAGTTCTGAATTTATTACACAAATTAATTAAACAATATAGGGTAGGGAAAATATCCTTTTGAGGTCATTATGGAAATTTTGGAGTTTTAGCTAACTGTAATATTATGAATAATATATATCTATAAAAATTTTTGAAAAGGAAACAAACTGCAACTCTACAATAAGAGAAATAAAACAAAGAAATGTCAGAAAATTCAGACATTTTCTGAATGTACTATCTATATCTGAAATACCACTTAGGTTCCCTCTTTGTCATTCATTCCAGTATTTTAAGGATAAGAGTAATTGGTTCTTGGTGGCATATTTTAAATACGTTAAAAAGTCGATGTAATTACCGGAGCATGTTGATTGGGGTGTTGAGAACAGTATCTGAGTATCATGTTCCAGAGACATTACGGCATGAATTGTGAGTTTATAACCACTAAAAGACTAAGGGAAGACGTAGTGGCTGCTTTCCAGTCTGAAGGTTATTTTTGAATAAGATAATTTATCTCCATTCCTAGGGAGGAACAAGAAACAAATAATTGAGGAAGGTACAAGGAAAGGAACAAGTCATGCTGACCAATGATGAATGGGCACCTGGAAGGAAATGACCGTCACTTTAATGTAGTTTTGGAGCTGAAGTTGGACCTAGTTATTTGCATTCCTTAAGGTCCAGTTCCAATGTTACTACCTCTCTGAAGTCTCATTCTTTCTGCATAATGTTTGCTTTCTCATTTCCCCAGCACCATATACAGGAACTGGATAACAGTGGGTGCTTAGTAAGTGCTGGATGAAGGAATGGAGCGGGGTAGTGGACCATATTGGGTTCTTAGATAACAAAGCATCCAATAACAGAACTAAGAACAGTCTACTGTATTCCCTCCATTGTGCTGTTTTTCAAATCCTGCTTTGAGTAGCTAACTTAAGGAGAAAATAGTTCTAACTTATATAAGAATGAAAGATTTTTAAAGCTGATTATACCTAGAAAAGCATTTCTCCCTTTAATTTGAATTTTTAAACATAGATATAGCTCATATTAAGCAAGATAGCTTTGTTCACCAGAGAACATTTTGAAATTTTTAGAATGATCACCAAGATATCATCTCATGAGGATTTTAGGCGACAATGAAGGAAATAATTATTTTCAATGTTGGAAGTTTTTTTTTTTTTTAAAAGAAATAAAATAAATGAAAATGATGCTATCAAAGTTTTGAAAAGTTGCCTTTTCTCCTGTAGCAATAGATCTTGAGATGTAGTAGGTTGAATGTCACTGAGTAATATCCCCCTTTGTTATTGTGTTCGATCTAGGCTGATTCGAAAGTCATTGAGAAGTGGATGGATGGTGTGAAAGACTTCTTAATGAAAGAGCAGGCTGTCCAAGGAGATGCCGAAGGGCTACAAAGACAGCTTGACCAGTGCTCTGTGAGTTCTGCTGATCTGGGGAATCTGCTATAATAAATAAAATTTTCTTCTTCCTCTTTATTATTTTCTGCTTTTATTAAAATTGTAAGAATATGGCATGACAATAAACCTAGATAAAATATGTTTCAATATAAACCGTTTTTTGACTTTATAGCTAGTCAAAGAATGACATAATTCACATTTCTATTTTTGGCTGTGATTATAAAGTTTAAAAAAAATTATTTATTTTATATTGGAACATAGTTCCAGATGTACAGCAAAGTGATTCAGTTATACATGTATCTATTTTTTTTTTTCAGATTCTTTTCACACGTAGGTTATTACAGAATAAATTTTGGATGGAGAACACAAGAGCAATTTTAGTTCATTAGTAGTTGCTGTTTTACGTTGCAGTGACAGTCTTAGTGTCATAATTACCAATTGTATATCACTCTTACTGTACTTATGGTGAGACTTTAAGAAAAACACTTTTTACAAATGAAGTTTGCCAGTAATACTTCATGCATTTTATATTTGGTGGAATCATTAGGCTTCTGTAAACTAATTAAAAGTACTCTTCCCTGCTGAAAGTCAAGTATTTACAGTCTAATTTGGCAGATGGCTATTTGAATCACCCAGGTGAAATGAATTTCTTAACATACAATATTTCTTAAGTTGTTAAACGTCTTTACTCCCAAGCAGTCTGTTCTTAAAATATTTGCAGGGATAGAGGCAGACAGACTATAATAATGGCATCCACTTATGTTGGAATGGTCTCAACAAGGGCTTATTTTATGTGTTCAGGCATTTGTTAATGAAATAGAAACAATCGAATCATCTCTGAAAGACATGAAAGAAATAGAGGCTAACCTCCGAAGCTGTCCAGCTGCTGGAATCAAAGCCTGGATGCAAACAAAGCTTGTTGACTGCCAATCACAACTGGAGAAATTTAGCAAGGAGGTAAGTTTTTCAGCTTAACCTGCATGTGAATTTCAAGAGGTAGATAATGACTTCTCTTAACTGAATAATTTTATATCCCATCCAGATTGAAAACCAGTGGTCTAGAATAACTATAGCATGGGTGGCAGGTTGGGGCAAGAATTGGATAACTTTTTAAATGAAGGGTGGGTACTGTTGTCCACTGCCCCTGGATGGGAATGAGCTTGATGTGTGCAATAAAGAACAAGAAAGTCATTGTAGCTGGAATAGAATGGAGGGGAAGAGTTAGCAGGTTGGAGGGAAGGATTTGGGGTCAGGAGGTAGGTAGAGATGGGTTGTGTATTGCTTTTGAGGCATAGGTTTTGAATTTTATTCCAAGTATGATTTCACTTAGAAAGCAGAGGGTTTTGAGCAATGAATTGACATATGATAGATCCGTTAAGATCACTCTGGCTTCCATGTGGATAATTTGCTCTGGGAAAGCAAGAATAAAAGTGGGGAGAATACTTAAAAGGTTATTGCAGTCTTGGAGAAAGAAGATGACCCCATGGACTAGGGAGATAGTGGTGGAGGTCATGGGGAATGTTTGGTTTAGACTAAATTTTGAAAGTGGAGATGGGAGTCTAGTAATAGATTAATGTGATATGAGAAAAAGTGAATAGTTAGCAACTGTTCCTGGATTTTTGCGAAGCTTCCAGTTTGTGTAAATTGTGGTGACATTTACTGAAATTGTGAAAAACTCAAGGAGAAGCTTTAGTGGGAATAGGTCGAGGGATGCTGCCCATACTGGGACTAAATTCAAAATCACAGTACGTGCAAATGGGGTTTCTAGCACTAATCACCAGCCAAGGATGCTAAGGAGGAAAGGTTTGCCCAGGGGAAATGCCAGAGGAGTAAGACCCCAAAAGCTGGGTGGAGAAAACTTTTCACAGATCAATGCTGAGCTGAGCCCAGTCAAAACTGGAAAGCACATTAGATGGAAGCTTTTGATGACCTTGAGAAAAGTGGTTCCAATGGAGTGGTGAGAAAGAAAGTCACACTGCAGAATGTTGAGGAGAGGAAAGGAGATGAGGTCCTGGGGCAAGGGTAACCAGCTTTGAGAATCTCTCTATTCAGGGGAACAGAGAAATGAGATTTATACTAGAAGGGACATGGGGATCCAAAGAATTGTTTTTGTAATTATTTTTTTTCATAGATATTATTGAAAGTTTGCATGCCAACAAAGATTTCACTTAGAAAGAGATGATACAGAAGACAAGAGAAGATAAGGACTGAAACAAAGTCTGTGGTTAGGCAAGAGTGGATGAGGTCCACCCTTCAAGTGAAAGAGCTCCTGTTAGGAGGTCCCTCTGTGGTAATGGATGGGGCAGCAACTGTGGGTACTGTAGGAATACGGTGTAGTAGTTTTCTTTTGATTGTTCGATTTTGTTAGTGAAATAATAGTGAAGTTGCATAGAGCTGAAGTGAGTGAGAAGGGATAAAAGAATGAGAAGAGAAAATGTGAAATGCAGGAACACTCTACAGACAGTCACATAGCTAGTGTATATCCCTCAGTACAGTGTTTTTTCATTTAATGTTTATATAAAAAAACTTTATATTTACATCCCTGAGTATTTTGTTTCCCCACAATTTCCTTATTTTGAACACGATGAATTTTAAAGAAAAGTTAAAATTATGGTTGAGGTAACAACCATAAACCATTCCTAAATTTGCCAGTTGTGAGTGTTTTACCACATTTGCCTTTTCTCTTTCTCCTTCACCTCTTTACATATATATATACACACTACCCACACATATGCCTTTTTTTTTTTTTTTTGGCTACATGTAGTTTTGACAGGAAGTTGAAAGTATTTTCACTCTTAAATACTTCCGCATGCTTCTTCCATGAATGAGGACAGTCTTCTACAAAAGTGCAATATCATTGTCACACTTAAGAAAATGCTTTCATAATAATCATCTTATATTCTAGTCAAATTCAGACTCCTCTAAATGTATTATAATTTGGTGATATGTGCTTAAAAGGAGCTGGGGTATTTTAGGAAAGTAAATAAGGAAAATGGTTTGGAAGTGATGATGAGGTGCAAGGAAGATGAGATAGATGGATAGATTGATAGAGCCTTGATTGCTAGATACATGTAGGTATTTAGATCTATTAATCTACTGATAGATAGATATGTATCTATCTATGTATATATGAGGGCAGAAGGAGAAGAGGGCATCAGAGGATGAGATGGCTGGATGGCATCACCGATGCAATGGACATGAACTTGGGCAAACTTTGGGAGATGGTGAGGGACAGAGGCCTGGCATGCTGCAGTCCACGGGGTCTCAAAAGAGTCAGACACGACTGTGCGGCTTAATAACAACAACAACATCTGTCTACGTATATACATACATACACAAATGACAACATGGAATTAATTGTGAATTGCTATTGACTCAAAGTATGGGGATAAATGTACAGGAAAAATTTTTAACTGTCTCCAGCAAGGAGGCAACCATGTGCTGTGTGAGTAATTATGTAAAGTTCCAAACTATTATATTTCATTGAGTAGTAAAAAGGTTGAAGAAATTTTGGACAAACATCATGTTGCAAAATTTTTATTTTTCTAAGGAAGGACAGACATATAAAATCAACAAATAAAAACAGTCTGTTATATTCCCAATCTCATGAAAGGAAAAAGCATCTTAATGCCAAAATATAAGAAGTATATAATCTCAGAATAATTAATGATAACTTTGAGCTTTTCTTTTTTTGAGAAGTTTGCTGCAGTGTCTTTATCTTTCTTACTTCTCTGAGGTTCCATGAAAATTGTATATAACTGACTAGTGTTTGGAAACTACTTGTGAAAAGAGTCTGGGGAATGTGGGTCCCCGAAATCTGTGTTTCCTTTTTTTAAAGCTCACCAGGTTGAAGTGTTGCTCAGCAGGGCTGTGTGGGTTGCTGGCAGTAGGCTTTCTGAGTTCCATTGTTGGGCAGTGAAATCCAAGCCCCTGTTTAGTGCCCGTCTATTTTTATGACCATGACCCTGTTTGGACAGTGGAACAGGAAAGCCAGTAAGTATTCCCCCTTATTCTTGTGAGAGCCATCTTATTCCTGTACTGCCCTTTCGTCACCATCAGTTTCACAGCCAACCAAGCCCTGGCAAGGTGACCAGTACGTGAGATTTCATTTGAGCGGGAGGTTGAATAGTAAAGTGAGTCCTGGATGGTCTACATGGTCTGATATCTTCTTTCACAGAAGAAGTCAGTGTGGTTAGAGGGAGGATCTCTCTGAAGGGTGTTTTCAGGCTCCCTGAAATAGTTGACCAAGTTATTGAACCAGATTCAGACAAATACCTATCTTCTAATGTAACTTTTTTGTAGCTGCGTGGAGTATACCAGTAGAGCAGGTTACCAAAACCAAAGTTTTGTAAAGCAGTGTTTTATAAATATCTTTAGCAGTAGTCTCCTCTTCTCTATCTTTTGAATTATGTTTTGATTTATTTAGTTGTGGCTGTGTCGGATCTTCGTGGCTGCGGGTTTTCTCCAGTTGTGGAGAGCAGGGACGTCTCTGTAGTTGCAGTGTGTGGGCTTGCCACTGCAGTGGCCTCTCTTGTGGCAGAGCGTGGGCTCTAGGGATGTGGACTTTGTGTTTATAGCACGTGCATGTTAGCCGTCAGTGGTTGTGGCACACCGGCTTAGTTGCCCTGCGGCATGTGGAATTTTCCCAGACCTGTGACCCCTGCATTAGCAGGCACATTCTTAACCACTGGACCACCAGCGAAGTCCCTCTTCTCTGTTTTCTAAAAATGCTGTTTTAATGGGGAATCCTGTTAAGGAGAAAATGGACATTTTGGCTGCTTCAGTTAATAGATTTCCTTGAGATATATGCTTTTATTGATTTAAGTTAGAGTCCTTCGGTTGCATTTTCAAAATTATACTAGATATTTCCATATTAATGTCTAAAATGTGATAGTGAATCCCAGTGATAATTGTTGTTTTCATTATTGCTTATATTCCACAGCATCAGGACCAAATATATTAAGGGCTTCATCTGACTTTTAAATCTTGAGATTTTTGGTGGAAAGTTATTGCTCTTTTAGATATTAAAAACTAGAAGTTGACATTTAATGTATTAATATTTGTTTGAGCGAATGACTTTTCCTTTGTAGATTGCTATTAAAAAAAATAGGTTGTCTGAAAGTCAGGAAAAAGTGGTGAACCTGAAAAAAGACCTGGCAGAGATGCAGGAATGGATGACGCAGGCAGAAGAGGACTACCTGGAGAGGGACTTTGAATACAAGTCACCAGAAGAACTCGAGAATGCCGTGGAAGAAATGAAGGTGAGCCTGGAACAGTGAGGGTCAAGGGGCTTTATATCTCATCTCCTCTGCTTAAAACCAGTCCGTCACTCATCTACCTAGCCTTAGAGGGTAATATGTACATAAAATCTCTCACAGGGAAATTTCCATTTAAAACAAATAGAAGGGCAACTACCATTAATGATTTGGGTAGGGATAGGAAGCTGAGCGGAGAAGGTGATGGCACCCCACTCCAGTACTCTTGCCTGGAGAATCCCATGGATGGAGGAGCCTGATAGGCTGCAGTCCATGGGGTCGCTAAGAGTCGGACATGACTGAGCAACTTCACTTTCACTTTTCACTTTCATGCATTGGAGAAGGAAATGGCAACCCACTCCAGTGTTCTTGCCTGGAGAACCCCAGGGACGCGGAAGCCTGGTGGGCTGCCGTCTATGAGGTTGCACAGAGACGGACACAACTAAAATAACTTAGCAGCAGCAGGAAGCTGAGACTCCATGTGTTGAATTTCGGCCATGAGTTGTGTCCATGAGGGCTCCTGACAGAGTCTTCTGTGTTAGAATCTTGAGGAGCTGCAGAGAATGACTCATTTACTGGCCTCAGTTTTATATTCACAATGTTGTGCAAGCATCACCACTGTTTATTTCCAAATATTTTCAGGAAGAATTATTTTTCATAATGAACAAGCGAGACTTACCCATTTCAGTTGGGAACTATCTTTATTTCACCAGCCATATTCTTCCAGCTAATACATAGGGCACACGTGAATACCAGACTACTGGGGCAGGTAAGAGTAGCCATAGGAATATTGTCAAGGGATTCAATGTCGGTTGGGTCCGCAGGATGTATTTCTTGTAAACTTACATTCCTGTGGCAATAGCCTTGCCCAGTCTCTTTTTTATATATACGAAAAGAGCTGGATATCATTCCTACATTTGTAACACTGTTTTTACTGTCCTTCAGTGTTGAAGCCAAAGGACAGAGTGTCTTGAAAGCTACTTTAAAAAAAAATGAGTTGCAGCTTGCCTATAAGTATAACAAAAGCAAAAAGTCTCTGTGCAGATAGTTTTTTAAAGGATTATATTTTACCAGTGCAAGGGAAAGGCTTCCCACTCCAGTATTCTGGCCTGGAGAATTCCATGGACTGTATAATCCATGGGGTAGCAAAGAGTCAGACACGACTGAGCAGCTTTCGCTTCAGTTCACATAATTGCTTTACAATGTTGTATTAATTTCTACTGTTGTAGTTAGCACTCTTATTTCACAAAGTACTCTCTGTTCTAGAATCATCTGGATGTTTTAGTTTTGGTTTGGTTATTTTTTGAAGAAGAAATTGGTTACTCAGACAGGGAGCTGATTTTTAAGTTCATTCTGTGTTGGAACAGAGGGCGAAAGAGGACGTGCTGCAGAAGGAGGTGCGAGTGAAGATTCTCAAGGACAGCATCAAGTTATTAGCTGCAAAAGTGCCCTCTGGTGGTCAGGAGCTGACGTCTGAGCTGAATGTCGTGCTGGAGAATTACCAACATCTTTGTAACAGAATTCGAGGAAAGTGCCACACCCTGGAGGTACGGGATCTTTTCTCAGATGCCTTTCTGAGATTCAAACTCTGTACTGTATTGGCTATTTCCATATCATGGGGGGGGAAAAAAAAAACACCTCCATTTTTTTTTTCAAATTCTGTATCATAAAAGTAGTTCTTTAATGATTGAAATAATGATTGGTGATAATAATTGTTACAATATATTATTAGATTATAATTTAGGTAATAGGTTGATAAAAATGAAACAGAGAGAAAAGAAAATTGGATATAAGGATCTGACTGCAGTTGGTGGAAGGTTCTTGGAAAAGTTTCTTCTTAGCTTTAGACATTGACTAAATGTGAAAGCAAGGTTTTCATAATACCGATGATCTGTAGGGTCTGTTCCCGTTCTGAAATTCTAAAACAATGTACAATGAGTACTTCCTCTTTTTTTGCCTAATAGTACACAGAGATGAACTGAGGTTTCGTTTTTACAGTGGTGTCTAAATTTATAAATGAAGAATCAACCATTAGCCTAGTTCTTAGGAGAAGTACTTTAAACTTGAAAGAAATGTGGCTTATATGTGGCTGACCATCATAATAGTTATTTAAACTTCTTGACATCCTGCATTTAAGGTTATTTCTATAAGCCCAAAATTTCAGAGGTTAATTTTTAAAATATTTTTTGGAGTATCTGCTTAATATGTATAATTGTTAAAAATGTGTACATGTGTCATTTTAAAATTCCAGAATGATAGTGTAATACTTACATTTTATTAAAAGAAATTATAGATAGGTGGTGATGACCTTGGCTTTCCAGACAGTACAGTGGTAAAGAATCTGCCTGCCAGTTTAGGAGATGCTGGTTCAATCCCTGGATTGGGAAGATCCCCTGGAGTAGGAAAAAGCAATCCACTCCACTTTACTTGCCTAGAAAATTCCATGGACAGAGGAGCCTAGCAGGCTACAGTCCATGGAGTCTCAAAGAGTCGGATGTGACTGAGTAACTGAACACTAAAATTATAGGTTTTACTTAGAATGAAGGAAACACTAACTTGAATGTGCTTGTATTTTGCTGGACCATTTCCTGTACCCTGGTCATTGGGTTTAAGATGTAGTTGAGTCTGTGAAGTTTTTTTTTAATATTAAGTGTTTGCTTATTTGTTTTCATATGTGTGACTTTTGTTACATCTCATAAAAGACGTAAGAAGCTCTTCAATTTATAGCAATTTTAATTTAAATTCAGTTCAACCTAAAAAAATGATTATATTGTGATAAATCCTAAAATGTCACTGATAATTGTAATCTATAAAGCAAATTCACTCACTAGTCACTCTTTCTGAATCTCTTTTGTGCTAAGATCTGTGTTGTGTGCTTTGTTGCTCAGTCGGGTCCGGCTCTTTGCGACCCCATGGACGATAGCCCGCCAGTCTCCTCTGTCCATGGAATTCTCCAGGCAAGAATACTGGAATGGGTTGCCATGCCCTCCTTCAGAGGATCTTCTGAACACAGGGACTGAACCCAGGTCTCCCGCATTGCAGGCGGATTCTTTACTGTCTGAGCTACCAGGGAAGACCTGTGCTAAGATAAATTGTGTGTAATTTGGATTACACAGGCACTGCTGGTAATCAAGTCACATTAAGGAAGGTGCAAGTCAAATGCTACCTCATTCTTTAATATTAAGATATTGTCTAACATCTGAGGTTACTCATCTGAGAATTTAAAATTCTGTGAACATGTATGTAACATTATGTATGGCTAATCTGAAGTCCCACTGGATGATCCTGGAATTGAATTCTACTACAGTCTTGTCTTTTCTGTCCTAACCATCCATGATGTTGCTTTTATTTCTTTATTTTCCTGTTTATTTATAGCCAAAATAGCTACTCACCATATGTTTAAATAATAGAGTCCCAGGGTATCCCAAGCTAATGAAAGACCACCCTAAATTCTGTGTCATTTCTTTATGGTGTCTTTATCACCCAGAGGTGACAGTTTGAGGATGAAGAATGAAAATATTTCAAGGTTTTAGTATTGCTTTGAGAAATACTTTTAGAATTATTTTGGAATTAATTTGAGAGAATTAGTTTAAGAGAATATAGGGAAAATGTAAGGAAACAATATAGATAGAAGAGATGACATCTTGGTATCTTTGAATGGAAAGTGGCAAGAAGAGATTTGAATGCAAGCACTCAGAATTATGGACCTTGGGTAGAAACAGCCCAAATTTATAAATTAGAGTAAGGATGCCTTTCCTCTGAAGAGTCCAACTTTATTACCTTGATTATTTATATATTCCTTTAAAGTGTTTTAAATTATGAAGTATTACAAACTTCTTGAAGAGTACAGATGATATTACTAACACCCATAAATATATCCCTCAGATATAGCTAATGTTAACATTTCCCCATATTTTTCCAGATCTTGTTTTTAAAATAGAATACATTGGCATTACAGAACCTATTCCCTTCTTTCCCATCCCATCCCATCTCTTGATCCCTCTCTTGAAGTACCTGCTATCCAGAAGATGGTATTTAATCTTCCCAAACATGTTTTTATGTTTTTAGTGTATATTCTCATGTTTCAGTTATTCATAGCTGCATAACAAAGCTCTCCCAAATGTAATAGCTTGCAAAAGCACCCGTTTATTAATTTTTATGGTTTTGTGGGATGATTTGGCTCAACTGGGTGGCTCTTCTGCTCCATGTAGTTTATGGATATTCCACTCAGGTCACTGCTGCGTTTAAATGGGAGTTCAACTGAAACTTTCCTGATGGCCTCTCCTTCTCCAGGTCTCTCTCCACCAGTTTTATTACTTTTCTACAACAGATTTCTTTCTTTCTTTTTAAATATTTATTTATTTGGCTGTGGCAGGTCTTAGTTACCGCATGCAGGGTCTTTAGCTATGGCATGAGAACTCTTAATTGCTGCATGTGGGATCTAGTTGCCTGACCAGGGATCGAACCCAGGACCCTTGCATTGGGAGTGCAGAGTCTTAGCCACTGAACCACCAGATAAGTCCCTCAGCTGAGTAGATCTCTCAGCCTGCTTCCTGCCTGTAGAAATTTTGGGGAGAAGAAACCTCTTTTCCCTTCCAGTCTTAGACAGGAGTTGGCAGATTATAGCCTAAAGGTCAAATCTGCTTTGTGGCTGTTTTTGTATGGCCCAGGAGCTAAAAATTGTTTGTATATTTTAAAAGTGTTGTTAAAAACAAAACAACACACACACAGAGAATAAACAAAGAAGAATCTGTGACTGAGACCAAATGTGGTCTGTAAAACCTAAAATATTTACTATCTGGCCTTTTATAGGAAAATTGGCTGACCCCTGACATGGTAAGTATGTCTCATATAGAGTCCATGCTAAAATTTGTCCTCTCTCAGTGGGTCTAAAAGAGGACCAATGCAGGAGATTCCATGCTGTGCTCTGTCTCCTAAATTTGTCAGTCAGATAGGCTCTTCCAAGAGGCATGTTCCTCCCATAATATTACTCTTAGGAACTGGAGGATAAATTCATGCTCTAACACCCAACTCCCCATAGGAATAGGGAGTAAGTTGATCCCGACTAATAGAATTGCTGTTATTGTTTAGTAAAGTAAGTTGTGTCCAACTCTTGTGACCCCATGGACTATAGCTCACCTGGCTCCCCTGCCATTGGATTTCACAGGCAAAAATACTGGAGTGTGTTGCCATTTCCTTCTCTAGGGGATCTTCCTGACCCAGGGATTAAACCCATATCTCTTGGGTCCCATGCATTGGCAGGTGGATTCTTTACCACCACTGAGCCACGTGGGAAGCAGCTAATACAGTAAGCATAGTTAAACTCCAATTTGGATAAATATGGTTCTCTTCATATACAGACACATTCATATGAATTTAGAAAAAAGTTGGAAAAAGTCTATATAGGAGTAGGGTGGTCCCCAGGGAATTCCAATTTCCTATATAGTTGTTAAAAAGAGTTACAAGTCTGAGGTTTTTTTTTTCTCACTTTCTATTTAAAAAAGAATCATAATAGTGTTTCCCTCCTGGCATCTTCTACTAATTACATAATTTTATTTTTGGCATTTAAACAGACCCTTGGAATTTATCTTAGGGTAAAAAGGTGAGGCAGCTTATTGCTCTTTGCCTCCCACCTTCCTCTATTTGGGCTCCCCCTTGTGGCTCAGATGGTAAAGAATCTGCCAGCAATGCAGGAGATTTGGGTTCGATCCCTGGGTCTGGAAGATTCCCTGGAGAAGGAAAGGGCTACCCTCTCCACTATTCTTGCCTGGAGAATTCCATGGACAGAAGAGCCTGGCACGCTAATTGATGCAGTCACAGAGTCGGACATGACTGAGGGACTGACTTACTTTCCCTCCAACTGGTCTAATACAATTAATTGAGGAATTGATTTTATTCCACTTATTTGAAATTCCAGCTTCATCAGTTTCTCAATGCCCATTTATACTCATGTCTAAATGAAGTTATTCTTGATTGGAGAGAATGTGCAGTCGTAGACATGCACTGTATCTCTAAATGGCTTCGTGTCTTGTCTAACTTTTCCCCATCTATTTTAGGAGGTATGGTCTTGTTGGATTGAACTGCTTCACTATTTGGATCTTGAGACCACCTGGCTAAACACTTTGGAAGAGCGCGTGAAGAGCACAGAAGCCCTGCCTGAGAAGACAGAAGCTGTCAGCGAAGCCCTGGAGGTAGGAGCTTGTGTTCTGAGTGGAGCTTTTTGTTTCAGTGAGGCTGAAAGAGAATTCAAATGAGGATCATAAAGCCTTATGCCGGCAAAGGCTTTTGCTTCCTCCGTGGTTTTCGGTGTAACTTGTGTTTTCTTGCATTGCCTGAAATATTCATACCATCATATATTTAGATTATTGGTCACCCACTAACTCAGCTTCATGAGATAGTTAGTTGTTTTCTGATTAGTATATTATAGACACCATAAAGCATTCTAGTAATTCTCCAGATTGTTTTTACCAGTCCCTGGATAAAACTCTGCCTTATATTATTAGGACAGTTGCTCTCTTGTTTCTTCATAAAGTTATTTTTGCTCCTTAGACATGGCAAGGAGCCCCTGTATTTACAGTGACTCCTACTCTGTTTTCCTCAGATGTGAAAAGTTGGAGGACAGATTGAAAACGGCAGTGTTAGAGGCCTGGGATCCTATCCCTGTGCCTGAACGTGAGCTCCTTGAGGCCAAGAAATGTGCCTGAATTTTCTGTTGTTCCCCAGTTACCAACACAGCCTGTGGCACATGATAATTTAGTAACTGTTTCTCAGGTGGGATAAAGTGTGGAGAGAATAGATTTTCTTAAAAGAGGAAGATTGTAGCTGTGCGTTTAAAACTGTAAGAACGGAAAGTGATGAAGTGATTAAGTAGATGACTGGATTAAAGGTCACAAATAGGTCAGATGTGGTATCTAAATTCTAGGAACCACATTCTCTGCTGGAGAGAAGATGTCATTTCTCAGATAAAATAGAGTCAGAGGCTGAATATTAAAAAAAAAATCAAAGCTTATTTTAAAAACACGTACTTTCCTAACATGAGAGTTAAAATATACATTCTAAAAATATGGAACATGGACAAAACTATAAAGTCAAGTCTAAGATAACACTGTAAAACATTTTAGTGTACTTCTTTAGAATTATTTTTCTTATTATTTTTACATCTACAAGCTGAAAGGTAGTGCTTTTAGTGACGGGATCAAAGGCTTTGGAGCTTAGGAGCCAAGTTGGAATCCTTAGCTCTTCTTTTTACTGTGTGTATGTTGGCAAATTACTTAATATCTCTGAGCTTCAGTTTTCCCATCTGTAATATGAAAATAGTATTTAGCCTGATGATTAGGTTTGTGTGTGTGTGTGTGTGTGTATTGGAGGAGAAAATGGCAACCCACTCCAATATCCTTGCCTGGAGAATTCATGGACAGAGGAGCCCATTGGGCTACACAGTCCATGGGGTTGCAAAGAGTTGGACACAACTGAGTGACTAACACACACATGTATATATATGTGTGTGTGTGTATAAAACAGTGCCTTGCATTTTATATATGCTGTAGAAAAAGAACCTATTTTTAGTAATGTAATAAATAAAAGTTTGAAATAAAAGTTTGCTATTTGTATAGTAATTGTTTTTTGTTTTTAAACTTTGAATCATACCATGAACATTTCTCTATATAATTAATAATTATTGAAATTATTTTTGTGGATTTATCATATCATCATTCATGTGGAATTCTGTTTTATTTTATCTAATTATTTATGATCTTGTTCCTTTGATAGATTTCTAGAAGGCAGAATTATTTGTTTAAAAAAATGAGCAATTTTGTTTTTTCTTCCAATTTTATTGAGATACAATTGGCATATAATATTGTGTAAGTTTAAGATGTACAGTGGATTGATTTGATATACTCATATATTGAAAAATGATTACCACAACAGGGTTAGTTAAATCTCTATTGCTTTACATAATTACCATTTCTTTTTTGTGGTGAAAACCTTTAAGATCTACTTTCTCAGCAACTTTCAAATATATTATATAGTATTGTTAACTATAGTCACCATGCTATATATTTTACACCCAGAATTTATTCATTTTATTGTTGGAAATGTTTACCCTTTGGCCAACTTCTCCCCTTCTCCTTCACCCCCTGCCCCCAGCAAGTGCCTGTTTCCATGAATTTGACTTTTTTAAGATTCTACATATATGTGATATCATATAGTGCTTGTCTTAAACAAGTGAACAATTTTAGGTTTGTTGATATATTTTGCCTTGGTAAATGCATTATTTTTTTCTTTGTCCCTGTCCAGTCTTTAGAATCTGTTTTGCGACATCCAGCAGACAATCGCACCCAGATTCGGGAACTTGGCCAGACTCTGATTGATGGAGGAATCCTTGATGACATAATCAGTGAGAAACTGGAGGCTTTCAACAGTCGATATGAAGACCTCAGTCACCTGGTAAGAACGGAGCCATGCTTGAGTGTTGGTTAAATGTTTATGATATGGAGCTGACCTCAAAAACTGATAGCAAGGGGAAAAGTTGGTAACCAATGGGGGTGCTGAGGACATTGAAATACTAGGTGGGGAGGAGGAGACTCTATAAGGCAGGCAGAACTTGATGATTAAAAAGTTTTTAATTTTGAGATTGTTGCTACTTGTGAACTATTTAATTTTCTTTAAGGATTATATTATAGTTGTATGCAATAATAACTCATATTATCCTAGTAAACATTAGAGCCATTCATTGTCTCTTATATATATACTCAGAATGTATCAAACATGCATGTTCATATCAGGAAGCAAAGAAAGGAGACTGTTTTTATAGAAGGTATAAGTGGGTATTAGAAGTTTTTAGGCATGTATTAAAAAAATAACTGTTGATGATTAGATCATGAATAGCTTCAAACTTAACCCCAAAGTGCAAGAAATAGTGGTTCAATACTAGGCACATCTGTAGAACTTTTTTAAACTTTGGAAAAATAAAGACTTATGTATTCACTGTATTTATAGACATTCTGTTATATTTTATATTTTTGTTTATAGGCTTTTTATTGAGTCCTACAAATGCCCTAAATGTGTAATAAATGACATATTTTATTTTTTTCCTTTATTAAAATAAAGGAATGTTACATAAAAAAATCTTTACATTTTCCCCTTTTTATATTGAGGTATAAGTGATATATGACATTTATTAGTTTCAGGTGTACAACTTAATGATCTGATTTTTATATACATTAGAAATTAATTACCACTATAAGACTAGTTAACTTCTGATATGATACATAGTTGCAATATGAGGGCTTATGAGATCTAATCTCTCAATAGAGTATTGTTAACTATAACCATCATGCCTTACATCACTTTGGCATGATTGATATATTTATAACTAGAAGCTTGTAACTTTTGATCCTCATCACTCTTTTTGCCTACTCCCTGCCCCCACCCTCTAGCAACCACCAGTTCTCTGTTTCTGTTAGCTTGGTGTTCATTTTTGTTTGTTTTGTTTTTTTCTTGTTTTTGTTACTGTTTAGATTCCCCATATAAGTGAGGTCATACAGTATTTGTCCTTTACCCTTTGAGTTATTTCATTTAACATAGTGTCTGCAAGAGCATTTTCCTATTTTTTCATGTTACATATATAGAAAGAAGTAATTTCCTGCAAGATGCATAAGGTATTAGAAGGACAGTTTCCCTGTTATTGCTAATTATTATTTAAAGTGCAGGCCAAAGTCTTGAAGTAGTGCTTTTATAGTTTGCTCTTTTTCTTGGTGGTTAGAACATAAGAGTTTTCTTATATTCAGCCATTTCTGTTTGTGCTGAGAGACTAATGATTACATTTCCCCTCCTATAGGCAGAGAGCAAGCAGATTTCTTTGGAAAAGCAGCTCCAGGTCCTGCGGGAAACTGACCACATGCTTCAGGTCTTGCAGGAGAGCTTAGGGGAGCTGGACAAGCAGCTCACAACGTACTTGACTGACAGGGTAGATGCCTTCCAAGTTCCGCAGGAAGCTCAGGTACTGCCATGGATGTGAGGGTGTTCCAATCATAAAGGGAGTGTCTGTAATCATCTCCTCACCTGCATGGGAACCAGCCCTGCCTGCCATTCAACCCAGAGTCAATGAGAGAGGCTGACCTTACTTACAGGGCAGCATGTGGGTTTGGGGGTTCTCATAGTTTTTATGTGAGGTCCTATCGAATAGCCACCATTTAAAAATTCTAATTTTCTTAGCTATGAAACTGGGAAAATTCTGTTTTTGTAAATAAGTGGTGAGCATTCGAAATGACCAGTGCAAAGACCTTCATGCACCATGCACAGAGTCCTGCAATAAGGGTGGCCATATTGTTATTACCCTGGAGGAGGAAATGGCAGCCCACTCCAGTGTTCTTGCCTGGAAAATCCCATGGGCAGCAGAACCTGGCAGGTTAAAGTGCATAGGGTTGCAAAGAATCGGACACCACTGAGTGACTGGGCACACACATTATTATGCTGCACGCTGATTAAAGTTTGTATCAGAGTGTGTTTTTACCTGTTGTATGACTCTATGAAACTTAAAAATGATATTCTCTCCCTTTTCTAATCTCTCTAGAAAATCCAAGCAGAGATTTCAGCCCATGAGCTGACTCTAGAGGAGTTGAGAAGAAGTACGAGGTCTCCACCCCAGACCTCCCCAGAGGGCCGGACTGCCAGGGGAGGAAGTCAGATGGATGTGTTGCAGGTGAGGAGGGAGAGCAGCTTTCTTTTACTTCTCAGTGTGTTGGGCATAAAAAGAAAATGAGAAAGAGCTGATGACTTGGATGCCTTTGGTCTTCTCTGTGATGTGAAGAAGGGGCTAGGAGTGGTGTGTTGAAGGCACACGGCATCCTAAGGTGGGCAGCAGAAACAGATTGTTGTTTGGGTGGAAACTATTGGATCTGAATTTTCTAGTAGAGTTGAGGACAGAGCAATGTCGATTTAGAAGTTCGCTTTGTATGGGTCTTTCCATTGACACAGAACCTCCATCAGTACAGGCTTCCTTCCTTGAAGCCTCAGTGGTAAAGAATCTGCCCGCCAATGCAGAAGACACAGGTGACAGGAGTGTGATCCCTGGGTCGGGAAGATCCCCTGGAGAAGGAAATGGCAACCCACTCCGGTATTCTTGCCTGGAAAATTTCATGGACAGAGAAGCCTGGCGGGCTACAGTCCATGGGGTTGCAGAGAGTTGAACATGACTACATGCACGCACTCCGTCGGGACTGGTGTGGCTGGTACACTGGGCAGGCTGAGTGCATGGGGCACAGTCCGACTTAGCCCTGTGCTGGAAGAAGCAGACTGACTTTGACTTTGAGCTTGTGTTGAAGGGCATTATGAATTCTAGGTTTCTGAACTGTGTTGTTCAGACAGGTGAGAAAATTAACGTGATTTTCATTACAGTGAGGCTATCTTAGCCTTTCATTATATTTCAGATTGAAACCCTGAGTGTCAAGGAATTGATGACACTGGGCTGTACAGTTCCTTAAGATGATCAGGCAACCTCACAGATTTCCATTAAGGAGTATTTTTATTGTTCTTTTATTCTACCCCTTCTCGAAGTATGTGTTATGCTAATATTCTCTGCTGAGAGAGATTATCATTCTAACGTGAATTATTATTTTCATTTCTGCCAACAGAGGAAACTTCGAGAGGTGTCCACAAAGTTCCAGCTTTTCCAGAAGCCTGCTAACTTTGAACAGCGCATGCTTGACTGCAAGCGTGTGCTTGATGGTGTGAAAGCAGAGCTTCATGTTCTGGACGTGAGGGATGTGGACCCTGATGTCATACAGACCCACTTGGACAAGTGTATGGTAAGGCCACTGGGTAGTTAATGTGTCCAATGGGTTTTCCTGTTGCTAATATGGCTTCATCTAGTGCTTATGTACATGGTTTGTTCAATTGTTGTTAGTCTAAAATGTGCTAAGAATAGGGATAAATGATGAAAAACAGGTTAGAAAATTAGAAGTGTGGTCCTTTCCTCCTAGGAAATTAGAAGAGATAGGAGAGAGAGACAGCAGAGATTGAAATCAATCACTCCAGTGTAAGGAGATCCAACCAGTCCATTCTAAAGGAGATCAGTCCTGGGTGTTCTTTGGAAGGACTGATGCTAAAGCTGAAACTCCAATACTTTGGCTACTTCATGCGAAGAGTTGACTCATTGGAAAAGACTCTGATGCTCGGAGGGATTGGGGGCAGGAGAAGAAGGGGACGACAGAGGATGAGATGGCTGGATGGCATCACCGACTCGATGGACATGAGTTTGAGTAAACTCCGGGAGTTGGTGGTGGACAGGAAGGCCTGGCGTGCTGCGATTCATGCGGTCGCAAAGAGTCGGACACGACTGAGCGACTGAACTGAACTGAAGTACAGTGTAATGAGATAAGGAAACTAGAATAGACATGTATATAACATGATTTAAAAACAAGAGGAAAGCATATCTTAATCACAGTATGAAGTTAGGGAAGGCTTTGACAGAATGTGACTAAACAGCTAAATTTTAAAGGATAAATTTGAGTTAGCTAGAAGAACCAGGAAATGGCAACCCACTCCAGTATTCCTTCCTGGAGAATCCCATGGACAGAGGAATCTGACAGGCTACAGTCCATGAGGTTGCAAGAGTCGGACACAACTTAGTAACTAAACCACTACCAGAAGAACCATACTTAGAATGAATGTCAGGAATATTGCAATGTCCAGCAAATTCATTCTCAAAGAAAGTAAAATTTTAAATATTAATTTATCAAGTTTAAGCCTAAAGTGTGAAAGAAGAAATTATACTTAGAATGGATGTCAGTCATATGGTAGCATAAAAATCATTCTCTAGGAAAATAAAATTTTAAATCAAATCTAAACTTAGGATGTAAAAGAAAAAATTATTTAAAAAACTTTATTACTTTTTAGTTTTGAACTTTAAAATTCAGTTGCACAGATCTTTCAGTTTAAAGATCATGTGCCTGAGTGTTTGGAGAAGACAATGGCACCCCACTCCAATACTCTTGCCTGGAAAATCCCATGGGCGGAGGAGCCTGGTAGGCTGCAGTCCATGGGGTCGTGAAGAGTCGGACACGACTGAGCAACTTCACTTTCACGTTTCACTTTCATGCACTGGAGAAGGAAATGGCAACCCACTCCAGTGTTCTTGCCTGGAGAATCCCAGGGACAGGGGAGCCTGGTGGGCTGCCATCTATGGGGTCGCACAGAGTCGGACACGACTAAAGCAACTTAGCAGCAGCAGCAGCAGCCTGAGTATTCACAGTCTTAGAATTGGTGTTTTGCCTGAGAAGAATCATGAGAAAATGGAAGATGACACATGCTAAGAAAAGTCTGGGAAGAGTTCTTTGTGGTTTTCAAAACTGTAATCTCCACATGTCTTTGCATACTGAAGATTGTTTGATTACTTAAAAACTGGAAAGAATGGAAGGATGAACAAATAGGATGAATTTTTATACATAATACGTGTGCATATGCATGTATGAATGTACATGTATATTTACTGAGATACAGAGATCACCAAAGCAAGCACTGTCCTTGACCTTGGGTCATCTAGTCCAGTGGTCTGTTACTATGTGGCCATGCCACGTGGGTGTTTCAGGTCAACACTATGATGAATGGAGATAAGAGAACCTGCCCAGGATAAAGCTTTTCAGTTTCAAAGCAATGAGGATGAGGGCATCTCTGAATTTGACCTATATAACTTCAGTTTCTTATGGTCATATGCATATTGATGTATGGAACTTTTATATGTTTTTTCATTATATAACTACCATGTGCTCATTGTGGTAGACTTTGTATTTCAGAGAACTGTAAGAAAAAAATTGTATCTTAATACTTCCAAATTCCCACAGCTGGAAATAGCCAGCATTAGCTTTTTTCTAGTAATGTCATTTAGGATTTTGAAAAAAGTAATTTTAAAAAATGTTAGACGTTCAACTTTTTGTCCTCATGTTTCCCATTTTTTGTAGGAAAATGTTCATATTATCAAGTACTTTCCTAAGCTTTTATGATACAGATACAGGTTTGAGTCTTTTTTAAATAAGACAAGTATGATCCCTATGAGTGTATTTTCTTATCTGAATTTAAAAAATTATTACAACCTTGATTTCATCTTACTCATTCTTTGAACCAGATCTGAGAGAGATAAAGCCCTTTGATCTCCATGGTTAGTTCTTAGCTGTCCATCTTTGTCATCCATGTTCTGAAATGGTTCCAGTTAATACATTTTCACTAATATGTATAATTTGTCTGGCTTTATTTTTAAGAAACTCTATAAAATTTTGAGTGAAGTCAAGCTTGAAGTGGAGACAGTAATAAAAACAGGAAGGCACATTGTCCAGAAGCAGCAAACCGACAACCCTAAGGGGATGGATGAGCAGCTGACTTCTCTGAAGGTTCTCTACAATGACCTGGGTGCCCAGGTGAGCAGGGCAGGTGTACTGCCCCCTCTGTCTCTCTCACTCATTTATGTATTCTAAAATTTTACTTCTGGGAGAAGAATGCTTATTTGAATTTTATGGCATCAATCATACATGTTTCCATTTATTCCAATAATTTTTATTATATATCTTTAAAAGTGTGTGTTGACTATGAGGGTCACTCCATTTCTTCTAAGGGATTCTTGTCCACATTTCAGTTCAGTTCAGTTGCTCAGTTTTGTCTGACTCTTTGCGACCCCATGGACTGTGTCATACCCGGCTTCCCTGTCTATCACCAACTCCCGGAGCTCACTCAAACACATGTCCATTGAGTCAGTGATGCCATCCAACCATCTCATCCTCTGTCGTCCCCTTCTCCTCCCTCCTTCAGTCTTTCCCAGCATCAGGGTCTTTTCCAATGAGTCAGTTCTTTGCATCAGGTAGCCAAAATATTGGAGTTTCAACTTCAGCATCAGTCCTTCCAATGAATATTCAGTGTTGATTTCCTTTAGGATGGACTGGTTGGATCTCCTTGCAGTCCAAGGCACTCTGAAGAGTCCTCTCCACCACCACAGTTCACAAGCATCAATTCTTTGGTGGTCAGCTTTCTTTATAGTCCAACTTTCACATCCATACACGATGGCTAGAAAAACCATAGCTTTGTAGTAGTTATAATGGTCATATGAATTAAATTCTCCCATTCCTGTCCATTTTAGTTCACTGATTCCTGAAATGTCAATTTTCACTCTTGCCATCTTTTGTTTGGCCACTTCCAATTTACCTCGATTCATGGACCTAACATTCCAGATTCCTATGCAATATTCTTCTTTACAGTTTTGGACTTTCCTTTCACCACCAGTCACATCCACAACTGAACGTTGTTTTCGCTTTGGCTCTTTTCTCCACTCTCCTCCAGTAGCATATTGACCTCATAGACACCTTATAGACCATATAGACACCTACTGACCTGCGGGGTTCATCTTTCAGTATCATATCTTTTTGCCTTTTCACAGAGTATGTTACTGTTAAAGTGGTGAATAGTTACATAGAAATGTATTTTTAATATTTAATCCAGACTAATTTCTATATTTTCAAAGGCTATGCCATTTCATAAGTTATTGTGAGGAAACTCCAAAAGTAATAGTCTCTGTATAAACACAGGTTATTGGTCCTTGGATTTCTAGATTGAACAATCCTTTGAGAAGTGTTAGAAACATTAGGACTCTAATAAATAGTATCAGGAACTTCACATTAATCCAGCAGGGTTTAAAATCCTATCCAGAAACATCTATAATTTGGACATTTTAGTGAATTTGTGGGGAAGTTGTTAGGCCCTTTATTGTGAATGACTGACTGGATCCATTAAGCTTAACGTCTTCTCTTATTGAGAATCTCTGCTCTGAAACCAGACAAGCAAAAACAAGATAAAACACAGAAACAAATGAAGTGAAACATTCTCATTAATATTGAAAAGCTGTGTTAGATAATATATTAAACCCTTCTGTGGTTATTAAATATTAACCAAGTTTCTACACAAGCCCAGAGAATACAAGCTGCAATTTTGTGATTACTTTGAGATTACTAACAGTCATACTTTTCCTGGGCAATTTGGATTTCACTTCTGCAAGATTAGATTACTGATATGATATACTGGTATACCATTTTTGATACATTGCACATCTGGAACATGTATGGTAAGAGCTTCTTTTTATATTATACAGCTGAAGTTACTTGTGAAATATTATTGTATTATTTGGGCTTCCCTCGTAGCTCAGATGGTGAAGAATCTGCCTGCAATATGAGAGACCTGGGTTCAATTTCTGGGTTGGGAAGATTCCCCTGTAGAAGGGAACAGCTACCCACCCCAGTATTCTGGAGAATTCTGTGGACTGTATAGTCTAAGGGGTTACAAAGGGTTGGACAAGACTGAGCGACTTTCACTTTCACTGTATTTATTAATTGACACGGCATTTTATAAATGGTAACAGTGTGGCTGGTTTTTACACCAAATTTCTGTGATTATGGCTTTAGAGTTAAGTCATTTTCTCACTCAACAGAACTAGACTTTAATGTGTATGAGGAGTTACACAGGCAGAGATACAGTGATTAGCAAAAACATGTTATCTCTGCCAAGTGGAACTGTGAGAAATAAAACAAGAAAGCTTTAATCAAGTAGTCATACAAAGTAATGTCAAATTATCAGCCAAAAGTGTTATGAAGGAATATATGTAGGACTGTAGGAGTATGTGTAAAGAGGGATTTGATCCAGTCTGGGTTAGGAAACCGTCCCTGAGAAAGTGGTGTATAAGCTGAGATCTGAAGGATAAGTCATAGTAGCCAGGGCAGAAATCAGTGGGAGAATTTTTGAGGCTGATTGAACATCATGTGTAAAAGTCTGTGGCAATAGGCAGCATGGTACATTTGTGTGGCTAAAGCAGAGAGAACAAGTGTGAGAACAAGTGATGAAACCAGATCCTACCAGTGTCTTCGAGTTTGTGGTAAATATTTTAATCTCTGTCTCTGAAGTAATGAGCAATTATTGCAGGGCTTTAGCAGGGAGAGAACATGCTCATATATTTGTTTTTCTAAGAGGCCACTCACTGCAGTTTGGAGGGTACATTGCAGACAGGTAAGCATGGATGTAAGAAGACCAGTTAGGAAGTCATTGTCACGCTCTTAGTGAGAAATGATGGTGCTTTGAACTAGGGTGGAATATTGGAGATAGTATGAACAGATTTTTTAAAATAGATACTTAGGATGTAAAGTAAGCAGGACTTGGGTGGAGAATTTGATGTGGAGATGCAGGAGAGAGATAAGGAGACTCCTGGGTTTCTGGCTTGATTATGTGGAAGATCATGGTGCCGTCCTTGGATGGGACACTTAAAGGCAGAAGCGTGGAAAATCATAAACGTGTGTTGGATATGTTGACATTTTAAGTGTCTTTGCGAGAGTTAATTGCGTATGTCAGATATTCACACAGTTATTCAAGTCTGGAGAATATATCTGGGATGAAGATATAAATTTTATGAGTCATACGCATAGAGGTGATAATTAAAATTTTCAGTGATGATGAGATTGCCTAGGGAGAGGATATATCAATAGTGAAAAAAGAAAAGTTTCTGAATTAAGTAAGTTTTGAGGGATTACATCACTTAGGAGGATATTTGAAGAAGATGAGCTTGTGATGAGCTTGTAAAAGAGACTAAAGTATATATGTATGTGTGTGTGTGTGTGTTTATATATGTATACCACATTCCTTTATCCATTTATTTATCAGTGGCTTTTGTGAATAGTGCTGCTGTGAGTATGGGAATGCAGATATCTCTTTAAAATGATGATTTCATTTCCTTTGTTGTACACCAGGAGTAGGGTTGCTGGATCATATAGTAGCAGTTCTTTTTTAAATTTTTTGAGGGCCCTCTGTGTTGTTTTCTATAACTGCAAACTTGACATCTGCTAATAAAGTAGATCTTAAGCGTTCTCACCACAGAAAAAGGTAACTATGTAATGATGGATGTGTTAATTAACTGTGGTACTCATTTCACAGTGTATATGTATATAAAATGATTACAGTATACACCTTAAAAACACACATTGTGCAACCATATATTTTATATGCATGAGAAACTACATATAACAAAGTGGTAAGAAGTGGTAGTATACCAGGAACATGCTAGGTCTGGGAAGCTGAAGGAAGGAGGGTATTTGGAGGAGTGTAGGTTTTTGTTTGGAATATTACTGAAATATTAAAAACAAGACATCCACTTAAAAGCATATAGTAGGTCTTTTGCCACTGGGGTCATCACTGAGCTTAGCAAAGATGATTTCTGTGGAATGATGGAGGTAGAGGCCAGAATGTCATGGCTTGAATGCTGTATGGGGATGACAAATGGTTTTGAGAATTTGCGTGAGAAAGGTAGGAGAGAGGGAGGGAAGGTGGGGCCAAAGGAGGAAATTTGTATGTGTATGTATGTGTGTGTATATGTGTATGTGTGTGAGAGAGAGAAAGAGATAGACAGACAGATGCTTGAGTATGTTTCATCCTTGGTGGGAATGATCCTATTGAGAAGGAATGTTTGCATATCCAGGAGAGAGAAGGGATAAATGATTAGGTAAAAGATTTACAACTTGATATTGCCTAATTTAATATTCAGTACATCTTAAAATATATTGATTAGGTCAGCTGAAGAGAGTGTAAATTGTTATAACTTGAACTGTAAATTATTTTCTTCCTGGTATACCAAAATCTTTGGTAGCATTAAGTTTTATGATGATTGTGTAGTTGCCTGGGCTTGTCAGTCAGATAAGTATCATAATATCTTTTAACATATTTCAAATATTTTTCTCCTGAAGTCTGCCTTGAGGTGCTATTAATTTAGAGTCATGAATTTTAATTAAATTCCATAGGAAAAAAATTTCACTTTTACGAAGGAATTGAATAATAATCAATCTTTGAGGCATGCAAGAGTAAAAATAAACTTACAGGATGAGTAAGAAATGCAATCCCATTTTACTTACTAAGAAAATTTGATTTCCATATCTAAAAAATTTCATCCCATACATGACATTTCACTCTACTATTTATAATATTGTCATCTACACATACATGCACATAAGAGGAGGAACATGTTTTCGTGTTATTTATTGTGTTTGACATCCTTTAAAGTGTCAGCTCAGCATTAGGTTGTGAGTCACTTTAGTCTGAACGTACCATTGTGTAATGCCAGTGGTCAGACCAGGCTCAGTCTCGTGGTCATGCTGCTCTGCTCATGGCCTTAACCTTTTAAAGCTTCGCTGTCCTGTTCTGTTAAGTGGAAAAAACGGTGCTGATCACCGGGTTTTATTGTATAACAGGTGTAGATTCATTACTATAATATGAGAGGCTGGTAAATGTCAGTTAAGTTCATTTTGCTTTCTAACAACAACAGTAAGAACAAAATAGTAATAAAAGTTTGTATTCCATAGCCATTTAATGTATTTTAAATTAAGCAGTTAATTGTGAAACATATGATTGTAAGAAATCTTGCTATTTCTCCCTCATGTTGATGTGTGTTTGTTTTTTAAACGGAATCCCTCATTGAGAGGGTTTTAAAACATCTGCTCAAAATGTTGAAAGATGATATTAATTGATGCCTTAACCTTGTTGAAGGGACTGGGGCAAGACCTTTGTGTATATATTTTCCTCACTAAAAACTCATAACAACCTTCTGAGGGCTATATCTCTACCAGGGTCACTGAGGAAGTTAAGTGGTAGAATTAAGATGAAAATCCAGGGTTGCCTGACACTTAACCACTACAGTATATTGTTTTCCTGCAGAAATGCAAGAATGGAGTGATTCTAGGTGCCAGAGATAAAGGTTAGATATGTCTTGGGGGTTAACTATGAATCTGTGTGGATCTTTAGTTCATATTGGTTTCCACCCATGTTCATTTCTCTTGTGCTTTTTTTTTTTAAGGTGACAGAGGGAAAACAGGATCTGGAAAGAGCATCCCAGTTGGCTCGGAAAATGAAGAAAGAGGCTGCTTCTCTCTCTGAATGGCTTTCTGTTACCGAAACAGAACTGGTACAGAAATCCACTTCAGAAACTTTGCTTGGTGATTTGGATACAGAAATTTCCTGGGCTAAAGTAAGTTGTAGTTCAGGTGAACCACGAAGATTATTGGTGTAATCGGTGGCATTCTGATCAGAGAAATCTGAGTATATGTCATTTGTCTCCATTTCATACTAAATATTGTCTTTTCATTTTTCCATTCTTTTTTCTACATCTCTGTCCTGAAAAAGAATAAGAATATTTTAAAAGCAGCTAACTTCAGAAGACACACACACACACACATGCATATATATACATATACAGATAATATATACATATATGTATATTAAGATAGGGGAAAGATTTATTGATTGATTTTGGCCACACCTCTCAGCTTGTGGGATCTTCGTTCCCCACCAGGGATTGAACCTAGGTCCTTGACAGTGAAAGTGCAGAGTCCAAACAACTGGAAAGGAATTCCCCAGAAGATGTTTTTATCTTGATTCTAAAGAGTTAAACTCACATGGCTCAACAAGGTCTTTGTAGTCATTATACTTATACAGTATAACTATACTTATACAGTATAACTATCACCTTCAAAATCAGTGACATTTTTTGAGTATTCATTCTTCACAAACTATTGTGCTGAATTTATTAGTTCTTCTATAGTAAGTTTTGTACCAGTAACTAATCTTTCTATTGCAGACTAACTGCAAACTAATCTTTCTATTGCAAGCTAATTGCTAACTGTAGAGAGCAGAGAAACAGAATTTTTAAAAAAATCAATAAAAGATCAAAAAATTTTCTCTAGTCCTACATTAGAAATCACATAGATTAGAGAGTTGATTTGCCAATTCTCTCTTTTGAGGTGGACAAAGAATTGAATGAAACACAAACTAGTTTTTCTTTTTTTAAACCAAAGCATTCTCTTTTTCTCAATTCATTTTCTAAGAAGCATGTATACTAGAGATAAATGCTGAAAATAAATGATCAGTACTGTGACAGAGCTTTACATAAAACCCCAGGTATCAGTTTTGACTTCTTCTACAGGTGTCGACTTTTGGGGTATGAAGAGGGAGGTGCTCTGAGGTCCTAGTGTGATATAATTCCTTAATTTGAATGCTCTTTGAAGTTAGCTGTTGTAAGAAACTCAAGATATTAGTCACCAGAAAGAATGTTCTCAGTTTAATTGCTCATTGAATGTATAATTGCCGTGGGCTGTGTGGAGTAAAAGGGATATATGAAGGAAGTGAAAAACAGTGGAATCCATGGGTTACAGTGGATGAATGACAACCAAAGGCACTTAACTATATATTTTTTTAATTAAAGTTTTTTCAAGGAAATATTATATTTTTTCTACAATACACTTTGAAAGTCATTATTTTTTATTAGTCCCATGAGTCCTATAAGCTAATTGAATGATATTTGCATAGTGTAATACCAAAAAAGAGACAGGAGCAAAAATGATCTTTGTTCAAAGAAGACCCTGTTATCATTTCAGTTTTTTTGTAGGCCCATGTAGACATGCAGGCATAAGCATATATTTTAAAAAGAATTATATCTAGTGTTTCATTACCTTTTTGAAAAGCAGGTTATAGCTTTAACATTTTCTTTTATCTACAAGTGTTTTGTGTCACCCATTGGAGATATTTTATTTCTTATTGTCCCATTCCTCCATTCATGGCCATTTAAATTATTACCAGTTTTCACTATTGTAAAAACTGCTGTGATGAGTATACTTGTGGTTAAATCTTACCATATATTTTAATGCTAATTAATTTTCTGAGGATAAATTCTTAGCTCTAAAAATATTGGGTCAAGGGATGTATCCATTTTAAAGTCTATACTGGTTACAAAATTGTCCTTCAGAAATGTTTTACCCAACAGCTGTGAGTGAGAATTCCTACTTGCCTGTTTTAACTAAACTTTTGACAATGGTAGACAAATAACATGTCTTGGTTATTTAATTAGAACATTTTCCTTTAGCATATAGGCCATTTGTAGCTCTGTCTCCATTTGATCTTGTAATTTGGAGATCTTTACCTGTTACAGTTATTAAAGTTTAATATGTTGTGTATTGATGCAATTTTTTGCCACTCTAGTTTCCTTTCTGTTCTGTATATTTTAAAAACACTTATTATACATTTTTTAAAGAATAAAATCTTTTTTCTTTTCTAATTTTTGCCTTTAGTGTTTAGAAAGGCCAACTTTACAACAAAATTACATAATTACTTACTTATATTCTCTTCTAGCTCTTTTATAGTTTCATCTTTTTTACCTTTAATGCTTTAATCCTTCTGGAATTTAGTTTGGTGTGTGTAATGAGGTAAGGCTCTAACCCTTTTCCCCCCAAATAGTTTGCTAGTTATCTCAGCACTGTTTGTTGAGTAATTATCCTTTCCTCACTGATTTGACCTGCTCAATTCATGTATTATTTTTGTCTGTTACTTTGCTTTATTTTCTGCTTCGCTGATCTGACCCTCTGAAAAGTTCTTCAACTATTTAATATGTGGTTCTATAATAAACTTTAGCATGTAGTTAATGACAGGATTTCCTGACTTTATGTTCCTTCTTTTGTATATACTCATATGAATTTTAAAATTATTACTCTTAAATTCTTTAAAAAATTCTTTTAGAAACTTTGGTTTGAATTGCCTTAAATTTATAAATTTGTTTTGAGGGGAATTGACATCTTTACTAAATTAAGTCTTTTTAGTAACATGTAAATGTCTCATTTCCTCTCCAAATTCCCTCTCTACATAATGCTTTGTAAACATGCATATATGCCAAAAAGTTTATTCCTGTGTATTTATTTTATTGGTATGTAAAAAGTATACTTTTTATTTTAAACTAATTTCTTATAGCTGGTACACAGGCAATATCAATTTTTGCATATTTAATTTTTAATCATCTTTGTTTACTCACAAAAATTCAATTAGTTTTTCAATTGATTATCATTTTTAGGGCAAAGACAGTAATTAATGATATTTATTTCTTCTGGAACCATTCACTCTTAAATTCCCACTTAATTTTATTTCAGATTTGAAATAATGAAGATGGTATATACAAATCACAAATTCACAGTACATTCACATCATTAGAGTAAACCAAATGAAACATCAGTACGTAACATTATCACCCAATTTTTTCAAAGTTGTATTGTCAGAGTTAAGAACCATGCATATTTTACAACTCTTCAGTGTATTTCCACCACTCTGCTGCTGCTGCTGCTAAGTCGCTTCAGTTCTGTCTGACTCTGTGTGACCCCATAGACGGCAGCCCACCAGACTCCCCTGTCCCTGGGATTCTCCAGGCAAGAACACTGGAGTGGGTTGCCATTTCCTTCTCCAATGCATGAAAGTGAAAAGTGAAAGTGAAGTTGCTCAGTCGTGTCCGACTCTTAGCGACCCCACGGACTGCAGCCTACCAGGCTCCTCCGCCCATGGCATTTTCCAGGCAAGAGTACTGGAGTGGGTTGACATTGCCTTCTCCATTCCACCACTATAAAATTATATTTTCCACTGCAAAATTTAAATAGCATCTTCATTCCAGAACATAATGTTTTTATTCCATAGCTTAAAAATCAGCATTTTCGGTGTAGCCATTTTCTTTACAATAAAATATATTAACATAGTTTGTGTACTGTTTAAATTTAGTTGCATGTAATTAATTATTTCTTATAGTTTTTAAAGACTACTGTAGCCAATCAGTCCATAGCCACTGAAGGAATGTAGAAAGTTAATAACTGAAGAGAGCATGGCTCTGGGTATTCTGTTTTTCTGTTTTTTTCCCCTCCTTGCTGGAGAAGAACACTTAATTGAGAGAAATATTTTGATGTCTTTATAAATATACCAGTAATTAATGAGGCCAAATGAATCTTACATCTTGACTCACTTGCGATTTTTATCTTTCAAAATGTGATTGAATGATGTAAGAATAAATGTGGACTTGAGCTTCTTGAAATGATTTACTTAAATATTATTCTAAAAAGGTACAACAGCAGTAGGGTAGATGTGTGCATGCTACGTTTTGATTGAAAGAACTTTGCAGTTTTAATTTTGGAACCCTACATTCTCTTTAAAATTTTCTAGTCAAACTTATAAATGTGAGAATCAAGTTATTATAATACCATCCAGAGTATTACCTTTACATAATGTGACAATTGCAGAACCAAAGCTTAGATGTGCTACTTTTCCTGTGATGTACTTAAGATGAAATATTTTTTGTAATGTTTATAAACAGACTATATGTTAAGTTACCTAGTTATAGGGCTGTTCAGTTCAGTTCCGTCGCTCAGTTGTGTCTGACTCTTTGCAGCCCCATGGAGTGCAACACGCCAAGCCTCTCTGTCCATCACCAACTCATGGAGTTTCCCCAGACTCATGTCCATCGAGTCGGTGATGCCATCCAACCAACTCTTCCTCTGTTGTCCCCCTCTCTTCCCACCTTCAATCTTTCCCAGCATCAGGGTCTTTTCAAATGAGTCGGTTCTTCACGTCAGGTTGTAGTCCTTGCAAACAAATATAGTGCACATCAGTTGTTTCCTGTAGTAGTCAAGGAGATAAATTCACTATGAGTATTTTAGATTTTTGAGTTCTGGGGTAGTCCTGCTTTGCCCGCTTGTAGTTACTGAAAATGAAATTGATTCTTCATATGTGAAGTTATGATGCAGATAATTGTTGGTGTGTAATAAGTTGGCTTAAAGCGCAACATTCAGCAAACGAAGATCATGGTATCTGGTCCCATCACTTCATGGGGAATAGATGGGGAAACTGTGGAAACAGTGTCAGACTTTATTTTTGGGGGCTCCAAAATCACTGCAGATGGTGCCTGCAGCCATGAAATTAAAAGGCCTTATTCCTTGGAAGGAAAGTTATGACCAACTTAGATAGCATATTGAAGAACAGAGACATTACTTTGCCGACTAAGGTCCATCTAGTCCAGGCTATTGTTTTTCCAGTAGTCATGTATGGATGTGACAGTTGGACTGTGAAGAAAGCCAAGTGCCGAAGAATTGATGCTTTTGAACTGTGGTGCTGGAGAAGACTCTTGAGAGTCCTTTGGACTGCAAGGAGATCCAACCAGTCCATTCTGAAGGAGATCAGCCCTGGGTGTTCTTTGGAAGGAATGATGCTGAAGCTTAAACTCCAGTACTTTGGCCACCTCATGCAAAGAGTTTTGACTCATTGGAAAAGACTGATGCTGGGAGGGATTGGGGCCAGGAGGAGAAGGGGACGACAGAGGATGAGATGGCTGGATGGCATCACTGACTCAATGGACATGAGTCTGAGTGAACTTCGGGAGTTGGTGATGGACAAGGAGGCCTGGCGTGCTGTGATTCATGGGGTCTCAAAGAGTCGGCCAGACTGAGAGACTGAACTGAACTGAACTGAACTGAATAAATTTATACTTAAAAATAAATGAAATAATTACCTTTCCGCATCTAAAATTGTTACATTCTTTGGTATTTGTGTAATTAAATATTTAATTTTTATTTGAAACTTAAAAACTCTCATGTTAGCAAGTTGTGGAATCTTGTGCACTTTTGACGAATCTAGGGAGTTGTATATGTATGGAAGAAAAATATGTTAAAAATGATGGCTGTGTAAACTTTTATCATGTTCTGCAAGATCAAGTGGGTGTTGGAAATTTTATTTTCTAGAATATTCTGAAGGATCTGGAAAAAAGAAAGGCTGATTTGAATGCCATCACAGAGAGCGGTGCTGCCCTGCGGAACTTGGTTGAGGGCGGTGAGGCCGTCTTGGAAGAGAAGCTCTGTGTGCTTAGTGCTGGGTGGAGCCGGGTCCGCACTTGGGCTGAGGATTGGTGCAGCACCCTGATGGTGAGTTTCAGCAAGAGCCTCATGGCGAGATCGCGTCTCCTGTGAAAACGCGAAAATGAAGACAGCTTGGATTGGAATTCCAAACTGTGTTTTCTGTTTGTCACAATATGTTTTGCTTGTGAATTAATTTCATTTAGACTACATTTTATCTTTTGCTTTGAAAAGATAATAACTAGAAAGAGTTCAAAATACTTCATTTCTATTAAGTAATAAACCATTTGTGATATACATAGAAATATGTACTTGAACATCTTACTAAATGTAACTTATTGGCTACAGTTTAAATGACTTAATATTGTATTTAATATTCATACTATTACAGGCTATATATATAATGTTTTTAATGTTCTAAAAAAGGTGTACTAGTTAAAAGAAGGGCACAGGTTCTAATATTGGATTCAGTTCAGTTCAGTTCAGTGGCTCAGTCGTGTCCGACTCTTTGCGACCCCATGAATTGCAGCACGCCAGGCCTCCCTGTCCATCACCAACTCCCGGACTTCACTCAGACTCATGAGTCGGTGATGCCATCCAGCCATCTCATCCTCTGTTGTCCCCTTCTCCTCCTGCCCCCAATCCCTCCCAGCATCAGAGTCTTTTCCAATGAGTCAACTCTTCACATGAGGTGGCCAAAGTACTAGAGTTTCAGCTTTAGCGTCATTCCTTCCAAAGAAATCCCAGGGTTGATCTCCTTCAGAATGGACTGGTTGGATCTCCTTGCAGTCCAAGGGACTCTCAAGAGTCTTCTCCAACACCACAGTTCAAAAGCGTCATTTCTTTGGCGCTCAGCTTTCTTCACAGTCCAACTGTCACATCCATACATGACCACTGGAAAAACCATAGCCTTGACTAGACGGACCTTTGTTGGCAAAGTAATGTCTCTGCTTTTCAAGATGCTATCTAAGTTGGTCATAACTTTCCTTCCAAGGAGTAAGGTCTTTTAATTTCATTGCTGCAGTCACCATCTGCAGTGATTTTGGAGCCCCCCAAAATGAAGTCTGACACTGTTTCCACTGTTTCTCCATCTATTTCCCATGAAGTGATGGGACCAGATGCCATGATCTTCATTTTCTGAATGTTGAGCTTTAAGCCAACTTTTTCACTCTCCTCTTTCACTTTCATCAAGAGGCTTTTCAGCTCCTCTTCACTTTCTGCCTTAAGGGTAGTGTCATCTGCATATCCGAGGTGATTGATATTTCTCCCGGCAATCTTGATTCCAGCCTGTGCTTCTTCCAGCCCAGCATTTCTCATGATGTACTCTGCATATAAGTTAAATAAGCAGGGTGACAATATACAGCCTTGATATACTCCTTTTCCTATTTGGAACCAGTCTGTTCCATGTCCAGTTCTAACTGTTGTTTCCTGACCTGCATATTGATAGCCCAGGTTAAAGTTTTGACTATAAACTGGAGGATCTTGGTCAAGTTACTTAAATTAAGCATTCTCTAAATCTCAGTTTTCTCATATGTAAAGTGGACATTATTATAATTTTTACCTCATACAGTTTTTGTGATTATGCCCTTATATAACTAAACACAATTTTAGATATTATTATGATAATTATAATAATTGTTAAGTGTTATATGCTATTAATCTTTGGTTATACCACTACACAATTAACTAGTATTTCATGAAAATAGTGACCCTCTACTTTCATGATGTTTTCTGTTTCTCTTGTATTAACACTAGCAATGAATACTATATAGCAGCATCACCATCTCCTCCCTTATAAAGAGTTCTCATCCATAAATTATTATTTGTCAGATATATCTGAGATAGGACTTTTTCCAAATTCATAGAATTACTGGGTAATGGATAGAAACAGAGAAGAATAAATTATCATGTGTTTCAATATTTATTGAAATCAATCAGAATGTATAGGGCATGAAGTTGGTGGGCTTAGGTCTTGACCTGTCAGATTCATATTCAGAGTTCATCTGCAACTTACTATCTTCGTAACCCTGTGTAAATTACTTAATTTCACTGTTTTAATTTCCCTATATATAAAATGGAATTAAAAGAACATATCTAATGGCACCCCACTCCAGTACTCTTGCCTGCAAAATCCCATGGATGGAGGAAAACCCTGGAAAGCTGCAGTCCATGAGGTCGCTAAGAGTCAGACACAACTGAGCAACTTCACTTTCACTTTTCACTTTCATGCATTGGAGAAGGAAATGGCAACCCACTCCAGTGTTCTTGCCTGGAGAATCCCAGAGACGGGGGAGCCTTGTGGGCTGCCGTCTGTGGGGTCACACAGAGTCGGACAGGACTGAAGCGACTTAGCAGTAACAGCAGCAACAAAGTTGTTAAGTGTTGAATAACAAATATGAAATCTTGGCTCATAGAATATGTTCTTTAACTATTTTATATATTCATTTTTATTGTAACTAGTTTTATTCCACATTCTCATGTTCCTTACTTCTGTCTTCTGTAGTCTGTACCTTCTAAATTCTCCTTTCAAATAATAGCTTTCTATTTTGCTTGATTTACCTGCTTTGGTCTGATGTTTATCAATTCTTAATTAGAATCCAGACCACTGTCAAAACTTTCCTTATGTCATTTATTCTCATTTTACTTTTCAGTGATTTTTACATGTTATAGATTAATAATTTGCTTATTTTTAAACTTCCTTCATCCTATAAAATATATTTTCTAAAAGTTGTTAAGTTCATCATAAAGCTTCTGCACTCTTTTTGATCAAATTCTAAATTCTTGCTTTTGCCTCAGAAATTCTGCCCTGTTTTAACTGGCTTAAGTGTTTGCTTCTGTTTTCAAATTTAACTCTATCACATGTTATATTATGCTTCAGGAAATATCACTGAGATCTATGCCAAGTGTCTTGTTAAGTGCTGATGCTACTGAGGTGAAAAGACATGGGCCCTGCCTCAAGCACTCAAACTTTGAGTAGGCAAAATCTATTCAACCATATTTGAATTGCTTTTTTACTAGTACTTAAATGCTGCTGCTGCCTTAAATGAGTTCTTAACTAATATGATCAAGGCAGGGCCAATAAGATTTGTAGTATATGAATGAGAAATGGGGATTAAAAGAAAATGAAATTTATAAAGAACTTTTTGCCTTCAATTTTTCATTATGTTGAGGTCTAAATTAAAATGAAAAAGTACCCAACCACAGCTGTGCTTCCTTGGTGGCTGAGACAGTAAAGAATCTGCTGGCAATGTGGGAGACTCAGGTTTGATCCCTGGGTTGGGAAGATCCCCTGGAGAAGGGAATGGCTACCCACTCCAGTATCCTTGCCTGGAGAATTCCGTGGACAGAGGAGCCTGACAGGCTACAGTCCATGGGATTGCAAAGTCGGACACGGCTGAGTGACTAACACTTTCACTTTTACAGCTGTGCACTTTTTGGAATGAGATTTATCCATTGGGGAAGAGCAGAGGGAAGGTAGAAGTTCTTCTTGAAATTCAGCATTACTTAGGTCTTTGAAGACCTTTTAAATGTCTTCGAAGATTATTGTCTTAATTATTTCATATGGTTGTATCAGTGTTTTATTAATTCCTTTCTAGAACCATCAGAACCAGTTGGAAATATTTGATGGAAATGTTGCTCACATAAGCACCTGGCTTTATCAAGCTGAAGCACTACTGGATGAGATCGAAAAAAAGCCAGCAAGCAAACGAGAAGAAATTGTGAAGGTAGTAGATCAGTAACACTTCTGAGAATGGAAGGTTTAGCTGTCACCTTTGTCTTGAGGAATACTTCAAGTTACTTGCACACATGTGCTTCTCATGCAGTAGATTTATTAACTTTTATGTTGGTGGGATAAGCAGAATGAGTCGTTTTGTTTGTTTGTTTTGGTTTTTGTCTTAGCTAAATTTTTGTTCCATTCCTTTTAGGTAAGAATTGGCATCTAAAAGTGCCACATTATGGGACTGTTAACATAATTTTTCCATTGTAATTTAATAAGCTAGGAAAACAGAAAATACTTCATTTTGTCATCGTGCATAGTTGAATGCTGCATCGTTAGTTAACAGCAAAAGTGCATTCTTAGTTATTTTTTTCATGACTTGCAAAATTTGGTGGCAGTACAGAAAGTTAGAGCAAAACTGACTTCATAATGAATATTTGGCTTTCATTTCTTGGTGCATATTCCCCACCAACCCAGCTTTTCAGAGGGATCTGCTGTGAATAAGAAGATAGTACACTTTTTCAGAAGTGCAGTATGGCAGACTTCTTCACTTTGCTCAGCTTCTTGATACTCTTACGCACTGGTGATAAGCAAAGAAGAACTTGTTGTCTTGGGAACTCCAGAGTCTCAGAAAATTTCTAAGAGTAGCCCTTATTCTTTCCTGTGTTTTTACATTTTGTTTCAAAGTTGAAGGTCAGACCTAACTTTTAAGAATTCCCCCTGGGAAATCTTTTCTATCTACTGCTCAGGCCCCACCAATCCTTCTTTGGAACTCTCTGACACATCAGATATGGATGAACAGTTGAATTCTGGGTTACAAATATACTCAGGCAACTTTTTGCAGACATCACTGAATGAATCTTTTTTTCCCCTTCACGTTGTTTATTGATGACAGGAAACACTGCATAATTAAAGATTTGATGAGGAACCTGCAAACAATAAAGAATGTGTCTGTTGCCAGCAAAATAACAATTATTTCAGGTCCTTTAGATGTTACAGAGCTTTTTCACACCAGATGGTTTATATGAAACAAAACCATTTTAGAGTGTTTAATTAGGCATCTATAAACCTTTAAAGAATGAGGTAGTTTTCTTTCTTCACTACATTTTCTTTATTTCCAGGACTATACTTTTAGTGAATTTATTAAATTTATTACATTTATTAAATCACTAACATATGTTTAACATAACCTTTAGACAATTTTTCATGAAAGCCAAGACCTATCTGCAAAGTGTTTATTTCTTTCCGCTTGATTTTTCTTAAAGAGAATTTCAAGAATCTCTACATAACTAGCAAAATTTGAGACAAGCAGTGGCTGTTTTTTTTTTTAATATGACAATCAGATTTAGATGCAAGAGAACACATTCTAAAGTTCCATAGTTAAGCTGATCTCCTGTTTCTACCTACATACACTAATTTAAAAACTACTTCCTCAAACTACTTATTTTCTCTCAGCCACCATAACAAGCAAGCACAGATTCTTCAGAACAGTGGATTAGGCTCCATGTC
Source organism: Oryx dammah (assembly GCF_014754425.2). Lineage (NCBI taxonomy): Eukaryota > Metazoa > Chordata > Mammalia > Artiodactyla > Bovidae > Oryx > Oryx dammah. The sequence goes on from NW_024070188.1 coordinate 68,889,901, forward strand.
TTAGATCATTGAGTGCCTTGCAGTATCCTTCATTCTTGTAATCACCAGGAAAACATTTGCAGAATTTATAGATACATACAGATAAGCTGGTACTTCACTCAAAATGTACTCATAGCCATACTTCTGAGAGAATTCCAGCACTCTTCAAAAACTTATGAATGAAGTAGGAATTGAGGCAGGTATTTGCATCCCTTTCTTAGGCCTGAAAATGAATTTAATGACCATTATGAAATTAGCCAGAGGAAACTGCGTAATGTTGTTGTACATTTTAGTTAAAAACTAAATGTTACTATTCAACTCTCTTCCAAATCAGTTTACCTTCACCAAGAAAAGGGGGATGGTGGTAAACAAGATTTCTAGGGGGAAAAGAAGTTAAAGTCTGTTCCTTGCTACTTAATCTTTTATCAGCCTCAAGAAACCTTGCAATTCTTAGAATAAGATGGTTGAGGAAATGACACAATAAATCTTATAGACTATTCAATTATAAAGTAAAGTTTTATATAAACTGGGAGTAGTTTAAAATGCTTCCCATATAGCATGAATGAGTCTCTCTCTCTCTAGTTAAATATATGAACAGCTCTTATTCAAATTGATGGTACGGAAGTCTCTTACTATAAGTCTCAGACATTTGTTTAAGCTCCCTTTACTTCCCAGTTAGCACTGCACCCATGTTTGGTTTTGATTTTTCCCATGTGATAATTTCGTGCTTTCTTACAATTAGCGTTTACTCTCTGAGATGGATGATGTCAATCTCCAAGTACAAAACGTCCAAGATCAAGCTGTTGTTTTGATGAGTGCACGTGGAGGCTCAAGCCGGGAGCTTGTAGAACCAAAATTAGCTGAATTGAACAGAAATTTTGAAAAGGTCTCTCAACATATCAGAAGTGCCAAAGTAAGTGATTATGTTTTTATATAAAACTATTTCTTGTAGATATGTAGCTGAATGGTAGATAATTATATGGTGCTCATGCTAAGTTGCTTCAGTCGTGTCCAACTCTTTGCGACCCTATGGAATGTAACCTGCCAAGCTCCTCTGTCTATGGGATTCTCCAAGCAAGAATACTGGAGTAGGTTGCCATGCCTTTCACCAGGGGATCTTCCCCACCCAGGGATTGAACCCACGTCTCATATCTACCTGTATTGGCAAGCAGGTTCTTTACTGTTAGCGCCACCTGGGAAGCCTCAATTATATGATATATACAACAAAAAATTAAATGAAACTGTTTTATCACTTTTCTTTGATTGAGCATTTGTTCTTATTTATGATTGTCCAAATGAAGGAGAGAATCTAAGAAATTAAAGAAAATAACCCATTTGAGAAAATGTTTCAAGTATTCAAATTATCTAAGAGGAGGGTCCTCATTTTTGTAGGAAGTAAATATTCTCTAACTTTGCTTTGTTTTGAAATATCTGATGTTGTTGCCATTTAGTCGCTAAGTCTTATCTGACTCTGCAACCCCATGGACTACAGCCCACCAGGCACCTCTGTCCATGGGATTTCCCAGGCAAGGATACCAGAATGGGTTACAATTTCCTTCTACAGGGGATCATCCTGCCCCAGGAATCAAACCTGGATCTCCTGTATTTGCAGGCAGATTCTTCCCACTGAGCCACCAGGGAATCCCAAAATATCCGATGTAATAGACCAAACTATCTTTTATAGCTTAAGAATATATTTAGATTATTTGCAACTTAAAGAAAACAAACAAAAATCTTGCTTTAACTCTTGCCTTCCTTACCTTGTGACCTAAGCTTACTTATTTAGTCTTTTCAGTAGCTCTATGGGAGATTTTTCTACAAATGTAAAAGAGTAATATAGGAGACATAGGAGGAGGATTGGAAGAAAGTACAAAGAAAATGATTATTTTTCCCATAAATAATTTTTTAACATTTGGCATGTGTTTATATTCTTATATGTATGTGATATTAAAGTATCAACATTTTTATATTGTTTTGTGTTCTCCTTTGACAAGGTTTTTTAACAGGTATTAAATTATATGATCTGTTGTGGTTTTTAAGTCAGTTTTCCACTTTTATTGTGCTTTTATAAATATTGTCTTGTTAAAATTCTCTTACTCATGTCTTTTTGCTTGTGTCTTAATATGCCCTTAGGATCACTGCGTAGAATTCCTTGGAATTGTTGTGAAAGTTGTTCATATAAATGCTGTTAAATAGACTTTTCCAGAGAGGTTGCTAGCTTCCCCACGTTCAGTCAACACTGCCAGTTTTCCTGCATTTCATTTTTCTAAAGTTGTTACATTGATTTTGGACTTCTCCAGTGGCTCAGTGGTAAAGAATCTGCCTGCATTGCAGGAGATTTAGGTGACATGGGTTCGATCCCTGGGTTGGGAAGATCTTCTGGAGACAGGGCATGGCAACCCACTACAGTATTCTGGCCTGGAGAATCCCATGGACCAAGGAGCCTGGTGGGCTGCAGTCCATAGGGTCATGAAGAGTGAAACACGACTGAAGCGACTCAGCATGCACACACATTGATTTTCAGTTCAGTTCAGTTGCTCAGTCATGTCCAACTCTTTGCGACCCCATGAATCGCAGCATGCCAGGCCTCCCTGTCCATAACCAACTCCCAGAGTTCACTCAGACTCACGTCCATTGAGTCAGTGATGCCATCCAGCCATCTCATCCTGTCGTCCCCTTCTCCTCCTGCCCCCAATCCCTCCCAGCATCAGAGTCTTTTCCAATGAGTCAACTTTTCTCATGAAGTGTCCAAAGTACTGGAGTTTCAGCTTTAGCATCATTCCTTCCAAAGAAATCCCAGGGTTGATCTCCTTCAGAATGGACTGGTTGGATCTCCTTGCAGTCCAAGGGACTCTCAAGAGTCTATTTCTATATAGATATTGTCTGAAAGTACTGCATTGAGAAAGATATACTTTTTTGAAGTTTGGGTATCACAGTCCAAGGGGCCCCGTACTGGAAAACATTAATTGGGAGTCATTCTTTGGGGTGTTCCTGTATTAGGAGGTGGTCTTTCTTTCTCTCTGTGGCCAAGGCAGGGTGGCTTCTGCATCACGGCACTGTCTACTGATGTGTTTGTTTGTGGTCCTAGAATGCCCCCCACACACTCCAGGCAGTCAGGGTCACTTGCACACTACTTCACATCTGTGGCTGGAGTTTGGAGAACGTGGTAATCAGAGATGCCCAAGTTGGTAAAATTATTGCTGTGTGAATGAATAAACTAAAGTCAATTCAAATAAATGTTAGTTCTTTCTTGACACTGATTAGTGGTGATAGGTCAAGTTAAGACCGTCTTTTCAAGAGCATTTTTCCCTCCACAGTTGCTAATTGGCCAGGAACCGTTATCATATCCGTGTCTGGTCACCACGGAAGCATTTGAAATTGGTGTGCCTTTCTCTGACTTGGAAAAATTAGAAAATGACATAGATAATATGTTAAAAGTTATGGAAAAACACTTGGAATCCAGTGATGAAGATGAAAAGGTTGGTTGAAGGAGATTTTAAAAACCATGGTGTTGTTACTTTTCTTCTCTGTTAATTACATCTTTACACTAATGATGTTTACCCAGATATCTGCCAAACATGATAGAACAGATTTAAATGTGATTTTCTGCAAAGTGTCAATGGAAGATTTGTCATGTGATTTACAGAATATTTGAAAAAAAATAGACATATTTTCTGACGATAGTGTTATCTTAGCTCTATTTAACTTCTAAACTAGCAGTCTTTATGAACTATTTTAACTTCATATATAAAACATTTTAAGAAAAACACAAACATTTGTTGTGTATCATTCAGATAAACATATGTTGACTATACTATACTTTGTAGGTTGGTTCTGCTTGGAACTAATAGTAATTGACCTTGTGCTTTTTTCTTTTGAGTAATTTATATCTTTCAAACATTCAGATGGATGAGGAGAGAGCCCAGATTGAGGACGTTCTACAAAGAGGAGAACAAATGTTGCATCAACCTATGGAAGATACTAAAAAAGAAAAGATCCGTTTGCAGTTACTACTTTTGCACACAAGATACAACAAAACTAAGGTATTGTCATGGGGGAGATTCTTTTCCACTTAAATAACTTTTTCAGCTCTTGCCATTCAGATGCTTGATGTTGCAAATCAAATGATTTCTCAAATCACTTGAGAAATGATTTCTCAAATCAATGAGACATCAAATCAACGATGTCTCGAAACAAACCAATTGCAATGGTATTTCCTTCTTTCTAGTGTGTATTGCTATATAGGTTTATATTTTTGGGTGAGGCAACACTAAGAAAATAGAAACATGACACTTCATTATAGGACATCCCTTTTGGATTTCTGATAATGTTTTAAACCTTTGGGGTATGACTTCCTCCTTCAGTTCTGTATTTTATGTGTGGAGGTCTTGACCACATTAAAAAAAATTCTAGCTTGCAAATAACTAAATTTGTGACTTTGATAAAATATGATTTATATTCTAGAAAAAGATTCACCAGCAGCTCCCTTTTCAGTGGCCATCTTTGCAGCTGCATTGTAAATATGCTGGTGTTCCTTAGAGGTCTGTTAGTTAATCCTAGAACCAGTTTTTGTTGATGATGTTGGAATCTATGAGAAGATGCAGGTTTCTTGGCTTGCTGTCTGTTGGATGTCTCCATCTGTTTATACTGCTGCCTTGTAACAGGTTCCAAGTTGAACTAGCCCTCTCACTCCCCCTAACCCATTTCCTGCTTTATTCTCTATCTTAGTTAATTACTGTTCAAAACTACCCATTCTCAAGATAGAAACCTCAAAATCTTCTCAGTCATTTCCTGTTCCTCATAAGCTTTGTGCCTCACACCCCATTGAGGAAGGATTAAAACTAGTAGGTCCAAATGAAATAAGATACGGGCCTAAACCGGCAGTTGGATCCAGTTCTACCAGTTACTTGTTTTATGAACCTGGGAAAGTAACTTCCTAAGTCCCGTATCCCTTCCATAATTCAGACTCCTGTGATTTTTACCTATTAGCTATTCCCCAAGCTTTCCATAGCTCCAGCCCACCTTCTGTATTTTTCTCAGGATTATTCCTCATCCCCCAAGTTATGGCTGATCATACGATTCCTATTCCAAAGAACTTGTTCAGGAATATTGTGAAACGCAGAAGAAGCTTTAGGTATAAGATTTGTGACTGTAATGATTTATGGAGGCTTTGGTTTGACCTCTGCCACCTCTGTGATTCACTGTCATTCCCCATATAGTATAGCTATATTGGGTTTTTCTACCTTTCTCAACTGGTGCCTTAGTACTTCTGGAATCTTGCTAATTTTATTGTCATTCCCTGGTGTGAGTTTTATCTTCTTATTTTATCTTAAAAATATGTTGTCTCTTAAGACTTGTTTCCATTTTTATTTCTAACATCTTTTAGATTATATTATAGTTGTTTGTTTCATTGTTGCTTTTAAAGGTATCTTTAAACTCTGGAACTTCATCTTTGGGCCCCAAATCAGAAATCATTAATGATCTAAAATAGAGATAATTTTTAGACTTTTAATACATAAATACGTTTGCTTTTTGAAAGTCCTAATGTATACTATTACAGAGTGGCTTCATTTTTATTTCACTAACATTAGTTATTATAAATAAAATGATTTAAAAATATTAAAGCATTTTTTTCCCTCTTACATTGACCTATATTCTTCTTCAAATCTATAGTTTTTAAAACTGTTAACTGTGAACATTAGAATCCCTTGAGTAGCTTAAATAAAATCAAGCCTCAAACCAGTTAAATCAAATTCTTTTAGGCTGTGCCTAGGTGTGGAGACTTGAAAAAGAAAACTTTATAGATGAGTCTAAGGTACAGTCAGCATTGAGGACCACCAGTTTACAGGACTTGTTTCCTTTCCTTTTCTTTCTTTTCTCTTTTTTTGGGTGAGCAGTGAACCACTGCATGCTATGGGCAATATTTTACCCCCGGTTAAATGATTTGAAAAAGTTTATGTGGATGAGAGGAGGTGGGGAAAAGGGCCTAGAAAGGATTGGGTGGTGTGTGCACCTACAGAAAGCTGGAGCATGGGAAGGATTTTAGCTGAAAAAATGCTTTCGCTTCCTCCTCAGTGAGTTTTCATTCGGATTAACCTCATTATTGGGCTTCCCTGGTGACTCAGATGGTAAAGAATCTGCCTGCAGTGAGATCTGGGTTTGATCTCTGAGTTGGAAAGATCCCCTGGAGAAGGGAATGGTTACCCACTCCAGTATTCTGGCCTGGAGGATCCCCTGGAGCGAGGAGCCTGGTGGGCTACAGTCCATGCGGTCGCAGAGGTGGACTGACTGAGCTACTGACACCTTCTCTTCACTTTTCACTTCAACCTCCTTATGAAATCAGGTTGGAAATAGGAAGAGGGGTGAGCAGAGAATCAGGTGGAGATTGGTGGAGAGAGAAAATGGAAGGAGGTGACAGGCGGTGGGGAACCAGAGCCTAGTGCGAAAAAAGGAGGTGACAGGCGGTGGGGAACCAGAGCCTGTTGCAAAGGAATATTAAATTTCTTGTTTGATTTTTTTTTAAATAGATGTTATTTTTTAGAGCAGCTTTGGGTTCACAGCAACGAGTTTCTGCATACACCCTGTCCCTTCACCCCCAATACCTACACAGCCTCTTCCTTTATCCACATCCCGCCCGAGAGCGGTATGTGTGTTACAACCGATAAATCCGATAAATCTACATTGACACATCATAGTCAGCGTCCTTAGTTTTTGTCAGGGAAGGGACATTAAGCTTTCAGTCAAGATCACACTCATCCTCAGTGCCTCCTTCTCTTCCGTCCGTATTTAAAATATAAATAACCCCTCAGGTCAGAGGCTTCCAGAGACTTCCCTGAGAGCACAGAGGGGCTCCTAGCATTTCCCTTTTCATCATCTGCCTTTCACATGGTTTCTTCTACAAAGTGATATAGGTGGCTTTTAAAAAATTATGAATGTAAACTCAAAAAAGGACTCATTTTCTTATTTGAAATATATATTGAATGTCCTTTTCTCATGTGCTTAAATTAATAGGGTATTGCTATTTTAAATTATATGCTAGATCTTCATAAACTAAACCTATTAACCTTATCATATTTGCTTTAAAAGTATCATCTTATGGATTTTTATCTTTTGATTGTTCTACTTTTAATGTACAGCCATTTAAAATTTTTGTTTAGCCACATGTGACTAGGTTTTTCCTTCTTGAGTTTTTTTTTTTTTAAATTGTGCTTATCCTCCAGAGAGTTGATGAATGTTCAACTCTGTTTAGTTCCAAGTTCTCCCTATGTGTATTAGTGTTAGTTCTCAGTCATGTCCATCTCTTTGCAACCCCATGGACTGTAGCTTGCCAAGCTCCTCTGTCCATGGAATTCTCCAGGCAAGAATACTGGAATAGGTTGCCATTCTCTTCTCCAGGGGATCTTTTGGACCCAGGAATCAAACTCAGATCTCCTGCATTGCAGGCAGATTCTTTATTGTCTGAACCACTAGGGAAGCCCCAAGTTTTCCCTATGGTTGATAAAAACAAAACTTCGAAAACGTTTGTAATAGTGGTAATGGTTTAGTTGCTAAGGTATGTTCGACTCTTGGGCCCCATGGCCAATAGCCTGCCAGGCTCCTCTGCCCATGGGACATGTTTGTAAAGTGTCATTTAAAATAAATTTTTTTAATGTATCTGGAATTTAGGTTGCAATATGACATGAGGTGCGTCATGTAGTACTGTCTAATTTTAGTGCTACCTTGTATATATCTGTATTTCTGTGTTCTAGCTGAATTCTTTAAAAATAAAAATATTGAGAAGTAAAGTCTAGGTTAGATCTTGAGGATGTTATTTTTCTCCTTGGGTGTTTTGATTGATCACTCTCTTGGGATAACACCTATTTGGGGAATATAGTAAGCTTATATTTGAATCTTGGATGGCCTTGCTGCTTCTGCAAGGGTACAGAGGCTCACTCAGGAAATCCTAGATTATGTGTATAGTGTTAATAGAAAGGCCTTCCAGGTGACTCAGTGGGTAAAAAATCTGCCGGAGATGCAGGAGACTTGGTTTTGGCCCTTGGGTTGGTAAGATCCACTGGAGGGGCCATGGCAAGCCACTCCAGTATTCTTGCCTGGAGTGTCTCATGGACAGAAGAGCCTGGTGGGCTGTAGTCCAGGGGGTCACAAAGAGTGGGACATAACTGAAGTGACTGAGCATGCATGTATGCATTAATAGAATACAGTGTTTAATGAACAATTTTTTTTTTTTTAAAGAAAAACCCTTTGAATTTTCTATTTACAATACCAATTGACCTGCCCAGTTCACTTTGAATCGGATACATGTGACCTTGCAGAATCACAGTCTGTTGTATAACTGAAGAAACAGCACAGATTTCCTCGCCTTGTAGTGGTTGTTAAGGCATACAAGTCACTCTCACCAGTCATCCAACATTGCAGATTGAAAAAGACAATCTGGCGTATGATGTTTAGTGTTGCTGATGAGGAAAATACTATAAAGTTGAATGTCCTACAAGCACAGATCAAATATAGCTGGAGGCCTGGAGTAATTTTTGGTCTTGAAAAAACAGAGGCTCTCTGAGCAAGACACTGGTTGATAGATGCAAAAGCCAAGTAGAGGAACAGGTCCCTGTTTTTTAACTCTTTTGCTGTGATTACTCAACCTGTTAAGTACTTTCTTTGTGTCTTTTTGCTTTTTCCTTAAAGTTAAGAAGAGGAACAACTGAGTTTCCTTTTATGATGTGCCAAAAAATTGGCCTGTTTAAAATTAAAATCTGAAAAAAGATATTGTTAAGAAATATTTCACATCTTTTTATTAAAATTGGTTCCTGAGTGTACACATTTTTTTTTCAGCCTTCTTTTATATTTACTTAAAATGTATAGTTTGCCTTCTTAGACATACAAGTAAATACCTAGACATGTTTTCTGACTGAAATTTGAATGTGTGGCGTTAGATAAAATTAATATTAGTGTCAGGTAGAAACAAACCTGTGGATACAGTTAAGAAATCAGTGGACTTGCTTCTCACTTGGCTACCCAGGACTGCCTGTCAATTGGTGAAAGTCAGTTTATCAAATTGGAGGAGACAGATAAATGCAGACTGTAAGAGTCAACACCATCCTAATCATTCACTGTTTTTAATCTTGGTTTTAGGTCTCATTTAGGAATTGTAACCATTTTTAGTTATGACCGTTTTCACTGTCATCTTTTTAAAAAAATTATTTATTTATTTTGGGTAGTACTGGATCTTTTGCTGCACATCCTTTTTCTCTAGTTATGGTGTGTGGGTTTCTCATTGCAGTGGTTTCTCTTGTTGCCAAGCACTGGCTCTATAGTGCAGGAGCTGCTATAGTTTCGGCACATGGGCTCAGTAGTTGCAACTTCAGGCTTTAGAGCACAGGTTCAGCAGTTGTGGCACTCAGGCTTAGCAGCTCCATAGCATGTGGGATTTTCCTGGATTAACGATCAAACTTGTGTCTCCTGCATTGGCAGGTGGATTCTTTACTACCGAGCCACCAGGAAAGCCTTTCAGTGTCATCTTTGAGTTTTCAGAGGAGGACCACTTTTCAGAAGTTCAATATAGAAATCTGATGAAAGTGTCAAGGAAACTACCCTAATTCATGAGTCAGATGTTCTTTGACCATTGGCAAGCAATAGACAGCAATTATTAAATGGTAGCTGTCAAAGAGTAAAGGACTTGAACCCAGGGACTAATGGCCTATCCCAGAGAGCACTTTACTGATTAGAAAGCTCTGATTAGAGGATACAGAAAATACTACACTAGGATAAATAATTGTGCACCTAAGTTAGAACCTGTATGAATTTACCATCATAGGACCTGTCGTCTTATGTAGGGCATTCATATTGTGTTTTATTGTTCTCAAAGATTAAGATTATATACTGAATTGCCTGGATATTATTTTAATTAAACCTCCCATTGCATTTGCAATTTATATTACAAATACATGTTTCACCCTTATTTGCTTTTTCACCAGCAAGGCCCAGAAGTGTTTAATCTAATTGTGAAATTAAAAAAAAAATAGAGTGTAATAATAATGGTATTATTATTATTAATAATAACAATGGTATTAAAATTTTTATTTCATACAGGATTTCATGATTTGCAGCATATTCTCATTTCTTCAATAACTTTGGAAAGGAGTCATTATGCTTTCCTAGTTTCTAAATGAGTTTAGTGGTGTAAGTCTTAAAGAAAATCCTTTCAAGCATTAACAGCTTATTTAAGCCTTTTAACAGCAGGCTACAGAGAGATTGTTAATGGTTTCCATAGCAGTGCAGGGAAACTTTTAAAAAATTAAAGCAAGTTTTAAAATTTCTGCTTATGGTATTAAATTTCTCCACAAAATAATGTTGAATTTTTTAAAAGTTTTTTATTTACTGCTGTTCATTATAGGGATATTCTAAGAGATGTGTATTGCTATTATTGATGTCTATACAGGCAGTCCCTATTCAACAGAGAACAAGTCAGCTCGCTTCTGGAATTAGATCACCACCCCTTCCCGCAGATTATCTGGTTGAAATTAACAAAGTTTTACTTTCCATGGATGATGTTGAATTATCACTTAATACTCCAGAGCTAAGCTCTGTTGTCTATGAAGAATTCTCCTTTCAGGAAGATTCTCTGAAGGTAAATATCCAGGCAGTACATTTGAATACCTGCAGTTAATATAGAAATAAAGCAAGGAATTTGTCACTGTACCTACTTAAATGGTCTTTAGCCTTTTACATTTGTGCCAAGGAATTAGTAATATGTATGAAAAACAAACTTTTCCTATACTGCCAATGAAATGCTGTCAAACATTTTAATTTATTAATAGTTGGTATGGATTTTTAAATGTACACAGTGTTTTTGGCAACATCAGAGATATTTTAAAGTCAAACACATGCACAAATTTTATTCCTATATTGGAAACTTGATTGTCATTTGATGTGAAATGTCAGCATTTATCTTACCACCTGGAACTATTTGATTGTCTAGTGGTTGGAAATGGAATATCATGTTGATTGTAAGTTAATTAGGGGTCTGAAAGTTTTCAGGTAATTTGCAAAAACTATTTGATATCATCAAGACTCATATATTTTGATTGCATTTTTGTATCATGTCATAATAAATGCTGATAGAGTTGATAGGTTTATCTGGTAACTCAGTTTTGTTATTTAAATTAGCATTATTAGATGTTTGAAAGTATATGTAATTTCTAGCTTTAAAACACTTCATTACCTTTACAGAATATTATTAAAGCTTTTTATGTCCTGTACAATTGCCTCTTTGGACATCACAGGATGTTTTTCCCTGCTGTTAGGATATTATGTAGCATACCTCATGCTTTGGCCTGTACTGGATATTATTTTTTTTAAAAGTTTCCAGTTTTGATGAGCAGCAATTATGTCTCATTATTTTTAAGTAACTTGTTCAATATAAATTTTTGGTCTCTTGTGATTCCATTCTTATATCTCTTTGCTGGCTTTTGTTAATTTATGAAAACATTTTTGTAGAATATCAAAGATCAACTGGACAAACTCGGAGAGCAGATTGCAGTCATTCATGAAAAACAACCAGATGTTATCCTTGAAGCTTCCGGACCTGAAGCCATTCAGATTCGGGATACACTTACTCAGTTGAATGCAAAATGGGACAGAATTAATAGAATGTACAATGATCGTAAAGGGTATGTGCAAATTAAATTAATATTTAATTGTTTAAAAGACCTGTAAATTCATATGTACTTTATTTTTATTGAAGCACAATTGAGTTACAATATTATGTTTCAGGTGAACAACATGTGATTCAATATTTTTATATATTATGTAAGATACAAATTATTACAATATTATAGACTATATTCCCTGTTCAGTTCAGTTCAGTTCAGTTCAATTCAGTTGCTCAGTCGTGTCTGACTCTTTGCAACTCCATGAATTACAGCACGCTAGGCCTCCCTGTCCATCACCAACTCCCAGAGTTTACCCAAACTCATGTGCATCGAGTTGGTGATGCCATCCAGCCATCTTATCCTCTGTCGTTACCTTCTCCTCCTGCCCCCAATCCCTCGCAGCATCAGGGTCTTTTCCAATGAATCAACTCTTCACATGAGGTGGCCAAAGTATTGGAGTTTCAGCTTTAGCATCAGTCCTTCCAGTGAACACCCAGGACTGATCTCCTGTGCTGTGCGTTAAATCTCTGTAACATGTTTATTTTATACTAGTAGTTTGTTTCCCTTAATCCTTCCCTATCTGTGTCGCCCATTCCACTTACCCTTTTCTCCTCTGGTGATAACTAGTTTGTTCTCTGTATCTGTGAGTCTTCTTCTGTTTTGTTATATTTGTTTCTTTTGTTTTTATATTCTACATATAAGTAAAAACATACAGTATTTGTCTTTCTCTCTCTGACCTATTTCACTTAGCATATACCCTTTTGGTTTATCCATGTTGTTGCTAATGACAAGGTTTCATTCTTTCTACAGCTAAGTGTATATATATATATATATATATATGCATATACATATACATATTTGTGTGTATGTACACACACACACCCCTTCTTTATCCATTCATGTGTTGATGGATATTTAAGTTGCTTCTATATCTTGGCTATTGTAAGTAAAGCTATTATGAATATGAAGGTGCAGATATCTTTTAAAGTTAGTTTTCATTTTCTTTGGATGTATTCTCAGACATGAAATTGCTGGATTATAGGGTAGTTATATTTTTAATTTTTTGAGGATCCTCTTTACTGTTTTCCTTAGTGGTTGTACAAATTTACATTCTTACCACTAGTGGACAAGGATTCTCTTTTCTCCACATCCAAACTAGCACTTGCTATTTCTTGCCTTTTTGATGATGGTCTTTCTAACAGGTGTGAGGTGATATTTCATTGTGGTTTTAATTTGCATTTCCCTAATGACACGTTGGGCATCTTTTTGTGAACCTGTTGGCCTTTTGTATATGTTCTATGGAGAAATGTCTCTTCAGCCTCTGCCCATTTTTTAATTGGATTGTTTGATTTTTTGATATTGAGTTGTGTGAGTTTTTTACATATTTTGGGTATTAACCCCTTGTCAAACGTCATTTGCAAGTAACTTCTTAGGTGGCAGGTTGCCCTTTCATTTTGTTGATAGTTTCCTTTGCTGTGCAAAAGCTTTTTAGTTTGATGTAGTCCCATTTGTATGGTTTTGCTTTTGTGGTCCTTGTCTGAGGAGACACATCCCCCCAAATACTGCTAAGACCTATATCAAAAAGCATATTGCTTGTATTTTCTTCTAGGAGCTTTATGGCTTCAGGTCTTACACTTAAGTCTTTAATCCATTTTGAGTTTACTTTTGAATATAGTGTGAGAAAATGGTCTAGTTTCCTTTTTTTTTTTTTTTTTAAACATGTAGCTGTCTAGTTTCCTCAACACTGCTTACTGAAGAGACTGATACTATATTTGGAAAATTCTAAAAACTCCATCTAAAACTACTAGAACTAATAAATTTAGTAACATTGCGGGATACAAAATTAATATCCAGAAATCTGTTGCATTTATATACACTAATAACAAACTCTCAGGAAGAGAACTTTAAGAAAAAAAATCCTGTTTACAAATGCATCAAAGTGAATAGAAGACCCAAGTATAAATTAAACCAAGGAGGTGAAAGACTTTTACTGTGGAAACGATATGACACTAATAAAAGAAACTGAAAACAACAAATAAATGGAAAGATATATTGTGCTCATGGATTGGAAGAGTTAATATTGTTAAAGTGTACGTACTAACCATGGCAAACTACAGATTCAATATAATCCCTATCAAAACTTCCATCACCAGTCACATCCACATCCGGGCATTGTTTCTGCTTTGGCTCCATCTCTTCATTCTTTCTGGAGTTATTTCTGTACTCTTCTTCAGTAGCATATTGGGCACCTCTTGACCTGGGGAGTTCATCTTTCAGTGTCATATCTTTTTGCCTTTCATACAGTATGAAAGGCAAGAATTCTTGTTCTCAAGGCAAGAATTGGTCTACCATTCCCTTCTCCAGTACACCACATTTTATCAGAACTCTCCACCATGGTCTGTCATGTTGGCTTGCCCTGCATGGCATGTCTCATAGTTTCATTGAGTTAGACAAGGCTGTGGTCCATGTGATCAGTTTGATTAGTTTTCTGTGATTGTGGTTTTCATTTTGTCTGCCCTCTGAGGGATAAGGATAAGAGGCCTATGGAAGCTTCCTGATGGGAGAGACTGACTGTGGGGGAAACTGGGTCTTGTTCTGATGGGCGGGGCCATGCTTAGTAAATTTTTAATCCAGTTTGCTGTTGATGGTCAGGGCTGTGATCCCTCCCTGTTGTTTGACTATGGTGGAGGTAATGAAGATAATGGCGACCTCCTTCAAAAGGTCCAGTGCACACAGTGCCACACTCTGTGCCCCCCTACCCTGCAGCAGGCCACCCCCGACCCTGCAGCAGGCCACCCCCGACCTATGCCTCCACCGGAGACTCCTGGACACTCATGGGAAAGTATAGGTCAGTTTCTTGTGAGGTCATTGCTCTTTTTTCCTGGGTCCTGGTGTGTATAAGATTTTGTTTGTGCCCTCCAAGAGTCTGTTTCCCCAGTCCTGTGTAAGTTCTGGCGGCTCTCTGGTGGGATTAATGGTGACCTTCTCCAAGAGGGCTTATGCCACACCCAGGCCTGCTGCACCCAGAGCCCCAACCCCTGCAGTGGCCACTGCTGACCCACACCTCCACAGGAGACACTCAAACACGCAGAGGCAGGTCTGGCTCAGTCTCTGTGGGGTCTCCTGGTGCACACAAGTTTTGTTTGAGCCCTTCAAGCATCTCTGGTGGGTATGGGGTTTGATTCTAAACGCGATTTTGCCCCTCCTACCATCTTGCTGGGACTTCTCCTTTACCCTTGGTTGTGGGGTATCTTTTTTGTTGGGATCCCACATTCTCCTGCGGATGGTTGTTCAGCAGCGAGTTGTAATTTTGGAGTTCTCACAGAAGAAGATGAGTGCACATCCTTCTACTCCACCATCCTGTGGAAAGCTGTAAAGAACAGTATTGCATAGGATCCGGGAATGTTAGGTCCACGAATCAAGGCAAACTGGAAGTGGTCAAAGAGGAGATGACAAGAGTGAACACTGACATTTTAGAAAACAGTGAACTAAAATGGACTGGAATGGGCAAATTTAACTCAGATGACCATTATATCTACTGCTGTGAGCAAGAATCCCTTAGAAGAAGTGGAGTAGCCTTCATAGTCAACAAAAGAGTCTGAATTGCAGTTCTTGGGTGCAGTCTCAAAAACAACAGAATGATTTCTGTTTGTTTCCAAGGCAAACTGTTCAATATCACAATAATCCAAATCTGTGCCCCATCCAGTAATGCTGAAGAAGCTGAACAGTTCTATGAAGACCTACAAGAACTTCTTAAACTAACACCCCCAAAAGATGTCCTTTTCATTATATGCAACTGGAATGCAAAAGTATAAAGTCAAGAGATACTGGAGTAATAGGCAAGTTTGGCCTTGGAGTACAAAATGAAGCAGGGCAAAGGCTTACAGAGTTTTGCCAAGAGAATGCACTGGTCATAACAAACATCCTCTTCCAACAACACAAGAGAAGACTCTACACATGGACATCACCAGATGGTTAATACCAAAATCAGATTGATTATATTCTTTGCAGCCAAAGAAGGAGAAGCTTTATTTAGTCAGCAAAAACAAGACTGGGAGCTGCCTGTGGCTCAGATCATGAGCTCCTTATTGCCAAATTCAGACTTAAATTGAAGAAAGTAGGGAAAATCACTAGACCATTCAGGTATGACCTAAATCAAATTCCTTACTATTAAACAGTGGAAGTAGTAAACAGATTCAAGGGATTAGATCTGATAGACAGAATCCCTGAAGAACTATGGGCAGAGGTTCATGTACAGGAGGCAGTGATCATGACCATCCCCAAGAAAAAGAAATGCAAAAAGGCAAAATGGTTGTCTGAAGAGGCCTTACAAATAGCTGAGAAAAGAAGAGCAGTGAAAGGCAAAGGAGAAAAGAAAAGATATACCCATCTGAATGCAAAGTGCCAAAGAATAGCAAGGAGAGGTAAGAAAGCCTTCCTCAGTGATCAATGCAAAGAAATAGAGGAAAACACCAGAATGGGAAACACTAGAGATCTCTTCAAGAAAATTAGAGATACCAAGGGAACATTTCATGCAAAGATGGGCTCAATAAAGGATAGAAATGGTATGGACCTAACAGAAGCAGAAGATATTAAGAAGAGGTGGCAAGAATACACAGAACTTTACAAAAAAGATCTTTATGACCCAGATAACCACGATGGTGTGATCACTCACCTAGAGCCAGACATCCTGGAATGTGAAGTCAAGTGGTCTTTAGGAAGCATCACTATGAACAAAGCTAGTGGAGGTGAAGGGGTTCCACTTGAGCTATTTCAAATCCTAGAAGATGATGCTATGAAGGTGCTGCACTCAATATGCCAGCAAATTTGGAAAACACAGCAATGGCCACAGGACTAGAAAAGGTCAGTTTTCATTCCAATCCCAAAGAAAGGCAATGCCAAAGAATGCTGAAACTACTGCACAATTGCACTCATCTCACATGCTAGCAAAGTAATTCTCAAAATTCTCCAAGCCAGGCTTTAACAGTACATGAATGGAAAATTTCCAGATGTTCAAGCTGGATTTAAAAAAGGCAGAGGAACCAGTGATCAAATTGCCAACATCCGTTGGATCATCGAAAAAGCAAGAGAGTTCCAGAAAAATATCTACTTCTGCTTTATTGACTGTGCCAAAGCCTTTGACTGTGTGGATCACAACAAACTGGCAAATTCTTAAAGAGATGGGGATACCAGATCACCTTACCTTACCTCCTTACCTGATCACCTTACCTGACCTCCTATGCAGGTCAAGAAACAACATTAGAACTGAACATGGAACAGCAGACTGATTCCAAATCAGGAACAGAGTGTGTCAAGGCTATATATTGTCACCCTTCTTATTTAACTTATATGCAGAGTACATCATGTAAAATGCCAGGCTGGATGAAGCACAAGGTGGAATTAAGATTGCCGGGAGAAATATCAATAACCTCAGAAACACGACACCACCCTTAGGGTAGATAGCGAAGAAGAGCTAAAGAGCCTCTTGATGAAAGTGAAAGAGGAGAGTGAAAATGTTGGCTTAAAACTCAACATTCAGAAAGCTATGATCATGGCATATGGTCATGGCGAATAGATGGGGAACCTATGGAAACAATGAGAGAGGTAATAATTTTCTTGGGCTCCGAAATTCACTACAGATGGTGATTGCCGCTATGAAATTGAAAGACACTTCCTCCTTGGAAGAAAAGTTATGACCAACCTACGTAGCATATCAAGAAGCAGAGACATTACTTTGCCAACAAATGTCCGTCTAGTCAAAGCTATGGTTTTTCCAGTAGTCATGTATGGATGTGAGAGCTGGAATATAAAGGCGGCTGAGTGCTGAAGAATTGATGCTTTTGAACTGTGGTGTTGGAGAAGACTCTTGCAAGTCCCTTGGACTGCAAGGAGATCCAACCAGTGCATCCTAAAGGATATCAGTCCTGAATATTCATTGGAAGGACTGATGCTGAAACTGAAGCTCTAATACTTTGGCCCCCTGGTGCAAAGAACTGACTCCTTGGAAAAGACCCTGATGCTGGGAAAGATTGAAGGGAGGAGGAGAAGGGGACAACAGAAGATGAGATGGTTGGATGGCATCACTGACTCGATGGACATGAGTTTGAGCATGCTCCCGGATTTGGTGATGGACAGGGAAGCCTGGGCTGCTACAGTCATGGGGTTGCAAAGAGTTGGATACAACTGAGCAACGAAACTGAACTGAACTATCAAAACACGCATGCTATTTTTCACAGAACAGGTTTGGTGTTCTCTTTTTAAAAATTCTTTGCCATTATCATTATGGTTCCTTATAAAGTAGGACCTTGTTGATTATCCATTCTATGTGTAGTAGTTTGCATCTGCTAATCCCAAATTCTTAATGTGTCCCTCCACCATCTCTCCTCCCCCTTGGCAAAGACAGGTCCATTCTCTATGTCTGTATACATACACCACCAGCTCTTTAGTAGCAAGAGTAGAGGCCACGCATATCTACGTCTTGAACACTTCCAAGCTGACATTTTTTGTGCAGCTTGAGTTAAGAAACACTAATCTGTTCTATTTTGCTTTATTTTTCTTAAATGAGCAGCCAATTTTCTCTATACATTTTGCTGAATAATCCAGCTCTCCATGATCATTGGTGATACTTCCTTTATCATACACTTAAAGGCATTTCTACTTTATATTTATTTAATGTTGCTAATTCCACCTTATCACACCATCAATTTTAATCTAATACTATAGCATTTTCATTTTCAAAGCATTATAAATTTTTGAAATCCATCACAGTAAGTTTTCTCTAATTATGCTAACATTAAAACTCATACTCTTTTTCTATATTTATTCTTCCAGTAAAATTTTAGTCATTTCAATCAATTTTAGAAAAAACAGTCAATTTGAAATGTATTCTTTCATTCATTTGGATCCTTTCTGTGTCTTCAGTAGGTTTTGAAGATTTGTCTACGTCTTTCTCTCTAGGACTATCACTTGGTAGTTTTGTGCTTTTTTTTGTTTGTAGAATTGGTGTATGGTAACTTTCTTATGCACTTTCTGCACTGTGTATTTGTGTGTGTGTGTGTGTGTGTGTACACCTCGGTATATGGGTATAAAATTTATTTTCTTAGCCTTTCTTATGACACATCAGTTGTATATATGATTTTGTTTCTTCTTTTTTCAGTTATCCTATTTGCATATATGTATCTGGCTAATGTGGCAGAATTTCAAGGATGTTGTGGATTATGTTGATTGCCAATATTCATGCCATTTTTCTGATTATAAAAATTTTAGCAAGTAGTTTTTTCTTAGATTTTTTTTAATTGAGCACAGGACAGTGTTCTCTTATGTTAGAAAGTTCTTCTCTATCACATTTTTATTTTATTATTTTGTTTTCTATGCCGACTAGATTTCATTTGCTGGGAGATTGTCTCTCTTATTTGGTTTGCCCCAGCACTTGGATGCATTAATTGTTTACGTTCTTATTCATACCTCTAATTTTTGTCTTGCTTTCCTCTTCCAACCTTGGTAACCTATCCTAAAATGTTTATTTTCCCCCTTTCCTGTATATCTAGTTTTATAGGCAGTACTTGAGTATTCCTTTCTATTCTGTTCTTTTCATAGAACATCAAGGCAATGGCAAATATCCTGTGCTTACATGGTTTCAGTTATAGGTGATAATTACACCTGGTGACCAGCAAGTCCATTTGTCTACAAGAGTTCTCTATGCTGTTTTGCCTATGGATTTTTTTTTTTTTTAGTATTATTGATCTGTGGTAAAAGATAAATACCTTGAAAATAATCAGATATCTTTCTTTGATAACTCCTTTATGCCTCCTTTGCAATAAGATGAGTTTGGGAGGGAATATATCAAGTTGGAATATTAGAGACGGTAAACTTACATGCTTCTGTTTGAAATACAAACCACAGATGGGGTAAGACTTGTACTTTGAGTCCTGTGAGTCTCTGGAAGTCCATAGTCCTTCACAATTCCCTGCTGCCTCCCATATAAGCTGGCTGGATTAGAGAGGATGAGATAGTTCTTTGAATCCCATCTGAACATGGATCTTTCTGTCTTTTTTTTTTTTTTTAATATAAAATCCACAAGTATGCTTAGATTTATTGGAATTTATATTCTGTTTTGATGGTAATTATCTTTACTAAGTTTAACATTTCTATTCTCAGTCTTTAGATCTTTGGAGCAGCCTTTCTAGCAATATTTTCTATTCACACTTCACCATCTCAGAAGTCAGAATTTGTTTGCTGTGTTTTTACAAATGATACTGAAGATTATCTTAATATCTTCTCATTATGTTTTGTTTGAAGTGCTTTTATTTTTGTCATGCCCAATAGAATGTTGTTACCTTGTGGGCACTCAGCAAATATTAACTGAATTTTCAAAATGTTTTTCATGGAAGAAGGAAACATAAACATTATTTAGCAGTTAGCAATGTTAGGGACCATTTTATTGCTGTTTAAAATATTAATATTATCTTTTTATTACAAACTATTTTGTATTGTCACTAAAATTTCTGAGATCTCTTCTAAACTCCTGGTACCACTACTCTAAATAAAAAGGTCGACAGAAATGACATAGGATTCCAAGCCAAGAAGGCTTTTCCTCTTCATATTTATTTTATTTTGTTCTGGAGTCGATAAGCACTGGAGTCTGATTTTATCTCATTTCTGACGAGTTAGGTTTGAATAGAAGTCTTAGTAGTCTTTGTCTCATTGTCTAACCTGAGCTTTGCAGCTTCTCCCATCCTGCTGTGTGTTCTGATCAGTGAGACACACCAGGTTAGTTACAGCACAGAGTATATGTTAGTCTGCTGCTGCTGGCAAGTCTGCTGCTGCTGCTGCTAAGTCGCTTCAGTCGTGTCCGACTCTGTGCGACCCCATAGGCGGCAGTCTAGCGCAGCCATAATAAGAGACTGCAGATGGCCTAAACAAGAGACATTTATTTTCTCTCGGTTCTGGAGGCTGGAAGTCCAAGATCAAGGTACTAGCAGAGCTCAGTTTCTGGTGAGGCTTCTCTTTCTGGCTTGCAGGACACACCGTCTTGCTGTGTCCTTAACATGTCTTTCCTCTGTTCTCTTGCAGAGAGAGAGAGAGAGACAGACAGACAGACAGTAGCAGAGAGACAGAAAGAGACACACAGAAAGAGATTTCTTATGTCTCTTTCTCTTATTAGGCCAACAGTTCTATGCGATTAGTGACCGATATGACCTCATTTGGACTTCCCTGGTGGCTCAGATGGTAAAGAATATACCTGCAGTGCAGGAGATGTGGGTTCAATCCCTGGGTCAGGAAGATCCCCTGGAGAAGCAAATGGCAACCCACTCCAGTGTTCTTGCCTGGGAAATCCCATGGCCAGAAGAGCCTGCTGGGCCACAGTCCCTGGGGTCACAAAGAGTCAGACATGACTGAGAAACTAACACTTATGATCTCATTTAACCTTACTTACCTCCTAAACACCCTGTCTCCAAATATAGTCATGTTATGGGTTAGGGCTTCAACATATGGATTTTGGGGGGGTACACAATTCAGTCTGTAGCACAGAGTTAATAGACTGCAAAGGAATTTTGAAGTGTTTGGCCTTTAGGTTTTGTTGTAGCTGGGAGCTAAGTGTTTTGGAAATAAAATACCCTAATTTTTTCCTAAGATAATAAAGTAATTAATCATATTTTACATTTCATGATATCTAAAATGTTAAGTGTTCAAAGTTGGGTGGGTTAATATGCCTGCAGCTAATCTATCTTGATTTTTGCAGCCAGAGATACCTCTCTGTTCAGTGAGAAAGCTGCCTAGTGTGTGTGTGTCTGTGCGCGTGAATGTGAAGAGGGGAGGTATATGCAGATTGCTTTACTCTTGGTATGATGCATGTTTCTCTAAGAGGAATCATTAACAGTAATCCATTACGAAAACTGGTCTTATAGAGCAGTGAGCTGTGAATTCACTCATTTTGAGGCTTTCGGTTTAAATGAGATTTAAATTTCCTTTTTAGAAAATCGCTTCTAAACCATCCTGGAAAGTTTGGAAACCTATTTTGTTTGTTGTCCCTTAGTTATTTTGATAGGGCTATGGAGGAATGGAGACAGTTCCACTGTGACCTTAATGACCTCACACACTGGATAACAGAAGCTGAAGAGTTACTGGCTGGTACTTTTGCTCAGGATGGTGGCCTAGACTTAGAGAAGGCCAGGATACATCAGCAGGTGAGTGCTTTCTGTAAGAGGCTGGGGATGTGAAAAAATAGTCTTTCAATTTAAATTAGGAATTTAAAGAAATTTAAATAATATTTGAAAAATATCAAAACAATTTTATTTTTAAACTTTTATATTCAGAACTTATAAAATTTTATACTCAAGACTCTATCAAGGACAAAAAGATATCTGTATACCTCACCTTTATTTATTTTTTTTATTTTCTATAGTTAAACACTTAGAGATCTTATTTTTCTTTGTATCATTGATCATTATTATAAAAGTAAATTATTTTTGAGTTGTATCCGGGCAGCTGCTCATGTAAGTCTAATTCAGTCTTGGGAAAATAGAACGCAATAGCTAAATCAGTTCTGCTGACAGTAATAGGTCTTTAGAAATAATGGTTAAAATTTCAATTTACCCTTGTTGAGAATATTTTCTCTTTTATTAATTTTTAAAAATATATTTAATGTAGAAGGTTTATGAGGAGTTAGAGAATGCTTTTATTTTCTCATCAATATGTTAATACATTTTTCTTATTTTTAGAGTCATAGAGAAGTACTTAAATTTGACTTTAAAATATCCTTTCTTAATCCATTGCTTAAAAATTTACAGACCAGTGAAGCAATGTCTCAATAAAATGCACACTGAGGTGTACTTACATATGGTAGGACATAATAATATATGGGAGTAGAGGGTTTAAACAGTTTTTTAAGAGACACTTTCAAGCCCGTGTTTAGAGGATAAGGAATTCACTTTAATCAAGCATGATTGATGCTTATGTGTCAATATAAAAAGCTGTTATTTATTTTATATTATTAGGCTGTTCTCGTTTGCTGTATTTTACCTGATGACATTCATAAGAGTGGGTTAGATTTCAAAATACATTTCATTTAATCTGTTGATTGAAATGTAATTAAAGTGTTAAAAATGCCTTTTTCATATACATAAAATATCTTTCCAGGGCTTTGTTTCTCTAACACTTATATTGACACCATGCCATGGTACCTAAATGGATTCACTGCCTCAGAATAGTTTAATTTAGCAGTGGAGTTAATCTTGAATGGTTCTCTGTTACAGGAACTCGAGGAGGGGATCAGCAGCCACCAGCCGAGTTTTGCAGCACTAAACAGAACGGGGGATGGGATTGTACAGAAACTCTCCCCGACAGATGGAAGCTTCTTGAAGGACAAGCTGGCAGGTTTAAACCAACGCTGGGGTGCAATCGCTGCAGAAGTGAAGGATCGGCGACCAAGGTGATTAAGCCGTGATAACTCAAGGGCGCGGGGTGAGGGTATTTGGGCAGAACCTTTTGAGATACAAGATGATGAGTTCCAAGTTCTTTTTATCATTTGATACGAGGGGGAGGGTATGGCTACTCCAGTATTCTTGCCTAGAGAATCCCATGGACCAAGGATCCTGGCAGGCTACAGTCCTTGGGGTTGCAGAGAGTCAGACACGACTGAGTGACTAACACTTTCACTTTTTGCTCGCACATTACAAGAGTTTTGCTGACGTTTAAGACTTCCACTGTCCACGTTCTGTATTTTTGTGTTTTTCTATGTTTAAAAGGCCATCCATAGTCTAACTTTTCTACTCAGATATGTCAAAAAATCTTCATTCCTCTTTTTTTCTGACTGTTTATTATGACACAGGGACTTTGTGACAGGAATTTGAAGTAGGTGGAGGAATACTCTTGACTCTGGCTGAAGAAGGGGGTTTCAGGGCAAGCTTCTCCCTCCCTCGCTTCCTGACAGGGTCTCTGGGTCTTGATGAGGAATCTGTCTTATTGAGGAATCCTTGGTGTCTAAGGGAGCCCTGTGTCTTTTTACATCAGTGCTGTGTACATAATACAGTTCCTCATCTATATGACACAGTAAATATAATTTATTATTGTGTGTTTATGTCAGATTATGTTGCACTGCCCCACATATTAATACTAGAGTGTCTTCTGGTTGCAAACATGTTTGATTACCAGTGAATAGAATACTCAACATTGCACATATTATTTCATGTATTACTTTACCATTATTTGAAATTATGTTTGAGACAGTCAGGATTTAATGGATGATTCCTATTTTGCTGAATACATTTCATCTTGAGAGGGTGAGTTAATGATAGTTTTGTTTAAAAATCTCTGAGATATTTTTGTCTGATAATTTTAACTCTGTATATGATATACTATTTTATTGATAAACTATTGTTTTGTTAAAGGCCAATCTAATACTTTATCAAGTTCAGTATTATAGTATAACATAAAATATTGAACTTTGAGTATTTGGCTTGTAGCTACTTTTTAAAGATTTATTCTCTTTTATTGTTAAAATAATACATGCTTGTTGCAAAAAAGAGCTTTTGCCTAATTTAGAACAATTTTTATTTGTTTATTTACTTAAAATTTTTGGCTGTGCTGGGTCTTTGTTGTTCCTTGGTCAACTTTTCTCTAGTTGCAGCAAGCAGGGGCTACTCTCTAGTTGCAATGTGCAGGCTTTTTATTGTGGTGGCTTCTCTTGCAGAGCACAGGCTCTAAGGACACACGGGCCTCAGCATTTGTGGCTCATGGGTTTCAGAGTGAGAGCTCAGTATTTGTGGCACATGTACCTAGCTCCTCCATGGCATGTGGGATCTTCCTGGGCCAGGGATGGAACTCATGTTCCCTGCATTGGCAGGTGGATTCTTTACCACTGGGCCACCAGGGCAGTCCTGGCAACTGTTTATAAACTAACCTCATCTTTTATTTTGTGTGGTTTGGTAAAAGTCAAATCATAATTTGTGTGTCTTGACTGAGAGGTTGCCATGTGGCAAAGACAGCATTTGGCCTCATTTAATCCAACAACACAAGAGAAGACTTACACATGGACATCACCAGATGGTCAACACTGAAATCAGATTGATTATATTCTTTGCAGCCAAAGATGGAGAAGCTCTATACAGTCAGCAAACACAAGACTAGGAGCTGACTGTGGCTCAGATCATGAATTCCTTATTGCCAAATTCAGACTTAAATTGAAGAAAGTAGGGAAAACCACTAGACCATTCAGGTATGACCTAAATCCAATTCCTTATGATTATACAGTGGAAATGAGAAATAGATTTAAGGGACTAGATCTGATAGACAGAGAACCTGATGAACTATGGACTGAGGTTCGTGACATGGTACAGGAGACAGGGATGAAGACCATACCCAAGAAAAAGAAATGCGAAAAAGCAAAATGGCTGCCTGAGGAGGCCTTACAAATAGCTGTGAAAAGAAGAGAAGCGAAAACCAAAGGACAAAAGGAAAGCTATAAGCATCTGAATGCAGAGTTCCAAAGAATAGCAAGGAGAGATAAGAAAGCCTTGCTCAGCAATCAGTGCAAAGAAATAGAGGAAAACACCAGAATTGGAAAGACTAGAGATCTCTTCAAGAAAATTAAAGATACCAAGGGAACATTTCATGCAAAGATGGGCTTGATAAAGGGCAGAAATGGTATGGACCTAACAAAAGCAGAAGATATTAAGAAGAGGTGGCAAGAATACACAGAAGAACTGTACAAAAAAGATCTTCATGACCCAGATAATCACAGTGGTGTGATTACTCACCTAGAGCCAGACATCCTGGAATGTGAAGTCAAGTGGGCCTTAGGAAGCATCACTACGAACAAAGCTAGAGGAGGTGATGGAATTCCAGTTGAGCTATTTCAAATCCTGAAAGATGATGCTGTGAAAGTGCTGCACTCAATATGCAAACAAATTTGGAAAACTCAGCAGTGGCCACAGGACTGGAAAAGGTCAGTGTTCATTCCAATCCCAAAGAAAGGCAATGCCGAAGAATGCTGAA
Organism: Oryx dammah; assembly: GCF_014754425.2. Taxonomy (NCBI): domain Eukaryota; kingdom Metazoa; phylum Chordata; class Mammalia; order Artiodactyla; family Bovidae; genus Oryx; species Oryx dammah. Next base: position 68,915,523 of record NW_024070188.1, read on the forward strand.
ACTACTGCACAATTGCACTCATCTCACATGCTAGTAAAGTAATGCTCAAAATTCTCCAAGCCAGGCTTCAGCAATACGTGAACTGTGAACTTCCAGATATTCAAGCTGGTTTTAGAAAAGGCAGAGGAACCGGAGATCAAATTGCCGACATCCACTGGATCATGGAAAAAGCAAGAAAATTCAGAAAAACATCTATTTCTGCTTTGTTGACTGTGCCAAAGCCTTTGACTGTGTGGATCACAAGAAACTGCGAAGAATTCTAAAAGAGATGGGAATCCCAGACCACCTGACCTTCCTCTTGAGAAACCTATACGCAGGTCAGGAAGCAACAGTTAGAACTGGACATGGAACAACAGACTCGTTGCAAATAGGAAAAGGAGTACGTCAAGGCTGTATATTATCACCCTGCTTATTTAACTTCTGTGCAGAGTACATCATGAGAAACGCTGGGCTGGAAGAAGCACAAGCTGGAATCAAGATTGCTGGGAGAAAATATCAATCACCTCAGATATGCAGATGATGCCACCCTTATGGCAGAAAGTGAAGAGGAACTAAAAAGCCTCTTGATAAAAGTGAAAGAGGAGAGTGAAAAAGTTGGCCTAAAGCTCAACATTCAGAAAACGAAGATCATGGCATCTGGTCCCATCACTTCATGGGAAATATATGAGAAAACAGTGGAAACAGTGTCAGACTTTATTTTGGGGGGCTCCAAAATCACTGCAGATGGTGGCTGCAGCCATGAAGTTAAAAGACGCTTACTCCTTGGAAGAAAAGTTATGACCAACCTAGATAGCATGTTGAACAGCAGAGACATTACTTTGCCAACAAAGGTCCGTCTAGTCAAGGCTATGGTTTTTCCAGTGGTCACATATGGATGTGAGAGTTGGACTGTGAAGAAAGCTGAGCGCCAAAGAATTGATGCTTTTGAACTGTGGTGTTAGAAAAGACTCTTGAGAGTCCCTTGGACTGCAAGGAGATCCAACCAGTATTGCTGTTTTGCCAATGATTGATTAAATGATTTGATCTGTATTTATGAACTTTGTGTTTAGCACAGGGGATACAAGTATGACTGAAGAACTCAGAGGGACTCTGATGAAGAAAATGTTTAAATAAAAAAGTAATCTGGTGTGATTAAAGGGTACATTATTATTATAAGAAAATAGTGTGTTGTCATAGGCTCAGGGGTAATGGGCTGTGGAATTCAGATATTCAGGGGAGGGATCCATAAGCTGATATTGAAGCATTTATAGCAATTTCCTATAAATTCTTCTTAGGGGTGGTCTTGAAGGGAAAAGGTACAGAACAGGCAAGGTGGGAGGCATGAAATAGTGTGGCTGAGTAAAAAATCTGTGAAGGTTAGATGGTGAGAAGGGCTCTGGAGACCAGGAGCAGGGTGGGGAGTCCCATAGGATTTTATGTATCATGCTAATGAGTTGGCACTGCCAGGAGATCAAACAAGTCAATCCTAGAGGAAATCAGTCCTGAATATTCACTGGAAGGACTGATGCTGAAGCTGAAGCTCCAATACTTTGGCCAACTGATGCGAATAGCTGACTCATTTGAAAAGACCCTGATGCTGGGAAAGATTGAAGGCAGGAGGAGAAGGGGACAACAGAGGATGAGATGGTTGGATGGCATTACCAACTTGATGGACATGAGTTTGAGCAAGCCCTGGGAGCTGGTGATAGGCAGGGAAGCCTGGCCTGCTGCAGTCTATGGGGTCACAAATAGTCAGACACGACTGAGCAACTCAACTAAAGTGAATGAGTTGGCAGGGAGAGTCCCTCAAGCTTGAAAATGATCTCTTCCAGGTCTTGTTAAGAAAAAAAATGTACTTGCTGGTATGGTATTAGCAATAACTGTAGAAATTTCCCTAATCAATTTCAAATGGATCTCTGTGGATATGATAATTATTGCTTCTGGGACTGACATGGTGAAGCTAAAAGATGCTCGGCTCATTTTTTTCTGAGAAGCAGAAAGAATAATGAATCTCCTCTCGAGCATCTTGTATTTTAACTAAAGCAGTATTTGTTTTCATAAATTCACATTAACTTTAGGTTTGAATTTGTCTTAACTTGGGGCCACCTTGCAATTTTATGGGCTTATTATGTGTACTGTTATTACTCATTGAGAAATAGCACACAGCTCAATTTATTTTTGTATTGAGTGTCTGTTGTTAAATATTTGCACAGTTCAGCAACTTATGGTGTTATTCCTTAATGAGCAATTGTTATCTACTGTTTGAACATGAATTTATAACTTGTTTTTACTTAGTGATAACATTTAAAATGTAGATTATATTTAGCTAGTTTGCAGATGAAAATTTTGTGAGACTCAAATATGTCTTATTGAAATTACTTGATAATGTTAGTTTTCCTCATAGATATATTTTCAAAATACTACATTAGTAGTGATTATGAAACCCTGGAAATTTAAATTGCTACTTTTTTTGAAACACAAGGTCGATAGTAATATTTTCATTGTTTTTCCAGTTGTTATTTAAAGACTCTTCGATACAGAGGGTGAATTACCTGTTTGGGTTCTGGTAGTCTAAACAATTCATATATAGCTTTATTCATTTATTTAAATCTTGAAGCAGTGTTCTCTCCTGATGAATGCTTAAAAATGAAAACTTATGATCCTGTGGAGATTAGTCTCTAAGTCGTGTCCGACACTTGGAACGTCTTAGCCTAGCCTGCTAGGCTCCTCTGTCCATGAGATTTTCCAGGAAAGAATACCAGAGTGAGTTGCCGTTTCCTTCACCAGGGGATCTTTCCAACCCAGTGACCAAACCCTGGTCTCTTGCATGGCAGGCATATTCTTTACCGACTGAGCTGCTGGGGAAAGATGTGATTCTGTAGTGATTATCATCAATTTTTTAAAATTAAAGGTTATTTACAATGTTGTGTTAGTTTCAGGTGTACCACAAAAGTGATTCAGTTATACACATACATCTGTGTCTATTCTTTTTAGATTCTTGTCTCTTATTCGTTATTACAAAATACTAAATATAGTTCCCTGTGCTATAGAGTAGGTCCTTGTTGGTTATCTATATTATATATGGTAGTGTGTATATGTTCATCCCAAACACCTAATTTATTCCTCCCCCTTTCCTTATTAGATTTTTAAACATTAAAATACTCTCCTTCAAATATCACTGACTCTCTATTAAATATATAAGATTTATTTAGCACTTTATACGGATTGCATCATTGTGTTAGGTGTGTTTGTGATTAAAAAGAAAAAATTATAGGCATAAAAATGTAAATTCTTATTAGGGATGACATAATGTAATTCATTTAAAAAATTGCATTCTATTTTTAAGCCATCAGCTAATAGCAGGAGGTATAGAAGTGATACCACCACCAAGTTCTAAATAGCTTTCAAACTCTTTCTTAAAAATCTTGTTTGTCAAATGAGTTCTAATCATATTCTCATCTTTTGACAGATGGTTTATATAATTATAAATGTTATTCTTATAACATTAAAAGATGTAATTAAGGCAGTTCCTTTTTTATATTCATATGACTGTTTCCTTATGTCCTTTAAAACTTTGGCTTTGTTTTTCTAAACCCTTTTTTATAACTTGGTGCTATATTCAAATATAATACTTGTTTTAATGAGCTCATCAAATTCCCATTTTTCTTGTCTTTCCTAATATTTCTAAAAATTTCCCATTTTTGGTATCTTGCCTTGTTCTTGCTCTTTCTTTCCTATGAATAAAGTAGAGTAATAGTTGCCCCCTAATGTGAATGTCATATAATGATACCTTTCTATCTCCATGGAGTACTCAAAGAGAATTATGTATTTTTCCTTATTATTTTAGATAAAGACATTTTTCATGTTTTCTTTTTAAAGCCTCCATTATGCTGTACGGTGGTGTCTAGCTTTAAAAAGTCCTTTGTATTAAATTTATACATAGTTTTTATGATGAAGGAAGACAACATTTTCTAGTTTCAATATTTTTTAATTTATTGAAGGAAGAAATCTTATTCTTACATTTGCATATAACTTTTCAAAATGTATACATTACTATTAATACTCATTTAGAAGTGCATGTTAAAATAATTGATACATATTAAGATTATTTTTTTGTATGTGGCATATTTAGTCAGAATATCCAATGTAGATATATAGTGTTCTAGTTAATTGGTTAATTTTCTCAATATTTTTAAATAATTTGTCCTTTTAGGTTAAAAGGAGAAAGTAAGCAGGTGATGGAGTATAGAGAAAGACTAGATGAGATTATCTGTTGGTTAACAAAGGCTGAGAATGCTGTACAGAAAAGATCAACCACTGAACTGGAAGGAAACCTGCAAGAATTAACAGTAAGTGATTTATTTGTCTCTATATTTGCTGATGCTTTTTTGATGCATGAACATTAACACTAAAAATAAGATATTGCATGACTAAATAAGAAAAGGGGAAGAAGCTTTGTATTTATGGTAAGAGTAGTGAACTTTAAAGAGGAATATATATATATATATATATATATATATATATATTTTTTTTTTTTTAAATTTTAAAGAGCAACTGTTATTTCATCATTGCAGACGTAAGGCTTCACTCATGTAAAAGTGATGTCATGTGGGTCTAAGTATTGGACCAAAGGATTTTAGAATATTTTAAACTGTCATCATCATTTTAGAATATAATAATGCTGTGAAGTATAGTTTTTTCCTTTTGGATTTAGAAAATTATTAATTACTGATTACTATCTATAAAATGCAGAGAAGGCAATGGCAACCCACTCTAGTACTCTTGCCTGGAAAATCCTATGGGTGGAGGAGCCTGGTAGGCTGCAGTCCATGGGGTCGCGAGGAGTCGGACATGACTGAGCGACTTCACTTTTCACTTTTCACTTTCATGGATTGGAGAAGGAAATGGCAATCCATTCCAGTGTTCTTGCTGGAGAACCCCAGGGACGAGGGAGGCTGGTGAGCTGTCGTCTATGGGGTCACACAGAGTCAGACACGACTGAAGTGATTTAGCAGCAGCAGCGGCAGCATCTATAAAATGAGTTCTACAAGAAGACTCCAAGTGACTTGAGAGTTACTGCAGCTTATTATGGACTTATTGTCACAGTTGTATTAATTAAAGTTTCTTTGTTGATCTGCAACCAGCAAGAATTGTTTAAAATTGTATAGGTATACAACATATAAAAATACATAAAGGTATATAGGTATGTTATTAAGAATATACCCAAATGTCCATACATTTTTATATCCACAAATTTTATATTTTTTGTGTTAAGAATTAAAGTATTTGTAGAGCAATAAGAAAAATGTGCTCACATTTTTATTAAAAGAAATTGTGTGTGAGTATAGATACATACACATGCGTGCAGCAAGGAATATCTAAAATGATACCCACTAATCTGATTAGAGATTTTATCTAAAGGAATATGATTGAGGTATTTGGGGAAAGAAAATTTTAATACTGATGAAAAATACATGGCAAGTGCTTATTAAGTTTTCATTTCAAAATCTGACAAATATCTAATAAGCTTGTTTGTGTTTATTATAAAAATTTTAGTAGTTTTCTTGGAATATGCCTTTTGTAAACAATTTGGGCTTAGTCACAAAGGTTAGCACAGTATATTGGGATAGGTAGACATGCACGCATAAAATACTTCTGTTGTTTCTTGGGATTTTTGGCTTTTTGTTAGAATAAACACCATTTTTATGATTTATCTAAGAACAGAATATTAAGTTGTCAAGATAAATATGATATTATATGACCCTGTTAAGAGGTGCAGAGTTGGGAGTAGTAATTCATTTTTATACAGTGCATACTGGAAGTGGGAGTTCGTTCCCAAATTAGTTACAGTTTGTTAACATCAATTCAGGCTTCTTAGAAGTTTATTTTCCATTTAAGAAATTAAAGGTCCACATTTATAGGACTTTCCCATAGAGATTTCTAACACAGTTCTTGATCTTTTACTGGTATGACGACCTTTTAACCATACCTCTCTTCTGACTCCCTTAGGACTTAGCCCAGGAGATGGATGTACAAGCTGAGAAACTCAAGTGGCTAAATAGAACTGAACTGGAAATGCTTTCAGATAAAAGTCTGAGTTTACATGAAAGAGAAAAAGTTTCAGAGAGCTTAAGAACTGTAAATTCGTCATGGAATAAGGTGTGCATTAAGAATTACTGTGATACCTTTTTCATGTTTATTGATTTTGTTCTCAAAGAAGTGGGATTATGCAACTGTTTTAAGTGTACCCAAATATGGGCACATTTTACTAATGCTTACTAGTATTGATAATTATGTCTTTTTCATCTGTCATAGATGGAAGCTTATGTTCTCAAAGAATACTTATCACATGGGATTTTTTTGCATAGAAGATTTTCTATGTTATATACTATATTAAATAATGAGTGTATATTAGAATTAGGCAATAAAATGCTAATAATTATGCTCTGAAAAATGAAAGCCTTAAAATAACTTTGTGATGTTGCATGTGACTTTTCATATATATAGATTTATTTCAAATGATTTTATTCATTCAGCACATATTTAATAGGTCTCATCACTTCATGGGAAATAGATGGGGAAATAGTGGAAACAGTGTCAGACTTTATTTTTCTGGGCTCCAAAATCACTGCAGATGGTGATTGCAGCCATGAAATTAAAAGACGCTTACTCCTTGAAAAGAAAGTTATGACCAACCTAGATAGCATGTTAAAAAGCAGAGATATTACTTTGACAACAAAGGTCAGTCTAGTCAAAGTTATGGTTTTTCCAGTGGTCATGTATGGATGTGAGAGTTGGACTATAAAGAAAGCTGAGTGCTGAAGAATTGATGCTTTTGAACTGTGGTGTTGGAGAAGACTCTTGAGAGTCCCTTGGACTGCAAGGAGATCCAACCAGGCCATCCTAAGGGATATCAGTCCTGGGTGTTCATTGGAAGGACTGATGTTGAGGCTGAAACTCCAATACTTTGGCCACCTCATGCGAAGAGTTGACTCATTGGAAAAGAGTCTGGTTCTGGGAGGGATTGGGGGCAGGAGGAGAAGGGGACGACAGAAGATGAGATGGCTGGATGGCATTACCAACTCGATGGACATGAGTTTGGGTGAACTCCGGGAGTTGGTGATGGACAGGGAGGCCTGGCATGCTGCGATTCATGGGGTTGCAAAGAGTTGGACATGACTGAGCGACTGAACTGAACTGAAGTAGGTTGTAATGGTATGTGCTACCAATATGACTAAGATAAAGTCCTTTTTCTCCCACCATTGCTTCTTTTGCAGTTGAATCAGAGGTAAAGTAGTAGGTTTCTATTTATTTTGGCTTGGGTACATAGCATAATGGGGCTTCCCAAGTTTCACAGCAGTAAAGAATCCACCTGCCAGTGCAGGAGATGCAAGAGACTCAGTTTGATTCGTGGGTTGGGAAGCTCCCCTGGAGTAGGAAATGTCAACCCACTCCTGAATTCTTACCTGGAAAAGCCCACGGACAGGGCAGCCTGGCGGGCTACAGTTTGTGGTGTTGCGAAGAGTTGGACATGACTGAGCAGATGAGCATATACTCAGTAAGAAGTCTGTCTGGGAGATTGAACAGATACGTTTCTGTCTTGGTTTGGACAGGACCCATATCAATCATTTTTCTTCTTCTCCATCCTTTTAAAATGATAGCCATTCTTCTGTATCTAATGATTTAGATACTTTATTGATCCAGCCTCTCTGCTTGAGAACTAGTGTCTTGATGGGTCACTGTTACTGATGACTCACACAGCTGCATCTCTGGCCTCGCCCTCTCTCCCCATTCAGACTTCATCACAGCTGCGTGCCGAGCATCTGTACTTTGATATCTATGACATCTAATAGGCATCTGATACTAACATATAAGACGAGTGAGTACCTGACTCCACCTCCCTCTGGGGTCTTAGTTTACGTTTCCCACCTCAATTACGGGTAATCACATCCTTATTATGGTTTATGCCAAAACTCTGGACTCAGTTTTACAACATGTGAATTATATCTCAGTGAAAAACAAACGAATAAACCCTGGAGTCACCATCATCAGCTTCTCCTTCAAAATTCCTGTCTCCTTGTTGGACAGTTTGAATGGAAGGCTCCATGAGTAGATACACAATAAGGCAAATGGAGCAATTTTAACAAATGTCGATATTGAGTGGCCCATGGGTATTCCCTGGGCAATTCTTTCCTCTTTTCTTAGGCTTGTGGAATTTCATAAACTTGGCCACTTCTCACTGCCTCTGTGGCCACTAAGTTGTTTCCTGTGTGATCATCATTGCCATCATCTCTTGTGTGATTCCTGCCATGGCCACTTCATTGCCTTCCTTTTTGCCTCACTTTTCCCTTTGTCTGTCTCTTCTTAACAAAGCAACCAAAGTATTTGTTAAGAATCATTCAGGTCAAGTAAATCCCCTGGGAAAAACCCGCTAATAGTATTCTGTCTCATTCAGAGTAATGGCCAAAGTCCTGACGGTGGCTTATGAGGCTGTCGTGTTCTGGCTTCCTGTTATCTCCCTGACTTCATCTGCTGCGCTCTCTCCTTGCTGTTTTTCAGACATGTTGGCCCCGTGTCCAACATGCCAGACTCAGCTTGTGCATATTCAGTTGGAGCACATGTATTTATTTAACACAGAGGATGTCAATGGGTATTGTGTAGAATAGGGCATGCTGGTCACTTTGGGAGCACAATGCCAGACAGAGCTTCCTTTATCACAGGACTTCACATAGATTCTACACTAATTATGTGAGTTATGAGAACCTAAGACAAGCAAAAGCAAGGCTTATCATGTAGAGAATTTCAACAGACACATTTTAGGAAATACTAATCTGGAATTTTTCATTAATTCATGCTTTTATTTGCTCAATAGGATTTTACTGGGCTCTCATTTTATGCCAGGTACCATTTTAAGAACTGGAAATGTAGCCAAGAGTATGAAAATGCTTCTTAACCCAAAGAGCTCATTGTGGGGGAGACAGGTAGATGAGCAGTTATAACAAGGAGGTATCTGTGGGAATATAAAAGTGGAGAACCTACCTAACTTTGGGTGGTAGCCACGGAAGGTTTTGTGGAGTTCATATCCAAGTTAATTTACTAAAGATGAATGAGTATTAGTCAGATGCAGGATTGGAGGGAAAGACATTGCAGGGGAAAGAAGCATAAATGACAAGAGCTAGAGGAGACAGAGAGTGAAGCGGATGTCAGGGGGACAGGTGATGACTCCACTCTTGGACATATCTGAATATATACAGTTGACAGGAAGAGTATGACTGGAGATCTGTTTTGGAAAGTCATCAGTCTCTTGAAACTCCACTTGATAAATGAAGCAATTAGAAACCAGGACCCAGGGAGAGAGGCCAGGATCAAGCATAGAATATCTATCACAGAGGTGGGAATAAAACCACCATTGTAAAATATCAAGAGAATCAAGGGAGAGGCAGTATTAAATGTTGTACAGGAGCAGGCTGGCTAAGGACTGGATGACGTTCTTGATGTCAGTTGGGGGTCAGGCAAGACCGCACTGGATAGTGAAAGTGGACACAGAGGCTTAGGCATTGAGAAGGGGCAGGAAAACGACAGCAAGATCATTTAGAAGAATGCTTTCTTTTGAAAATATCATCATCCGTATTTATATACTATTCTTCTCTTTCTGTTTGGCCTGATGCTGTAGATATGCAGAGAAGTGCCTGGTGTGCTGAAGGAACGCTTCCAGGATCCCTGTTCTGTTGCTCAGATGAGAATTGCTGGTGAGATACAGTATTTTCTTTCACAAAATTTTTTATAAACATAGCAGAATTTTATGATTATGAGCATTGTATGTGAATTAGGAAAACTTATTTAAAAACACAATGCAGTTATGACTTATTATTCTGCTTTCAATCATTTGAAAAGAATGTCTTCTCTAAACACAAGATGTATTTCACTGCCTAGTATGTGCAAGGCATTTCCTCTCATGGGAAATAAGACTTTTAGCCTTTCTTGAACATAGAACCTGAGCCCCCAAAAGCTTGCTGAAGGCGAGGGGAGAGGCAAGGTGAGGATGTTGGGGGAATAGTTTTCTAGGCACATGCAGCTTTTTAGCAAATCAATGGTAAGTCATTGTGTTAGCACGTTCTGGAGATGTGTAACTAGGCACTGATGATGACTGAAAACAAAAAGTTTGGATACCCCCGGGAGAAGGAGTTGGGGATTTGGAAGAGGTGTCCATTTCAGGGAGGCTGTTTGTGGACAAATGCTGATCACTTAGATAGGGGAATGAAGAGTGTTTTCTCACTATTCATTTCCTTCTCTTTGCTGAGACTAGAGTGCAGGCTACTGCCCCATAACCACTGTGACCTCTGCTAATTAATCACTGCTTTGCAAGCTCTCTGAACCACCTTGGCCGGCTCTCCTGCTGTTGAGTCACCAGGCAGAACCTCAAATGTGGTTAACCCTGTCTGCTTCCTGTGTGCCATCTGCTGCCTCTTCCCTTCCTCCTCTGTCCTCCTGCTCTTCCTCCTGCTCCTTCTACCCTTCCTCCTCCTCTCTTCTCACTACTCCCCCTCTTCTTTCTCCTGTTCCCCTTCTGGAGTCAGAAACTGATGAGTGACAAGACTTTTTTTTTCTTCTTTTTTTTGGAAGCTTGTTCCGGGCCAAGTTTGTATTCAGTTTTTAATTGTATTTCCCAATACCTTGAACAGGAAATACTTGGCACCTGCTTGGTTTTGTCGATCAAGATCCAGAACACTTGGATTAGCATTTGGGTCCTGCTGCTTTGTCACCTCAAGTTCAACTCCATAACCATAGAAAAGAGGCCTGATGCATTTTGCAAAAGCACATTAGGTTATTATTTAGAAGAATGCTTTCTCTTTTGAAAATATCATCATCCGTATTCATATACTATTCTCTTTCTGTTTGGCCTGATGCTGTAGATTTGCAGAGAAGTGCCAATGACTTACATCATTATCTAACATCATTATGGCAAAGGAGCGGGGAAAATTTGAATGCATATTTAAAAGTACAAAAAACACAGCATTGTAAATCAACTATGCTCCAATAAAAATTTAAAACTATATATCCAAACAATAAAAATAAAAAAGTACAAAAAGCTGCCAGCAATACTACACCTTCCATTAGGTGGGCAGTTTATTCTTCATAAGATATTCCTCCCTGAAGTGTGAAACCTGAAGCTAATTCCAGTGTGCTCTGTGCCTCCTATACAGTATTGTAATTCAGATTTTTATTATTCCTTTAAAAATTATATTAAAAAATAAAGTTAGCTGTTTCAAGGTGAACAATTCAAGGACATTCCACAGTGTTTTGCAGCCACTGTCTCTGTCTCATTTGAAAATATTTCCATCACTCCAGAGTAAAAACTCTTACTCAACAGTTTGTCCCCCTTCCCTTCTAGCCCCAACCCCTGGCAACCACAGATCTGTGTTCTGTCTCGACGGATTTATCTGCTCTGGATTCTTTCACCTGTGTATTGGCTTTGAGGTCTATACATGCTAGGTTCTTGCTGACTGCACTCAGGTGGGCACTCAGCACTGAAGACCAACTCACTGCACTTTCTTCTGAGTGCCCCTTGCTCATTTCTCTACTAATGACCTCATCTCATTTTTAAAAACCAAAGTACTGTTTGTTCAATGAGGTCTTCTTTTTCCCATCACAGACTCCCTCCATCTGCCTTCCTGTGTACCCACAAACTACATGCTTTCTTCCTATTCAGTGGAAGAGTTATCTCCATTTCGAAGACCACCTCCTCATCCACTTGTGCTACAGATCACATCTTCTCTTGAGTTTAACTGATCCTCTTTGTCTCCTCTCTACTGGATCATTCTTATTAGCATACATCTTGATGCTTGTAGTTCTGCTGTTGTTGCTTCTCAGTTGCTTCAGTCGTGTCGACTCCGTGCGACCCCATAGACGGCAGCCAACCAGGCTCACCCATCCCTGGGATTCTCCAGGCAAGAATACTGGAGTGGGTTGCCATCTCCTCCTCCAATGCATGAAAGTGAAGTTGCTCAGTTGCGTCCAATTCTTCGCGACCCCATGGACTGCAGCCCACCAGGCTCCTCCGCCCATGGGATTTTCCAGGCAAGAACACCGGAGTGGGGTGCCATTGCCTTCTCCGTTTGTAGTGCTAGTATAGTCATTTAAACTGATGTATAGTATTTCGTGGCATGGGTATACCTTAATCCTCAGAGCTTTCTTCTCTAGCTTTGTTCACCAGGCCCGTGACTTTAGACACTTTATAACTTTAGGTAATTTGGCCAGTTCTTAGGCCAGTGTGCTTGGCATCACCCTCGACTCTTCTCTGGGTTTCAAATCCAATCCATTGCCACCTTGTGCCAGTCCCCTGGCCCATGCCAACTACTTCCCTGCTCTTAAACTATTTATCTTTCATATAGATTGTTGGAATATTCTCCTAAATTACTGTTTGGATTCTATTCTGATCTTACCCCTCATCGATTATTCTGATAGCAACCAAGCAATAGCTCTAGAAAACAAGTTTGATGTGTTATTCCTTTGATTTCAGTCTTTTAATCACTTCCACCATACATAAGTGATTTCTGCTCCCTTACCATGGTCCAGAAGACCATGTATGATCTGTCTGCTACCTATCTCTGTAATCCCATTCCTTACCACTTTTCCTTTGTTCATTCTCCTTCAGACATACTGGTCTTCTTGCTGTTTCTAATATGTCAAAAACATTTTCATTTATGGCCCTTGGGCTTGCTATTTCTTCTTTCTTTCTTATCCACATGTCCTTCCTTCAGTTATTACATGTTTCACATACTCACTTCACTTAGTTCTCATATATTCCCTTTTTAGATGGGTCTTTCCTGACCTGAGCACCATAACTCAGTTACATCCTCTCTCCAAGATCCATCCTGTCTCTCTCCAGCTTCTTGCATTGGATTTACTGTATGTCATATATCCATCCCTAGTGGCTCAGATGGTGAAGAATCTTCCTACAGTGAGCGAGAACCAGGTTTGATCCCTGGGTCAGGAAGATCCTCTGGAGAAGGGAATGGCAACCCACTCCACTATTCTTGCCTGGAGAATTCCATGAACAGAGAAGCCTGGTAGACTACAGTCCATGGGAACGCGAAGAGTCGGACATGAATGAGCAGCTAACATTTTCACTTTCATATATCCATCCACTCCCACCAGAATGCAACCTCCACGAGGTCAAGGCCTTTGTCTTGAAGTGAAGTGAAGTCAAGTCACTCAGTCGTGTCCGACTCTTTGCGATCCTGTAGACTGTAGCCTACCACGCTCCTCTGTCCATGGGATTTTCCAGGCAAGAGTACTGGAGTGAGTTGCCATTTCCTTCTCCAGAGGATCTTCCCGACCCAGGGATTGAACCTGGGTCTCCTGCATTGTAGGCAGATGCTTTGCTGTCTGAGCCACCAGGGAAGTCTTACACATTCCCATACCTGTAGCATCTAGTCAAGTGCCTTGCATATAGTAGGTTCTTAATAGATGTCGATGAAGCAATGGATAGATAATGTAGGTTGTTTTCAGTTTTTTAAAACTACAAAAAGTAACAGTGAGGATCAGGCAGAATGATGGGTGAGTTATTCTCCAGGGTATATCATGGTGAATTACTGGGGTGACCATGGTGAATACTGGCAACTTTACTTCACTAACTGAAGTCTAGACTAGTTGTTCCAGATTACCTATCTACCCACTGAATATGAACCTTTCCACTCACTGTTCTACATTGTTCTCAGCACTCCAACATTTTATCCCCAGAACTCCTGTATGTTTTTAAAAATTATTGAATACCCCCTTTTGTTTGTGTGTTATGTTTATCAGTGTTTATCTAATTAGAAAGTAAAACTAAGAAATTTCAAAGATTATTTGTTTGTTAATTTGTTCAAAAGACAATAGTAAAAATACATTCTGTCGATAAAATATTTTATAAGATATTAACATAAGAAAGTGTATCTTCCAAAACAGAAAAAATCAGAAAAGTGACAGCATTACATTTTTGAAAATCTTTGAATTTCTGGCATAAGTGAAGAAACTTGGGATTCTTGTATCAGCTTCTGCATTTGTTCAGTTGTGATATCATATATCTTGTAGCCTTGGGTAAAATGAGACTTTACATTTGAGAAAGAGTGAGCAGGAAGAGGCAAATAACTTATGATGATGATGCTTATGGTTTAGGCATCCACATTCCTTGGAAGGATCTCTCAGGACCCAGAGATCCCCAGACATCACATTTGGAACATGTGACCTGTGGAGATAGGGTGCTTGATTTTAATTTGTGTTTCTTCAGTTACCTGTGAGCTTGAGCCTTTAAAAAGTATGTTTATTGTCTTTCTTACTTCCTCTTCTGTGGATTGTTGGTTGATGTCTTTTGAGTTTAAAAAATACTTAAGTTACTAATTCCTTGTCTGGAATGTGCATTGCAAATGATGAGTAAGTGAGTGAAAGTTGCTCAGTAGTGTCCAACTCTTGGCGACCCCTTGTGACTCCATTGACTATACAGTTCGTGAAATTCTTCAGGCCAGAATACTGGAGTGGATAGGCTTTCCCTTCTCCAGGGGGCTCTTTCCAACCCAGGGATCAAACCCAGGTCTCCTGCATTGCAGGCAATTCTTTACCAGCTGAGCCACAGGGGAAGCCCAAGAATATTGGAGTGGGTAGCCTATCCCTTCTCCAGCAGATCTTCCCGACCCAGGAATCAAACCAGGGTCTGCTTGCATTGCAGGTGGATTCTTTACCAACTGAGCTATCAGGGAAGTCCTACCTTCTCCCTTAATCTGTGGCTTAAAAAATTTTTGTTTGTGGTACTAGTTTCATAATTCTTAAACATTAGTGATCTATTAATAGCTTTCTTTTTTTGTGATTTATTTTAGAGCTCCTTTAGTCCTCTGAAATCATAAAGATATTCTTCTATATTTTACAATTTTAGTTTTCATATTCAGGTCCTTAATTCCACACAGAATTAGCTTTCCTAAGGTGCACATGAGATCAAAATCTGTCCTATTACCTTCCAACTGCAGCCATGGGTCACAACATTTCCCAGCATCACTTATTGACCGGTGAATTCTTCTTCACTGATCTACAGTGTAGTCTTTGCCAAGGTCAGGTTTCTCTGCCACCTGTGCACTGTGGTTCTTCTCTTCTCGTGGTCTATTTGAATGTTTGGATCTATAATACTCAAAGTTAATCACTCATTATTAGCTGAGAAATACAACTAAATATCTGGTAGGGCATAACCCTCTATCCAAAAAAAATTGTTTTGACTGTTCTTGACCCTTTTCTTTCCAAATTAATTTTAAAATCAGAGTTCGAATATATAATCTTGTCAAGTTACAAACCTGTTGGGACTTTTCTAAACATTTCCAGCTTTTAAGGAAAAAGACTTGGCAATTAGTAGTAAATACATTAAATGTTTTCATGTTTTTTACTCCAGTGATTCTGTTTTGGGAATTATCATCTACTAAGATGGCAATCAGAAATGTAAAGATACAAAATTATAAAGAAATGTAAAGATACAAAAAGATGCATCTTATAAGTTCTTATTTTCTAGTTTTGTTGCTTTGTTTTTGCAAGTTCTTTTTTTAAAATTCAACAAATATTTATTGGACATCTACTATGTGCCAGGTATAGTTCTAACTGTCAGGGATTCATCAGTAAATACACATAAATGAATGAAATACATGGTTATGTTAGAAGAGAAGCAGAGATGTGTAAGAGAGACTGTGCCACTGAGTTGGCTCTGGGACACATGAAGAAATGAGGTGTGCTGAGAGAATATTGAGATTTTAAAAAGAGCGGCATGAGACCTAATTTAGAAGATGACAAGTAAGCAAAGACTAAGAGAAAAATCACTTTTGTTGAATTTCTTTAATATTCCTTAATATTAAGAGTATTATTATTTTTTCTTTTTTTAATGGTGTAGGCTTTTTATTAATATTTTTTTAATGTTCTCTGACTTTCAGTGTTGTGATAAAAATTTGAAAGTATCCCTGATAGATATAATTGTACCTGTGTTAAGTTCTTTTTTTTTAAAATATGTTTATTTATTTTAATTAGAGGTTAATTACTTTACAATATTGTATTAGTTTTCCCATACATCAACATGAATGTGTTAAGTTCTGTTGATAATACCTTACTTGAAAACTGACAAATATTAAACACCTAGGTATAAAAAGTTTGTTTTAAAGCTTTCAGAGTAATGATTTTTGAGCTCTTTTTGTTCTTTCGAAAAACAAAGAGTTAATAGTATTAGTAACCAGTCTATAATGCTGTTAATTAAATTTATTGATGGGAGGGATCCTGGTTTATCAAGCTTTTCTCTGAACTTGGAATATTATATCTAAACATTTACATATGGCTGATAAGCCCGTACATATGGACAGAAGCAAAGTAATCACATACACAGTTTAGGTCAAAACTTGACTATTTAGGGAAAGAAAGGGTTAATCTAGATTATCTGAATTGACTTTGATGGATGACCAGAAAATATCTTGATTTTCAGATCCCTTAGAGCCATGAATGGAAGCTAAAGATTTTAATGTATTTACTGATTTCTTTTGATTGGTAGTGGCTCTATGGAATGTTGTGTTGAGAAGGTACATCTTAAGTCATTGAGAAAAAATGTAATTGTTAGAAATGTCTGTGATGCAAAGAAAGAGGACAGACAGCCCTTGTGCCAAGTATTCATCAGCTTTGACCCACATTGGCAGAGTTAGCTTATGTGCCACATCAAGTCTGTGGACCCAGCATGTCAAGGTTTTGTAAAAACAAAACCAAAGGCTTGTGCTTCCTGTGCTTATAGAATCTGTACTGAAAACCAGTGAGCAGGAATGGACTGAGTCAATAGTCTAAAAGCTTCAGTCACAGAGAAGAAAGACTGAAGTCTCCGTCTCTAAGTGTGTGTCATAAGTCTAAGTGGAAAATGTGGCCGGTGGGCAGCCCAAAATGACATTCTTGTGTTAGAACCTGTGCAGATCAAGAAAGGCAACTAAAAACAGGAATATTCAGGACCTATCCATTAAGTGAACCGAGTGGAATTCTGCCAGCAGGTGTTTCCTGGTCATAGTGCCACTTTTCGTGAGGTGCTTACATCCTCCACCCTTCTTTGTTGCCTGTGGGAGGCTGTGCTCAGCATCTGGCACTAAGAGAAACATTAGAATTGCAGTCTTTTTTTAGCTTATTCTCACTAACTTTGAGTTTCATACCCTATTACTTTGCATCTTCAAACCTACTTTTTTCCCTCAGTTTGATTGAGAAATAACTGACATATATCACTGTGTAAGTTTGAGGTGTATAGCATGATGGTCCGATTTACATGTATTGTGAAATGATTATCATAAATGGGCCATCTTCTCATATCAACGTAATTAACAAAAGAAAAGAGAAAAAATTTTTCTTCTTATGGGGAGACCTCATAGTATTTACTCTCTTAACTTTTCTGTATCTCATACAGCACGGTTAACTATAGCCTTCGTGTTGTATATTACATCCCTAGTATTTATCTTGTAACTGGATGTTTGTACCTTTTGACCACCTTTTCTTATTTCCCCTCCCTCTTCCCCTTCACTTCTGGTAACCACAGGTCTGATTGTCTCTTTTCCTATGAATTTTTTTTTTTCCTCGTTTGGATACCACATATAAGTGAGATCATACAGTATTTGTCTTTAGCTGACTTACTTACTCAGCGTAATACCTTCAAGGTCCATCCATCTTGTCTCAAATGATAGAATTTTTCTCACTTTTTTGTGTTTGCAAGTACTCTTTCCTGTTCTGTGTATGTTGTCTTTTCACTTTGTTGTGTTGATGGTTTCTTCTGCTCTGTAGAAGCTTTGTAGTTTGATGGTAGTCCCACTTGTTCAGTTTTGATTTTGTTGCTTATGCTTTGTATTCTTCAGATATTATATTCAAAGAGTCAATACCATGATCTGTGTCAAGGAGCTTTATTTCCTATGTTTTCTTCTAGGAGTTTCATAATTGCAGGTCTTACATTTAAGTCTTTTGTAAGTGGTGTAAGGCATTTACTCTTTTACATGTGAATGTCCAATCATCTTAGCATCGTGTATTGAAAAGACTATCTTTTCTCCATTGCATATTCTTGGCTCCCTTGTCAATTATTAGTTGGCTGTATCTGCAAATCTTTTTTAAAGTAAAAGTTTAAGAGGAGTCTAAGTATTTAGCCATAAGAAAAAGGGTAACTAAAAGTTAGTGACTATGAATAAATATGGTTACCTAGGTATTCACAATGATGTTTATTAAAATGACTAATACTCATGTTATAAAGTTAAGAAAAAAAAGGATGGAAAATTACAAATAAATTGGCTTTATAATTAAAGCAAAAACTTCTTGACAAAATAAAATAACACTCCTAATTTTCTCATGGTTGATGTATTTTTTACAATTTTCTCTTAGTTACTGTTAGTTGCTTTTGAGTTATTGCTTCCCTCGAATAGGCTGTGTGCATGCTGGCTCACTTCAGTTGTGTCCGACTCTGCGGCCCTGTGGACCGTAGCCCACCAGGCTCCTCTGTCCATGGGATTCTCTAGGCAAGAATGCTGGAGTGGGTTGCCATGCCCTCCTCCAGGGGATCTTCTCAACCCAGGGATTGAACCTGCTTTTTTTTTTTTTTGTCTCCTGCATTGGCAGGTGGGTTCTTTACCATTAGTGCCACCTAGGAAGCCCAAAATACGGTGAGACTGCCTTTAATTAGCTTTATTGCAACCATAAGGCTTATAGATATTTCAGGAAGTAACATTGCCATTTCAGTATTAAAAAAGAAAAACCGAGGGAGGGTATGTATGTGTACTTATCGCTGATTCTTGTTGTGTGGCAGAAACCAACACAACATTGTAAAGCAGTTATCCTCCATTAAAGGAAAAAAAAAAACCTCTTTCAATCATTTTACTTACTTAAACTAAAATTTACATAAATACACATATACA
This sequence comes from Oryx dammah, assembly GCF_014754425.2. NCBI lineage: Eukaryota > Metazoa > Chordata > Mammalia > Artiodactyla > Bovidae > Oryx > Oryx dammah. Next base: position 68,934,422 of record NW_024070188.1, read on the forward strand.
TACATCTCCATTATATCACCAATATCAGAATATCCTGCTGTGTTATTAACACTTTGCTTCATTTTTAATTTCAGCTCATCCCAGTGTCCAAAAGGTGGTGCTAGCATCATCTGCATCAGATATTCCTGTCCCATCTCCTCGTACTTCAGAAATTTCAGTTCCTGCTGATCTGGATAAGACGATAACAGAGCTAGCCGACTGGCTGGTATTGATCGACCAGATGCTGAAGTCCAACATTGTCACTGTCGGGGATGTAGAAGAGATCAATAAGACAATTTCGCGAATGAAAGTAGGTACCTAGTGTAAAGGTTTGTCATGGAAACACCACAGCACAGGAGTAGACAAGATCTGTTTGGATCGCTTCTGTTTATCTTAAGCTGTGCGAGAATGAGCTTCAAAAAATTCTTTTTTTTTTTTTAAGTGTTTCTTTCCCATTTAATCTGCCGTGTTTTCATCCCACTGAATTCTTAACTCACATAAATCATTTAAGCAACACTTCCTTAGGAACAGGAAGGCCACTGAAAGATGCCAGGATGCTTTCAACCAAATTTTCCATCATCTGTCCGACTTGCTTGATGAGTTGCACTTCCACTGTGAGGTGTCAGAGTGATGTTCTTCAACTCCAACAAAGGATGATCTCTGGGCAGGGACTCTGGGTACATCACATCCAACACTGCTGCCTTAATGAGCCGGGTCTGAAGGGCTTCCACCAGGGCGTCTTGATCAACTAGTAGACCTCTGCCGATGCTGATGAGGATCACGGTGGGCTTCATTAACCTCAGTTCCTGCCTCCTGATCAGGCCCTGGGTCTGGGGCGTCAGGCTCACAGCCAGCATCACAAAGTCCGACCGCTGAAGCAGGTCACCCAGCCTCTCACAGTACATGGCCCCAACAGCGTCCTTCTCCTCCAAATTTCAGTACTCTTCTGTTAATAAACCGCTTTGGGGGCTTCCCTGGTGGCTCAGATGGTAAAGCATCTGCCTGCAATGAGGGAGATCCGGGTTTGATCCCTGGGTCGGGAAGATCCCCTAGAGAAGGAAATGGCAACTCACTCCAGTATTCTTGCCTGGAAAATTCCATAGACGGAGGAGCCTGGTAAGCTACAGTCCATGCGGTTGCAAAGAGTCGGACGTGACTGAGCGATGTCATTTCACTTTCACAAGGAAAGCAACTGTGCTTGTGTCTGAAAAGCAGATGCAAAATGATTAATTAGGGGACTGTGTGGGAGCGAATGGCGACGAGCCCTTCCTCAGTGAAGTTATCGCCTCCGTCCACTCCTGGGTCCCGGTGGCACTGCAGAAGCTCAGATGCCAATGCACTGACTGGAGAGGCAGTAGGTCTGAAGCAGCCTGGCCCTACCGGGTTGCCTCCAAGACGCTCATGACATGGACCACCCTTCCGCCCCCAGCCCCTCCGAGCAGAGTCCACGTTCCTCTTAAAAGTTCTCGATCTTTCAGCCATTCTGGCTAGGTCTGATGAATAAAGCTTTTCTTGCATTTGTGTTGTTTTGGTTAAGAATGTGAGCTGAAGACTCTGTTTTTACGAGCTAAAACTGATATCCTAAATCTGGCGGTATCAGTATAAATGTAAACTGGTGTTAATTTAGTCCCTAGGGTCAAATAGGCATTTGTTGAAGTGCCTTTTCAACCTATATTTCATAATGAGCTTATTTAATTGTTGACATCATCAGTGAGGCTCTCCTGACTATAATTTTATTTCTATACATATGCCATTTGATATCAGTTTTAAAGTTCTTTCTCCATATTCAGTGTATTTTTGGTCCTGGGCTATATGTTGTCTAGGGATGCTGAAAAGAATATATCAGATAGAAACTAAGAATGAACTATGAAAAATAATAATATAATAGCAGCTATTACTAACTCTTATTAAGTGCTTAGTGTGTGCTAGATGTCTTTCTAAGTATTTAGCATGTATTATCTCATTCACTTTAACAATCTTGTGAAGTAGGTACCAGTTTTATCCCCATATTAAAGATATATGTGACCAGGCACAGTCTAATAAAAGCCACTGGGCAGGTACAGGCCGTGTGGTAGAGGAGCCAGGATAAAGAAGGGGTTACATCCACAGTGAAGGAATGCAGGCTATGTGGAAATTTTGATGCTCAGAGACAAAATAAATGACATTCCTGGTATAGGGACCAGGGAGAATAAAGATTTGAGGTGGGGAGCATGAGGGATGGTTCAATAGTTGTGCAATAAGGAGGTGTAGTGGGAAGTCAGTGAAGTCAAATCAAGTCCACCTTCTGGAGGAGCTTGTGGACTAAGCAAAGCTCTTTGGACTTTTAGTCTGTAAGCAATCGGTAAGCATCTTTTCTTCCCTTTTTAAAACTGTGGCTGGAGACTGATCATAAGAATGTTCTGCTTGAGTAAGAAGACTGGGAATAGTGCAAGAGATGCTTAAAACAAGGAGAAAAGCCCTTTCTGAGTGGCTGAGATGATGTCATTGCAATTAGTGGAAATCAGGAACAGAAGAGATGGAATGTGGATAAGGGTTTGATTGATTTAGTTTCAGATACGTTGTGTTAACAGGTCCTTATGCCACTTGCAAGGAAATGATCAGCATTCATTGAACTGTCTCTGTGTGATTCAGGATTAGAGCTTGTGTATGAGCCATTTAGAAATAATACTTGACACTATAGGAATAATTGAAATCTGAAAAGTTAGGGAATTCACAGAGGAAGAGCTGTGGATTCTCTTTGGAAGTTGTATATTTTAATCTTTATGGCTATGTGTGAGTTCTATGCTTAAAACACACCATTTTCCTAATATTGCTAATGTTTCCCTCCTAAGAAACTCAAACTTTCTCAAGCAGCAGTCTTTTATGTCTGTGCTGTGCTGTGCTTAATCACTCAGTTGTGTCCCACTCTTTGTGTTTAGGGTTATTTAATTTGCAGTTCTTCTAGTTCGAATTTTTCTAACCCCTCATCTCCACCCTATAGGTGCCATTAGTTTATGTTCATTTCTGTTGTAGGACAGATGTGCAGAGCATCGGTTGCAGAAATCACTGCTAATGTTTTTGGTTTTTGGTTGCACTAAGTCTTTGTCGCAGGGCGTGGGTTTCTCTAGTTGTGACACACAGACTCAGTAGTTGCCGCCTGCGGGCTTAGTTGCTCCAAGGCATGTGGGATCTTAGTTCCTAGAGCAGTGACTGAACCTGAATCCCTTGCACTGGGAGGTGGATTCTTAACCAGAGACCACCAGGGAAGTCCTCTTGCTGATGTTTTGAACATACTTTTTAGATTTCAAAGGGATTTTCTTCATTTAATCTCCTCAGACTTGATATAGCTGAACTGCAAGTGTTTTTATTATTTCTTTTTGTGGAAACAAGAGAGGTAAAATACCTTGCCTGGTGATCCAGATAAGTGGGAGAGCCAAGATTCGAACCTGGGGCCTCTGACTCCAGAGCCTGTACTTTCTCCTCTATAGCACTGATGCCTCACTGCTCCTTTCCTGAGGAAAACAACAGCTTGGATGGCAGCACACCAGTTATGCTTTGTTAGTGTTTTTATCGTACGGCTCATTAACCTATCTTAACGATCATTTTGTCTTGACAGATCACAAAGGCTGACTTAGAACAGCGCCATCCTCAGCTTGATTATGTCTTTACATTGGCACAGAATCTGAAAAATAAAGCTTCCAGTTCAGATGTGAGAACAGCAATCACTGAAAAATGTAAGATTTAAAAAATAAAATTAAACATCATCACTCACTTTCCTTGAAAATGGTAACATGCGCATTTTTGAAGATTATTCAGCCAGAAATTAACATTATTTGATAATTTAATATTTGATAATCTCTATTAATGAAATAGCTTTCCCTTGTTTTTTTTTATTTTTTGTGAAGATTGTCATAATTCCCTTATGAATTCCTTAAACTATGAACAGCATTACTTTTTAAGTGATTAGTAATACATTGAAGGTTTTTTTTTTTTTTTCATTTAGGTTAGAATTTCTTTTAAAGAAACCAAAAAGACAAAAGTTAGAGAAACCCATAGGAATGCAAATCCATTCAATTCATTCCAAAAATATGTGTTAAGTAGCTACTGTATACCTGTGTATCTGGCTCTAATTTGAGAATACTTTAGTTAAATACAACATGAAACAAAAATTAAATACAACTCAGCAGCAACAACGTTCCCTGTTTCAAATTGGCTTTTTGGCCTACAGGCATCTGTTAAATCTGTATGACATACAAAACAGTCAGGATTCTTAAGAATGTCATGTAGAGACAGTCACTGTCCATTTGCATCGTTCCCTTCCTCTCTGTAGCCCTCAGCACTGTCTGTAGCTGTTCTGAACAATATCTGTTCTTTATAACGTCCTGACATTTCCTAGTCTTCTTACCTTTATTCACATTATGTTTTCTTCTTCTTGGCCTTCTCTCCCCAGGTGAAATTCTACTCAGCAGATAAAGTGTCACCCACTCTGCGAAGTCTTTCCCACCCTCTTTTAGTCCCTGGTGAACTGTATTTTCTATCTTTAGTCCCTGCTATGGCCTTTCCCCCCTATAATTTCATTGTAGATTTCACTATTCATTCTCTCTCCCTTCTATAAGTTGTGAATATTCACCTCTTTGGCCCCAAGATTTCCCACACTGCCCAGTACCAATTAGGAACTTAACAAATATTTGTGGCAGAATATGAACTGGAAAGTATTTTATTACCTTGGCTAATATTTCTCAAGGAAAGTCAACTGTTCCCCCTATTAAACATGTTTTGATTTCAACATGAATGTGGCACCAGCAAAGTATAAGAGATGAGTTAGCAGAGAACTTTTAGTGTCTCACACTGTTGGTTTGTTTTTGCCAAGTGAGCCATTTTATTTCTTTTTAAATTAATTGATAGATTGTGTGTGTGTGTTCAGTTATGTCTGATTCTTACAACCCCATGGACTTGTAGCCCGCCAGGCTTTTCTGTCCAAGGGGTTCTCCAGGCAGGAAGGGTTGCCATTTGCTCCTCCAGGGGATCTTCCTGACCCATGGATTGAACCCAGTAGGAGGGTTCTTTACCACTAGTGCCACCTGGGAAGTCTCTTCTTTTTTGTAACTCCCTCTTAAAAATAGAAGAGAAATGAAAGTAGGAGAGAGAAAAGGAGAAGAGAAAGGGACCGAAAAAGAAAATCAAAGAAAGGAAAATAAAAAGAGTAAAAAAAAGGGAGAGGAAAAGAGTCAATATAGATTTTTTATAATAGAAACTGTTGATACATAGAACTTGAATCTCATTTACTTTTAGTGCTTCTCTTAAATATATAAAAACACTTCCTTTTAGAGAGGTTTCATGCTACAGAAAAACAAATGTGAAAAGAACTCTTAAATAGTTTGTTTTCTCTTAAAATCAATGCTACATTAGAGCATTTCCTTAGAGGATGACAAGTGACTGTATCTGTGGTCATAAGATTATATCATAAAGTACTGTCAAAAGTACTGTCACCTCCCTTCTTCAGACCAGGTTCTGTAAATATAAACTAGGTAAGAATTAATTTTTTAAATAATTTTTTGTTTATCAGTTTAAAATAATAAATATCTTTATTGTGAGATACTTTAATGCAATCAGAATAGAGTTTAATTCAACATTTTTTTCATCAAGGATGATTTCAAAAATGTATCAGTCATATAGTGTGGCAGACATAATAAAATTCCTTTAAAATGTATGTACCATTTGGCTACCTTTCTCTTTTCCATATGTGACCTTATTTATGATGAATTTGGTGTCATGTATATTTTCCTTTTCCTAATGGCTGCTTTCTGGGATCTTTTTTTTTTTTAAATGTAATGCCTCCTCCAGTGGAAAAGGTCAAGAACCAGTGGGATAACACCCAGCACGGTGTGGAGTTAAGACGGCAGCAGCTGGAGGACATGATTGTTGACAGTCTCCAGTGGGATGACCACAGGGAGGAGACGGAGGAGCTCATGAGAAAGTATGAGGCTCGCCTCTACATTCTTCAGCAGGCTCGAAGGGATCCCCTTGTCAAACAGATTTCTGATAATCAAGTAAGTAAGGCTCATTAGTTACTTTCTGGCATTACCAATTTGTGGGATATGCTTTTTTAGTCTATTGTTAACCAGAATTTTTAGGACCCTTGTCATAAAGTTTTCCCAAGGGCTTAGAATGTACATTGAAATTTATATAAAGAATTTGACCAGGAAGGTTTTTTTGGAAAATTCCTAGAGTAATAACGAGTAGAAATGTACTTGTATCCCAGAATTACAGCTCACTGATTCTTTGCAGATGGAACACACCCATGAACCAGCATCTAGAAAGAAAACGCCTTCAGAATCCCAGGAATCCTCCTTTTACTCCCTTCTGTAATTATGTTGAAGGTCATTTTTATTTTTGAAATCTCCCAAAATTTTCATGAGGGCTAATGTAGTGAACTCCAGGAGTTGGTGATGGACAGGGAGGCCTGGTGTGCTGCGATTCATGGGGTGACAAAGAGTCAGACACGACTGAGCGACTGAACTGAACTGAATTGAACTGAATGTAGTGAACAAGGGCTTCCCTAGTGATGCTAGTGGTAAAGAACCCTCCTTCCAATGCAGGAGACTTAACAGATGTGGGTTTGATCCCTGGATCAGGAAGATCTCCTGGAGGAGGGCATGGCAGCCCACTCCTCTCATGCCTGGGGAATCCCAAGGACGGAAGAGCCTGGCAGGCTACAGTCCAGAGGGTCACAAAGAGTCAGACATGACTGAAGAGACTTAGCAGACATGTAGTGAACAAATCAAGTATTAAGTTTAGTTTAATACCTTTATAACCAAACTGTTTTATCAATATCATCAGAGCAAGTACCTTTTTATGATTAGTTTGACTGTAGAGTTAATGATATTGAATACTTATGGTACTTCAAAGTGCTACTTTAAATCTCTCTACAATCATAAAGAATATTCTTGAATTGGAGGTTATGGTTGTTAGGTTATATTTTGGTGTAACATTGATTTGCCCTTCAGATAGCCTAGATGAAGGTGTATGCTTGTGAAGGATATAATATAGAATATATGGGGAGCAAAATCTGAAACAGGACAGCATGTTTTTATTCTTCAGACCTGTAGACTTATCATGATTGCTATTTAAAAATCAACTGGCCAGTATCCTGGTTTTCCAGATCATTCTCTGTCTATGCTATCTGCTATGCTATCACTATCATTCGCTATGCTATCTGCTGATTTGTTTTAACCAAATGACTCAAAAAATAATAATCAGCAAAGCCGTTCAACTCTTAACCAGAGGAATACAATTGAAAGCGATATCAATGTTTCAATCATTATATTCAGAATATTCTTTTCTAATTAACAGCATTAGCATGAAAAGGGAAAAAGATATGACACTGAAAGATGAACTCCCCAGTTTGGTAGGTGCCCAATGTGCTATTGGAGAAGAGTGGAGAAACAACTCCAGAAAGAATGAACTGATGGAGCCAAAGTGAAAACAGTGCCCAATTATTCATGTGACTGGTGATGGAAGTAAAGTAAAGTGCTGTAAAGAACAGTATTGCATAGGAACCTAAAATGTTAGGTCCATGAATCAAGGTAAATTGGAAGTCGTGAAAAAGGAGATAGCAACAGTGAACATTGACATTTTAGGAATCAGTGAACTAAAGTGGACTGGAATGGGTGAACTTCATTTAGATGATACTCATATCTACTACTTTGGGCAAGAATTCCTTAGAAGAAATGAAGTAGCCATCATAGTCAACAAGAGTCTGAAATGCAGTGCTTGGGTGCAATCTCGAAAATGACAGAATGATCTCTGTTCGTTTCCAAGGCAAACAATGCAATATCACAGTAATCCAAGTCTGTGCCCCAACCAGTATTGCTGAAGTAGTGAATTTGAACAGCTTTATGAAGACCTATAAGAACTTCTAGAATTAACATACAAAAAGGATGTCCTTTTCATCACAGGGGACTGGAATGCAAAAGTAGGAAGTCAAAGAGATACCTGGAGTAACAGGCAAGTTTGGCCTTGGAGTACAAAACAAAGCAGGGCAAAGACTCACAGAGTTTTGCAAGAGAATGCACTGGTCATAGCAAACACCTCTTCCAACAACACAAGAGATTACTGTACACATGGACATCACCAGATGGTTGACACCTAAATCAGATTGATGATATTCTTTGCAGCCAAAGATGGAGAAGCTCTGTACGTCAGAAAAACAAGACTGGGAGCTGACTATGGATCAGATCATGAACTCCTTATTGCCAAATTCAGACTTAAGTTGAAGAAAGTAGGGAAAACCACTAGACCATTGAGTTCTGACCTAAATCAAATCCCTTAAGATTAAACAGTGAAAGTGACAGATTCAAGGGATTAGATCTGATTGACAGAGTGCCTGAAGAACTATGGACAGAGGTTGGTGACATTGTACAGGAGGCAATGATCAAGACCATCCCTAAGAAAAAGAAATGCAAAAAGGCAAAATGGTTGTCTGAGGAGATCTTACAAATAGCTGAGAAAAGAAATGAAGCAAAAGGCAAAGGAGAAAAGGAAAGATATATCCATCTGAATGCAGAGTTCCAAAGAATAGCAAGGAGAGATAATAAAGCCTTCCTCAGTGAACAATGCAAAGAAATAGAGGAAAACAATAGAATAGGAAAGACTAGAGATCTCTTCAAGAAAATTAGAGATACCAAGGGAACATTTCATGCAAAGATGAGCAAAATAAAGGACAGAAATGGTATGGACATAACAGAAGCAGAAGATATTAAGAAGAGGTGGCAAGAATACACCGAAGAACTATACAAAAAAGATCTTCATAACCCAAATAATCATGATGGTGTGATCACTCACCTAGAGCCAGACATCTTGAAATGTGAAGTCACATGGTCCTTAGGAAGCATCACTACAAACAAAAACTAGTGGAGGTGATGGAATTCCAGTTGAGCTCTTTCAAATCCTGAAAGATGATGCTGTGAAAGTGCTGCACTCAATATGCGAACAAATTTGGAAAACTCAGCAGTGGCCACAGGACTAGAAAAGGTCAGTTTTCATTCCAATCCCAAAGAAAGGCAGTGCCAAAGAATGCTCAAACAACCGCACAATTGCACTCATCTCACGCTAGCAAAGTAATGCTCAAAATTCTCCAAGCCAGGCTTCAACAACTTCCAGATGTTCAAGTTGGATATAGAAAAGGCAGAGGAATCCGAGATCAAATTGCCAACATTCATTTGATCATCGAAAAAGGAAGAGAGTTCCAGAAAAACATCTATTTCTGCTTTATTGACTATGCCAAAGCCTTTGACTGTGTGGATCCCATTGAACCGTGGAAAATTCTGAAAGAGATGGGAATATCAGACCCTTTACCTGCCTCCTAAAGCAACAGTTAGAACTGGAGATGAAGCAACAGACTGGTTCCAAATCAGGAAAGGAGTACATCGAGGCTGAGTATTGTCATCCTGCTTATTTAACTCATTTACAGAGTACATCATGAGAAATGCTGGGCTGGACAGAGCACAAGCTGGAATCAAGATTGCTGGGAGAGATATCAATAACTTCAGATATGCAGATGACATCACCCTTATGGCATAAAGCTAAGAAGAGCTAAAGAGCCTCTTGATGAAAGTGAAAGAGGAGAGTGAAAAAGCTGTCTTATAACTCAGCATTCAAAAAATGAAGATCATGGTATCCAGTCCCATCACTTCATTGCAAATAGATGGAAAACAATGGAAACAGTGAGAGATTTTATTTTCTTGGGCTCCAAAATCACTGCTGACAGTGATTGCAGCCATGAAATTAAAAGATGCTTCCTCTTTGGGAGAAAAGCTATGACCAACCTAGACAGCATATTAAAAAGCAGAGACATTACTTTGTCAACAAAGGTCCATCTAGTCAAAGCTATGGTTTTTCCAGTAGTCATGTATGGATATGAGAGTTGGACCGTAAAGAAAGCTGAGTACCTAAGAACTGATGCTTTTGAACTGTGCTGTTGGAGAAGATTCTTGAGAGTCCCTTGAATTGCAAGGAACTCATACCAATCAATTGTAAGGGAAATGGTCCTGACTGTTCATTGGAAGGACTGATGCTGAAGCTGAAACTCCAATACTTTGGCCACCTGATGTGAAAAACTGACTCCTTGGAAAAGACCCTGATGCTGGGAAAGATTGAAGGCAGGAAGAGAAAGGGATGACAGAGAATGAAATGGTTGGATTGCATCACTGACTCTATGGACATGAGTTTGAGCAAGCTCTGGGAGTTGGTGATGGATAGGGAAGCCTCACATGCTGTAGTTCCTGAGGTTACAAAGAGTCAGACATGAGTGAGTGACTGAAGTGAATTAGCAGCATGGTTCTGTTCTGGTACTCTAGGGTGGATTTTTCTGCTAGTTGCTACAAAAATTATGGGAACATTCATTTGTCATTTAGGTTTCATGGGGAGTATCTTGATGCAGGCAGAGAAGGCAATGACAACCCACTCCAGTACTCTTGCTTGGCAAGTGCCATGGACAGAGGAGCCTGGTAGGCTGCAGTCCATGGGGTTAATAGGAGTCGGACATAACTGAGGGACTTCACTTTTACTTTTCACTTTCATGCATTGGAGAAGGAAATGGTGACCCACTCCAGTATTCTTGCCTGGCGGATCCCAGGGACCAGGGAGCCTGGTGGACTGCCGTCTATGGGGTCGCACAGAGTCAGACACGACTGAAGTGACTTAGCAGCAGCAGCAGCAGCAGCAGCAGCAGCATCTTGATGCAGGGGCTCTCAGGGGAAAAAAAAATGTATCATAAAGCTAATGCCTATGGACACACAGCATCAATATAATTTATTCAGGCACTCTCAGTAACCCTTGCTTCACTACTGGATCCACCCAAGAGTTAACTTTGTAAGCAGGCATAGTGATCCAGGGGCAAGAAGATTTGCATATTGTCAACCTTTCTGTATCTCCAAGTGCATATAGAGGAACTAACTCTATGGTAAATTCATTCTTCTGAGATGCATATTCCTCTTACGATCAGATGCATAGCATTTGTAATGAACAAGGCAAATGGTTTCAGGAATTAAAATATATCAAAGAGGAAAAGATAGTAATCTTTTAACACCATCTGCTATGTCCTTGCTATGTACTTGATCACTTTTCACTTCCAGAATTATTTTTGTTTGAGCTTACATGCAAGAGTTTGTCTTATAATGTGTTCTTTTCTTTTGATATCTGTGTCTGAAACATATTAAAACCTATTGAAAGGACCAAGTGTTTCAGTCATATTTGTAACTGAGTGATCCAGTCTTAATGATTACATCTGAAATTACACCTTAGATGCTGCTTCAAGAACTAGCTGCTGGAGATGGTGTTGTAATGGCATTCGATAATGTCCTGCAGAAACTGCTGGAAGAATATGGCAGTGATGACACAAGAAATGTGAAAGAAACCACGGAGTACTTAAAAACATCATGGATCAATCTAAAACAAAGGTATTGCTGAGGCTTTGACAGGTGTATGTATGTATATTGTCAAGTTGAGAATTTGATTGCTTTGGCTTTCTCATGGAAGCATATAGAAGATGTCCCTACTAGATGCATATTTTATTATTATTATTTTTAAAAATATTATGCTATGCTGAGTTAGTGTTATCACACTTAATATAGTGTGATACGTTAGCTAATTGAATTTCTGCAATGGAGTTCTTCCTTGATTAAATCTAAACCTTGACAGTGATCATTTTATGAGTTCTGATTTTCTTATGCCTCTCAGCGTTGCCTAGAATACATTTGGTGGTACTCTGATGGTAAGGAACACTTTGGTATTATGGCACCTCAGGGTAACATTATTCCTAATAGTGAAACATGTGCTATGTGACCAGGTTATCCTCATTTGAGGCTGAGAACACATGGATCCACACTAGACTCCTGAAATGTACTAAGTGTATATTGGGCTTCAACTCATTTATTATCTTTTCTTTCCATTACTCTGTCTTGTCAGTTTGTTTGGGACAGTCTAAAATAGCATATGTTTATAAGAGACATTTTTATGTCACTTGAACATCTAGAATTTGAGGCAGTGTTAACAGTAGTTAGCATCTCTTTAAGGCTGCATATTTATATTCATCTTCAGTAAAAGAAAGTGTGTACTTCCTGCATAGTACTGGGAATACCTGTGTCTAAATGAAATTATGGCTTCACACGCATCTTTTATATTGAGATGCAAATGCCTGAAAGCTAATTTGATATCAAAACCACATACATTTTGCAGTGAATAAAATGGAACACTTTATTATACATATTACAGGTAATGAATTATAGCCAAATGTTTGTAACAGTTTGATCTGGATGTATTTTGTACATTTTTAAAATGTCATTTTTAGTTAGAATCTATATTGTAAATTTTGGGAAACTCAAAGAAAATTATGAGGCAGTTCATGAATGTGAATATGTTGCTCTGTCTCCCTTGGATTCTGGAGAAAATAAAAACAAGTGTAGGAAATACAAAACTCTGAAGTGGTTAAAGCAGAATATAGTTGTAATATTGATCTTTCTAGCATTTTAGAACAACTGCTTTTCTTTTGTTGTGACTACGTAAACCGTGAACTTCCAGATGTTCAAGCTGGTTTTAGAAAAGGCAGAGGAACCAGAGATCAGATTGCCAACATCTGCTGGATCATTGAAAAAGCAAGAGAGTTCCAGAAAAACATCTCTTTCTGCTTTATTGACTATGCCAAAGCCTTTGACTGTGTGGATCACAAGAAACTGTGGAAAATTCTGAAAGAGATGGGAATACCAGACCACCTGACCTGCCTCTTGAGAAACCTATATGCAGGTCAGGAAGCAACAGCTAGAACCGGACATAGAACAACAGACTGGTTCCAAATAGGAAAAGGAGTATGTCAAGGCTGTATATTGTCACCCTGCTTATTTAACTTGTATGCAGAGTACATCATGAGAAACACTGGGCTGGAAGAAGCACAAGCTGGAGTCAAGATTGCCGGGAGAAATATCAATCACCTCAGATATGCAGATGACACCACCCTTATGGCAGAAAGTGAAGAGGAACTAAAAAGCCTCTTGATGAAAGTGAAAGAGGAGAGTGAAAAAGTTGGCTTAAAGCTCAACATTCAGGAAATGAAAATCATGGCATCTGGTCCCATCACTTCATGGGAAATAGATGGGGAAACAGTGAAAACAGTGTCAGACTTTATTTTTGGGGGCTCCCAAGTCCCTGCAGATGGTGATTGCAGCCATGAAATTAAAAGACGCTTACTCCTTGGAAGAAAAGTTATGACCAACCTAGATAGTATATTCAAAAGCAGAGACATTACTTTGCCAACAAAGGTCCGTCTAGTCAAGGCTATGGTTTTTCCAGTGGTCATGTATGGATGTGAGAGTTGGTCTGTGAAGAAAACTGAGCACTTAAAAATTGATGCTTTTGAACTGTGGTGTTGGAGAAGACTCTTGAGAGTCCCTTGGACTGCAAGGAGATCCATCCAGTCCATTCTGAAGGAGATCAGCCCTGGGTGTTCTTTGGAGGGAATGATGCTGAAGCTGAAACTCCAGTACTTTGGCCATCTCATGTGAAGAGTTGACTCATTGGAAGGGATTGGAAGCAGGAGGAGAAGGGAACGACAGAGGATGAGATGGCGTCACTGACTCGATGGACCTGAGTCTGAGTGAACTCCGAGAGTTGGTGATAGACAGGGAGGCCTGGTGTGCTGCGATTCATGGGGTCGCAAAGAGTCGGACATGACTGAGTGACTGAATTGAACTGACTGAAGCATTGTAAAACTAAGGCGGGAAAGAAGGGGAATTAAAAGCATCTTTGAAGTACAAACTTACATTCTGGGGATGTAATGTAAAGCATGGTAATTATGGTTAACAGTACTGTATATTTGAAAGTTACTAAATCTTAAAAGTTCCCATCACAAAAAAAGTCTGTAACCATGTGTGGTCATGGATGTTAACTAAACCTGCTGTGCAAATCATTTTGCAATATATACATGTATCAGATCATGGTAAGCTAATACAGTCAAATATGTCAATTGTATCTCAGTTAGAAACCCCAAACGTAACACTGAGAGAGATCATCCTTAAGCATACTTTGCCTGTGTTTCCAAATATTCCATCTGTAAGAATTATGACTTTGTTTATATTGTAAACAATACCGGAAAAATTGATCACTTTGGAATGTGTGGCCTGCTTTATTTAGCAACTCCAGTTCTTTTTTTTTGGCTTTTACTTTGTAAATATTTTAAGACAGCCTACAGCAGTAGTTAGATTAGATGGAAGAGGCAATTAAAAATGAATTATATTCCAAGGTGATCTTTCATTTATCAAAGCTGAAACAACCACAGTGTTCCAGTTTCATAGTAGTTAACAAGTCATTCTCCTTATTTTCTTTCTGCATTTCAGGGGGAGATAAATAAACATGTTAATATTTAGATATGATTTAAATATATTATCTCTAAAGCAGAGAAAATACAACAAAATTGTGGCTCACAGAATCCCAACATGAATAATAGCTCTATTGCTAGGATTTTCTCTTTTAAACAGAATGATATTTACAATTTTTAACTGTTTAATTGGAGATATTTCTAGAATATAGAAATTTTTCCTTGCCTTCTTAAGTATAGTACGTGAACCTATATAAACATTTTTTGAATTCTTGGCATTATTGTTATGAAGATAGAATTAAGGAACTTTAAGAGCTGTACATGACCCTATAGTTCACTTAAACTGGTGTTTCTTAACCTTTTTGACATTATCATCCCCCTTTAAGAACATTTTCAGTTTCCTGTTGCCAAGATATTGTAATACTGTGATCTGTCTTGGTACTTTATAGTTATACGATTTCTTCCTAAAGAGTCAGTTTTTCTCACTGCCTCTACCACTTCACTCCGCCAAAAAACCATTTATCTCTTCCATTGAGAATACTTGGTTTTCTGTAATGCTCTTAGGCTCGGAGAAGGTAAATGACATGTTTAAAGGCACAGAGCAGAGCCAAAATGACATTTTTCTAAACTGAATTGTGACAGTGCTCTCCATGTTCTGAAGAATTGGTAGCAAATTTATTGAGGTTGCTATGCTTTGTGCCTTGTTTTTAGTGTATAAATTTTACTGGGCATCTCCTCATGGTCAGGCTCTGTGCTAAGCTCTTCCCTTGTATTATTTTATCCTCACAACAACCATAAGAGATAGGCAGAATTTTCATCAATGTTGTCAATGAATAAATTGAAGCAGAGAGAAGTTAGGCAAGACCTAAGATCACACAGCTCACATGGACAGAGCTGAGACTGGAATCCAAATCTTTTTGCCTATGCTGTCGGGCTCTTATATTCCTTTAAAGTAGTTTTATTTTTCTTCTTTGTTATCAGAACTGTAGCTGTTGCTGATGATGGCTCTGTGTACCCATCTCTTGGATCTTTGGCATTCCAGTTACTGGTTCTTATCTGTGCTGAGTTTAGAAACCTGATCTGATTAAAGATATGGGAGCATCTGCTATGAATAAATGTAACTCTCTTCCGGAACGTGGCCGTTGTGCCTGTTGTAGTGGCCGTGGAACAGCCGTATACTGTGGTTTTTCCCTTATTGTCCAGCCATATTCTGAATGTACATCATTGTCAGCCAGATTCTGGAGGGTGAAGGGTTATTAGATTGCCACGGAACACTGTTATTGTGGCATAATGTGTGAAGTTTAATATCAGCTTTCAAAGGAAATGTTTTGTCTGAATTGCAGTTTGACTAAGTAATTTGGCCATTCACAGTTACAGGTCCACAGTCCCTTATCTGTCATACCAAAATCCAATAGGCTCTGATAACCGAATGCTTTGAATTGACATGAGGCTATTTATTATAGTCTTTATTTACCCTGCTTAGTGCAAATAACTTTGTTCCTGGCTGCAGAAATATTAATGTGTTTGCTACTTCAGACTGTAGTTGGGGTTAATATGCCATTTAGGTACATTCATAATGGTTTCCTAATGTACAAAAAAATTCTTAATTCTTAAACATAACTGGCTCTTGATATTTTGGATTCTATAACCAACAGGTCTGTGTCTAACATTTGAAACTAATTGAAATACCTTGTGCTTTGTTGTGTCCAACTCTTTGCAACCCCATGGACTGTAGCCTGCCAGGCTCCTCTGCCCATGGAATTTCCCAGGCAAGAATACTGGAGTGGGTTGCCATTTCTACTCTAGGGGATCTTTCCTACTCAGGGATCTGACCTGTGTCTCCTGCATCGGCAGATGGATTCTTTACCACTTAGGGCCACCTGGGAAGCCTAGGACATATCTTGATTACCATTCTTTTCACCAGTGAATTTTTTTTTCTTACATTTCTTAATGCCCATTAACAAATTCTGTAACGCACATTGAGATAATGATAGTTGAAATTTACTAATAGTAACTTTCAGAGTGTAGATGCCTCAGCTGGATCTGAAATGTTATTTTAACCCTGGAGTGCATATATTCATGTATTTGTGTAAGTATATACACATACGCACACACTTGCACATATACATGTGCACACAGTTATTTATCCTGAAATATTGTGAGGGAAATGAGACAATATAACTTTATGTTATAAAGAATAAATGATCCTATAGATCATTAATTACTGGATATTTTCTTCTTTGTCCTCATTCCCTGGAAGCCAGCTTTTGCTGCCTATGTTAATGCATTTCTTGGTTTGTATAGGCAGGATAAAAAGCACACTGGCTTTGGTATCTAATAGTCCTTGATTGACATCTGTACTTTATTCACTTATTTGTGTGAACTTTGACCAAGTTATTTCAATTCACTGAGTTTCAGTTCCTTGCTTCTTCTTGTTGTTTGTTGTTTTAGTCACTAAGTTATTATATCTGACTTTTTGTGTCCCCGTGGACTGTAGCCCACCAGCCTCCTCTGTCCATGGGATTTTCCAGGCACGAATACTGGAGTGGGTTCCTCCTCTAGGGACTCTTCTCAACTCATATATGAAAACTGCATCTCCTGCATTGGCAGGTAGATTCTTTAGCACTGAGCCACCAAGGAAGCCCCCGCTTGTACAGGACATAATATCTAATGAGTGAGACTATTGTGAAGATCAAAAATTATGTATAAAAGTTCCTTGTACATGGTACATGCTCAACAAAAGATTACCCCAAATTATTATCATCTGCTCTGTCATACTGTGTCTTCCTTGTAAATCCATTGACCTTCAGTCTGTTTGACAGTACTGTCTGTGGTTAAATGAGCGGAAGGCTGAGTCATCATCAGTTGTTTGTCTATAGTCATTTTGAATAGTCTCTGCTTCAATTAGTTGGTGATCTGATTTACTGAGTACAGTATAGATTTTCTAAATGTTTATTAACAGAGGGAGCTTTTAGAAAATGCAACTTTCTTGGTTGGAGTCCTTGTCTGTTCAGTCTGCTATAACAAACACCACTGATTGGGTGGCTTATAAACTATAGAAACGGAAGTCTGAGATCAGGGTGCCGGCATGGTTGGGTGGGGAACCTCCTCTGGACAGACTTCCTGTCCCCTCATGTGGCAGAAGGGAGAAGAGTGCTCTCTCAGGCTTCTAAGACCATTAATCTCATTCATGGTGGCTCTACTCTCATGACCTATTTGTCTCTCAAAGCCCTCAGTTCAGTTCAGTTCAGTTCAGTTGCTCAGTCATGTCTGACTCTTTGCGACCCCATGCACTATAGCCTGCCAGGCTCCTCTATGCATGGGGATTCTCCAGGCAAGGATACTGGAGTGGCTTCCTCCAGGGGATCTTCCCATTCCAGGGATCGAACCCAGGTTTCCCTCATTGCAGGTGGATTCTTTACTGTCTGAGCCACCAGGGGAGCCCAGCAGTGTAGCAAAGAGAATATTTAAAGAAAGAAAGGAGAGAAGAAAATGTTTCTAGCAAGGAATGATCCATTGTGTTTCATTAAACTGAGAAATCCAAAAAGATGATGTAACACTATTCCTGGAATTCCACATCTTGCAGATTCTTGTTAGTTTGAAAAGAACAATTTTAAGGAGTGATGGAGTAGAAGCTAGAGAATTAGGTGAAGTTGAGGAAGTAGAAACAATTTGTGGGACCATCTATAGCGAAGTTTGTTAAGAGGGACAGAGAGATTAGGTAGTGCCTGGAAGGCAATGAAGGGTAGAGAGAAGTGAATAACTTTTCTTTAAAATGGAGAAAAATAAAGCATGTCAGTGTGCTCATGGGGTTGATCTAGCAGAGTTATGATTCAAGACTGAGGAGAGAAAGGAAGAGGAAAGAGGTCCTTCTGTTGATAAGAAGGCGGAATCTGTAGAAATGAGTTTGGTAAGAGCTGGGATGCTTTTTCCATTATGACAGAAAGGCAGTGAGAAGATGAATGCAGATGCCCGTGGCCTGGAGCTTTAGAGGTGGGAAGTAGAAAGATTCTCACTGCAATGACGTCTGCTTTCTTTATGATCCATGAGGCATCCTCTTAGTGAGGTTGGAGGTGGGACTGCCAGAAGTTTGAAGAAAGGATCGTTTGTAAAATCAGAGTCTAGGTGGATGGGACAGATAGCTTCCTAGGGGAACTTCAGTGCTGGGCAGTGCTGGGTCCCTATTTGTGATCTCTAATACATGTAAAGGGAAGATGGTCCTGTTGTAGTGCTCTTTAGCAATGTGCATCTACTTGGAGGTAAGTCAAATGAATGCAGATGAAACACAGACAGAGAGGGAGTGGGGGAGAGGAAGGTATTTGTAAGGGAGTGGAGACTGGGACACTTCTAGTCCATAATGGTGTCTATCATGTCCCTTTCCCTGCGGGGTGAAGTCCCTCACTGGAGCCTATGGCTTGTTAAGCAGATCTTGAGTTCGATTTCAGACTCTACTTCATTGTTGAGGCAGCGAGCAGTGTCTATGTGCCATTTCCATGGACCTGGAGGTTAGCATATGAACACAGTGGAGAATGTCTTCTGCTTTGAAGGAGTGAGATTTTGTCTGGAAGATGGGAGAACAATGGCTTGGAAAGTAACTATGCAAAGGAGGCAGACCCTCACCCCAGGTGTATAAGTTCCAAGAGGAAAGAGAAGAAGCTTTTTAAAAGTTCACAGATAAATTCATGGCCTTACGGATACCAATTTCACTTGACAAGATGAAGGGATTGATCTGAGGAGTCTGCCAGTGGTAGGATAGCTTTCCAGGTTTAATGGAAGAAGGGTTTTGAGGGTAGATTGGGGAATGTGTGGAGTAGTGTTGGGATGTGTTTCAGTATTGGTTGGCTAATGAAGATCAAATATTTGTCGTGACTTAGTGAAATTAAATTATTAGCAGCCAAAGATGGAGAAGCTCTATACAGTCAGCAATAACAAGACTGGGAGCTGACTGTGGCTCAGATCATGAACTCCTTATTGCCAAATTCAGACTTAAATTGAAGAAAGTAGGGAAAAACACTATACCATTCAGGTATGACCTAAATAAAATTCCTTATGATTATACAGTGGAAGTGAGAAATAGATTTAAGGGACTAGATCTGATAGACAGAGTGCCTGATGAACTATGGACTGAGGTTCGTGACATTGTACAGGAGGCAGGGATCAAGACCATCCCCATGGAAAAGAAATGCAAAAAAGCAAAATGGCTGCCTGAGGAGGCCTTACAAATAGCTGTGAAAAGAAGAGAAGCGAAAACCAAAGGAGAAAAGGAAAGCTATAAGCATCTGAATGCAGAGTTCCAAAGAATAGCAAGGAGAGATAAGAAAGCCTTCCTCAGCGATCAATGCAAAGAAATAGAGGAAAACAACAGAACGGGAAGGACTAGAGATCTCTTCAAGAAAATTAGAGATACCAAGGGAACATTTCATGCAAAGATGAGCAAAATAAAGGACAGAAATGGTATGGACCTAACATAAGCAGAAGATATTAAGAAGAGGTGGCAAGAATACACAGAAGAACTGTACAAAAAAGATCGTCACGACCCAGATAATCATGAATGGTGTGATCACTCACCTAGAGCCAGACATCCTGGAATGTGAAGTCAAGTGGGCCTTAGAAGGCATCACTACGAACAAAGCTAGAGGAGGTGATGGAATTCCGGTTGAGCTCTTTCAAATCCTGAAAGATGATGCTGTGAAAGTGCTGCACTCAATATGCGAACAAATTTGGAAAACTCAGCAGTGGCCTCAGGCCTGGTAAAGGTCAGTGTTCATTCCAATCCCCAAGAAAGGCAATGACAAAGAATGCTCAAACTACTGCACAATTGTACTCATCTCACATGCTAGTAAAGTAATGCTCAAAATTCTCCAAGCTAGGCTTCCGCAATACATGAACCATGAACTTGCAGATGTTCAAGCTGGTTTTAGAAAAGGCAGAGGAACCAGAGATCAAATTGCCAACATCTGCTAGATCATCGAAAAAGGAAGAGAATTCCAGAAAAACATCTATTTCTGCTTTGTTGACTATGCCAAAGCCTTTGACTGTGTGGATCACAAGAAACTGTGGAAAATTCTGAAAGAGATGGGAATACCAGACCACCTGACCTGCCTCTTGAGAAACCAATATGCAGGTCAGGAAGCAACAGTTAGAACGGGACATGGAACAACAGACTGGTTCCAAATAGGAAAAGGAGTACGTCAAGGCTGTATATTGTCACCCTGCTTATTTAACTTCTATGCAGAGTACATCATGAGAAATGCTGGGCTGGAAGAAACACAAGCTGGAATCAAGATTGCCGGGTGAAATATCAATAACCTCAGATATGCAGATGATATTACCCTTATGGCAGAAAATGAAGAGGAGCTAAAAAGCCTCTTGATGAAAGTGAAAGAGGAGAGTGAAAAAGTTGGCTTAAAGCTCAACATTCAGAAAACGAAGATCATGGCATCTGGTCCCATCACTTCACGAGAAATAGATGGGGAAACAGTGGAAACAGTGTCAGACTTTATTTTTTTGGGCTCCAAAATCACTGCAATGGTGACTGCAGCCATGAAATTAAAAGACGCTTACTCCTTGGAAGGAAAGTTATGACCAACCTAGATAGCATATTAAAAAGCAGAGACATTACTTTGCCAAAACGGTCCATCTACTCAAGGCTGTGGTTTTTCCAGTGGTCACATATGGATGTGAGAGTTGGACTGTGAAGAAAGCTGAGCGCCGAAGAATTGATGCTTTTGAACTGTGATGTTGGAGAAGACTCTTGAGAGTCCCTTGGACTGTAAGGAGATCCAACAGTCCATCCTAAAGGAGCTCAGTCTTGGGTGTTCATTGGAAGGACTGATGTTGAAGTTGAAATTCCAATACTTTGGCCACCTCATGCGAAGAGTTGACTCATTGGAAAAGACCCTGATGGTGGGAAAGATTGAAGGCAGGAGAAGAAGGGGACGACAGAGGATGAGATGGCTGGATGGCATCACTGACTTGATGGACATGAGTTTGAGTGAACCAGGAGTTGGTGATGGACAGGGAGGCCTGGTGTGCTGCGATTCACAGGGTCACAAAGAGTCAGACACGACTGAGTGACTGAATTGAACTGAACTGTATTGACTTAGTGGAAAGGGAAATAGGATGTGGTATTCTGAATCCTCCGGAGAAGGCAATGGCAACCCACTCCAGTACTCTTCCCTGGAAAATCCCATGGACGGAAGAGCTTGTTGGGCTGCAGTCCATGGGGTCGCGAAGAGTCGGACATAACTGAAGCGACTTAGCAGCAGCAGCAGCAGTGCTGAATCCTCACAGGGAAATAGTTCCGTCTTGAATATATATACAGTGGGGGTGGGGAACTTCTCTTAAGCTTCCAAGTGATGTGGCATTGGCAGCTTATAACAATCTCCTTAAATTCGATGGAGTGAATTTTTAAATGCTTGATGAGAACCCAATATCTAGGTAACAAAGATTAGTCACAAAATACCATAGAAGGTTAGGAATGTCTCCAGTGACTAATTAATCGTCAAATCCACTGCATTTCCTCACTGCATTAAAGCGTGCTTTTAATATATTTCCTAGTTAAATGATATTTTATACACCAAAGGACAAATTACCTTGTGAAGGTACTCATTGGAAAGCTTAAGGAATTGTTTCATTGCAAGTTTTCTACATGCCACTCAAACTACTGATGCTACTCTTTTCCACTCTGGAAGAGAAAAATGTATTTAAATCTCATGTAACTGTAAAGGTCGCCTTTTTAGTATACCAGAATTTAGCAAGACACATCTCTAGATTTGCTGAGACATTCTGTTCCATTGAAGTTAAAAAAAAAAAAAGATTCACCTATTTACATTCAGACACTCTTTTGACTAATGATAAGCACATGCATATTAAACAATATTATATCTTATAGATTAAAAAATGAAGTATTATTTAACATTTAAAATCACATTTTTAAAAAAGTCAGTTATGTGGGTGACCATGTTTTGTAATGCTGCAAAATGACTGTAAGCTATTTTGTAGCATATCAGCTAGTTGCTTGTATAACAGACTTTTCTTTAAAAAATAAGCATTTGCATTTTAAAAATCTCAGTTCCTTTTAATATGAACTATTATAAATTTGTCACCCATGTATTCCTTAAATCTTTTATAAGAAGTTATTTATACTTTTGTTCTGTACCATTTCTTGCTCTAAAGAATTCTATAATCTGTTACTTCTGTGTGAACAAAAACTTTTTATTTCTGCTAAAATTATCATTCTAAACATCAAAACTTGTGTCTTTTAGATTTTCAGCCTATCTTTATGCTTTATGATTTGTGGATTTTGAAAGATTAAAAAAAAATCTTCTGTATCTTTGTCTAGTAGCCACAATTTCCTGAACTTAAAACTATTTCCGATTCATTGCCAGTGTTCCTTCTGCTATACCCTCTCATTTACATTTCTCAGAACTTCCTCCAGTTCTGTTCTGATCTTTCTTGAGATGTAGCAACCAGGAGTGCCAGATAGATGCTCTGCACTGAGAATCGTGGCCTAGTGTAAATTCAGTGCTGGATGTGATATTAGGATTGAATCTTCCACATTAGTGCTTCCTGACCTCTTTGCTGTCTGCACCACATATCCATTCCCATCAGTAACATTTTATTTACGTGCAGTGATTCTTCATGAAGCTGAATTTGAGACTAGGGATGGAGTGAGAATGGATAAACTCTTCCAGTGGGTTTTATAATCTCTGGTGGACTCTGTAGTTTTCAAAGGACCTCTAGAGATTCTGATTCTGACATGGGCCCTTTACTCAACTAGCCCAAGCTCATTATTTTAAGGATGGAAATAGAAAGTTGGAGATTTGAATGGCTTACCCCAAAGCATATATCTAGTAAATGGAAGAGGTGGTAAAATTAGGTGGTTTCCTTCTGAGAGCAGTGTACAAATGGCAGTAAAAGTAACTTAGCCTATATCGTATAGTGTGCATACATACTCCTGAGCCTCTAATTTTAGTGACTTTTTTTGCCTTATGGTATTATGATAAATCATGTGAAACTCCTTGAAAATAAGTAAAAGATTCTTATAGTATTTTGTAGTGTCCAGTGTAACTTTTCTAGATTTTTTAAAAAAAGAATGAAATGAGTGATGTGGAGAACTGATACTTTTGAGCTATACTCTGTTAGAAATATCATATAAACTTATATTAGTTTCAAAAATAAGACTATATATAAATACTGTGATTGTGATTTTTATTATAATATGAAGATAATTTGGACTTCTGTACACAGAATTTAGTTTTCTGTGTGTTCACTATTTTTAGTAGTTGATTATGATCATGGTAAAAAAATATGACACCAGATATTTGTGAATTTAACAAATTCCCCAGGACATTTATTTATTAAAGTGCATATTTGCATCCTATAAATAAAATTAATTTCCTAGTATTTCACCAAATTAGGGAAAATCTTTTAAGCCACTGTATTTGTGGTGATTTGTTGTTACAGCAGCAATGACCTGCTTATAGCCACCATAAGAGAAATTATGGGAATGAGATATCAGAGGTATGGAAGGTGTCTGCACCCAGTTCTGTAAGGGAAGTAGAAATTAACCAGGCAGAAAGGGAAAAGTCAGTGGGAGGAGGGAGGCATGAAGAAGGATATTTAAAGTAAAAAATAAAAGCTCTAAATATAAAATAGCGACCACTTTGAGGGTTAGTCGTTGGTTCATTTTTGTACGTAGATAAAGCATGAGGCTTGGAGTGATTAAATAATCTTAGGAGGGGTAAGCAAGGCTCAGATCGTGGAAAACCTAGGTGCCTTAAAGTGGGCTTTAAGGATGATGAAAATTATGTGGGAGGAGGTGGGCACTGCCCTAGCTTTTACAGCTAGTCAGTGGTGGAGCCATATCTGCCTTGATTCAAAACCTGTATTCTTTTTACTGTCAGTTCAGTTCAGTTCTTTTTGCTTTAGTAACCGACAAAGTAGACGTCTCTTAACCATTGCCTAAAAGTTATTTTGCAGCAGTTTCCTACAAAGTGAATATTTTTAAAGGACAATCTCTTTTCCCACTGATGACTAGTAGATAATTTGACAGTTTTACACTAAATGCCCTAGTTTCTGAATTCAGAATGTTCTGCTGGTTACCAGAGTGTGCTGCTGGTATTAATGCAGCTAAGTGGATCCAGTACTGTCTAAGGTCAAGTGCTCATGATCCTCTTACCTCCCTTTTCCTTTGAAGCATCATTTTAGACTTTTCACTTCCCCTGCTAGGCTAGTCCTTCATGCTTGTTAAGTATATAAATGACTCTTACATAGAGACTCTCTGACTTCACCCATGAGGTTCTTAGATGTTTAGTCTTCTTCCTTCTTCCCTAGTCTGGGCATTCTTAGGATTTAATAGAGGTAATCTGTAATGATGTGATTTTTCATTAACTGTTTGCCACATAACCTGTTATGTACATGTTATGTGCATCTTTATTCTTAAGAATATAGGACACTTATGTAAAATGAGTGTTTGACTTCACTAAATTTTATAACTACTAAATTTTATGTGTTCTTAAAATAAGAATAGTCTAATAAATTTATAATTACTAAATTTTATATGAATGTTCTTAAAATTAGATTCATTTGCTTGTGGTTGATTACTTGTGCATGTATACTCCTTTAATTCTGATACTTTTTTTGGTGCAGCCTTTATTTGGTTCTTCTTAGTATTTTTTTTAGTTGATGTTTTAATAATTGAAAATATGGGCAGGGTTAGGTGGAAGACTAAACACCATCACCACCAACCACGCAAATTCTGGTGGATAACTTCTAAATATTAAAAAGAAATATATGCATATGATTTAAAAATTCTTTAAAAATTGAAAGATTTATAATACCATAATTTCCTCCAAACAGATGGGTTCTATTCTGAGAGCATGTTCATAAGCCCAATTTGCTTGTTAATTCCAACGAAGTTAGAGTTGGTACCTAACTAACCCCATCAGCTATATAGTACTGTATTGTAATAGGTTTATAATACTTTTCCCACAAATAATACATAAAAACAAGCAAAGACAAAAAAATAGACACTTTTAATTTTACTGTACAGTACCTTGAAAAGTTCAGTAGTCCAAGCTATATCACTGCTGATTTTATGCTTGTTTCCAGTCATTCTGGGCTTGAAATAAAGGTACCATACTACCATACTCTACACAGTACTGTGCAGTAAAGTACATAAGAACAACCACTTGTAGAGGATGCATGCATGCACATACAAAGTATGCCAGACATGTGAACTAGCTTTCATGACTAGACATGGAAATGCACATTTGCATCTTTGAAAGTTTGCAACCTGAGGTTCATGTGTAGGGGAATTATAGTGGTTCTCTCACAACTCACCACAGCCCTCTCCCTAGGGGCAACGTTTTTCCTCTCCTTGCTTGATCATGTTAATTCTATTTTTAATTTTTTGAGGACTTGCCATACTGTTTTCCATAGTGTCTGTATCGTCTTATCATTGAATTTTTAAAGAAGCAGATATTCAATGTTGACAGTATTATGTCTGTCTAAGCATCATTAACAGTGAAGCACTGACATTTACTATAATTTTCTTTATTTATTTTAACTGAAATTAATAATTGCCTTGTTTTTATATGCTTAGTTTTCTTTGTACCTATTGCTAATTCTTCCCACATTTTCCATGGCCTGACAGTACAATTTCCTACAAGGTCAATCACATTAAGCAGTCTATCACTTCTAATAATTTTTCTTGCAGACATCTCTTCTGGAGACAGTTTTCAAAGCCTGGTGCACAGCCATTATCCTAGGGATTTTCTGTGCTTTCCTCATAGGATCTCATGGAGTTTTTTGTTTATTTGTTTTTGTCCTTTTTTTTCTGTTAGGATGTGAAGTTGATTTTAATGTCATACTAATGTTAAAGAGTGCAGACCTCAACATATTTGACATATGACACATAAGTTAAAATTACAGTACTTTTCACAAGCTTAACCAGTGTACCCATAATAACAACACCTGGGTTTGTCCACTTTTCAAGACTCTGTTTTGCCAGAGTGTCTTCTTTGTTAATTTTGTCAAACTGAAACAAGAAGCAGAGCAGTTGGTATGATGAAGACGATCTTCATCTGATCCGACTTGAATACATAACCCTTTGTCTGAGATCTCCTTTCACCATTAACGTGAGAACCTGTTTGCTTCTCCATGTGTTGGATTTTTTGTTTTTATGCTTCTTAATATATTGTCTTCTTTCTGGATTTACAAACTGAATATTCTAGAGGCCTTCACTCTGTAGCTTCTTGAAAAGTGGTATTTGGGAGGTAATTTTGAAGTCCTGTTATAAAAAGATTTTCATTATTTTATAAATGCTATTATAATGCTATAATAGTGACTTACTTGTAGTTCAGATGGTAGAGAATATGCCTGCAATGCAGGAGACTTGTGTTTGATCCCTGCATCAGGAAGATGCCCTGGAGAAGGAAATGGCTACCCACTCCAGTATTCTTGCCTGGAGAATTCCATGGACAGAGGTACCTGGTGGACTACAGTCCATGGGATCACAAAGAGTCAGACATGACTGAACAACTTACACAGAATGCTATAATAGACTCTGAGAAATATGGAGATGCCAAAGACTGCTTTTGCCTATTGTGTGTTTATGGAACTGGGAGAAAGACAAGAAATCTCTATGATATAGTTAAAGTAAAATGTAAGAGTGAGATAAGATCACAGTCTAAGGGTTTTTTCAGGATACATGTGATAAATTTCTGAAGAGGAGTTTTGACTTTTGATGAACTCTGGGCAAGGAAACCTAATTAGACTGAAATGTTTTGGAGGAAGTAGTCCTTAACCCTTAAAGGACTGGAAGGATTTTGATAGGTGAAGATAGTCAGAAGGACATATGTTTTCAAATTAGTTTATTTATTTTAATTGGAGGCTAATTACTTTACAATATTATGCTTGTTTTTGCTATACATTGACATGAATCAGCCATAGGTATACATGTGTCCTCCATCCTGAACCCCCCCCTCCCAAATCCCTCCCCATCCCATCCCTCAGGGTTGTCCCAGTGCACTGGCTTTGAGTGTTTCGATGCATCAAACTTGGACTGGTGATCTGTTTCACATATGGTAATATACATGTTTCAATGCTATTCTCTCAAATCATCTCCCCCTCGCCTTCTCCCACAGAGTCCAAAAGTCTGTTCTTTAGATCTATGTCTCTTTTGCTGTCTTGCAAATAGGGTCATTTTTACCATCTTTCTAAATTCCATATATATGCGTTAGTGTACTGTATTGGTGTTTTTCTTTCTGACTTACTTCACTCTGTTTAATAGGCTCCAGTTTCATCCACCTCATTAGAACTGATTCAAATGTGTTCTTTTTAATAGTTGAGTAATATTCCATTGTGTATATGTAAAACCACAGTTTTGTTATCCATTCGTCTGCTGATGGACACCTAGGTTGCTTCCATGTCTTAGCTATTGTAAACAGTGCTGTGATGAACATTGAGGTATATGTGTCTCTTTCAATTCTGGTTTCCTTGGTGTGTATGCCCAGCAGTGGGATTGCTGGGTCAGATGGCAGTTCTATTTTCAGTTTTTTAAGGAATCTCCACACTATTCTCCATAGTGGCTGTACTAGTTTGCATTCCCACCAACAGTGTAAGAGGGTTCCTTTTTCTCCGCACCCTCTCCAGCATTTATTGTTTGTAGACTTTTTGATAGCAGCCATTCTGACTGGAGTGACATGGTACTTCATTGTGGTTTTGATTTGCATTTCTCTGATAATGAATGATGTTGAGCATCTTTTCATGTGTTTGTTAGCCATCTGTATGTCTTCTTTGGAGAAATGTCTGTTTAGCCCATTTTTTGATTGGGCTGTTTATTTTTCTGGCATTGAGCTGCATGCGCTGCTGGTATATTTTTAAGATTAATTATTTGTCAGTTGCTTCATTTGCAGTTATTTTCTCCCATTCTTAAGGCTGTCTTTTCAACTTGCATATAGTTTCCTTTCTTGTGCAAAAGTTTTTAAGTGTAGTTAGTTTCCATTTGTTTATTTTTGCTTTTATTTCCAATATTCTGAGAGGATCCTGCTGTGATTTATGTCAGAAAGTGTTTGGCCTATGTTTTCTTCTAGGAGTTTTATAGTTTCTGGTCTTCCATTTAGATCTTTAATCCATTGTGAGTTTATTTTTGTGTATGGTGTTAGAAAGTGTTCTAGTTTCATTCTTTTACAGGTGGTTGGCCAGTTTTCCCAGCACCTCTTGTTAAAGAGATTATCTTTTCTCCATTGTATATTGTTGCTTCCTTTGTCAAAGACAAGGTGTCCATATGTGCATGGATTTATTTATCTCTGGGCTTTCTATTTTGTTCCATTGATCTATAGTTCTGCCTTTGTACCAATACCATACTGTCTTGATGCCTATAGCTTTGTAGTATAGTCTGAAGTCAGGCAGGTTGATTCCTCCAGTTCCATTCTTCTTTCTCAAGATTGCTTTGGCTATTTGAAGTTTTTTCTATTTCCATACAGATTGTGAAATTATGTGTTCTAGTTCTATGAAAAATACCATTGGTAGCTTGATAGGGATTGCATTGAATGTATAGATTGCTTTGGGTAGTATACTCATTTTCACTGTATTGATTTTTCCGATCCATGAACATGTCATCTTTGATTTCTTTCATCACTGCAGAAGGACATTTTTATGTGAGTATAAAATTTTTATGTGGACATGGTATTACAAATATTCTAGAGGAAAAGGAACCTCCCACTTTGATTTGAATCATTGGACTGAACTACGAGGTAAAGCTGGAAAAGTAAATTAGTGATAGATTATTGGAGAAGGCAATGGCACCCCACTCCAGTACTCTTGCCTGGCAAATCCCGTGGACGGAGGAGCCTGGTAGGCTGCAGTCCATGAGGTCGCTAAGAGTTGGACACGACTGAGTGACTTCACTTTCACTTTTCACTTTCATGCATTGGAGAAGGAAATGGCAACCCGCTCCAGTATTCTTGCCTGGAGAATCCCAGGAATGGTGGAGCCTGATGGGCTGCCGTCTATGGGGTCCACAGAGTTGGACATGACTGAAGCGACTTAGCAGAGGCAGCAGCAGCAGCATGGAGGATTATTATTTAGTTACAGGAAAGCAATTTCAATTTGTTCTGTAGGCAGCAAAACACTGTTGGAGATTTTTCAAAAGTCAGTGTTGAGATGAGGTTGATGACATTCCAGAATATTATGTAAATGGGATCACAGTATGTAGCTTTTATGTCTGGCTTCTTCTACTTAGCAAAATGCATTTGAGGTTCCACCCATGTTTTTGCATCCTTCATTTGCATTTAGATTTTTATTGCTCAGTAGTATTCCATTATGTGCATATGCCCCAGTTTATCTATTTATGGGTTGATGATATTTGAGTTATTATCAGCTTTAGACCATTATGAATAATGCTGCTATGAACATTTGCATTTAAATTTTGTGTGGACATGTGTTTTCATTTCTCTTGGGAGTAAGATTCCTGGCTTGTATCTTTAAGTGCATGGTTAACCTTATTAAAAACTGCCAAACTTTTTCAGGATGGCTGTACCATTTTATACTCCTACCATCAACTGTGAGAGTTGCAATCATTACACTTTGTAATTTTGCCAGTAGTTGGTTTGGTCATTTTCTTAAAGCCATTCTAATATGTAGTGATAGCTCGTTGTGGTTTGAGTTTACATTTTTCTGATGATTAATGATGTTGAGCATCTTTTCATGTGATTTTTTTTTTTTTTGCTATTCATTTATCTTCTGTGTTGATATGTCTATTTAAATTTTTCATCCATTTTTTTTAAATGAATGCATTTATTGATATGTAAGAAAGATGCTTGTTTATTGTAAATTCAAAGAATGCAGAAAAGTTCTAATAGGAAAGTAAACCACACTAGAATCCAGCACCTGGAACTATTTTAATGTTGTTAGTGTTCCAGACCTTTCTCCCTCTATCTGTATATACAGATGGATGGATGCTGATGAATGGATGAATGACTGGATGGACAGTTGGAAAAAATATGTACATAAAATCTTATTACATGTGCTGATTTTTAAATTGTGGTATAGTTCATGAAATTTCACCCTTTTAAAGTGTACAATCAAGTGGCTTTTAGTATCTTTTCCCTGTTGTGCTTCATCATAACACTCTTAATTTCAGAACATTTAGTCACTCCCCAAAGAAACACACAACCATTAGCAAGTCAATCCCTGTTTTCTTTTACCTTCCAGTCCTACTCAACAACTAATATATTTTCTCCTTTTATGGATTTGGTCCTCTTAAATATTTCATATACATGAAATCACAAAATATATGGCCTTTTGCATCTGCTTTTTTCACTTGGCAGAATGCTTTCAAGGTCCATCCATATTGAGCATGTATCATTATATCATTCCTTTTTATGATGCAATAATATTTTGTGGATGAATATACTACATTTTGTTTAGCACATCCTCTCTCAATTGATGGATATTTGGGTCAATTCTATTATTTGACTCTTCTAAATAAGTAATGGTGGATTTGTGTACAAGTTTTTGTGTGGATATATATTTTCAGTTCTCTTGAGTTTAAATACTTAGGAGTGAACTTGTTGGTGTCCATTCATAAATTAAGTTGTTTTCTTTTTATGGAGCTTTGAGATACATGAAGTTTTACAGATTGGGTTTACAGGTGTGTGTATCTCTTAAATCATGCAACTTCAAGATATATGCTTTAATTTTTGGTGTAGAGTTAATGAATGCTTTATAAAAACTTGATTGTCTGATGTCTTCTGAATATTATTATGTGAGCTTAAAGAACCAATTTGCATTGATCTGAAGTGTTTAAAATATGTAAAGTAAGTCTTTTAAATTATTTATTTGTATCTTAACCATTTATTCAGATATTACTTCTTTCTAGAATTCATTTAGTCACATGTATGAATATTTATTGATATTACCTTTTGAGTGTTGGTGGAAGTCACTCAGTCATGTCCGACTCTTTGCAACCTCATGGACTATACAGTCTATGGAATTCTCCAGACCAGAATACTGAAGTGGGTAGCCCTTCCCTTCTCCAGGGGCTCTTCCCAACCCAGGTATCAAACTCAGGTCTCCTGCATTGCAGGTGGATTCTTTACCACCAGGGAAAAATAAAATGTATGGGGACTAACTTAATGTACAATTACAAGTTGTAAAATGTGATGATTATTTTATGATATGATATGATTTTGTTAATATTTATATCTCTCACCCACTCCTTCCTCTCAAAATTTACATTACTATTAAGGATTATTCAAGACACACATAGAAACAGATCTCTTAGTTACATTAGGTACTTAAATAAAGGTTGCTTGGAGGCTGTGTGTTAATTTTTCTTTAGGATGTGCTTGCTGTGGCCTGTCACACTGTAAGTAATGGAGATGTGCCTGTCATTTTGTTACTTGCAGCATTGCTGATAGACAGAGTGCCTTGGAGGCTGAGCTAAGGACAGTGCAAAGCTCTCACAAGGATCTGGAGAACTTCCTAAAGTGGATACAAGAAGCAGAAACCACAGTTAATGTGCTTGCGGATGCCTCTCAGCGGGAGAATGCTCTTCAGGACACTGTCCTGGCCAGAGAACTCACACAGCAGATGCAGGCAAGTGCATGGGAAACTGTGCCTTCTATTAATTTTTGCCATCCTCTTTTGATCTATCTACATGCAAAATTTATTACAGTTTATAGGTGAGGCTATCACCTTATTCAGTTATGAAATCCACACTCCTCTGTGAATAGTTGGTTTCCAGAAGTGAGGTCTATGAAATACTCTTAGTTAATCATTAAGGAAAAAAAAAATACCTTGTTTTATGGAAGTGATAATTATTCATTTAAACTTATAGGCTCATAACTATTCTATTTTCTGTCATCTTAAGCTCTATTACAGTTAGCCTTATTGAAACCTGATTTATCAGGGCATTACCTTTTAATATGAAGTTGTTTCTTTGTTCATTTATTGTAAATACTTAATATAAAAGCTGCAAAGGCCCTGTGGCTTAGTTTACAACTAAGAATATTAGGCTTGAAGGTGTTGCTTTTATGTCTTTAGCTTGATAACTACAATTGTAACTGCAGTCTGAGGTTCAAATTTTCTTCCACATGAAATATGATAATACAAAATCTTTCCTTTAAAAGAATTTTTGAGGAATCTTGTGAAGCATGTCTGAATCTTTTTTCTGCCCTAAGTGCAACTCTTCAGTACCCTTGAATTTCCCATTTTATTTGTGCAGAATGACCTATTCTTGCCAATCACAGGCCTTCTCCCTTAGAATTCAGTCTTAAACCAGCTTCATTGGAGAAGTCTCCTTGTTTACCAGAGTTTTACATCTGATTGCTTCTTTATGCCGTGTCATTCTTACAACATTTTGACAGGTATTATTTCTGATGCTTGTGAACTCATGATCCATTGTCATCTGTTGCCTGTCTACTCCTCTCCTAGTTGATCGTGTGGTTCTTCAAGGGCAGAGATCACATTATTCTGTACTGTTGCCTATGCAGAACTCTGTGTGGAAATTCTAAGTAAATACTGACAGCTGCCCTTGGGCCCTAAAACATCATCATTATGAAATACAGTGTGATGACCTTTTTTGAGTCCTTTCTTAGAAAATCTTTTCCCTCAAAACATCAGAATGTTAACAAATATTTGGGTCTGGATGAAGGGTCCAGAAACTTTCTTGGAACAATTCTGATTCTTACAAATTTTCTCTGTTTGAAATTATTATCATTAAAAAGTTATAAATTTTTTAAAAAGACCCTTTTGGAATAGACTTATTAATAACTTATTCCCATGCATATTGACTGTTAGAGTGTTTGATGGTTGAATTCTCAAGATTAATTCAACAAAAGTCTGTTTACTTACATTATTTCTTATATTTTATTCATTGATTCATTACATAATACCCTTGGGTCTTGATAATGAGAATGAGCAGGCAAATGTTGAAGATAAATCTGTTCTTTTTGTGTGTGTTTTGTCTTACCCTCTGGAGTCCTATGAAGTCACTATACATGTTAATTGATAAGATATTTAGCTATCATCTCATGTTTAGAGGGTTATGGAGAGCTCTGAATGTGGCTGTATGCTAGAATATATTATTTTTTTATGATTTAATGATGTCTGACCCAATAATGCTCACGGATACTCAATTTATATAATGATGTTAAACTCAAACATATGCAGGTTGTGCATTTGAGAAGGTAACACTTTTAGACAATGAACAAAGGAGGCTTGAAGTGAACCTTGATGAGCACCAGTAAAACATAGACCTATTTTGGAGTTTAATAATGTCTTTAAATATATTTTATCCTGGGATATATTTTTACATAGTCAAAAATTCTTCTCAATATTTAATGAATTATTCAAATTGTGGAAAAAATACATATAAATAGAGATGTTTAAAATCTTTTTGAATAAAAATAACTAATATAGGACTACTTGTCTTATGGCAACCAGCGTCAGGAAAAAGAGGTTACTGACTAAAGAGGTTACTGTTATACATTATAACATGAATGCTAAATGCTTCTTGAAACTAATTTAATGTTGCTAAAATAATCTATTTTGTCTCATAAGAAATAATAAAGAGGGCCTTTATTAAAAGCTTATTAACATCTCTCTACCTAAAGATAAGCACATTCATTTATTTATGATTTGGATGTTTCATATTATGGTAGTTTGCGTGAGTTTTCACTCCCTTGCTTCTTTGTTAAATGCTCTTAATTTTAAACATTCTCTTCACTTTATTAAAAAAAAGAAAATCGATGGCTTTGCTTTTTGCTTTGGGTACCTTATAGGTAGATGATTTTTAGACTTAGTACCATTTGCTTAGTATTTCTTATGCAATAGAATTTTAATCTTCCTTTGGAGTTTTGTTTTAATGACTCTCCTTTTGTGTGAGTGAACAGGCAGTTAAAAATGAAAACTTATTTGGAAATGGAAAGATATTTGTTGAAGAAAAAGAATGAGGAAAAGCACTTAGAAGTGTAAAACTCATGTTCTGTTGGTGTGCTGATGGTGGTGGAGGACATGTGTGCACAAAACGATGGAATAAGGACCTCGGCAAGCGTGTGCTCTGTGTACCAGGGCTGTATGTAGAACTGCTTACCTGACACATTCTCTACTTGTACTTGCTTTGTGTCTTAACACAGTGGGATTCTCTAGTTGTACTTGCTTTGTGTCTTAACACAGTGGGATGCAGGGCCATGGGAATATTTCATGAAGGTGAAGAAATTTATTCCATATTTGGTTTAAGGTGAATTGGGGTAACTTTTGATAAAGCATAGTTTGGAAGCACATGGGAAGATGGAGATTTAATTTCTGGGAGTATGCCATGATACATACCACTTCTGATAAGAATAAATGATCACTTGGATTTATGAATTTATGTCTCATTGCCCTGCTGCACGGCAGTTAGGTTTTTCTCCTCAGCAGAGAACTGTTGGCGAGAGAAAACCTGATCTTTTTGGAGACAAAAGCTCTTGGGGAGCTGAGTGGTCCAGATCATAGAGAGTCTTGTATGACTTGCCAAGTATTTCATATTTCAACCTGGTGGCAATGAAGAGAAGTCTTTAAAGAATATTAAGCAAGAGAGTGATACAGTGGGACTTTATTTTGTAGGAATCTAACTGATGACTTTATGGAGAATGTGTTTGAATTGGGCAAGACTGACAGCCAAACAGGATACTCCAGCCATCTGGTCAGGGGTGAAAATGACTAGAAATGGGGCAGTATTGGTGAAGAGACCTAATGACTTGATAGTATGAGTAGACCAAGGGCGGGAGAAGGCTTATGGACAAAGAACTGATAGGTGGTGTCAGAATCTGAGATTGGGGACGACAGGAAAAGAAAAAGTCAGGGAAGCAGTGCAAGTTAGTGCGGAGTATGATGGTGAGCTCCATTTGGACTGCGTGGAAATGAGGCATCTGAGGAATGTTCAGGAGAAGATGCCTGGCAGACAGCTGTCACTGTGGGTCTGTATTCAAATGAGAGAACTTGACCAAAGATGCCCAGACTTTTTTTTTTTTTTGCTTTTGAATGAAAATCAGTTTGTCTATTAATTCAAATGCATTTACTCTTTAATTTTCCTGCCTGTATTCTAAGATATTATTATCACCACCTTAATTATATTTCAAAATATAAGCTTTAAATTTTATCAGTACCAGTTAATTAACATGCTTCGATTCTTTCCTGAGTAAAATTCTGTTGCCCTGTTGCCTTTCTGGGGTTGCTGTTTTTACTCTCTAATAATATATGCTTTGGGATTATTCTGTTTTTGTCTCCTGTGTTCTCTTTCAGCCTAATTTGTATCCTCTTTACCATAGGCGTAGGCTTTGGTTGTTTAGATCATTTCAGATCTTGTCTGTTACCCAGCTCTCTGGTGTTTAGGGAGTATTACCTGTACTGTAGAAGCTTCACCTGTTGGTTCAGGGACAGGAATTACAACTTCAATTTTTATAACAGCTTTATTAACATTCTACATACCCTACAATCCTTCTATTTCATCCCTTTAAGTTGTACAATTGAATTGTTTTTACTGTATTCACAGAGCTGTGCAACCTTTATCATAATCAAATTAGAACATTTTCATCACCTCAAAAAGAAACCCTATACCCCTTGGCTGTCAGTCCTCTGTTGTCAATTCTCTGACCCTCAAATAATTACTAATCTACTTCCTGTTTCTATATATTTGCCTAAAAAATTGCTAGTTTTAATCACCTCGTTCTTTGATGACCTCTTCCGAGTTGGGCTTTGTATAGATACTTTGATGTTGTTAGACTCTCCAGAAGGAGGCAGTATCGGTTCTCAGTATACAGCTGCTGGGAAAAAATAGACAAACAAAACTCAAAAAAAACACTGCTTGATAAATGCAACCCTCTAAGACCCACTTTAGGGCTTTAAATCATGCTAAAATGAAGGATTAAGAAGGCAGACAAAGTAAAAGATGAGAAACGAATATTTTTAAATGCTGCCTTTCTTTTAAAGAATCACGACAGTGATGCAGAAAGGTGAAAATGCAGACTTAGCCAGGTTATTAATTTGAGCAGAACATAATGAGAAACGTCTGGCTTCTATTTCTGGCTGTGCCCTTTAACCTGGTCATGGAATCATTCTGGGTTATTTTGCTGATTACCTAACAGTACTTTACCTCACTTGATATTTACTGTGGTATTCAAAAGCTGAAGTATTTAGAAAATGCATCTGAAATATATACACATAAACATAAGACCTCAAAATTCTGGACTGGGTGCTTCTGTCTATGTGACGTATACATCATGTCTTACATTTCTTACTTCTAAAATTAAAACAGCTTTATGGCAAATAAAACAAGATCATGAAGATACTAAGGGGAAATGTGGTAATTTGAATGTCAGTAGTCGATTACAGACTTTGTTTTGTTTTGTTTTTTTTTATTAACCTTACTGTGTAATTAGGGGATTCTTATGTCTAACCTGACATTAGAAATTTGATTTCTGATGGCTTTCCTCTTAGCTAAGCAGGCATCTGAGAGCCTGTGGACGACTCTGCTTTTAGGGTATCTTAGGTAAAGTCCCCTGCATGTATTTTTTGTTTTGTTTCAGATGGTCTTGTTCTGAGACCTGCGTGGAGGGGATTTATTAACACTTAACATCTGGGCTGATATCCTTTGAGTCAAGTCCCCTTCTATTCTGCTCGAGATTTATCATGGGCTCTATTCACTCATCCCATAGAACACAGCCAGAGCTGCGTTTAGTCGGGTAGCGAACGCATCTTTCTTTAAAGTGAGAGAGTGAATGCCACTGGATCGCTTAATATAAACCTGCTACAAGGCATGCATCTTGGTGATGTGTTGAATCTCTGTTCCCCGGGGATATCTGCTTTGTATCTGCAGCTTTAATGTTTCACTTAATATCCTTTTTGGCTACTGAGCGCTCTCCTCTCCCAGCAGCAGGCAGCGTTTGGCTGCCCAACAACTTGC
This sequence comes from Oryx dammah, assembly GCF_014754425.2. Taxonomy (NCBI): domain Eukaryota; kingdom Metazoa; phylum Chordata; class Mammalia; order Artiodactyla; family Bovidae; genus Oryx; species Oryx dammah. The sequence goes on from NW_024070188.1 coordinate 68,971,702, forward strand.
CTCATTGTCTGGCCGTGCTGGGCTGAGCAAGTCCTGGCTGTGTGCATCTGCTGGGGGCTTTCTGGGTGGCGTTTGTGCATGTTTTTTAAATTGAGAAGAAGTTGAAGGAATACCAGCCTCCTTCTGCCTAGCACCTAAGTCCCCTGTATTTTTCAAATGCTTTCCTGAAAACGAGCATGCTCAGAGAACTGGCAAATCATTGTCCAGTGACCGGGAGGAAATGATCATTGCTCTTCATTTATAATGCAAATTCTGAGGTGTCTGCAGAAGTGTGGTAAACTTAAAATGATGGCTGTGGTGAGAACGTCTCTGCAGAAAGTTGTGGTTTTGTTACATCGTTTACAAAGGATGGCAGTTTCTTCTCCTCGGTATCAGAAGCTCTGTAAGGTAACTGAGTGATTGAAAATGAGGATCTCTGGTGTCAGACAATTCTACTGTTTCTCGGGCTCTAAAATCTAGTCTTTCAGGGTTCTTATCAAGGAAAGATTCCTTTTCTTAGTGACTGACTGTAGAAGCTGTTGAAGTGAATTGCTTAATTACATTTTGTTTCAGAATCAGAAGCAAGTACTATTTTAGTGCCTATTTTATTTTGTAATTGACAAAATCTTGTGTTTTGTAAAGGACTAGTGAACTGTTTAGAGAAAATAATAGCAAAAACTACATTCATTAAGACCTGTTACCTCTGAGGTACTTGTGGTCTTAATACTAAATGGGCAATTAATTTTACATAAATGTCAGTAGATTTTTAAAAAGTTTAAAATAATCTTTTAGTAGATTCATTAAAAACTGTTCATCTCTTTATAGTTCATTGTTTATCAATTAAAAAATTAAAACACATTTTAGAGACTACCGTGAGAAACACATCTCATGGTAAAATATCCCCCATATTCCTGAATCTTCATATACTATAGTTAAACATGAAGAACTGAATTTTGTTTGGACAGGTGGATTTAAGTACACTTTGAGAAGGCAACTTGTTTAACAGTTGCAAATTTCGAATACTACGTCATCCTAAACCATTGAATGAGCTTCTGTATATTTTTTAAGTTAGCTATTGTATTTTTGATCATTGTTTTGTTTTATGTAAACTATGTTCATACTTTTTTATTACTTTTGTCAGAAATTGGAGTGATTTGGTATGAAAAAGGAAGGGGGGAGTTATAACTGGAATGCTGAAGAAATTTATCCAGCACCGCAGTACAATATTCTTCCTTCATATCATGTTCTTAGTACCATTCCTGAGAATGTCTTGTTGCCCTGTTAGCCAAAGTCATTTATAATTCAAACAGCTGTCTCTAGGACAATGTTACTTTTCTGACATCATAAAATAGGACATGTCTGAGCACCTGAATTGTGCTTATTATATGGCAGTGGATTAGACAGGGGAAAGAAGAATTCTATTAACTTTATCATATATATTGTTGTTTCTTATATTTTGGCCAATTAAATGTATTTCTGTCTGAATTCTTTTTTTTTTCCAAAAGTTTCAGCAGACAGATTATGGTGATGGGCATTCTTTGCAGAAATAGAAGCATTTTCATTTGAAGTTCATCAAAACTTAATACAACTTAACTTGTAAAAATTCATAAATTATTTATTCAAATGTTTTGTGTTTTGGTTCACCTCAGATAATAAATTTATCCTGGTGAAATGTTTATATAGTTCATAAATAGGTAGTTTTGATAATAGAGAAGAAAAGCTCACTCACTAACTCATTATTTTATCATTTTATCTGTAAGTATGAATATATAAAACATCCTGTTTCATTAACTGGATCTTTTTTCTCATCTATTTGTATGTGTACTTTCACAAAATTAGATAGTTTCCTCAAGTCATGTGACCAAGGTATTACGATGGTCTTAAGATGAAAGGCAGAAGTTCAAATACTGGAGAAGTTTGCTTAGTTTCATAATTACTTCCCAAATTAGTACAACTTAAGTTAATAAAGTCCTTGGATAAGTTAGTTCCCAATTAAAATACTCTTTGGGCTGACTTCTTGAGATTTTAATTTCCTAGAGAAACCACTACAATTTAAATGTTTAGAATTGAATGTTACTTTTTTCTCTTAAAAAATTAAAATTTGCATTATTCTCAGTTAAGATGTTTATCTTTCACATTTTTTTTCTCAAAAGTAAAATTAACAACTGTCCAGATAATGAAATGAAAAATAAACAATTCCAGTACTTTCCAGCAGGTGTCAATGTAAGTCAGCGATATATGAAATTTGGCTGAAGAACCACCTAAAATAGGAAGTGGCAAATTACTAGGAAATAAATCACTTAGTAATGGATATATTTCATTTGCTTGGTTAAGAACTGATCTTAATTACTGAACTATATTAACTCATATAATGTAAATAAAAATTTTGGTTGCAGAATTGCATATTAATAAACAACTGCCATCTGAAATACTGACATAAGTGAAGAAATATCTATACCAACCAAAAGTACTTTATTGTATTTTAATTATCAGTAGTGTTCTGTATATAATACTTAAAAGTTTAAATAAGTTTGGTGTTTGTTTACTTTAAGACACTGTAAATTTTTTTCCCCTTACATTTTAAATGCTATCATGACTATCGCTTCCTATGCCTCCTACATTCTCTAAATTTAGTTTCTTAGAAAGGAAATGCTCTAAGTTGCAGTGTTTCTTCATAAAAATATAGAGGCAGTCTATTGTAAGTACATTTACAGACTTAAATGAATTGGAAATAGTGTTGAGAAAATGATTATTTTAAATTCATATTTGTGTTTTGAATCCAGTTTATCCCTCTTTTACATTTCTATTTAGGATCTCTGCTTTTACATATTAAGTGGAAATTCAGCCTTCATCGGACCTTTTCCTTTCTGATACCACCTCTTTCTTTGCTTATATTTATATGCCTTTTATCTATAAGAAAATAGCTTATGTATGACAGAACTGGAAATTTGTGTTGAATATTCTCTCTCTCTTTTTTTTTCCCTGTATGTTTTGAAGATTAGGGAGGAGTGAAAAGAAGCCCTTGGAATTTATAACTCTTTGGAGTTAAAATATACTTTTTCCCTTCTCTTCACCTATTTACACTTTCACTAGTATTTTTGACACTTAAAATATTTCTTTCTGGTTATATATAAAATTTAGACAGGAAACTGAAAAATAAGTGCTGCTTACTTGAAGGTATAATTAACAACATTGAAATTGCCCTGATGACCTAAAATCACCTTATGCTGGATGCTAATTTTTCCAGATTTGGTTTTGATTGCTTAGTTCCTTTAAAATATTAATGACTATCAAGATATTTTTTCTCCTAATAGAGTACAGTAAAAGCAAAGGTAAATGTAAATGATTAAAAAATAAAATGTACTTTTATTTGTTTTCATTGTTATCTGATTACTTGAGCATATTTCATCACTAAATCTTTGCGCTAGAAGCTGAATAAATTTATGTTTTATAGTGCCATTCTCTTCCTTAGTGCCAACTTTCATAAAATATTTGTTATGAAAATATTTGAAGACATGGTAAAGGCAACTATTTGTAAAGTAGATTGAGACATTAAGCATTATAGAAAAATGAGAAAAATATAAAATTAGTGTTATAAATTGGATTCCTCATGATTTAAGCATTTAAAAAATTAGTAGAGTATACTTTCTACTATTCTCTTCTTGCAACCCAGTTGGTTGTCTTTTTCTTCCTATGTGATATATACACACACCATTTTGGTAACTACTGATTCATCCTTACAGTGAAACTCTGACTATTCTTAGCCTAGTCTTCTGGAGGACTCAGATTTTCAGAACTGTACTGATCTCAGGCCTTTCTGAAAAACCATGTCTTCTGTGGTACCAGAGCAGCTGCTTCTGAGTACTTTGTGAACAAGAGACAGGAAGATGCCACCCAGAAATCGGGATTGATAGGTGATGTCTACACGTGTTGTGTGCAGTGTGTATGTCTGCATGTAGACAACAGAGAGCCATGTGGAAGCTTACGGTGCTAAAAGCAAGGGTATATGATGACAGAGGTGCATAATCTCTGAATAGAGTTTCAGATTCACCGATGAATTAAGTTTAGGCACCACTTCTCATCTACAATGGGGGCCCCCTTTATTTAGAGGTAGTCAAGGTTGATTATCCATTTTTAGAGAATATAGAGTAGAATGGCATATCTTCAAATGATTTACACTCCATATAGCTAAATTTTATATTTCTTATTCCCTTAAATGTCCTCTTTTGCAGGTGGAAAATTTGCATTCATTGAATAATTAAATCCTCCAGTGTTCTAGGGTGATAGAACTTTACTTTGTCTTTATTTGAGTGTTGAGATGTAGATATTTGATGGCCATCTCTTAGATTCCCTCAGTTTCTTTCTATAATCAACTCATACACATATTGTTTGAACTCTAAGAATGGTCAGAGTCATGGTCTCTCGCCTAGAGGTAGAACTCCGGTTGATCACATGAACACTCTCTCTTCTTGGTTGTATGATAAACACATTTTGGATAGTTCAAAAAATTCGGAAGCCGGAGGTATTTAATGGGAGGAAAATGCCAAATGTAGAAGGACTTACTTATATCTTCCCCCTCTCCATCAGTGTGCTGGGTCTGTTGCCTCAAGGCTGTATGGACACCTGGGAAGTTTACTTCCCTTACTCTCACTGTGTTTCTTCTTTCTCAGTGGGTTCAGATTACAGCTTGAAGTGCAGCGGTCAAGAAAGACAGTATCTACCTCCCTGTTTGTCATCAGATATTTTCTTCTGGCTTTAAAAAGCAGCAACACTATTTATATGACTTCCTGATCTGTATTTTACATAGCTCCTCAAGTCAATATGTATCTCAAAATTATTTTTAAAAAGTTATCAAATTAAAATTTTGTTATTCAGAAAACTCATGCTATCAGTGACTTTTAGCTAAAGCAATATAATCAGATATGAGGAATGGTTTTCCAATTAAACTAAAAAATAATTGAAACCATTCTACAGGATTGCTTTCTAAATTGTTTTTTTTAACAGCCAGGATACCATTATTTGCTTAAGTCTAGATTTGTAATCTAGAAATCGGGGACAAACAGCCATTTTGACAGCATTGGTATAGCATTATGACTATGGATAAAAGATCTCCTTTAGAGTATTGAAATTTTAAACTAAAATATTGGTGATTTGTGTTTAGCCTAGGGATGAAGTTTATTAAACTTCAAGGGGAAATTTCCAAGAGGAATGCACTGATAGATTTTAAATGTACAAACATTATCTACTCCCCTTAGTAGTGACTGTGAGCACTTCCTGCTTCTCTTGGTATATTTGGTAGTTTATTTTTAGCCCTCTAAAATAAGCAATTAGTAGAACTTCTACCATAGAGATAGAAGAATAGAGAAAAATTCATGCTATGGTAGCTTGCTCAGTTTCACAAAGTATATTCATGTCTGGGCAAGGTAAATGAATCCAAATAATTGAAATTGGAAAGCATATGAAGTGCATCAGAGGATTGCTTTTCATTTTTCTTCTTCTAGTTTGTTCAGTTCTGTGAAATTCTAGAAGATTAATTTATAACAAAGCTCACTTATAAAAGCAGAATGAACCCTTAAGTGCTTAATAAATAATAAGCTAATATGAATGTATGGCTAGATAAAGCTTAAGTAAGAATTTTGGAAAAGCATCAAATGGAAGAACACATTGAATTGTTTCCACAATAGACTATTTTGCTTTAGGAAAATTGAAAGAAAAGTGGTCAAACACAGCAATAAAATAACTTCAAGCTTCCATGACTGAAAAAAGTCTTATTACTACTGGTGCAGTTTATTTTTATTTTTAGAGTGTGTGAGAATTTACAGTGTATTTTCTCATATATTTCATCATTAATACATATGGCATTAATTAACTACTACATGATTATTTTTCCTTAAGAGCAAGGTAGGAAAGAAATTTGTCACTATTCCCATTTAGCAAGTGGAGAAACAGATTTTATAAATTGGCAGTTTAAGAAATATGTCAGTAATTGCTCAGCTAATATGTGATACAACCTAAACTAAACACAGTCTTTCTGATTCCAGATTCAGTGTCTTTTTACACTTAATTTCAGACAGTTTTAGGAATTATATGGGACTAAAATGAACCATGCGTTATTGAAGGTATAGAAAGAGAAGTCACATTAACTAAGTAATAGTATTATTTCTAAATTTATGTACATTTCATTTTCAGTTATATAAATTTCTGCTAGTATCCTTTAAGACATGAGCTAGAGAATCCTGGAGCAAGAGGAGATGTTGGAAACCATTGAGTTCAACCATTTCATTTTACAGATGAGGAAACAGATCATCTATAATGAATGCTTTCTTGCTGCCAGTTCTGTGAGGTGGAGATGTAGTTGTTTTCTCCTAGAAGTTTAAGCAAAGTGAACTATGTTCTTTTTAAAGATATTTTGATATTTGAGTTCTGGCTATATAACTGTAAGAGGATAAAGACTTTGTTCTTATTGAAATTGGTTCATTGGATGCTTTTTTAATAGGCTCATTTTGTGGGTCTAAGAGGATGGATTGGTTCATTTTAACGCAAATTAATACAGTTGATTTTGGTTTTTGATTCATAATTTAAAGTTTCTGTACCAAAAGTATTGAATTTTTTTGCTTGAAAACATTATCTGAAATCACATTTACTTAGAATTCAGAAGTTTTTAAAAATGAAGTTGGGTGTGTGCCTACCTAGCATGGAGATTCTGGGCAATTTGCAATCCTCATGCCTGTGTGATTGTGATATGAAAGCAAAGGAATTGTTATTTATGATTAGGTTTTCTCTGGAATTCTATAGCCTTCCTTTTAAACATTACAAACCATTATTTTTCTCCATGTCATTAAACATTTTGTTGTATTGTGATTTTTTTTAATGGGATAAATATAAATTCTATTGAAGGATAATTTATTTAAGGGATCCATTATGGTTACATAATTAGGTTATTACCAGTGTTCTCATGATAAATAATTCTGTGGTGAACATCATCATAAATCACTGAGACCATCCTGATTATCTCCTGGATATATTTTCATTATAGAATAGGATAACTGGATCAAATTTGCATTTAATGACATTTGCTATATATTGCAAAATTTCCCCCTGGCAAGACAAACTATTTACATGCCTACTGGCAGCTTGAATTCTCCTTTCCTATATCTTCCCAGAAAATAGGTGATATCATTTAAAACTATTTTATGAAATTTTCAGATGAAAAATGAAACCATGTTGTATAATAGAAACTAAAATATAGTGATGTTAACTGATTTACTGAATTTTGGGACCGAATAGTCTATTCCAAACTATCTGAATTCCAGATGCTGTGCTGGAAACCCAAACACTGTCTAAATGGAATGTGACAAATAGCATACAATAAAGTTCAAACCTGTTTGAACATAGCAGAGAGTATATTTTGACTTGAAAATGTAAGAGAAGAGTTTAGAGAAAGGTAATACTTAATAGAGATCTTGAGATTAGGTAGGTAGAGTTGAATAGAGCATTCTGGAAATAAAACCCTCAATGAGCAAAGACATAGGCAGTAGAAGTGTGCTTACTGTATTCAGAGAACATTGGGTACTTGTTCATCAGAAGTGGCTATGAAGCTCCTTTATCAATATTTTCATCCTAATAAAAAGAATTACTCTTTTGAATGCCAGTCAAATGTATTGACTTTTGACTCTTTCCAAAATTTAGACCAGTTTTAAAGAAAATTTGTTTGTGAATATTGGAGATATTCAGACATGGAGAGCATTTCCAATATAGCATTCTAAAATGAAAAATTATTGAATAATATTGAAATTATTCAATATTCATACCTTTGAAATAAAAAAGCAGTTCTTCTGAATGTCTCCCTTAAATGGAAATGACCTTTCAGTATGATAGTCACAAAAATAGTTATACTCTGTTGATGAGAGATTGACACAATTTTTCAAGCAAAAATGAAAAATAATTCATGATAGAAATCAGTTTTGCATTAATCTAAATTGTAGACTTATAAAACTTTAGTGTGTATAAAAATTGTAGAAATTTTTTTTACCATTTTTCTCATTTTATTTATGAGGAAACAGTGCATTTATATTTATGTAGACCTTTGTTCTTAATGTGCTTTAATATATTATTTTATGCTGCCCAAGATCACACAGCCAAGTGATACTTGGCTACATATTTAAATTTCCAGGGGATCACTCTAGTATCCATTACATTTTATGTGTACTTATTTTTTATATAGTTTATATTGAACTTTCTCTGGTATTAAAATTCACTATCTATTTCTCCATCTTGCTTTCTGAAGTATTGTCAATTTCTTGAATTTGCGGTCATATCTTATTTTAAAAGAGTGTTTTGAATAGAGCAATTATTCATAAATATTGAATAAATAATCCAAATTTCAATTTGTCCTTAGATTTGTAATGTTATTATGATAAGTAAAAATGCTCTACTTTGACTCCTTATTTTCCTGTTTAAAATAGCTTTATTGAGATGTAATTCACATACAATACAATTCACTCAAGGTATAAAATTCAGTGTTTTTTAGTATATTCACAGGACTGTGCAACTATTACGACAAATGAAATTTTAAAGTTTTTGTACTCTCCCCTAAAAAGGAAACCCACTACTCATGAGGATTCTTTATTTCCTCTCCTCCATCCTCCTAGCCTTCAGTTCACTTCAGTTCAGTCACTCAGTCATGTCTGACTCTTTGTGGTCCATGGACTACATACAGCACACCAGGCTTCCCTGTCCATCACCAACTCCCAGAGCTTGTTCAAACTCATGTCCATCAATTCAGTGATGCCATCCAACCATCTCATCCTCTGTCGTCCCCTTCTCCTCTTGCCTTCAATCTTTCCCAGCATCAGGGTCTTTTCCAATGAGTCAGTTCTTCACATCGGGTGGCCAAAGTATTGGAGTTTCAGCTTCAGCATCAGTCCTTCCAATGAATATTCAGGATTGATTTCCTTTAGGATGGACTGTTTGGATTTCCTCTTAGTCCAAGAGACTCTCAAGAGTCTTCTCCAACACCACAGTTCAAAAGCATCAACTCTTTGACACTCAGCTTTCTTTATACTCCAACTCTCACATCCGTACATGACTACTGGAAAAACCATAGCTTTGACTAGACAGACGTTTGTTGGAAAAGTAATACCTCTGCTTTTGAATATGCTGTCTAGGTTGGTCATAACTTTTCTTCCAAGGAGCAAGCATCTTTTAATTTCATGGCTGCAGTCACCATATGCAGTGATGTTGGAGCCCCCAAAAATAAAGTCTGACACTGTTTCCACTGTTTCCCCATCTATTTCCCATGAAGTGATGGGGCCAGATGCCATGAGCTTAGTTTTCTGAATGTTGAATTTTAAGCCAACTTTTCACTTTCTTTCACTTTCATCAAGAGGCTCTTTAGTTTTTCTTCTGCCATAAGGGTGGTGTCATCTGCATATCTGAGGTTATTGATATTTCTCCCGGCAATCTTGATTCCAGCTTGTGCTTCATCCAGTCCTACATTCCTCATGATGTACTCTGCATATAAGTTAAATAAGCAGGGTGACAACATTCAGCCTTGACATACTCCTTTCCCCATTTGGAACCATTCTGTTGTTCTATGTCCAGTTCTAACCTGCTTCTTGCCCTGCATACAGATTTCTCAGGAGGCAGGTCATGTGGTCTGGTATTCCCATCTCTTTCAGAATTTTCCACAGTTTGTTGTGATCCACACAGTCAAAGGCTTTGGCATAGTCAATAAAGCAGAAGTAGATGTTTTTCTGGAACTCTCACACCAAGAGACTCTCAAGAGTCTTCTCCAACACCACAGTTCAAAAGCATCAATTCTTCAGCGCTCAGTTTTCTTTATGGTCCATTTCTCACATCTATACATGACTACTGGAAAAGCCATATCCTTCTACCCCTAGGCAACCACTAATCTACTTTCTGCCTTTTCTACTTTTTAGCATTAGATTGAGAGTAAGAGTTTGAAACCATAAATGTTAGGTTTAAAAAATTGGAAAAATATTTCAAATATATTGGGATAAATTTATGACTTTATCTTACAGAATTTGATAGTTTTGGAATGTGTTAATTATTAATAATAATTAGAATAGCTGTTGTTAAACAATTTATAAACTTTATATTGTGCTGTGTGTGCCAAGTTGCTTCAGTTGTGTCCGACTCTTTGTGACCCCATATATTGTAGCCTGCCAGGCTCCTTTGTATATGGGGATTCTCCATGCAAGAATGCTGGAGTGGGTTGCCATGCCCAGCACTCTTTGCCAAATAATTTGTAAACTACAAAATGTATAATTTAGTTATCATGTTAGTTCTTTAGAGTATATTAAAAGTGAAATATCATGGGGAAAATGCTGAATTTGGGATCTGAAGACCTCTGTTTGATTGTCTTATTTGCTGTCTGATCTATTGCAATATTCAAGTGGTATATCCATCCTCAGTTTCTAGATAGTGGGAGTAATATGCATTCTATTTATTTTAGAAAGATAGTATAGGATTGATGTTAATGTTCATGAATTCGCTATGTAGGGCTAGAGTATTACTAAATGGAAATATTAGATTTTCTATAATTTCTTATTCTCCGAGCAAACAAAAACCATGACAGTATTTATTCACATGCTTTACTATTGTTGACTGCTGGATTAATTTTTGAAATAATGGAAGAACATGTTAGCTAAAAGTTTCTGTTTGTCTCAACTCAGGTGGCAGTATGTTGCATACCAACCACCTCTTATCTTTCTGCATTGCAGGGTCTTTTCATTTTTCTTCTTTTCTAGGGCACCAAGCCAACTTCCATTTTAAGGTACATTCTCAGCCAGCAAAATCATACAATTTCCAGACAACTTAGATTCCCATTGGAGCTACATGAAAGGGACCATGTCTTCTGAGTGTGACTAACGGCCCCTGAGGCAGCAGTATCTAGTGAAAAGAAATATTCTGACATTTTTGTTCAATCTACAATTAGGGCAGCGGGAATTCCCTGGATGTCCAGTGGTTAGGACGTTGTGCTTTCACTGCTAAGGGCATGGGTTCAGTCTGTGGTGGGGGAACTAAGAGCTTGCAAGTCATGCAACATGGCAAAAAAAAAAAAAAAAAAAATTACAAAATTAGGGCAGCTGTAATTTTTATAATCTGTGTACTTTTTATCTCAGATGCTGGTGGCCATGTGTTAGATTTGGGGAGTCTCAGGGGAAGATCTTTCTTGAATTTTAATAATTAAACCTTCTGATGATTCTCAGATGACTTTGGCCTAATCTCTATTTTGAGAGTGAGGTTTTTGATAGGTAGTGAATAACTTGAATTAATGACTGTAATGACTGAGTGCTGTTCTGCATTAATATTTGAAGCAAACCCTAGGTTTCTTCATTACCTAACCTGTTGTTGTGGGAGATAGGTGATGTGGTGAAAGAAAAGGGAACATTTGCTCTTTTTGAAGTAATTGCTTCTAATGGAAGCCTAATGACCTGTTATGCTTATTTATAAAAGCTGAGCAGTGAATCTTGATAGCAAGCTAATGAATGATTGGAGAAATTATAATGTAAACCAAAATCTCAGGAAATCTAATGTAGTTGAGAATCAATACTTTAAGACAATTAAATAGTTCAATAATTTACTTGTACCATATGTTATCCTTGCTTTAAAGCTGGAGTGATTTCCAGAAATGCATCCACAGCACTGAGAGTTGAGGGAGAGGACTGCTTTTGACCAGGTGTCTTGTACCTACTGAATTCCATATCAGGATTGAAGAAACCAGTAGGAGCAGTCTTCTTATGGTATTGAGATGATAAACATTATATCCAAAGGTGCTTGTGTGCTTAGTTGCTTAGTTGTGTCCAACTTTTTGTGACCCCAAGGACTGTAGCCCGCCAGGATCCTCTGTCCATGGGGTTCTCCTGGCAAGGATACTGGAGTGGGTTGCCATACTCTCCTCCAGGGGATCTTCCCAACCCAGGGATTGAACCCAGGTCTCCCGCATCGCAGGCAGATTCTTTACTGTCTGAGACACCAAGGAAGCCCATAACCAAAGGTGACATTGGATATGTTCAAGTTTAGCGCCCTCATTTTTTAAAGATGAGAAGACAGAGACTTGGAAAGATTAAGTGATTTGTCCTAGGACCCATTAATAGTGGCAGTGGTTGAACTGTTTTGATAAGGGTATGTTCTATTTGGGGGTTTTATGGGACTGTATTATAAAAGTATATTTTATAGATTCCTGAGATGGACAGACATCAGATGAATCAAGTAGTTGGTATGAATGATTTATCTGGAAATGATTCCCAAAAATAAATAAATAAAATATATCTCTTTAGCTAGAACCCATATGGTAACATCTTACCAGTTGTTAAGTCTGGTTGTCAGTATTGGACAGTATACCATTCTTTCAACTATTCTGTATGCTTGGGTATTTTCATAATAAAATGTTTCAAAAGCAGCAGCAACTCTACTCTGATAATGGTTGAAGAGATTACTTGAAACTCTGCAGACATAACTGTTGAGGATCTTTTAAAAGAATGCAACTGCCTCTTTGTGCTTTTTTCAACTTTGTGCATTTTGTCAACTTGACTGTGACAAATACAAACTAGTTTAAAAATGTCTTGACTTTACCTGGTGGTCAATATTTGCTCTGTAGCTTTTCATTCTTTTAGGTCATTCCAATTGAACAAAAGGCATTTTAAAATTCTCATTTTTCCTTTTACAAAAGCTGCACATGCCTACAGCTAAAAGTTTGTGACTTCCCAAGGCAGGAAATCTGTAGTGTTGACACCCTCATTTATTACAGTTTAGTAATTCCTATAGAGATTAGAAAGAAGATTGTCTTTTATGAAAGCATTTATTTTTTAAAATTCAGTCTAATAGGAAAGTTTGATTTGCACCCCTATTTAATAAGATTTTCCAAATCCTGTTTGGAACTGATAACTTCTGTTGAGGAGGGCCTTTTCATTTTGGGTATTGACATAATGTCTTTGACTTTCACGTTTATCTCAGTTGGTAGAAGTTTATCAAGATGAAATTCTTAATTTCTTAATCCTGTCTTGGGAAAGACACACAAACTTTATCACAAAAGCAATTTACTCCTGGTAGATTATTATAAAACCTGTTTATATTTGCATCTTTTTGTTTTAATTTTTCCCATTTCTTACGAGTTGACATTTAAAGCTGCTGCTTTATACTATGACTTAATCATGTATGGTGTGGTTTCTTTCAGGACATGTGCTATTATCTTTAAGCTTTTTGTCTTTTATACCTCAATATCCATGATACTTTTTGCATTGCCAGATAAACTGAAATTTCTCATCTGATGTAGAAATGATAGAAATTATAATATTTGAAACTTAGAGTTGCTCTTTATTTACTGAAAATTATATGGAACACATTTTATACTATTTTCTAAGACTGAATTGGAATGGCATGTTCTGAGACTATAAATAACTGGAAGAGTTGTGAGATTTCAAAACATATTTATTTATTTGTAACATGTAGTTTGTGCTCTTGATTAGTTGCTCTTGATTAACCTCCTTGCTCTTTAAATTAAATCAAAATTAGCAAATATTCATTGCAATCTGGGAGAAATCTCATTTGAGGCTCAAACTGCTGTAAAATAGTAGAGTGTTTGCTTTAATAAAAACCAGAAATTGAAGACTGGGACTCCACCACCCCATTTCCTGATATATACCTATTTAGGACAAGTGTGTATCAGGAAATAGGGTGGTAGATTAGGGCTGGAAAGAATTGAGGAGGTTACTCATTTAAATAGTTCTCCATGTTATCATTTTACATTGAAAACATCTTTTGGGAGGTTAAATAAAGAATTAAGATATAGTTGATCCTTGTAATCTGCAGGTTCTGCATCCATAGATTCTACTAACAACAGCTCAAAAATATTTGAAAAGAAAAAAATTCCAGAAATTTCCAAAAATCATAACTTGAATTTGTGATGTCCCCAGCCTTTCAATATGGGAAATGAGGGTTCATTCCCTAGGTCGAGAAGATACCCTGCATGAGGAAATGGCTACCCACTGTGCTCTTCTTGCCTGGAGAATCCCATGAACAGAGGAGCCTGATAGACGATGGTCCATGGGATTGCAAAGAGTCAGACACGACTGAGCTGCTAAGACACACACACAGCAACTATTTACATAGTATTTACATTGTACTTACAAGAGTGTACATAGGATTTACATTATAGTACGTATTAAAAATAATCTAGAGGTGATTTGAAGTACGTGGGAAGGTGAGAGGATGTGTATAGATACTACGCCATTTTATATAAGAGACTTGAGCATCCATGGATTTTATTGTCTCTAATGGTCCTGGAGCCATTCACCCCCAGATGCAGTGGAATGACTACTTCTGAAGCAGCAAGAGGTAGTAGAGGGAACCAGGGAAGGAGAATGAAGAGATTGTCTTTCTAGACACAAAAGTTGTGTTGTGTTGAGTGAAATGGTCTTACTTTGCTCACAGCACTTACCTTGCTGAGCCTTGGTTTTTTATCTTGAAAAAGTTGGTATAAAAATTGTTTTTCAGAAAAGTCTGAGAATTATACTGTCATCAAAGACAGTAATGACAGTCAGCTTTAAACACACATGTGCATAAATATAGCCAACCACCTTGAATGTTGTTTGGCAAATTGAAACAGATTTCATTAGTTTTAAAGATAGCATTTACATTTTTACTCTTGAATATATTAAAGAGAAAGTGCTCTTCTTGTAAAATGCAGAAAGAAAGGAAGAAGAAAATAAAACTTACCAGTTAATTCTGCTGCTCAGGAGCGAAAGTTATTGTCTTTTTCTATTTAACTTTACTTTTCTTTGTATAAATGTATTTATGTAAAGCATATTTATACAAATTTGGAATCATATTTTATATCATGCTTTTGTCTTTTTGAATACTGATTTCTTTCTTCCTCTCATAATAGTATTTTATAAGCTTTTATATTTCTTTATATTAAAAAATCATGATTTTTTATGGAATATTAGATAGTCCATTGTACTTTGTAAACTGGAAAACTGCCTTTTTTCTGTTTGACCTTATAATGTTGCAGTGGATTCTTTCTTTATAAAGATCTGACTCTAGTGGACTGTAATTTTTTGTTAGGATGAATTCATGTAAGTAGTTCTGCTGGATCAAAAGTTGTACACTGGCAGGTAGACTGTTCCCAGATATACTCCTATAATGTATGAAAAGTCCGTCTAGTCAGAGCTCTAGTTTGTCCAGTAGTCACATATGGATGTGAGAGTTGGACTATAAAGAAAGTTAAGTGCTGAAGAATTGATGCTTTTGAACTGCAGAGTTGGAAAAGACTCTTGAGAGTCCCTTGGACTGCAAGGAGATCCAACCAGTCCATCCTAAAGGAAACTAGTCCTGAATATTCATTGGAAGGACTGATACTGAAGCTGAAACTCCAGTAATTTGGCCACCTGATGTGAAGAACTGACTCAATGGAAAAGACCCTGATGCTAGGAAAGATTGAAGGTGGGAGGAGAGGGGGACAACAAAGGATGAGATGGTTGGATGACGTCTTTGACTTAATGAACATGAGTTTGAGTAAGCTCCAGGAGTTGGTGATGGACAGGGCAGTTGGTGTGTTGCAGTCCATGAGTCGCAAAGAGTCAGACAGGACTGAGCTACTGAACTGAACTGACTGAATATATGAGACTATTGATTTTATCATACTCTTGTGAGCCACGAATTTTATAATTTAAGATACATGTTGATTTGATAGTTTTCCATTGAAATCACTGATGACCTGTAAGAATTTTTTCTTATATTTATTTGGCCCTTTGTCTATGAAAAAATTTCAATTTTTATATATGTTTGATATATCAATACCTGGCCAACATCTAGTTGATGTTATGGGATTCAAATTCCTTAGAAAGCAGTTCCATCACTGAAGTTATGAAGTAGTTTCCTAGGTATTTGAGAACAAAATCACATGCCTCAGTTTCTAGAGTAAAAAGTTTTGATATCTATGAAAAAGATCAGATATTCCACTGTTTGCTAAAAATGCTGATTTGCAGATATATCTGTTAGTCCTCAATATAAAAGCAGAAGTTACAAGCATAGTCTTAGCTTTATTTAAGCAATTAATATTTCTTGGGAATTTACATATATTTTAAATTAATTCTGAAAGGGTCTAGTCTGCTCCTGACACAAGAATAGGGTATCAATATTTGTATTCTCATAATATTTAAATAAACAAAATGTTTGAATTAAATGATTTTAGATATGGTTGAAATATAAGGCCTTCTAGAATATAGATTTTTGTCTATCTCTGCATCTTTATCTCTACTTCTCTTTCCATGTAATTCCAGAGTCATTGATCACACTCTCTTTTGTCACTTTTAAGCTGTATGAACCCTGTTTCCACATCTATGTGGTATGCACAGTAATTCATATCTCTAAGAGTTGTCCATTAGACAGACTCTGCATGGCAAAAGTCCCTTATAACATACAAATGTAGGGGCTGTCTCAAAAATGTTTTAGTTTCCCCTAATGGTCTTCTGAAAGATCACCAAGATTATGAGAGAAAACGAAGAATGGGAGGTAGGTGTAACTTCTACCTGATTGTGAATGATCTGGTCTTAAGAAATCAATGATCTGATTTTAAGAGTTTAAACAATTTAAGTGTTATTTAGTGTTATTTTAACACTTCATAAAATTATAGGCTCATGTTCAGATATAATTGACATATAACATGTATTGATAATATGGTATTGTTAATTTTAGTCACCATGCTGTACCATAGGTCCCTGGAACTTATTCCTCTTATTACTGAAAGCTTGCTCCCTCTGACCAGCATCTCCCCATTCCCCCGACTCCTCAGCCTCTGGCAGCCACCACTGTACTTTCCTGTTTCTATGAGTTCCATAAAAGATAAATTCTTTTGTCCTTCTTCCATCATCTCTCTCCAATGTAATGGATAAGGCATTTTGTGATTGTTGCCTAATTCTAAATATTGCAGTTTGGTAGTATGTTTTGATGGCTTTAAAAAGGTATAAACTATTTGTTTTTCTCTTTCTGACTTACTTCTCTCTGTTTGTCAAACTCTAGCAGGGCAGGAATAAAGACTCAGATGTAGCAAATGGACATGTGGACATGGGGCGGTGGGGATGGTGGGATGAATTGGGACAATAAGATTGACATATGTTGATTACAACGGGCAAAATAGTTAGCTAGTGGGAACCTTCTGTATAGCACAGGGAGCTCAGCTTGGTGCTCTGTAATGACCTAGATGGGTGGGATGGGGATATAGTAATTCATATCTCCAAGAGTTGTCCATAAGACATACTCCGCATGGAAAGAGTCCTACACAACATGCAAATGTAGGAGCTCTCTCAAAAATGTAGCTGTCCCTCCCCTGATGGTCTTCAGGAAGATCATCATGATTATAAAAGAACGAAGAATGGGAAGTAGAAGAGAGAGGGAATAGGTGTATACACACATCAAGAGAGAGGCGATATGTGTAAACATACAGCTGATTCACTTTGTTGTATCGCAGAAACTAACACAACATTGTAAAGCAGTTATACTCCAAAAAGAGAGAGAGAGAGATGAAAATTCATTAAAGTCTGCAAGTATTTGATCTGAGCCTAGTCTCTTGCACTGTTTATGGAAAGATCGGTTCATCACTGTCTATCCTTGGCTTCCCTACAGCTCTGTTGCCATCGAGTGAAATTCTACTGCCCTGAAAAAGTTCTTCCAAGTTCACAGTAAACACAGATCTCTCCTTGGCAAGAGTTGGATATTATCTCTTGGGTCTTAGACTTCACTGAATTGCCTTTGTACCAACTCATAGGACTTACTCAATTCATCACTTATTTCTGACAGTTATATTCAAAACAGCAGGGTACAAAATTTGTAACAAAAATAGATTTTCTATGCATCAAAATTCTGTAGTGCATCTGTCAAAGGTTTGCTGTGCACAGAAAATCACAGCCTTGATAGCCAGCATTGGCACATAATAGATATTCAAAAGTATTTGGAATAAATTAGGATAAAATATCAGTTGCTAGGCAGGGCATTGATAATAGAACTTCCCCTGCAATATCATTGTTAAACTTCAATTCCAGATCTGTTCCCACTCTTCTTTCATTATGACTGAATAACTTTTCCCTTATCATCATTTTGGCAAGAAATAACCTGTCAACTCCTTGTAGAAAATTACTTAGAAATGAATCAATATTCTATTAATTGTGTCACCTCTACTTTAAAAGGCTATAGGCCCGTGTTTTTGGTATCTAATCTCAGAATCCTTTAACTTTAGTGTGTGCAGTGTTTTTTTAAACCTTCAATCTTTTATATCTAACAACTGAATTTAATACTAGGTATAAAGTCATAAATTTTCATATTTCATTAGTATAAATGTAGGTTAAGTAAGTTTTTTGATATATAAGATATTTAGAAATGAAGCAGGAGAAGTTATTTTAGGGTTTCAGACAGCTGTCTAGTCTCATTTTGGATCTTCCTTTTCTTTGTAAATGTTTGCCTTTCTGAGTTGCTAAAAAGAGTAATATTTAAGGTGTATACCTGTTTTAATGATATTTAAGTTCATACTGCAGTGATTGTTTCTTGAAAGTTAAACATGGAATGTATTTTGTGACCTTTTTCCATGTCTTAACATTTTATTGATATTTTGAGGGTATTTGTTTATTAGAACTTAATGGAAATAAATTCTGATTATAACCCATTGACCTGAAATGTGACAAAGTCAGAGATCGTAGATGAACTTCATTTTATTCAGTACTATTTATAAAACAGTATCTAATATTGGGAAATAAAATAAGTGATCTCTTTGCTATATTGGTTTTGTGATGTCATCCTACATAAAACACAATTTCAAATCGTATGCAGTTTATACATGCACAGATGTAGTTGCTAATACAAAACAAAAAGAGAGAGACAGAGAGAGAGAACTAGAAGGCAGCTAGGGCATATAATAATTAGCATTTTCAGTAACAACATCTGTTGCTGGCAATATTGGCAGCTTTGGAGGAGAAAGCAATCATTTAAAATTAGCTAATGCTCAGTTTAAGTGCCACGCAATGTACTGACATTTTCAATATTTTTACTAGTTTTCTGTTTTCTTATTTCAATAAATATGCATTTTTGTATGAATGCCTTGTATTATATTTAAAATAGTCTTCAGACCTTATCTCCAAATTGATCTGGTCCTAAAGCTTGTCTCTCCAGTGGATCAAACTAGCACTGATCCAAATTGTCATAAACATATGTTATCCAGCACCCTTGAATTGGATCTTTGTGTGTTTGAGCCTACTCGATTTAGATTCCCACCCAGTTAACAACCGCCCCCCCCCCCGCACCCCCCTCCCCCTGCCCAACCTGCAACACACAGTTTTCCCCTGATCATATTTTCTTGTCTTAATCATTTATCCTGCAGTTCATATATGAGATTTAGTGTCAATATAAACTTTAAAACTTATTGGGGCTCATGAAGCCAATTAGATTAATTTGACATGTATCCCATTGATTCCTAACCTGTGAATCCCGACTGGTAGAGGGATGTGTCGCCCACCAAGCCGCAAGTGAGCCCAAAGTGAGGGGTTCTACTGTACCACGTGGTGACCTTGATTTCCTTGTAGAGCCTTTATATTTATATATATATTTTTTTTCTCTAGAACCTTGTCAAAGATTTGTTACCATATTTTGTTCTTCTTCTCTGTGTTTTTCTCTGTTGGCCACCATTTTTTTCTGAGGCATTTCTTTTCTTTTCTTTTTGAGGCATTTGTTTTCTTAGAGACATTCAGTTCAGTTCAGTCACTCAGACATGTCTGACTCTTTGCGACCCCATGGACTGTAGCATGCCAGGCCTCCCTGTCCATCACCAACTCCTGGAGTTTACTCAGATTCATATCCATTGAGTCAGTGATGCCATTCAATCACCTCATCCTGTCTCATCCCCTTCTCCTCCTGCCCTCAGTCTTTCCCAGCATCAGGGTCTTTTCAAATGAGTCAGCTCTTTGCATCAGGTGGCCAAAGTATTGGAGTTTCAGCTTCGGCATCAGTCCTTCCAATGAATATTCAGGACTGATTTCCTTTAGGTTGGACTGGTTGGATCTCCTTGCAGTCCAAGGGACTCTCAAGAGTCTTTTCCAACACCGCAGTTCAAAAGCATCAATTCTTCTGCACTCAGCTTTCTTTAGAGACATTAGAAAATTTGATTAAGCTACTGCCACTTCACCAGACCTAAGGACAGGAATTTACCATCTTCTTACTGTGGTACCAATTTAATTAATATTACTTTGAGGACAGTGTTCCTGGGAAAAATCTCTTTTGTCACAGTGAGATTATATTATATTATATTATATTATATTATATTATAATAGTTTTTTAATACTGAAAGTCCACAACAGTGAATGTGACCAGATTTTGCCTACAGAAAAGGATTTATGATGTTTAATTGTTATCTGTCATGATACTCAATAATGTTCTTACAGAATCTAACTTTAGGAGACACTCTACAAGGTCAGAGTCTTCCAAAGAAAGAAGACAGTAACTTAAAAAAAATAATATCTTTTTAAAAAAATAATATTCAAGAAGAATGATTGTGTAGCTCTGTTTGTTATCCTGTCCTGGTGTCTCATCAATTTTACTCTCAAATATTTTTTCTTTGTCAGAATCTAAGCCATCTTGTAATTGAACTCATTATTTTTTTGCTTAAAGATCTCTTTTTCTTTTGTAAGTGGTAAGCCCAGATACACAAGCCATTTCAGTTCTGGAGGACATGAAGCTGAAAAGGGCAATTACATTGCATGTGGAAGGCAACAAAGATAGCTGTAGTCTGCTGGAATTCCTAATCTTATTCAGTTCCAGTGAGAGTCAAGTTAGCAAAGATTTAAGTGAATTCTTGCACTCTTTTAAGAATATGAAGTGCTAGGGAACTCTGCTCAATATTATGTGGCAGCCTGCATAGGCAGTTTAGGGGAAAATGGATGCATGTGGCTGAGTCCATTTGCTGTGCAGTAGAAACTATCACACGTTGTTAATTAGCTATGTGTGCTCAGTTGCTTCAGTCGTGTCCAACTCTTTGTGACCCTATGGACTGTAGCCTGCCAGGCTCCTCTGTCCATAGGATTCTCTAGGCAAGAGTAGTAGAGTGGGTTGTCATGCCCTCCTCAGGGAATCTTTCCATCCCAGGGATCAAACACACCTTGTTTGGCAGGCAAGTTCTTTATCACTAGCGCCACCTTACTCTAATATAAAATAAAAAGTTAAAAAACGAATATGAAGTACAGAATTATGGGATAGAGGAAACTCATTAACTGTTGCTCGTTTCAACTGAAGAGTCCATAGAACATAGTGTAAGGCAAATTTTGAGAAAATATTTAACTTTTTCTGTTTTGGCTTAATTGAGCGAAGATAAAGACAATGCTGCCTTTTCAGTGGAGCCTCAGCCTTTTCTCTTCTCTCCCCATCCAAGGAGAGGTCTATTAGTGTCTTAAAGGTCAAAATTTGGGTTTCCTTGTCCTCTCGGGAGGACAGGTAGACAAATAGGCTATATACACATATTTTCAGGGAGGGAAGAATTTGAGAGTGATGTTGTTACTAGAGTGGCCCTTCAGATGACTCTCCTTTGTGTTTCATAACAACACTGCAAGGCGATTGGGCTGGCTTATTTGCAGAATAAGAAAATTAAAATGGCTTTTTAAAGTTAATATTAGTAAACAATCCTGCTCTATTAAAATATCTCTGGGTTGATCTGCTTGAGGGTGGCTGATGCATATCTTCTGTTTATTTACTCATCTATTCCCAGACTTACTTGCAGAGCATTGATTCTGTACCTGCTGTGGTGAGGCAACATCTTATGGCTGAGGATACAGTAATGGACAAATTCGACCACAAAGGCCCTGCCCTCCTGGTACTCACATTCTAGCAGGGGAGTTAGGCAAGTGCTGTGATGGTAGGGGAGCACCATTCAGGGTCCTGGGAGGACAGATTTTCCCTAGTAGCACAGTTCACCATTCATTCATTCTAGTTAACCTCAGCTGTGTGTGAAAAAGTAGCAAAGTAGCAAATTCTGCTTTGGGAACTATCTTTGCTATGCATATAGAATACAGCCATGTCATTCCCATGCAATATGAATATTGAATAAACAATGTTTAAATAAATTGAATAAATATTGAATAAAGTAGGTTTGTAGAGAATGTTCACCAAAGTAATATTGGAACATTAGCAAAAAAAATTCATAAGATGAGAGCTTCTTTAAAGTTGTAAGGGCAGTCTTAAATGTTCAGAAATGACATCTTTCATAGTTAAAACAGTAACAAGAGTGACTTCCTTCAGCTTTATATACTGTACTTTTCCCTAGTGGACAATAAATGGATTGAAAGGTCTCTATGGAAAACACTAAGTTTAAGTTAAAAGAAAACAAAACAAAACAGTATCACCACCATTTGTGACTTTTTGGAAAGGTTTAATGAGTAAATGAGGATAACATATATTTTCCAAAGAAAAGTCCATGGCTATGTTTTTTCACCTAAATTTTGTATATGTTGATAGGATGGTGAGTTTGAGTTGTGGTTTATTTTATGAGCTTCGGGGTCCTCAGTTGAGTTTAAGAGGTAAAAAACTGAGAAAGGAACCTTAAAAAATATTGATTTAATTATATTTTGTGAAATATAAAGTATATATACATGTTAAGATGTGTATATATATATATACATACATACATATTTAAAAAGCACACTTTTCTTTATACTGACCACTGCTACTAAAAGTTCAGACTGTTACTCATTTCTCCTGCCTTTCCCCACCTCATTACTATAAGAAAGAAGGAATTCTACTAGGAACAACATCCTTTTTCTTTTTTCCAAATTTTCAATTATTTCTTAGCACTAGAAGTGCTCTCAGCAACCTGGTTTGTCCATCATTAATCCTTTAATGGAATAAAATATATATGATATATTATGCAGTACAGTGCCCATGTTTAATGCTTTCTGCCTTCTTCCAAAATGTGCTGTTTTCAGATGTGTTGAGTGTGATTCTTAGTGGTAAACAAGAACATAAATTCAAATGTTACCTTAAAACAGAAACAGTAAAGCAAGGAAAAAGATTCGGCAGATTCTAGAAGAGCAGATGAAGGAGAAAAATGAGTGAAAAATACAAATTATATACAAATGTCAGATTTTCTCAGGTGTATAATATGAATTCTGTGTCAGTTGCATATTCTGCTGGCAAAATGAATGAGCAGATGAATGAATGTAAGGGAGCTGGTTGTCAGATTCCTCTGACCTACGGTGGAGCTTCCATTACCAGCAGTGGGTTAGTTAGTTATGTTTAACTTAAAAATGAAGTGGTTGAATATTGTGCACAGTGGTATGAAATGTGAGGAAGGATAAATTCCTTTCAGTGCTTTGAGCTATGCAGTCAGTATAAGGTTAGAAATATAACCTCTTCCAAAATTGTTTCCTTCCCAGTGAAGTATTTGTATGATAATCACAAGAGCTTAGAAGAAGTTCTGATACTAAACAAAAATAACATCTATCTTTCAATATATGAGTCTTTAAGAAATCCTAAGTATTCCAAAGGTGTTCCAAATTAGAGCAGTTTATTTCCTTTATCAAAATTTCACCTTGGGTAGTATACGTAAGAGGTGCCTTTTTCCTGGTATTCCTTTGCAGGGTATAAAATATTGATAGCAAAATTAAGATCAGAAAAAATGGTGAAATTGTTTAAAATAGTGTTAAAATCTATTGCTTCAATATATGAAAAACTTATAATTGTTTAGAAGTACTGAACGATTGACCCAGTGTCCCAAACTGATGGATCTGTTTGGGTAAGGATCAATTTCAGTGAGGAGTCAGTAGGTATATATATCATGAACAGTTGCCCACTTCTTAACAGCTCACTTCCAAAAGTCCTTTCCTTTACTCTTTGACCATAATTCAGTTTCTCAAATGTATGGACCTAATGTTTTGATTCTGATCCTTACTAAGTATTATTCCTTCTGACCACGTAGAGTGTTCTTTTTAGGAGTCTTCTAATTCCTTCAGCTCTTGAAAGCCCGCCTGACTGCTTCCTTCTTCAGATACCTGGCCTAGGAGTTTCTCTCTACTCATAGAGTACCCTTTCCCACCTTGTTATCTTCATCCTGATTAGTTTCTGAATTTTTTAGCTTGAAAAAAAGCCCTGAAAGTAATGCTGCTTTGCTCATTCTTCACCTGTCTTTTGCTTCATCCCTATTTAGTCCACATCAGGGAGCATGTCAGTCTGTCTTCAAAGCAGGTTCTCAATCAGACCATCCACTTCATCTTCACTGCTAATCAGTCAAAGCCTTGCCATTTTAACCACACAAATTTAGCAGCCACCTAAGTGTTCATTTGGCTTCTGTTATTACTACCCTGCAGTCTAATCAGCAGCCCCAGTGATCTTGTTTGTTAGTTGCTCAGTTGTGCCCGACTCTTTGTGACCCCATGGTCTGCAGCCCACCAGGCTCCTTTGTCTATGGGACTTTCCAGGTAAGGATTCTGGAGTGGTTTGCCATTTCCTTCTCCAGGGGGTCTTCCCCACCCAGGGATCGAATCCGGGTCTTCTGCACTGCAAGCAGATTCTTTACAACTGAGCTACCAGGTGTCATGTCAGGTCTCTGCTTAAAACGCTAAAGGCTTCCTATTACACTTCGAGTAAATTTCATACCCTTTAACCTGTCCTGGGTTTCCCTGGTGGCTCAATGATGAAGTATCCGTATGTGATGCAGGAGATGCTAGTTCAATCCCTGGGTCAGGAAAATCTCCTGGAGAAGGAAATGGAAACCCACTCCAGTATTCTTGCCCAGAAAATCTCATGGACATAGGAGCCTGGCACGCTACACAGTCCATGGGGTCACAAAAGAGTTGGACATGATTGAGTCGCTAAAACTACAACCTGACCTACCAGGTCCTGCATGATCAGGGATCCATTTGTTTTTCTGGCCTTACTGTTTTAAAAAAATCACTCCTGTCCCCTTGGCCAACTACACTTGAGCCACACTGACATCTCTTTTTGTACACATCAAATTCATTCCTCCCACAAAGCCTTTGTACCAATGTTCCCTTATCTTGAAACAATTTTCATGGATCTCCATGTGGTCGCTCCTCATTAGCAGTAGCATTGGGCTCTAAGGATGTGCATGTTTAATCCTGTGTTTCATTCAGTTACTCTGAGCGAGATAAATAGAGGCCCATACAGTATATCAGGGTGAAATCTTGAAACATTTAAGAAATTACTGACTCTGAACTGTCAAATAATTCTCACAGTTAACTATAATTAGCATTGTTGCTTAAGAACTACTTAATAAAGTGAGGCTTGGGGTTGGAATCTGAAGGGAATTTATTAGATGTCTTCAAATAATAAAGACCATTCACACACATGAGAGGAAATAATTGTTAGCCGATCTCTTTGGATTAAGCACCAAGCCGTGATAATCTGCAGCAGCAAGCCTTCTGATGCTAATCACAATTGTGACTCAGTTATATTTGTTTCTTTTTCAGTCATGGATCAGTGGTTGCTTTGGAAATTTGCGTTTTCTCTAGCAGAGTTTTTCACTGATAGCCTTTTTATTTTTGGATTTGAAAAATTGAGGTGAATTCCATGTAACATAAAATTGACCCATGTGAACATATTGGATAGATTTTAAACTCTGCTTTTCATCTATGTTGTTAGAGTTACTTAGTATTTCCTAAGACCCAGAATGTTTTTCCAGTGTTTGAAAAGAATTCTTTCGTCTCTCCAAATCATATGCCCACTGGCTCACTGGATAGTCTCTCTGAAATTTACGCCGGTTCTGCTCTTGTGAATTGCGAGCCTGCATTTCTTGTGCCACGTTCTACTCCAGGCACAGGTGGGCTGCAGCCCAGCCAACCTGCCATGGTGCTCCACCACCTGGTGAAGAAATCTGTCAGGAGTATGAGAAGACTGTTTGTGGCTTTTATTGACTATTCCTTTGCCTTTGAATCTGTGAACAGAAATCCACTATTGAATAAAGCACCATGAATTCAACTCAGACACTGTATTATTGATTTTCAAGCAGAGCTAGTGCTATAATATTATTATATTGTTGGTTACATTCAGGGTCAACGGGAGTGATCTCTTGAGAAATCAGAAGGCAGTTTTTGTTGATGTTAGACAGGAGTGTGTTCTTGTCTTCTATCTGTCCACATGTTTTAAGTTCTTAATGATTTAATACCAGTTTGGGAAGAGTTGGATTCATTATAACCTTACATGGCAAATAGAGACGCTTTCTCTAGAATGCAGATAACATGTTTAGTAACAGGAACTGAGAATATTTTAAATCACCCATTGATTTAGCTATTCAGTCCTTGCCATTGGTTCATTATTTTAAAACCATCATTTTAAATCTCACTTGATAGTCCCTGAGTTTAAACTAGTATGATTAGAAGTATGAAAAAGCAAGTTGTGTCAATTAGGTCCCCAGGTTCCAGACCTGGAAACCTGGGTTCCAGGTGTTTCACAGCTAATTCCTTTTAACATTATCAGAACAGCACATGTGTTAAAGCTAGATCTGCTGAAGTTATGTTCATGAAAGCTAAGGCTGTGAGTGTTGGGTTATATTTGCTTTGAACAGCCTCCAGTTTAAAGTCGTTGTGACCATTCTCTGTGGATGAATTGTAGGAATTTGATTGTCCTTGGGTTTACATTAGAGTGATCGTAGCCCCTGTACTTCAGGAGAGTTGAGTTGGACTTTTCTTAAGAAATGTGGTTTTTAACATTTGGCTCCTTATAAAATCCATCAGCCCTGTTCTTCATGGCCAGATTGTTAAGCATGATCACTTTGCATTTAATAAGCTATATAGATAGACCTACGATTCTACTGGGAAGTATACTTGCAGGGAGCATAATCTCAAATTTTTTGCCACCCACTCAGTATCATTCAGCCCTGGTCTGAGAACTTAGGGAGGATTACCTGAAATATGCGATTCAGTCGTTCCTCCAGATCATCAAAATCTATCCCTAGATTTAGCAGACCTTTGGGAAGTCCCTTACTCTGACTGTACTGTATTGGTTCTCTAAAAGCTTACTTTAACTAAATTGCACCTTGGTGTTTTAAAAAGAGAGTACATATGAGTGTTAATGCACTTACACTGTAATTCAGAAGATGGGTTATTTTACAAACTAAATTAAAAGGTATAGTGACCATTCAGAGAAGTCATATGTCACTATTTGATAGTTAGAATTAGGATAATAATTTTCGATGTAACTGTCGTATGTTGGAAAACAAAAGAGTTGGGACATAAATTTGAGGTTCTCCCCTCTCCTCAGTAATGTTACACTATTTCAAAAGTTGGAAATATAGTCAGCTGAATATTTTTCAATTTGCCAATTATACTTATTTTTTAATTTTTAATACTGTGAGGCACAATGTTTCATTGCATGTGATATTCCTTAATAATATTTCTTCAACATATATGACTACTCTGCCACAGTGAATCTTCAGTTTGAATTTATACTTCTGTATAAACTAGGTAAGTACAAAACATAGGAAATTGCTAACTGTGTTTTAGTCACAGACTAAAAAGCTTTAGAGTTAATTTTCAAAATCCATTTGTTTCAAATAATTTTAATACTAATTTTAGTAGTTAATCATGAAATTTAAAACAGCGGAGCCCATTCTAGCTTTATCTGTCCAGCTATTCATTCGGTTAACAAACAACTATTTGTGCTTACTATGTATCTGTGCTCAGTTGCTCAGTCATGTCCGACTCTTTGCGGCCCTGTGGACTAGCTCGTGAAGCTCCTCTGTCCATGGAATTTTCCAGGTAGGAACGCTGGAATGGGTTGCCATTTCCTATTCCAGGGTATCTTTCCCACCCAGGGATCAAACCTGTGTCTCCTGCATTGGCAGGCAGATTCTTGACCACTGTGCCACCTGGGAAGCCCCTACTATGTACCTGGCCCTATGAAAACCTTTGCTCAGTTCTTTTTCTCTGTCATTATTAATTTTTGGAGATTAAAATACATTACAGTTATATGCTTTATTTGTTAGAGCTTTTCACGAAGGTGTGTCACCAAACACAATAATAACAGCCAATAAAGTCAGGATGCAGCAAATATATTTTATTTATACTCAGAGATTTAGTATGACATACTTAGATGTAGTGTTTAGTAAGCTTCATGTTCCATCAGAATTTATACTTTTTTCAAGAACTATTTGTAAAAGGAGAGTTAAACTGACCATGTGTAATTCTTGATGAAATTAAACTATTTAGTCTTTTAAAATGGAATCAGTGCATTTTGACACTTAGCAAAGAGCCCATTATATTAGATATAACTGCTTTGTGATCATAGTAAGTTTAAAATAATAAATGACTCTCTCAAAGTTCTGGTAGCATATTACAAATTTGCTATATATGTGACTAAATGAGTACAGCAAATTCAGATCACATTTGTCAATATACACATTTTATTATTGTGCCAGTAGACTAGTTGGCTTTTAGTAAAGTAAGTAAAGTCTCTCAGTCATGTCCAACTCTTTGCCATGCCATGGATGGTAGCTTACCAGGCTCCTCTGTCCATGGGATTTTCCAGGCAAGAATACTGGAGTGGGTTGCCATTTCCTTCTCCAGTTGGCATTTAAGTTAACATTAATTTTTTCAATCAATAAATAGAAGTATGACCAATTTCATATTCATTAGCCAAGTACAACTGCTTTTTAAGCCATCAGGAATATTGGCATTTAAGCAGTACTTTCTACTTTAAATGATGCCATTATCATTTGAGAATATACCTATCCAGTCTAGAAATGTAGTCCATTATGGGATTAAGTAGAATAACTAACAAATGGAGCAGAATATAGCTTTACAACCTCTTAAACCAGAATATGGAAGAGGTCCAATTTACCCTTCAAACGTTTTGGTGTCTGCGTGGAAAAAGGTGATAATGAGCCATGTAAAATTCCTCAGGAAGTACCCAGTGGTGAACACATTTATTGTTCTATGTGCTTTATTTCTGGAGAGTTCCTTTCATCTCTCTGAAGTTGCCCTGGAATTTGGTTGAGTTTGCCAATGTACCGAAAACATAAAGTGTCTTACCTTTGTGACTTGAAGCACATAATCTGGAGAAGACAAAGTTCGACTGACTCCATAGGAAAGAAGAGAATTTAAATGACCTCTTAAAATCTCTCCCAATTCTGAGAGTGTGACTTTTGCGAGTTAATGTTTATATTACAGTTGAGTTAGAAATAAAGAAGTGTTTTAAAACCTCGTGAGTGAGAAAATCCAGACCACCCAGAAAATGTATTTGGTGTCTAAAAAAAGGTCTTTAACTCACCATATATAAGTGTGAGCCATAGCCCTAAGCCAGGTATCCTGTATGCATATATGAGTCTGTCTGTCTATCTGTCTCCCTTTCTTTCTCCTTTTTGCTGAGAATACAAAAGCAATATAATATATTGTATACCTTTTGTACCATTAGTTTGGTTACTGTCTGCTTCTATTGAGCCTGACTTATTTGAGGTTGGTTTGTGAATTTAGAGACCATAACACATTGTCATGGCCATGATTGCAGAATGGAAAATGTCACTACTACCTGCCAGTTCATTTAAATCATTTTTAAGTACCCACCTGTGCTGCTAAACTCTGCATTTGAATTTTATTGGCTAATGTGTTTTTGCTCCGGTTTTGGTTCCTTCAACTCTTACACGTAGGTAAATGAATCCATGTGTCTGTGCTGTTCCCCTTTTAGCTTCTGTTCTTGCTCTAATAAAGGTACCATCTGCCAAATTGGTAAACATATAGCCCTTTCATATTTTAAAAGTCAACTTGAAAAAGCATAGTTCGTAAAGGGCAAGAAGAACTATGACACTTTAAAATGTATTATTTAAGAGACCGTCAATTTCTGCTGTTGACCTGCTGAATTGTAACGAATGAGAAATAGCATCACAAATAATACTTTCCTATTTTTTTTTTTTTTACTACTTTTTCCCATCCATTGTGCATCTTTATTTCTGTATTTCATGAAAGTCTGCCTTCTCTTGTAGAGGCATGGGGAGCTGGAGACAAGTAGCCCAGGGATTTCTCTGTCTGTCTCACACAGACACTGAACTCTTTGCTTTTAATCCTCCTGCCAGGTTGGTGACATTACCATGAGAATGAGGGGGAATAAGGGATTCTCAGAGACTGAAATGAAAGTCGAAGTCTGAAACAATGAGAGGAAAGAAGGAAAAGTAGAGAAGTGGAAAAGGGTTCTAAGGAGAAGCAGGAGGTGAGTGTGAGGTCTCAGATCTTTCTTCTTTTTGTATGGAGTATATTTATTAGACAGGCATTAGATGCTTGTAGAGTAAGGGCTGCCCTGGCGCAGTATCATGAGGATTGACATTTCAGTATATGGGTTAGAACATGGCTCTAAGGACATCCTGAAATCAAATTGCGTGACTTTGTTAACCTCTCTGGGCCTCAGTATTTTCATCCATAAAATGGGGAGAGTAATAGTTGCACATACCTCTCAGGGTTGTTGTGAGGATTAAATGAGCTATTATAGACAAAATACGTAGGAAAATGCTTATTTAATTGTAATCTTCTTATTTAATAATTATTAGCCATAGTGGGAATAGCAATCTGAGTTCTACTTTAGAGAGAAATAGTTATTTTATTGCTAATGTGAATAGACCACACTGTACATCAATTTTGTCATGGGTCTTCAAAGGAACCATGCATTATTTTGATTTTGTGCCCTTCCTTTGCCCCGAATGCCTTCTTTCTAGAAATATTTACTGATCTTTCAGGGCTCATCTCAGATGCTGTCTTCTCAGAGAATTCCCTTTGAGTGCTTTCAGGCAGAATTAGTTTACCCTCTCCCAGGAACTCCCATGGTGCTTATAAAGTTAATATCTTTAATATGGCACTTATACTATCTTCTTACATTTGTGTATTTCCTCCTTATTAGCAAATGCAGACTCTTGTAAATTTTAATACTCAACATGGGCCATCTGTGTATATGAAACCGGTGAATGTCACTAATACTTGGTTAGGGAAGGTATAGGATTCGCCTAGTGTTCACAGGTAAGCTTCTCTTCATACTTAAGACACCGCCATGCCTTTTATCCTGCTTATAAGATCCCATTTTGAGAGTGTGGTAAACATGGCTTCATTTCCCAGGAAATGCTCAAGAGAACAGGTAGGGTGATCTGGATGGTTATGGAAAAGAAATGCTTATTTTCTTTCTTCCTCCTCTGCTCCATATCCATTTACTTTTCTTTTTCCTTTTTGTTCCTCTTCTTTCTTTAAACCTACTTCTTATTTTTTGGGGGGGCGGGGTATAGTTACTTTATTTAAAGTCACTGTTTATTTTTGCTCATCCATTTAGAAATTTACTTAATCTTGGTATAAATAGATTTTCATCCTGTTTATGAAGTATTTTATTATATTTCATGAAATTTTAATTAATAACTGGTTGATTATTTTCTGTGTATAAGCTATTTATATAAATACAGTATCCAAACCCAATCTGTTTTGTTCTTTGGTCTTACAAAGTGTGGTGTTCCATAATTAAAAAAAAAAAATAGTAGAATTATGACACCAGATTTAAGAACAATAGCCATATACAAATTTGTGGGATCAGCTGATAAGAGAGATATGCTGGTTTATTATTTTTAAATGGGATTAATAATAGGTGTTTTGTTCTGATATCTTCACAGGTATTTTAGAAATCATCTGTATTATAATGCTGTATCATCAAATCCAAGGGGAAATAAAGCATGAACATTTATAGAATTTTATTTATAAATGGATCTTTCACACGTTTCCTCCAAAAGAGGAAGTTTCACTCTAGAAAACAGGAAAGGATTGTAGAAACTCCCATCTGCTTTGGAAAGTGACTTTTCTCATGCTGGGCCAATGATTGTTGCAAATGGTGTCTATTTCATTCTGAACCACCTCTATTTGAAAATTAGAGAAGACTAATTAATATAGTTCAGTTCAGTTCAGTCGCTCAGTCGTGTCCGACTCTTTGCAACCCCATGAATTGCAACACGCCAGGCCTCACTGTCCATCACCAACTCCCGGAGTCCATCGAGTCGGTGATGCCATTCAGCCATCTCATCCTCTGTCGTCCCCTTCTCCTCCTGCCCCCAATCCTTCCCAGCATCAGAATCTTTTCCAATGAGTCAACTCTTCGCATGAGGTGGCCAAAGTACTGGAGTTTCAGCTTTAGCATCATTCCCTCCAAAGAAATCCCAGGGCTAATCTCCTTTAGAATGGACTGGTTGGATCTCCTTGCAGTCCAAGGGACTCTCAAGAGTCTTCTCCAACACCACAGTTCAAACGCATCAATTCTTCGGCGCTCAACTTTCTTCACAGTCCAACTCTCACATCCATACATGACTACTGGAAAAACAATAGCCTTGACTACACGGACCTTTGTTGGCAAAGTAATGTCTCTGCTTTTGAATATACTATCTAGGTTGGTCATAACTTTCCTTCCAAGGAGTAAGTGTCTTTTAATTTCATGGCTGCAGTCACCATCTGCAGTGATTTTGGAGTCCCCCAAAATAAAGTCTGACACTGTTTCCACTGTTTCCCCATCTATTTCCCATGAAGTAATGGGACCAGATTCCATGATCTTAGTTTTCTGAATGTTGAGCTTTAAGCCAACTTTTTCCACTCTCCTCTTTCACTTTCATCAAGAGGCTTTTTAGCTCCTCTTCACTTTCTGCCATAAGGGTGGTGTCATCTGCATATCTGAGGTTATTGATATTTCTTCTGGCAATCTTGGTTTCAGCTTGCGTTTCTTCCAGTCCAGCGTTTCTCATGATGTACTCTGCATAGCAGTTAAATAAGCAGGGTGACAATATACAGCCTTGACGTACTCCTTTTCCTATTTGGAACCAGTCTATTGTTCCATGTCCAGTTCTAACTGTTGCTTCCTGACCTGCATATAGGTTTCTTCTCTTTCACTTTCATCACGAGGCTTTTTAGTTCCTCTTCACTTTCTGCCATAAGGGTGGTGTCATCTACATATCTGAGAGTGATATTATTAGTAATTTTATAATATTAGTATAAAGACAGTACTTACTGGTAAGGTATGTTTAGAGCAAAAAGTATAAGTTGTCCCTTGGTCCACCCATGACCCTAGGAGAACAAAATCAAGTCCCTTATATAAAATGGCTTAGTATTTGCATATATTAGCCTATACATATCATCCCATATACTTTAAACCATCTCTTGATTAATTATGCTGCTGCTGCTGCTGTAAGTCACTTCAGTTGTGTCTGACTCTGTGCGACCTCATAGACGGCAGCCCACCAGGCTCCGCTGTCCCTGGGATTCTCCAGGCAAGAACACTGGAGTGGGTTGCCATTTCCTTCTCCAATGCATGAAAGTGAAAAGTGAAAGTGAAGTCACTCAGTCGTGTCCGACTCCTAGCAACCCCATGGACTGCCGCCTACCAGGCTCCTCCATCCATGGGATTTGCCAGGCAAGAGTACTGGAGTGGGTTGCCATTGCCTTCTCTGACAGATACAGGTTAGGGATGTGATAGTTATCATAGGATACAAATGACTGTGCAGGTAATGCTTACTACCCACTAACAGAGGAAACATCAGTTCAGTTCAGTTGCTCAGTCGTGTCCAACTCTTTGCCACCCCATGAACTGCAGCATGCGAGGCCTCCCTGTCCATCACCAACTCCTGGAGTCCACCCGAACCCATGTCCATTGAGTTGGTGATGCCATCCAGCCATCTCATCCTTTGTCGTCCCCTTCTCCTCCTGCCCTCAATCTTTCCCAGCATCAGGGTCTTTCCAAGTGAGTCAGCTCTTTGCATCAGGTGACCAAAGATTAATTATAGTACCTAATATACTGGGTATACTATGTAAATCATTGTAAATTACATGATTAACATTGTAAATCATTGTAAATGTAAGTGCTATGTAAATAATTGCTGCTGCTGCTGTGTGGCAAATTCAAATTTTGCTTTTTGGAACTACGTGGAATTTTCTTTTCTCTAATACTTTTGAGGGCTTCCCAGGTGGAGCTAGTGGTGAAGAACCTGCCTGCCAAGGTAGGAGAAATAAGACGCAGGTTCAATCCCTGAGTCAGAAAGATTTCCTGGAGTAGAAAATGGCACCCCACTCCAGTATTCTTGCCTGGAGAATCCCATGAACAGAGGAACCTGGCAGGTTACTGTCCATAGGGTCGCAGAGTCGGACAGAATGGAAGCCGCTTAGCACCCAATACTTTTGATATGAGGTTGGTTGAATCAGTTGAACCTGTGGCTGCAGAAGGCTGACTGTAGGAGAGGTGTTATAAAGACATGCTATGACAGTGCTTCCTATCAGCCAGGTTTTTTCCAGAAAATTACAGAAGAATCTCTCATATAAACTTACTTTTTTACTGGCTGTATTTTATCACTCAGCAGAGTGGCTCTCTTGACTTGAGGACTGAATACAGTGTGGGTCCTGACTTTGCAACTTTATGAGCTGCATGAGTTGAATCAAGTCATTTAAGTTCTCTGACCTTCAGTTTCTTCATCTTTGATGTGAGAAAGGTTGAAATAATTGATTGGCACTTTTCTATTCAGTCAGTCAGTCAGTTGTGTCTGACTCTTTGTGCCCCCAAGGACTGCAGCACACCAGGCTTCCCTGTCCATCACCAACTCCTGGAACTTACTCAAACTCATGGCCATCGAGTCAGTGATGCCATCCAACCATTTCATCCTCTGTTGTCCCCTTCTCCTCCTGCCTTCCATCTTTCCCACCACCAGGGTCTTTTCCAATGAGTCAGTTCTTCACATCAGGTGGCCAGAGTATTAGAGTTTCAGCTTCAGCATATATTCAGGGCTGATTTCCTTCAGGATGGACTGGTTGGATCTCCTCGCAGTCCAAGGCACTACATTTTATAAATCTTAATAGAAACATTACTGACATCAGTAAAGTTTACATCTACAAAGTATTTTAATCATTTAAGGAACTTAAATATAAAATGCATCTTTGAAATTCTTTACAAAGTGTTGTATTTATTTAATTTATAGATGGAAATGGATCTTGTTTAGGACACCGAGGAGGGTTTCTTTCAATTTCATTATGGTACACACAGAATTTAGTGAAGAAAAAGAATAGCTCCCTTTGGAATAGATGACTGAGTCAGCTGTTTGAAATTCTTGGTGTAAAAGGTCCTTGGGCCTTGCAAGCTGTATAAAGAGGAAATATATTGGCTTCAATATTCCCAGTTCATTCTTTGCTGTGTCAGTGTTTTACAGATTTCAAGGCTTTTTTCTTTTTTTAATGAATATTTATGAAATTTGTTCCTGTCATTCAACAACAGGTTGTAGAGCACATCTTAGGGAAATTATCCTGCCTTGGTTCAAGAAAGAAAGATATAAAGATGAAAGATAGTGATGCCTTTAAAAAAACTCTGGAATTTTAGAGGGCAGATAAAACTGTATCACTGTAGCAATAAAAGAAGACAAGTAGGGTGAAGTTATTATTGAAAGAGAGGCACAAAGTGTTAGAGTAATTCTGACTTGAGAGACATAGCTTCTAGTTGGGAAAACTGGTAATCTGGGGACTGCGAGAATGGTAGAAAGGGGAAAAGGGCACCAGGGTTGGAAGGGACAGTTGGGTGGGTAGTGTTTTAGAAAAGGGATTAAGGCAGTATCACCAAGTAG
This sequence comes from Oryx dammah, assembly GCF_014754425.2. NCBI lineage: Eukaryota > Metazoa > Chordata > Mammalia > Artiodactyla > Bovidae > Oryx > Oryx dammah. Next base: position 69,007,289 of record NW_024070188.1, read on the forward strand.
TACTTATTAAAAGGAAAAATGTAGAATTAGGTCAGAGAATTTGGATTTCTCCTAAAAATTTTTGAGTGTGATGCTTTCTAGATTCAAAGAAGTTGTTAAAGGTTTTTGAGCAAAGGAGAGAGCCTCACTGTATCTTAGAAAGATTAATCCAGCCACAAAATGTAACATAGAGAGGTAGGTGGAAGGAACGGGGAGAACCAGGTATGGTGATGTTATTAATGCTATAGGCAAGATAATGAACAAGAACGGAAATGTCAGCAAGCATTAGTTGATTTGGGCAGTTAGAATCAGTGTAAAATAGTCACCGATATCTGGTTATCAGGGGTATATAAGAGAAGAAGAGGGAAGAGTTGGAGATGCTTTGCAAGATTTCAGCTAAGAGGACCAGAGGCATGGTTGCGAGCACCATTACCAGAAAGAGTGAAGTGAGGCTAAGGTTGGTTGAGACTGGACAAAAGGGACAGTGGGAGGGGATGAAGAGTTGTGCTCTAGATTTATTGAGATTTTGACATCTGTCAGCTCTCCAGCAGAGATGTCCAGCAGGCTCTTGGCAAGATAGTAGTAGGCTAGTATAGACAGTCCTAGACGTTTAAGAAAGCATTTGAGTAAGGAGTTTTAGGAACTTAGTTTAAAAGTCAATATTTCATGAGGCAATGAGTATAGTTATTATTTATTAATTTAGGCAGTGGAATTAAACCAAATGCCATGAAACCAAATTCATAAGGCTGAGAGACTTGTATCCAGTTAGATGATATACATGGAGGAAATGATGAGATGCTACTGGAAAGAAACCAATGGATATAATTTGAGCACAAGAGAAAGCTAAGTTTCAAATACAGAGGAGACACAGTAAACATCCGTAATACTAGGTCAGCAATGAATGAACAACAACAAAATGAATTAACTGATGCTGGATGTGTGTGCTTAGTCGCTCAGTTGTGTCCAACTCTTTGTGACCTTTTGAACTGTAGCCCACCAGGCTCCTCTGTCCATGGGATTTTCCAGGTAAGACTATTGGAGTGGGTTATCATTTCCTTCTCCAGGGGATCTTCCCAACCCAGGGATGGAACCTCCATCTCCTTGTGTCTCCTGCATTGCCGGAGGCTTCTTTACTCACTGAGCCATTGGGGAGGCCCCCAGTACCAGATAGAATCTTACAAAAATGTCCTTCTACCTTCATCAGATATTTCAAATACCCATACAGGCTACCTGGCATATGAAAATCTGTGTACTTACATAACTCTGAGTTGTGTTTTTATGGTGTACGTTTTCCATGGAGAAATTTGATAGGATCATTTGTTGGTAAGGCGTTTGTATATTTGATTCCTATGTGCATTTGATACTTGTGATTTTTCGACTTTGTTAATTCTCAGAATTGAAAACTTGAACTTTGTTAAGGAAGCATTTTGCCTGTTTTTGGTTTATAAACAGTATCTGACATAAAACCACTACAGTTAGAATTCCCTTAGATTTTTCAAAGGAAGTGGCTTAGACGCTTGAGGATTCAAGGGAAAAAATTGGTATGCTTTGTTCAGAGAAAAGCTACCAAGTTTATGAGGAAATGTAATAATAAAAATACTTGTGAATTGATTTGGTCTGAATATTTTTCCTAGTGCCTTTCAGTCGTCTGTTACTTATTAGAATCAATTCTATGCAATGTGGAACAAAGCATAAATTATTTCTTTGGATCAGCTGAATAAATTGTACCTTCCTTTTATACCTGCATATATGTCAGAAATGATTGGGAAACATTGAATAATGCTTAATTATTTTGAAAATAGAAACAAAATTGGAGATTTATAAAGCTTAGTCTAAGACTGAAATGGGAAAAATCAATTTCCAGCTGAAAATCTTTCCATTGACATTGGGCCAAGTAAATAGTTTTCTTTTGAGACAATATTTCTGTAGCTGTATCACAGAAATTAAGGCCTGACAGTGGCCAGTAAAGTTTCACTGCCTCAAACTTTTAAAGAAAGTGAATATAGATTTATAAAGTTCTTGATTAAAATATATGTAGATAAGAAACAAGGATTTACTATATAGCATAGGGAGTTATCTATGCTACCCAATATCTTTTAATAGCCTATCATGGAATATAAGCTACAAAAAAACACAGAAGACAAATCAGTATGCTCTATACCTGAAAGTAGCAGAGTATGGTAAATCAGCTATACTTCAAAATATATATATATATATATATTAAGTAATTGATATTTACTTAGAGAATTAATGAGACTGCTGATTTAAAATTTTCAACCAGTCCCCCTATAATCTCTAACCTTTTCCATTTGTTTTTCAGGTACTACAAAAATTATTTCAATAAATCTGAAAAGCTCTTATGCATCAGTAATAAAGCTTATGCATCAGTAATAAATAGTCCATAATTCTTAACATGACTTTTTACATAAACATAGGATATATTAACATTTATTTTGCCTGTAGTTCGTGGAGGAAACAGAGAAATATACAACCATTACAGGTCTTATATATGTATACAAACACATGAAATTATATATATGTGTAATTTTGGTAACAGGTATGCTAGAAAATAATTGTTTCAGCACCATATGGGCTGATTTTTACTTTCTCATTTAAAAGTTGTGGTATAATACACACATAAATATAAAATTTACTATCCTAGTAATTTTTAGGTATACAATTCTACATGAAGTACATTTCCATTATTATGCAACCATAGTCATCATTCATCTCCAGAACTCTTTTCCTTTTGTAAAACTGAAACTCTGCCTATTACACAATGACTTTCATTCCCTCTTTCCCTAAGACCCTGGCAACCAGCATTCTACTTGGTGTCTCTGATTTTGAATACTCTAGTTACCTCATAAAGGAAGAATCATACTGTGTATCTATTTTGACGACTGGCTTATTTTGCTTTGCATCTTGTCCTCGAGATTCATCCATGTTGCAGCGTTTGTCAGTTTCCTTCCTTTTTAAGGGTGAGCACTATTCCATTGTATGTTGAATAAGACACTTTGCTTATCCATTTTTCTGTTGATGGACATTTGGGCTGCTTCCATCTTTTGGTTTTGTGAATAATGCTGCTGTGAGTATGGGTGTACAGGGCCGAGTCCCTGCATTCAATTCTTTGGGGGCATATATATAAACATGACTTTAATCAGGTGTTTTATTCATCTCTTACAGTTTTTGTCCCTATGTATATTTCCTTTGCTATCTAAATGCATATAGTATGCTTTCATTATTGCATTCCTGGGAGGAATGTGGCAACTCATTTTTTGAAATGTATACAGAACTCCAGTGCTTGAAACTTCTCTCTGAAACCATTGGTTCTTATCTCACAAGAATTCCACTAAAGCTCTGCTAAAACCATGCTTATTTAGAACTTCCAATACTTGACTTTGACTTTTTCTTTGGTAGATATTACTTGATATTCAGTTCAGTTCAGTTCAGTTCAGTCGCTCAGTCGTGTCTGACTCTGCGACCCCATGAATCACAGCACACCAGGCCTCCCTGTCCATCACCAACTCCGGGAGTTCAGTCAGACTTGCGTCCGTCGAGTCAGTGATGCCATCCAGCCATCTCATCCTCGGTCGTCCCCTTCTCCTCCTGCCCTCAATCCCTCCTAGCATCAGAGTCTTTTCCAATGAGTCAACTCTTCGCATGAGGTGGCCAAAGTATTGGGGTTTCAGCTTCAGCATCATTCCTTCCAAAGAAATCCCAGGGCTAATCTCCTTCAGAGTGGACTGGTGGATCTCCTTGCAGTCCAAGGGACTCTCAAGAGTCTTCTCCAACACCACAGTTCAAAAGCATTAATTCTTCGGCACTCAGCCTTCTTCACAGTCCAACTCTCACATCCATACATGACCACAGGAAAAACCATAGCCTTGACTAGATGGAACATTCATTTATTGATTGCTGTCTGAACTGGGTTTTTTAGTTTATTGATTATCTAAATTGAGTCATCTAATTAGAGGACTTGGAAACAGTTGATTTTATTTTGATTGGTGTTTTGAGATAGAGAGTTTTTTATTCTATGAATCTTAATTTCCCACTCTGAGGCCTAGGGTTAGAGATTGGCTGATTCACAATCCATATCTTCTTGGGATATATCAACTGTCATTGTGGAGAAGAACAACCTGCCCTGGGAGGTGGGAGGATCTGGGATAGGACTGGTTTAACTAATCAGGTCACTTAACCTGTACCTATAATACATCTTGATATTTGAGCTGTAGAAATAAGGCTCTACAGCTGTTAAATTTGATGATTACCACCTGTGTGGAGAAGGAAGTGGCACCCCACTCCAATGTTTTTGCCTGGGAAATCCCATGGACAGAGAAGCCTGGTGGGCTATAGTCCATGGGGTCACCAGAGTCGAACACGACTTAGCAACTAAACCACCACCATCACCACCACCACTGTGTGTATGGAAAGTTGGTTACTACATTTGCAGCTCTTTTTCAAACAAACTTTTTATACTGAATGTGGGCATTAGAAACACTAACTCTCATATTTGAGATCTTTCCCTTTAACGGTGAATGCAAATCTTCATGACCTTCCCTTGATGTTAATGTGATGAATGGGTGAAGTTTTAACATACTGGCTTTTACTGATTTTTCAAAAAGTGCTGCATATATTTAATTTTTTTAAAAGTGGAAAAGATGTGTAGTGAGTATTTTTTTCCCATGAGACAAGTCACTGATACCAGTTTTTTTGTGTGTTCTAGGAACACTCAGTGTATTTCTTCTTATTGTGCAGTACAGCATATATATAGAATGATATATAAAGCATATATGTTCAGTATGAAGAATCGTAATAAAAACAAGCTCTGGCTCCTTCCTGGTGGCTCAGTGGTAAAGAATCTGCCTGTCATCGCAGGTTCAATTCCTGGTATAGGAGGATTCCACATGCCATGGAGAAATTAAGCCCACGCACCACAACTATTGAGCCTTTGCTCTAGAGGCCAGGAGCCACAGCTGCTGAAGCCTGCATGCCTTAAAGCCTGTGCTCCACGACAAGAGAAGCCACCACATTGAGAAGCCACACACAGCAGCTGGAGAGTAGCCCCCACCCTCCGCAACTCAGAGAAAAAGCCTGTGCAACAAAAACCCAGCACAAACAAAAATAAATGAATGAAACAGTTTTTAAATTAAAAAAAACCCAAGCCCTCAGGAAAGAGTTGTTGCCAGTCCTTTCAAGCTGTCTCTGTGTGCCTCCCTAGTTGGACCGGCCTCCTTTCTCTTAAGAATTGACCACAATTCTGACTTTTGTGGTGACCATTCTGTCTGTCCAGCAAAGTAGCAGGGACACTGAATCCTAAAAGCCCTTGCTAACATACATTTTTCAGATATAGAGACTGAGCCTCTAAAGCACTGATGAATTCTTCATCTTTTTTTAAACTACATTGTAGATGTTTCCGTGTAATTATAGTACTCCTGAGCTGAAACTTTGCTCCTCTTATCACCAGGACGTGATTTAGATATTTGAAAAATAATTCCACCTATAAGAGCACTTCAGAATTTAATATATTCATGTCATTTTAGACATATTGCACACCTGCTAATGCAGCATGGAACTTTGGAAAATGGAAGACAGTTTTTAAAAGTGTAGAGCATTCAAAAATGGCATCTGGGAATTACTAAATTTTTATTGTGAGAAGGATTAACATTCAAAAAGAGAGCTTAGTCTTACTTTGATGGTCTTCAGGGTGCTTATGCATAGCAGGTTATTAATAAGTATTTATTGAGTAGTTTTGAACTTAATGGTTCATTTGTCATTGGTGTTTTTCAATCATTCTGCACATCACTAATACATTTTCCCCTGTTTAGTGACTTGAGGACAGTATTGGCCTATCTGACTCTGTCTTTTGCTTTATTTTTCACCCTTCCTTATCTATCACTCAGCTCCCCATCTTTTACAATAAGCATCCTAAGAAGACTTTTTGGGCTTCTTTTGATCTGAGTGAGGAAAGGAAGAAGTATCTTCTTTTGAAGATACTTTTCTTATTTCAATTTTGGCTCTCTTGTCACTTTGTCCTTGTAGTGTATTAGAAATGATGTCCCCTGACACTGGTCACGATGGAGCAGAGACTGTCAGATCAACTATATTGAGAAGACTCTTCTCAGACCTGGTCTGTTACTGAGCCTGATTAACTGACACCCTCTCCCAGGATAAGAAAGGAAGGCACACTTCTGCAATTTCTTTACTAGAAGTAAAAACCCATGTGTGTATGTACACATGTAACTATTCATTTTAAGATGTTCTGGGCCTGCTCCTGAGTAACTTCCTGCCTGGAATTCACTCATTTCACCTGGCAAACTCCAGCTCTGCTGGTCCTTGGATATTTTTACCATACAGCTCATGTTCCAAGTGTTGGAACAAAGAGAGGAAGCTTGTAAAGAAATTTCATTTTACAGAACTTGTAAAATATTCATGGTTCATGATTCGTCATTCTTTAAAATTCAGAAACGACAGGGTAATTTGTGGGAACAAATAATTAAGGGAAAAACTGGTTTTGTGTTGGAAAGGAGGAGCAGGCAGAACAGAGAGCTGGGCGTAGATACTGGAAAATGATGGTAATTTAGCAGGTAATCAAAGATGTTGAGAACAGTGCTTGTCACGATTTCAAGGAAATATAGAATATTTTCTTTCATTTCATCTGCTGTGGGTCAGTTCTCCTTGAGTTTGCTGATTCTCCCATTTCTTGTTTGTGAGGGCTTCAAGTTCTTTTTTTTCCCTTTTATTAAAAAAAAAAAAAGTTTTCATTTTGTTTAAAATTTTGTTGAAATTCCAGTTGACATTGGGAAGGCAATAATGTCTTGTATGTCACTATGGCATACTAATGCTCTGAAAAGCAAAGCAAGGAAAAGAATTTAGAAGGAAGAAAAGCTAAATTTTCCATGGTGAAGTAATCTTGAACTTTTCTGAGAAATCCTGGAGAACTGACATTCAGATGTTAAGGGAAAAGTCCCTCAGATGTGTTGGCTTCTGAGGCACCTGAGGAGACCCTAGGGTACATCAAGACGTAAGGAAATTTATTAGTACCCGCATCTCTGTAAGCTCTGAGTTCCCTGAGGCTCATCCAGCCTTCAGAGTATCTTGAGAGAAAAAGTTCTGGCGAGGAAAAACTCAATTTTCTCTTAACTCAGTCCTATTAGAAAGCCACTTGCTCTAAAGGATATGAAAATCCTTTTTAAAAATTGGGATTTTTGGTTATTTGTCTTGTCTGGATTCTGCATGACAACTGTATCCAATAAAGAAGTCTTTTCTAAATACACTGCAACAAAAAAGGAAATTGAATTGAGAAACAGTATACAGAGTCTCTGGGCATTTCCCCTCACGCCCCGCCCCCTAAGTACAGTTGTCCCAGGTGTCTGCAGGGGATTGACTCCAGGACCTCCTGCAAATACCAAAACCCAAAGAGCCATATACATAGAATAGTTGAGTATTTGCACATGACCTATGCACATCTTCCTATGTACATTAAATCATCTCTAGATTACTTAAAATACCGAATACTTAGTGTAAATGCTATGTAATTAGTTGCTAGCACACAGAAAATTCAAATTTTGTTTTGTGGGACTTTTTGGAAGTTTTTTTTTTTTAACAGTTTTGATTTGAGGTTTGTTGAATCTGAGGAAGATCAACGCACAGATATGGAGAGCTGACTATATCAGAAATTTACAGCCAGATTAAAGAAAGGTTTTTATCTTAACTAAATGTTTCCCTGGGAAAATCCAGAAGTATGAGGACTAAAGTATTAGCAAATATGGCTTCTGTGTCCTCAGACCTTTATATTGTCTTTATTAACAGCAGAGATATACAGTTTTATAAAATATTGTTTTCAGTATTGAACCTCGGAAACTCACTTCTCAAATGGCTGCTAATATTTAGACTTACATGTTTATTTTCATTCTGTGGTAATAATGAGGACATACCAATGATTAGCTTTCACAAATGTTTGAGATGCTGTGTAAGAGTATACACCATTTTAAACTTTTACCTTTCTTTCAGTTTGCTTTTAGGCAATTAATAAATGGCATAATTTAGTACTTTGCCAATACTTCATTCCTTATTTGCAAAGAGGCATTTAAGAGAATGAATTGGGAGTGTAGATTTATAATTCTTTCACCTACTCAGTCAGATAATATAGTTTTTAAGGAGTTAGGAAACTTGAAATATAATCTCCCACTTCTCATTTTGAAAACAGAAATACATTATCTCTCAGAACTGTGGTATTGAATTATCCATTGTTTTGCAGTGAGGACATTTTCTCAGTGAACGCACAGTTTCTTTGAGATAGTCACCGAAATAATCATCTAAAAGAAACACCTACCATTTAATGTGCTATAATACACAAATATTCTCTTGAGTTCTGTTTGAGAGATTGACTGGATATTTTTAGTGATCTGTTAGGATAATTTTCATTCTTTATCTTCCCTGCAGTATGATAAATTCTTTCCAAATGATTTTATTCAACCCCAGGAAACTGAAAATAAATGAAAAAAATCTTATTTTGCACTTTCTCAGAAAATGTTTCATCAATACTTAACTGTTCTGTAATCTCACATATTGTCTGATTAGTATCTGCTTAGGAGGTGGAAGGTTCTGGAGTTTGATGGGCAGTGATAGGTATTCTGTTAGCTGCAGACACCCAGCTGTACAAGCTGGCGGTCAGATCAGATTGCCTAAGGCAATTCCTGCTGTCAGCCACCTCCAGATAGGTGTCCAGGCTGGTGGGTGAAGCACAAAGAGGACAAATCCAGGCATGGGATTTGTGGCACCCCATTTTATGGCACCCCACTCCAGTACTCTTGCCTGGAAAATCCCATGGACGGAGGAGCCTGGTAGGCTGCAGTCCATGGGGTCGCTAAGAGTCGGACACGACTGAGCGACTTCCCTTTCACTTTTCACTTTCATGCATTGGAGAAGGAAATGGCAACCCACTCCAGTGTTCTTGCCTGGAGAATCCCAGGGATGGGGGAGCCTGGTGGGCTGCCGTCTATGGGGTCACACAGAGTCGGACACGACTGAAGTGACTTAGCAGCAGCAGCAGCAGTCTCCCCAGTGGTCAAGAACTTGAGAATTTAGAGCTCTCCTAGGTGGTGCCAGTGGTAAACAAACGCCTGGCAATGCAGGAGACATAAGAGGTGCGAGTTCAGTCCCTGGGTTGGGAAGATTTCCTGGAGGAGAGCTTGGCAACTTGCTCCAGTATTCTTGCCTGGAGAATCCCATGGACAGAGAAGCCTGATAGGCTACAAGCCATAGGGTCACAAAAAGTCAGACATGACTGAAGTGACTTGCGCCCACATTCAAGTAAGGTAAATAGTAAATAGGTCATGAGGACAAGGGTGTAGAAAAATTCTGATAGGCGGACACCAAGAAGTATCTTGGATTGAAGAATTTGGGCATAGGAGCCCTGTGATCTGTTGCAAACCTGGTAATTGTTGCCTATCAATTTCTGACTACCCACTGAGGGCTGGTCATCCCTGGTTAGAGCTGCCATGTGGGTGACAACAAGAAGACTTTACAGTAATTATCCATGATTCATGGCTGGAATGGTTTAGATTCTTTCTGCTTCTGGCAGAGTTGGTTCAGAAATAGGATTTATAAGGTTGGGATCAATGAGTTCAGTGGAGGAAGGACTTGTTTTATTAATATATTAAAAAAAATTTTAACAGCTTTATTGAGATTTGATTCTCATACCATGTAACTTAACCCTTTTAAATTGTATAGTTCAGTGGTATTTAGTTTACTCATGCAATTGCACACCCATTATTACAGTCTATTTTAAATAATTTTTATCACTCTGAAAGGAAGTCCCCTAATGCCTTCCCAGTGTTTTCTAATCTCCAGCCCCCTGGCAACCTCGAATCTATATTCTATGTCTATAGATTTGCCATTCCACATATTTCATATGGTTTCATATGGTTTGTGGTACTCTTTGACTGGCTTTTTTCACTAAGCATCATATTTTCAAGAATTGTCCGTGTTGTAGTTTGTATCGGTATTTTTTTATTGCTAATATTCCATTGTAGGATATACCATTTTTTATATATTCATTCATCAGTTGATGGATATTTGCATTTTCTTCTTTTTTGGCTATTATGAACAATGCTGCTATGAATATTCCTATACAGTTTTTTTTATGTGAACATGTAATTTATTCTTGGATATTTCATGTAAGAGTAGGATTGCTAGGCTGGTTAATATGTTGTAATTTTTTTTATGTATTTGGGCCATTATCAGCTAATGTGAATTATTTTATCAATAACAAAACCTCAAATTATTTGTGGTTGCCATTAAAAGGCTTTTTGCTTTTAGTACAGTCAAGTTTTCTGAACTGTTAGTAGCTAGCCCTTCTTTTCTATCCAGATTTTTAAAATATTTAAGCCTATTCTGAATTTCTTTGGCTTGTGGTCTCTTTGGCAGTTATTCTGTTACTTTTTTATAAGAATGTGATGACTTTTGGCACCATATAAGGGTTCTTGCTTATAATTTATATATATGAATTTTAAGTGTCTTACGAATGGTAATATATTATGTTGACTTTTTTGAACAGAAAATTCTAAGGTATAATATGTTACAAGTTGTTGATAGTTTCCTTACACTGAAATGCAAACTCCCATGATTTGATTTGTCATTTCATTATGCTTGTAATAAAATTAATTATTTTTAACCAGATTCTCCAACAAAGTTTTCCTTTAATGATGAAGATAATAAAGATAGACTAGACCAGCAGAAATATTCTTTTCTCCATTTTTCTAGACATTTTCATAGCCATCTTTATGGTTTACTCCAGGACCATAACTTAAGAATATGTTGTTTACAATATGAATTTTGCATGTTTGGATTTTTAGTTTCTTCTTATGAGTCATTCTGAGAACAGTTCTTGGTTTTTTCCTATTTATTCATCCTCTCTCTTCCTCTCACACTCCCTTTCTCTCATCTCTCACTGGTCCTGTGAAATAACATGGTTGGATTTCTGCTTTGAGCTATCTTTAAATTTGATTTCACACTATAATAGAACATTGAGTCTTTTTATGATAACTGTTTCATAATCATGTGGTTGAAATCATGCGTCTTTATTTTCATCATGCTATCATGTTCAGAATCGAAAGCATTATTTGGCCCTTAGATTATATTGACACCCACTCTCTCCTTTATTATTTTGCTTTTATTTATATTAGATTTTGAGATGTAAAATATGTTTCTTTTAAGAAAAACATAAATATAAAGCTTATAAATTATACAGTGAGATATCTCCCACACTGTGATTCTTTATTTCCCAAGTACCACAACCCAGAACAACCAGTTTTGAATGTGGCTTTCCAGAAAATGTTATTATACATACATACATACACTTCACACACTTATATTCACATACTATTTTTTTACGGAAATGTTGTTATTTTATACGTTACAGGTACTTCAATATCTTGACTTCCATGCCCCCACCCCATCTAGAACTGACATTGAGGGGTGATATTACTAATTTTTACTTTGATGTTTGCTTTGGCAGCCAGGGTTATCTGGGCTCACAGTTGCCAGGAACCTTCCGTCCAATTACAATTGCCTATTAAAGGACCAATTTTCTGGTTTAATTTGTCTTCTGTCTTTAAAACATTTTTTTTTTGCTGAAAGGTGGGCCATTATACCTTTACATGAGCCATGTAAGCAGTTTTAGTAAATAGGAGAGTTATTATTAAAAAAAGAGGTCTGTTTGACCTTATGCACCAGTTATTGTTAGATGCTATTCTGTATAATTTATGACTTTGGAAGTTCTAAACATCAAGATAATATTTGGGAAATTACTTTTTCAATATTATAGTGGGTGCTGACGTACTCCAAATAAACTACTTTAATATAGTTCACAAACTCAGGAAAGTATTTTTTTTAATCTAATGAGAGTGTTATTAAAAAAATACACTAATGATATTCTATTTGAAACATTTTAAACCATTTTGAAATAGAGGGTCATTCTTTTTTTTTTTAAGGTAGTGACTGTTTCATCCTTAAGATAAACCCTTGTGCATCTGTTACCATCCTTGTTGATATGGTTACACTGTATTCTTTGGCAACATATTTAAATAGGAAATGTATTTCATGGATTTTTGTAGTTCTCTGAGTCTGCAGTATTATGGTTTGACTGTAGTAAACATTGATTTTATTACCCTTGAGGACCGCTTATCTCTGGACCCTAGGTGATTCCCTTGAACATGGATTCACAGGTGGTAAATTGCTAGAATTTTTGTTTCAGTGAAAGAAATCATTTCACATAGGTCTGTCCTCATTTGCCTTTATATATAAAATTCTTAGGAGCTCAGTATCATTTTCTTAGTAAGGAAATTAGGCCTAAAATATGTCTGTTTGGAAAATTAGATTAGAATTGATTTTCAGTTAGGGTTACTAATTAGTGCTCAGATTAATAGTAGTATTAAAAGTTATTTTTAGAAGTTATATGTGTGTGTGTGGTTTATTGTCTTTTTCTTATATGACTTAATGTCCATGTATTAAATTGTGGCTCTTGGTTTTGATCCTTTTCTAGAGGGCAGTGAGATGAGCTAGTCAATTACTGTCTGGAGACTTTATTGCTAGGACTCCAATTATTTAATTAAAAGAACAAGGACTAGAATTACTACTCTTTATATAGTCTTGCATCTGTTAGCGGTTAGCTTAGCCAAGATTGTTTTCCAGTGTTTCTATGAATCATCAGGATAAGCTGTTCTGTAACATTCATTCATTCATCATTTCTCTCAGTCAAACATCTTGAAACAGTTTCCACTCACAGTCTTGACATCGTCACTTCCCATTTGCTCTCAGTATAATGCATTCTAGCTTTTGCTTCAACCACATCAGTGCTGTGGTTGCCAGGATCATCAATGACTTTATTGCTTACATTTTCCCAAGTCTTACCTAATATTGTCTTTCTGTACCATTTTACATGGAAATACTCTCCAAGTGTTCTCATCTCTTGGCATATCACATAGTCTTTTATTGCTGTAGTTGGCTATCTCTTCCATTTATTCTTTGTTGGCTTTCTTTCCTTTGTTCAATACTTAGCTAATTTTCCAGAATTTTGTCCTCAAACATATTTTATTTTCACTTGGTGCACTCTTCTCTGGCCTCTGTCTCTATTTGCTGATGACTTTCAAATCTTTATCTCTAGACTTTGACTTTCTTGAGCTCTAAATTCTTCAAACTGCTTGCTAGATATTTCAGTTGGTGAATTCACAGATCTTTTAAAACCCAAACCCATGTCTCTCACTGTATTCCTTTTTTCTCCTTAATCTTGCTCAGTTGCCCAAGACAGAAATTTAGGCATCCTCCTTGAAGATTTTCTCTCCATCATTTGTCACATCCAGGCAATCTAATACCAAGTCCTATTGCTTCTTACTTTTTTTCTTGTCTTACTGCTTTTACTGCCATTATTTCTTGAATCAGAAAGCCATGTAAACAGAGAAGGTAAGGTAATAGGTTGTATTAGGACTGTCTGCAGGAAGCTGCTATGGGAGTTGCTAGGTAGAGGGAGGAGGCACTTAATCAAGCCTTGAGATGTCAAAGTCTAGAAGTTTCCATCTGCAGATAGAAGAATGTATTAGCATTATCCTGGCCAAAGGGACATGAGGCCTTATCAGGGGAATGAGAGAGAGGATATATTCCCAGGAAAGGCTCCAGCATGTGCTAGAAACTAGGCAGGTAACATTAAGACAAAACTTTAAAAATCTAACATTAAAAAGGAGTTTAGGAAGAATGGTTTGGCAAAGAAACTTCTAGGCTAAGGGAAAAAAAAAGGAGAGAAACTAAAAGAGTCATGATCATTACATGCGAGTTTGTTCTGTGATATCAGCAGGAGGGGAAGGTAGCACAAGGGTACCATGTCCCCCTGCTTTAATAGAAAGAAGAAAGTTTGGGATCTGCTGCCTTGAGAGGCAATCTTTACTGTTCCAGATGTTCATATAGAAACTGGAAAATACTTATCAAGTATATTGTAGGTAGACTCATCATACTGATTGTTACAATGTTCATACTGCTAATAATACAAATTATGGGAAATCATTATATTAACTGAATCATTATATAAATGTAGCTTAGAGGGCCCTCTAAAGTCCACTTCAAACATCCTTTGCTATGATACTAAAGAACTTCAGAGACTTAATGGTTTACTGTTAAGCTTGAAGGTGTTTGCAAGAATAAACTACTTAATAGACAAAGTCTGAACTTTCTATTTTCTGAGCAGGTATCATAAAATTTATATATTTATTCTCAACTAAGATTATTAGTTTATAATTTCCTGAGAAATTGCCAGAAAAGAAATGTTTTACTTTATTTCTGTGTTCTTTAAAGAGCATCTTGCAACATCCAGATTTGAGGTGGGGAGACATAGAATCATGAAACAGTTTATATTTATTTGTTCAAAGCTCTGGTCTCATGAAAATTGCTATATGTATAGTTGTTTCAACAACTGTTATTATTAGGGGCTTGTATGAAAGTCTGCCAACATGGTCTCAATATTTATATTATAGATCAAAATGTTTTGAAAAGAGCTGCTTCTCAACTGTGATCTTTGTTGTTTTTGAAATCCAAAATGTACTGGAGTTGTTTTCATTTCATACAGTTGAAATAGTTTGTATTGCCAGTCTTTTTTCCCCTCTTTTATTTAAAGACCAGAAGTTCTTGGACAAAGAATTTCTATCTCAGAGTGATAAGAAAAATGAGAGAATTTTTTCTGGAACAGAGGAGGGTGAGAATTAATAAAAATTACACTCTTAAATGTTAGTATCCTTGTGATCCTAACACATTCTCATCAATGATAATAACTCATTATTGAAATTATTCTTTGGTCCTAAGGTAGTCATGAGTTCTGGATATCATTAAGCAATGTATATTAAGCAATTTAACAAAATACTAATTTTAGAGTTTCAGCTTGCCTTGCCTTCAGTAAATTCAGGTGAGCAGGACTCAGTTCCTAAGGAAAAAATACTTGAGACCTGAATAATATTTCCATGAATAAGGTAATTAATTTGTGATTGGTTCATTTGATGCTTTTAGGTTCACAAAAATCTTATTGCTCAGAAGTCTTGACACAGGCAATGCAGGTGTTTACATGAATATAAAATTAGCAACTATATTTAGCTGTAATTAAAATCTAGTGTGGTAGGTAAAATCTGTTTGTCTTTGACTATAACTTATTCCAAGTTAATGAGATCTTAACAAGGCATAGAGTATATGTCCCTTTTTGCAAAGGTGATGATATTTTCTTAATGAGTGTCTGTGTATGGATTAGCTAATTTTGACTTAGCTACAAACCTGCAAAAACATGGTCTAAACTTTTTTTTTTCATTATGGCCAATTTTCCTTTAAATTTATACTACTTGTACAAATACCCTGTATTATGAGCCAGGAAATTTCACAGGTGTGGATTTAATTTGTATTGTGAGTCCACAGAGGTTGTACATATTGTATAAATGATCAGTTTTTTTTCCTTAGTTGGCAGAGTCAAATTAAGATTTTTCCAGTCATTGCTCTTTAACTTCCTGCTAATCCAGCGTCATTTATCCTATAATCAATTTCTTTATTTCATGTGATCTTTTGTTGTTTCTGGTCCTAATCCCAAGTGGAAAAATTAATATATTTTGAAGGATTCAGGAGGGGTACTTTTAAATTTTTTAATCCTGTGCTTGTTTTTCTCCCTCTCAAGCAAGTTGCAATGCTTAAAACTCAATTCCAGCTGCTTTATGAAGCAGTGACAGAAGGTCATTTTAGAGATAAAATGTCACAAATCTACCAACTTCCTCCACCATCTCAAGGAGCTCTATAACTTCCCATTTTCTTGGCTTTTTAAACTGGAAGTGCTTTATTTGGGGAAAGTTTTAAAGAGACTGACACAACATCACCAACCCATGAAGGAGGAGCTCTTGCTCTAATAGGGTAGCTGTTTTATTCTGAGTGTAAAGGGTGTTCACCTGAGAATTAGGGAAATAAGTCAGTATGATTTTATTATATTGACTTCCCTGCATAAATGATCTTTATTACTGTGCAGTATGTTATGGATGTGCTTCTTAGATATATGCATGTGTTCTTAGTTGCTTAGTTTTGCCTGACTCTGAATCCACATGGACTGTAGCCCTCCAGGCTCCTCTGTCTATGGGATTTCCCAGGGAAGAATACTGGAATGGGTTGCCATTTCCTCCTCCTCCATGGGATCTTCCCAACCCAGGGATCAAACCTACGTCTCCTGCATTGACAGTTGGATTCTTTACCATTGAGCCACCCAGGAATCCCATGTTTCTTAATTAGATGTCCTATAATCAAGAAGATTTTAACCCTGAGCCTAGTTTAATACTAAACTGTTGATTTTCCCGTGGAGTCTCTCAGAACCCAAAGCACTCTTTATCAGTTGCTCTTTCATCCAAAATAATCACACAACTTTAGTGAAAGTTGAAGTACATTGCCCTAGAAAATTTGTTGATGCATGGAGTAAAGTATAAGGCAAAAGTTAAAGGGACTGCCATCAAAGACTCTTGTCTCAGGACTTCCCTGGTGGTCTAATAGCTAAGATTCCATGCTTCCAATGCAGGTGGGCTTGCAAGGCAGGGGGCCTGGGTTGGATCCCTGGTCAGGGAACTTGATCCCACATGCCGTGATTAAAGATCCTGTGTTCTGCAACTAAGACCTGGCACAGCCAAATAAATGTATTAAGGAAAAAAAAAAAATTCTTGTCTCTCTCAGAAAGTGATAAAGTCTAGAAAATGATGAAGTCTAATGAGGTGGATGAACCTAGAGTCTATTATATAGAGTGAGGTGAGTCAGAAAGAGAAAGGTAAGTATTGTATATATATGATGCATATATATGGAATCTAGAAAGATGGCACTGATGAATTTATTTGCAGGGCAGCAGTGAAGAAACAGACACAGAGACCAAACTTATGGACATGGAGGTAGGCGAGGAGGGAGAGGGTGAGAAGTATGGACAGAGTATCATGGAAACTTATATTACCATATGGAAGGTATATAGCCAGTGGGAATTTGCTGTATGAACTAGGGAACTCAAACAGGGGCTCTGTGACAATCTAGAGGGTTGGGATGGGAGGGAGCTGGTAGGGATGTTCAAAAGGGAGGGGACATATGTATACCTATGGTTGATGATTGTTGATGTTTGACGGAAAACAACAAAATTCTGTAAAGCAATTATCCTTCAATTTAAAACATTTTAAAAAATGAGTGGTCATCATTTTAGAATTAGAGTTTCATGGAAGAAGTGGGGAAGGGACTTTAAAGGTGGAAGTTTAACTTTGGATTTATCAGAAAGAACTAGAAAATAATATATTTTAAGGAAACTAAAAATATACTCAAGGTTTAGCTTCAGGTGCAAGTATTGCATGCAGGAAAAACAAGAAAATGAGTTTAGCTTTGTCCATTGAAGAGCAGGTTGGATTGGATAGTTTCAACGGAAATATGCAAATTCCTGTTTATTTTTATAAATAATTGGGCTTTATTAAAGATTTATGTCAATTATGCTGAAGCAACACTGAGACTGGGTCAGAAATGGTATTGCTGTATACTTCTACATCAGTTCAGTTCAGTTCAGTCGCTCAGTCATGTCCGACTCTTTGAGACCCCATGAATTGCAGCACGCCAGGCCTCCCTGTTCATCACCATCTCCCGGAGTTCACTCAGACTCACGTCCATCGAGTCCGTGATGCCATCCAGCCATCTCATCCTCGGTCGTCCCTTTCTCCTCCTGCCCCCAATGCCTCCCAGCTTCAGAGTCTTTTCCAATGAGTCAACTCTTCGCATGAGGTGGCCAAAGTACTGGAGTTTCAGCTTCAGCATCATTCCCTCCAAAGAAATCCCAGGGTTGATCTCCTTTAGAATGGACTGGTTGGATCTCCTTGCAGTCCAAGGGACTCTCAAGAGTCTTCTCCAACACCACAGTTCAAAAGCATCAATTCTTCGGCCCTCAGCCTTCTTCACAGTCTAACTCTCACATCCATACATGACCACAGGAAAAACCATAGCCTTGACTAGACAGACCTTAGTTGGCAAAGTAATGTCTCTGCTTTTGAATATACTATCTAGGTTGGTCATAACTTTTCTTCCAAGGAGTAAGCATCTTTTAATTTCATGGCTGCGGTCACCATCTGCGGTGATTTTGGAGCCCCCCAAAATAAAGTCTGACACTGTTTCCACTGTTTCCCCATCTATTTCCCATGGAGTGATGGGACCAGATGCCATGATCTTCGTTTTCTGAATGTTGAGCTTTAAGCCAACTTTTTCACTCTCCTCTTTCACTTTCATCAAGAGGCTTTTTAGCTCCTCTTCACTTTCTGCCATGGTTGGTGTCATCTGCATATCTGAGGTGATTGATATTTCTCCCAGCAATCTTGATTCCAGCTTGTGTTTCTTCCAGTCCAGCATTTCTCATGATGTACTCTGCATATAAGTTAAATAAGCAGGGTGACAATATACAGCCTTGACATACACCTTTCCCTATTTGGAACCAGTCTGTTGTTCCATGTCCAGTTCTAACTGTTGCTTCCTGACCTGCATACAGATTTCTCAAGAGGCAGGTTAGGTGGTCTGGTATTCCCATCTCTTTCAGAATTTTCCACAGTATACTTCTACATACATACACGTGTTCACTTTTCAAAATGATGTTTTGAATGTATAGTTGAGTTCCTAGTGTCTATGCCTTGCCATGGGACTTCCCTGGTGGCTCAGATGGTAAAGAATCCTCTTGCAAAGCAGGAGGCCCAGATTCAGAAGATCCCCTGGAGAAGGGAATGGCTACCCACTCCATTCTTGCCTGCAGAATTCCATAGACTGAGGAGCCTGGAGGGCTACAGTCCGTGGGATTGCAAAGAGTTGGACAGGACAGCACCATTAACACTTTTTACGTGGCTTGCCGTATTTGTGATTAGGTTATTATTTTCATCATCTTCCTAAAAAGAGAAAAACCAGTAGGATATTGTTCTCTTTAATATGTCACATACGATTATAAGGTTACTTTTACATTTGCAAAAGAGGGATATATATGTGAATAAAGGCATGGCTTCTTAATTGGGGAAGGGAATCAGTATCATGTAGGAAAAAACCTTATAGAAACATGTATGAAACTCAGTGTTTATTAAGGAAAAATCTTAATCATCATCTTTGTCAAAGGACAGAGATAATACCATTTGATGTTTAATGTCCTTTATTCAAGTCAAACAAAGTAGGTGCAGTGCCTCACAAGCAGTAGGGTACTCTTCCCAAGAGATCTGGGGCAAGAGTGAGGGTTTGTTTTTTTTTTTCAGTATAAATTTATTTGGCTGCATTGGGTCTTCATTGCAGTATGTGGTGTCTTTGCTGCATTATGCTGGATCTTTCGCTGAGGTGTTAGGATTCTCTAGTTGTAGTGCAGGGACTTATTTGCTCTTTTCCAGATCAGGAATGGCATCTGTATCACCTGCATTGCAAAGAGCCACTGGGCCACCAGGGAAATCCTCCAAGAGTGAGTTTTATTGTGTTTAGAAGAGGCAGTGTGGAAACAAGGACATGGCTGGCTAAGAAGTTGGAGTTTCTTATAAGGCTGAGAGGTCCTGCTTTCTAGGGTAAGATAAGCCAGCTGTGGTTGATTATGACTGGTGGATGATGCTGTTTCCTGGACAAGAGGTGTTTCCCAGAAGTGCAGGCTGACTTAGATTCTGATTTGTGACCTGAGCTGGGCTACTGGGATGGCCTTTATGTGGGTCCATACAACTTTCATTATCCTCTTATGCTGTTTTAAATGAACTTGAAAATTAGTATTGGAAAAGTCTCTCTGGCTAGTTCAAATGGCTGATATTTATGTCATTTTTGATCCAGATATCCAAAATACACAGTTTCATACAGAGGTACAATCATTTGCTAAACTGAATTAAGCTTCTGGTATAAAGTACCAGAGTATTTGGGGTGTAATGACCTCTCATCCTAGTGATTAAGAATTAAAAGAATAAAATTCATAACACATTTGCTATTATTTAGTTTTATAAACTGTTACTAACCTAATAATAAGTCTAAGCTTTATAATTAAGAGGAAATTATGATAGCTAGGTACATGTTTAGTTATATATTTGATCATATATTTATTTTTAGAGGCCTAATGTATATTTTTCCCCCCAGCAGTTTTTTAGTTATATTTTTCCATAGTGTTTTTTTTTTTTAAATAGCTATCATTTCATAATTCTTAGTTTATCAGATAAACCAGCTTTATCTCATTTTTAATAAATACTGCTAATGAATTCAAGTCTAGTTGGCATAGATTCTCTGAAGTCTTGGAAGTATATCCATACCAGTTATGAAATTGAATTCTTATTCTCATAAATTTTTTTTCTTTCTTGTTCAGTCTTGCAACCCCATGGACTGCAGCACTCCAGGCTTCCTTGTCCTTCACTACCTCCCTGAGTTTGCTCAAATTCATGTCCATTGAGTCGGTGATGCCATCCAACCATCTCATCCTCTGTCACCCCTTTTTCCTTCTGCCTTCAATCTTTCACAGCATCAGGGTCTTTTCCAGTGAGTTGGCTCTTCTCATCAAGTGGCCAAAGTATTGGAGCTTCAGCTTCAGCACAGTCCTTCCAGTGAATATTCAGGGTTGATTTCTTTTGAATTGACTGGTTTGACCTCCCTACCATCCAAGGGACTCTCAAGAGTCTTCTTCAACACGACAGTTCAAAAACATTGATTTTTCAGCACTCAACCTTCTCTGTGGTCCAGCTCTCACATCCGTACATGACTACTGGAAAAACCATAGCTTTGACTATATGAACCTTTGTCGGCAAAGTGATGTCTCTGCTTTTTAATACATTGTCTAGGTTTGTCATAGTTTTTCTTCCAAGGAGTAAGCATCTTTCAGTTTCATGGCTGCAGTCACCATCCACAGTAATTTTGGAGCCCAAGAAAATAGTCTGTCACTGTTTGCATTGTTTCCCCATCCATTCGCCATGAAGTGATGAGACCAGATGCCATGATCTTAGTTTTTTGGATGTTGAGTTTTAAGTTTAATTCTTCTTTGCTTTCTGCCATGAGGGTGGTATCATCTGCATAACTGAGGTTGTTGATATTTCTCCTGGCAATCTTGATTCCAGCTTGTGTTTCATCCAGCAAGCATTTTACATGATGTACTCTGCATATAAGTTAAATAAGTTAAAAAAAAATCATTTTGTCTGTCCTATTATTCTGTATAATTTTATCTAATGCAATAGAATTATAGTTTAACTTTAAAAAGTTACAGAACTTATTAGATACTGTTTAATTATAAAGTACTTTGTTTTGAAGATGTGTTTAAAGTTATTGGCTCTAAAGACAATTTTTGTATTCCAGCTTGGACCTTGCACCTAGTTCAATTTGAAAATAGAGAAAACACAAGAATTTAGGTAAATGACACAAATATGATCCACATGATAGAGTGGTGCTTTGCAACACTAATAAGATAGTTAATACAAGTCAGTAAGGTAGGTTGATAACAGGAGACAAAATATCAAGGGTTAGAGGAAATATGTAAAAATCTGAAGAGAGTAAAATGAACCAGAGAAAGCAGCCTTAAAGGTGGTGATTAAGAAATTTGTGCTGAATAGAGGAGTTTTGGGGGCTTAAGGAAACAAAAAAAGAAGTCAGGGGAGGGAAAGAGGTAGAAAGCCTTGTTGGTGAGTGTTCTGAGCTGCAGGGAGCAAGGTTCTGACTGGCAGCAAGTGGGAGATGCCCATAGTTTGACTGCTAGGGAGCGGAGGAGGGAGAAAGCAAGCACCTCTTTAAAAAAATTTATGTCAAAATGGTGTTCAGTGATCCATCACATTGAATCAACACACCTTTATGGAGAACATTATTTAGCACACCCTAGGGGGCCACATTTCTCTTGGTCTTTGAACTTGAAAACCTTTTCTTGTTGATCTTTAATATGGGTCATTGAACAGATTCTGTTTTACCTGATTAGATAAATGGTAACAAGACTTAGGTCGACTTCTATTTTACTGTACTTACTTAACAGTTCACTTTGTCAAATTTCTACCCCCTCTACAAGATTAAGGAAATTAGTGGTTACAAGGTAATGTAATTTATTCAGCTTGAAAAGTTACTGAGGCATATATTTTCCCACCTTCTTAACCATCATTTATTTGTTAGAAGCATTCCCTGAAGTGTATGATGAGTCAACATTTCTTTTGCCTAAGTCCAATAAAATCAAAGCATTATTTAATTTAAAATGTTATAAATTATGTACATGTTAATGTTCTTTTCTTAACATTTAATTGGAGACTTTTTCTCAGTTCAGTTCAGTTCAGTCGCTCAGTTGTGTCCGACTCTTTGCGACCCCATGAATCGCAGCACGCCAGGCCTCCCTGTCCATCACCATCTCCCGGAGTTCACTCAGACTCACGTCCTCACCAAAATGTTCCTAGGTTCCTCTGTGTCCGTCTGGTATTTGAACAGAGAGGCAACTAATTAGAATAACAGAACAGCATGATTGTCATTCCTACATTTTTATAGTTTTTTTTTTTTAAGGGGATTTTTTTTAAAGGAAGCTGTGCCAAAAAATGTATTATATTACTAAATATAAAATCCACACTCTTTCATAAGGCACTTTTTCACCTCATTATCTAGACCCTCCTTTATTTTCTATCATAATACAAACCAAAAAAATGGAATGTTTTCCCAAGTTTTTTTTTTTTTAAAAAAAACCTTTCATGCATAAAAACTCAAACTGCTAAAACAAATATATCAGGAGGTGGTTTTTGACAGATCTTCTCCATTACAAAAGAATTTCCTGAAGATTACTTTAAATAGACAAGTCCCTTAGTGTGCTGAGAATCCAATCAAAGAATGTTCCAAGTTTTAAACACTTTCTTTTATGGGCACACCTGTTCCTAATATTCATATGTAAATGCATGCTATTTACATGTGTGTCCCAGCGTGGGGGGATAAGTGAAAAATGGTTTGTGAATTGCCAGTGTTGAAAAAACAGCCAAGATGACTTGATCTACTTTTGCCATATACTATTTTGTCCTGCTAACCTCTCATCCTTTCATCCCACTCCCAGAGGAGAGGGTTGGAGACAAAGTGAAATTTCACTCAAGGAAGCATCCTCTGTGTTATACTACAATAAAATGTTTTTTTTTGTTTTTTTTTTAAAAAAAACAAACTTAGAATCTTGAAATATTAAAAAGGAACACACTCTGTGGAAACAGAGGAAACTATTAGATCATACTAAATTAGGTAATGCTAAATAAGTTTTACCCTCCTATTCTAGTTCTTAGTACCCTTAGATCAAAATACTCCAAATTTGTCTCTCTGCTGTACTTTTAGTATATTGATCTATTTGATCGAATCCTTAAAGCCCATAGTATTTATAGTGGTCATTTCTGTGAATTGTGAATCTGCTCACATTTGTCGTTCATGAGATTGTGGAACGATTTTTCATGTATTTTCATGAATAGCTTCAAGTGTGAGCTCCTTCAAAATAATACTTTCATGGCTTTTTAAAATCGTCCCTAGTAACTGTACCTGGTACCTTGTACCTAGGACTACATATGGATGCATAAATAAAGGACAGCATATATTGGACAAGTGTTAGACATTATTTTACCTCTGCTATTTCACTTAATCTCAACACAAATCTGTGCAATTGGGGCATTATTAGAGTACTGCTCACCTTATAGGTAAGACTAAGTGGATTTGCTATAGCCGTGCGTTCCGGGATGCAAATCACTCAGAAGGACAATGCAGATAGTGGAGTGCAGTTGATTACACCGGCGGGCCCACGGCAGAGTCTCCTTAGCCAAGGACCCTGACCAACTTTTGTGAAAACCTTATATACCCGTGTACTGCTCAAGCCCACATCCCCAGATTCCTTAAACCTAGCCTGGAAAGTGTTAAAGGGAGATACAATCAGGTTACAGCCATGATTCATAATCAGAAGGGTCAGCTGGCTATACGTTGTAGCCTACACCAATGGGTGCCATAAAGATTACAAGGGTGATTGACTACAGAGGGGATTATTACATTCTTTTTGGCGATGGGAAACCTTGGTGTGGAATCCAGTGTTTATCAATCTGGGAAGCCAGTTCGGCTATAGATATGTTATCCCCCTGGCTACCAGGCACATAGTCCAAAGCTCACTGAATGTGCAAGATGGAGTTTCCTTCTTTTTTCAAGATGGAGTCAGCTCAGCCTGTTCCTTTCCTCCCTCAGACTCAAAGACAGCTGTTGCCCAGGGTCAGACAGTGAGTTGACTTCAGACTTGCCATGTTGTCAGGGACTCATCTAT
The DNA here is from genome assembly GCF_014754425.2 of Oryx dammah. NCBI lineage: Eukaryota > Metazoa > Chordata > Mammalia > Artiodactyla > Bovidae > Oryx > Oryx dammah. Next base: position 69,031,548 of record NW_024070188.1, read on the forward strand.
TCCTTCCTGGCTGTTGCTCCCTTTCTCCCCTCAGTAACATAAATTAAAAGTTACAGTCTTTTATCCTTATTATTGTGCAACTATACCCGTCACTCCTTCATTGTTTTTCAGTTTATAGTATAAGTGCAAGTTTACCATGATGATCCATTCTTCCTTTATTTGGAAAATTCACCAAGAGCAGGAGGAAGAGACCTCAGGGGAAGCACAATTTGAAAAGAAACTCCATTTTGTTTCAATGTTAAATTTTAACTTTCAGTCCTGCTGAAGTATTTACTCAACTGTCAGTAAAATGACAAATCTTCTACCTCATTTCACAAGAGGGCAGCACTTTCTTTTAAAATTTAAAGTATGACTCTTAAAAATATAGTCAAATTAACTTTTTCTGTCTTGAAGTTAAGCTTCAGTGATTTACAGAAGGACTAGCACCTTTCTTTCTTTGGGGAAATTTAAGAGTAAGATAAATGCAAAATTTTAGAGTAACTTGGGATCCTTTCAGGAAATGAAAAGATGAGTTATAATAACCCCTAGAATTTTTTGCTTTAAAGTTGTGAGATGAACTACTTCAGTAACTTTTTAATTATGTAAGAGTCTAATAAGATCATGGCTTTCTTTTCAATTTTAAAATCACATTAAGGGTGTATCATTGTAGTAAATTCTGGTTGTTTTACTCTTGTCAATTAAAAACTATTTATTGGATAGTGGCTGTATGTTAAGCAGTCTACAGGGCATTTGAGGCACATATTAACTTTTTCTCCCTCTTTTCTCTTCAAAGAGCCTAATCTCTAATGAGGTCAGGAAAGTTAAAACAAATTCACAAAACAACCTCTAAACAAAACATGTTATTAATACCTGTAGGTAAAGTACAGGGTGATAGCGCAGCATACTGGAGATAGCCAATGAGGAAAGAAAATTGTTGAGTTAAAGCTGTGTAATACAGGGCTTTGAGTAGAGGGTGGAAACTGAAATGGAACTTAATGGCTGGGTAAAACTTGAACAGATAGAAAAAAGGGAGGCTATTATTTGAGAGGAAAAGATCCTATCACTAGAGAAAAAGTGGAGTATGTATTGCAGAAAGTTAGAGAAACGTCCTTGAAAATATTGTGTGGAGATCACACCTGGAATTGTATGGCAAGGTCACCAGTCACATGTGAGTATTACCTTTAAATTAAAATTAACTAAAATTAAACAAAATCAAAATGTAGTTCCTCAGTCACATTAGCCACGTAAGAGCCGTTCTGCTCTTAGGTACATCAAAAATAGAGAATATTTTCACCATTGCAGAAAGTTCTACTGGACAATGCTGTATTACAGTTTAGATATTTTGGGGTTGGGATGTGAAGAATCATTAAATAAACATAGAAGGGCTGATATGATAGTATCAAAAACTGGTAAAAGTGGCAATATGTTTAAAAAACTGAGATAAGTTTTATTATTTGGCTCTCTGGTTAATTATAAAAGGGTCTCTGAAACAATATTTCAAAAAGGTTTTGTGCAGTAGCAACATTGCTTGGGTACTTGGTTAGCCTCCCAAAGTTAGAATTTTAATGCCAGTATTCCTTTTATAAGCCTAAATACTAGATTTGGTGTTGTGCTCTCAAAGGCTCTATTACTTCAATCATCTCATAATTTTATTTTAAAGTTAAAACACCTGCCAGATCAAATTTTGCATTTAAATAGTGCTCTGAAGCCTTGGCTTGACAATATTTATTGTAGAGCTAGTGGTTCAGTGGTAAAAAAATCCTCCTGCCAATGCAGGAGACATGGGTTCAATCGCTGTGTTGAGAAGATAACGAGAGAATGAAATGGCAGCCCACTCCAGTATTCTTGCCTGGAAAATCCTGCCGACAGAGGAGCTTGGTGGGCTACAGTCCATGGGGGTCGCAAAAGAGTTGAATACAAGTCAGCGACCAAGCAACAACATAGACATTATAGACCTCCTTCTACTATTTGATATAGCCTTAAACAAGAAATTGCCAGATCACAGTGTCCCATGGTTGCTTAAGCTGCAGTTGTATATTTCCTGCAGTATTTTGTTAAAGACAGCCACTCCAGATATGGCAAACAAAGCAGAGTCCATGGTTTTTTCTCTCACACTACTGTACCTTAGATCCATGAAAGAAATCACTGTTTGTATTTGCAGCATCTCTTAAGCCATTAGTGGACTCTGGTCCTCAACTCTCTCTGCCAACCCACCAGGTCAGATCTTGTGGCCCAGTTTGAGAGGTGAAGCCATACTTCAATGGCCTTGAGCAACTCAGGCTAGATATTCTTTTTGGGGGTGTATATCAATGGGTTTTATAAGCATTCCTCATTTTTTTATAGGGTAGAATATCACAGTATTAGATGACAATAGGAGTACTGGTTTCCTTAGAAAAAGAATAGCTTGAATTGTACAATGCCTATTTAGACACCAAGTTATTACTTAAAGAAGCTGGAGTTACTAGTTATAGAGTAACTTATGAGAACAAAAAGGCTTTGTCTCCATCTCTTTTAGAAAAGTTTACCATTGACCAACCCACTGCTGTGGAAGCCTTGTTTCTATTGAGGTTTGATTTGCTAGAATGTCAGACCATCTGGCACCTCAAAGTTTCTGAAACTTGCAGAGACACAAATGATCGTCTGCAGCGGCGTTTACTTTCACGTCTAATGAGGCTACCATTTTTAAATAGGTATCTACCTTGAAAGATAATTTTTTTTTTACTTGGGAATTTTCCATCTATTTCTTGAATTAATTTTGTGTAGAAAAAGTAACATGGCTCTGTAGTAAAATTTTCACACAGAATAAAAGACAAGATAAAGTGTCTCATTGTAGGCACTCACATCTCCAGCCCCCTCTTAGAGGTATCTGTCTTATCTCTTTCCAGAAATATTGTCTGTATTTCATATATTGTTCCTTTATGTAACTGTATCAATTATCTCTGCTTTTTTAGTGTATACATATATATCCCATATACATGTATGTAATTAGAGATTACTTCTTATCTGCACATAGCAATCATCTCCATCATTTCCAAAACTGTACAGCATTCCATTATAGGAGCCCACCATAATTTATTTACATAGTTATCTACTGACAGACATTTAGATTGTTTTCAGCTTTTTGCTCTGTCACATATGACTTACTGTGCATCCTTGTACATACGTCTGTTTGCATGTTTGAAAATTAAATTCCTAGGGATAGAATTTCTGACTCAAAGTTTATATGCATTCTAATGTTTGATGAATTTTGCTAAATGATCCCCAGCCCCAAGTTAGGCAGATTTTTAAAAGTCAACTCTGCTGCTTTTAATAATCTTCAGGAAATGTAATGGCTTAACTTAATGCTATCAAACATAGGAATTCCTCATTCCATAATCAAGTTTTATTATGAGCTGGATAATGCATTGTCTGGGTTCACTGTCTATAGAGTACTTTATTGAAACTTTTTGGAGAGGAAATAAAGATATAATGTAGAACTTGTTGCTTAGTGTAAACAGATTAGGGAATGGAGATAAAGATACAGATAGTAAATTAATTAAATATCCTCAAGGAGAAAAAAGGATGACTATACTCTTTGTAGGAAGCCATATTTGTAAGTATAAGAGGTTTGTGTGGTACGTGTATTGATTAGTTATTGTTGAGACTAGTGAGGGTGAATTATGCTTAGGGGGTCAAAGTAGGCTTGGGGCATGATTTTGCAGAGAATTGCAGGTGAGATGCTAAGCAGGAAGATGGCAGGAGGATGGATCAGAGCTGAAGCAGTAACTCAGCTTTGAATGGATTGGCCTACAAGCCTCACAAAAGCCCCACCTCTTTTATTGTACAAAGAAGCCTCTCTGATCTCACTAGGTTAGTCCGAACTTCTTCATGGTTCACTGAGTGTCTAGTTCCTTAAATCCATACTGAGATTGTAGGAACACTGCCCTCCTGGGAAGAGTACCAGTGTTTTACTCGGGAGTGAAAACAGCACCTTCGATTTTGATTTATCTTGACACATTCATCCTTATTATTAAAATTTGTGTTTTAATTTTGGCTTTAAATGTCTCAATCTGAAGAGCTGCGGAAAGTTGGAAAAACCCTTTAAAAATCTTTAAGGACCTTCTTCAAAGCCCTTGCAATTTCGTTGCTTATTCCGCTATCAGAACACATCTGGAATTGTGAGGTTCAGCCATCTGGGATGGTTTCACTCTTGTCTGATGCTGCATAGTTTTAGGAAGGATATGGTTTTGAAGCATTAACTTATCTTGGCATTATTTTAGTCACCTAATAAAGTCTCTGAATCATTAAATATTGAGAAGGTTGCTGAAGGCTGACCCCTGCACCTGGTTGACTAACTCAGAAGCAAATCAGCTGGCATTTTTCTTCCTCAGACTCCACCGCACCCATCTGCTTCCCACAAGAAGAAAAAGCTCTTTGTGCCTTTAAAAATGTCAGGAGAGTCTTCTGCCTGTAGGTTATGGAAATCTTATATTAAATCTTTTATTTTACAATTTATAATGTTTATTTCCCAATTGCTACCTGCATAATTATCAAAATAGATGACATTATTGAAGAGATGAATGTGCCAAATAACTCTTTGTGCACCAAGCATATTGCCTAAACTTCCTGGGATAAAAGGAGAGTTCCGCCTTTCATCAGGGGGCTCAGGCCTCCATTTTAGAGTGAACCTTCTGCCCTTTAGGGCTGTATATTATTTTAAATAGCTACCAGCTGACAGACTGGGTTGCTGGCTGCTGTTAACTCGAAGGCAGTAATGTATTGAGTAGTCTTCCCTTAAGAGAACTAGAGGCAGTAGACAATGAATGGGAATCTCAGATCATGATTAGAGTCTAGAAGCTATTTTATTTTTGACATAAACCCCAAGTTAGAAAGGTTATGAGAAAAGACAATTGTGTATAGTCCTTTCAAAGCGATTAGAATCGGGATCTTAAGTCTGAATGGCTTTGTAATAAGTAAAATTTTCTACCCACGCCTGAAGCTCTTCATTTTGAATAAAGCCATGATGTACCGATTTATTTGTAATCACCTATTGACCTCCATATGCTTTGCTTTAGAAACTCCCAAGAAGGCTTTCTTTTCTTTTTGTTATCTTGATCAATGTAAAGAGAAACCTGTTAGGTTTTGCATAGGAAACATACTTTTGTCTTTACAGTGTTTATAAATGTGAAGTTTATGTTTAGTGGGAAGGGTACTTTAAGATCCATTATTTGGGTATGGCATAAATTGTTTTTCAGCAAAGCATTTAGACTTCTCTTTTTGCTTATATTTGACTGAACCCTAAAGAGTGTTTTCTTGCCTTGATGAAATTGCTAAAAAGTAAGTCATCTTTTAACAAACTAAATAGAATACTGTTTTGAAGTGTAAAAAGTGTTTAAATTAGTTTATCCTTTGAACATTTTTGCCAAAGCCATATATACATGTAGCTCTCTTCATTTTGGAATGTCATTTTTATTAAGTAATGTAGGTTTAGATTATATTGATTCCATTATTGACTTTTCCTGTTCTTCTCTCTGGTTCTGTAACCTTCACTTTCTCATGGGACTATGTTGTCTACATTTGAGACATGATTTATTTAACTGGAGAATCTTAGAATAGACAAACAGATTGGTAGAATTATGTTTATTCTACTTGAAGATTTAGTGCACAATTTCTTGGCACATTAGTTTAGCAAAATGTCAGTTGCTTCAGATTTCACCATCCAGTTTACTAAGTTTCTGTGGTGATGTATTGCTTTCACTGGGGGCCTGTTTTTTTTGTTTGTTTTAATAATTACAGGATTCCAGAAGATAATTTATCAAATACGTGCTTGGTTAAAAACAGAAAGGACTATGGAGATGTAAGGAATATTACCAAGAGGTTATTTTGTATACAGAGTTTAAACTGAGAAAATATTCTTATTTATAGACGCCAAACACAAACACATAGTAAAACATGCTCACAGTTATAAAAACAATTCACATTCACATTTTACAGGTTTTACTTCTAATGTGTCACTCAGTTACATAGGGCACAGTCCTTTTGAATAGTATACTAAATATTTAGCTATTTGAAATTTATGGAGTATCTTTGGACTTTACATAAAATAATTTGTCTTTAACCCTTTAAAAATAAAATTGTTAATGTCACTTCTGCCTCAATTAAAAACTAACACTTTTAGTTACTTTACAGTGTTTTAGTGAAGATATAGTTACAGTCTTGTTAAAATTAGGTGAGAATAAAAAATTTTTTTCTTTTAAACGGTTCCATGTGGATCCATTTTTCTCTGAAAGAGGATGTCATCATAGCTAGGTTCATCACTATCTTAGTTTTTGGTGTTTTATAATTTTGAGTGCGTGCATGCATGCATATTAAGTCACTTCATCATGACGCACTCTTTGTGATCTTACGGACTGTAGCCTGTCAGGCTGCTCTGTCCTGTCACGTTTTTCTCCAGGCAAGAATTCTGAGTGGGTTGCTGTACCCTCCTCCTCCAGGGGATCTTCCAAACCCAGGGATGGAAACTAGGAGTAGGGAGCTTTGTTTAAGTATTCCCTTTTCTGCCCAAGCGGAGGATGTTAGTTCTGAGAATGAGTGTTAGACATTTGCAGGGAACATCAGGCGAGTGAGTGGTGGGTAGAGCCTCTGACTTCTGGACACCCCACTCTTGAATTCCATGTGGGAATTCTTCTTCTCTTCCCTTGTTGTTCGGTCACTAAGTGGTGTCTGACTCTTTGTGACCCCATGAACTGCAGTACACCAGGCTTCCCCATCCTTCACCATCTCCCAGAGTTTGGAGTTTGCTGAAATTCTTGTCCATCAAATCGGTGATGCTATCTAACCATCTCTTCCTCTACATCCCCCTTCTCCTTTGCCTTCAAATCTTTCCCAGCATCAGGGTTTTTTCCAGTGTGTCAGCTCTTCGCATCAGGTGGCCAAAGTATTAGAGCTTCGGCATCAGTCTTTCCAATGAATATTCAGGACTGATTTCCTTTAGGATTGACTGGTTTATTCTGTCTTTATCTCTTCTAGAACTAAAGTGCCAGCTTCAGTCATGCTGATAAAGTTCCCCCTGCTCTTTTCTTCAGGGAAGGTACCCTAACCCACAGGGTGCTCCTTCTTTTCCCTTGTAAAGATTAGCCTTGCCTAAGGATACCAGATATTCGGAGCTCTAATTGTATCATACCATTCTTGTCTTGGTATAAAACCCCTTTAAACATAAGGCTCTACTTTAGGGAAAGACTGTGTTCCTCCTCTCTCTTACAGAGAGTTTTTATTTAATTCACTCTTCTGATATATGCATGGAACGGAGTTGGGGGCGGGAGGTTCATGTTTGCACACGTCTCTGATCACAGTCACCCAGCACCCTGGGTGGTAGTTGGACGTTTGCCCAGCTGAGAAAGATTGTTCTTTTTTTTTTCTCTCTCTCTCTCTCTCCCCTTTACTTATTTGTTTTTTGTGGTGGTGGTGCTGGAGGTGGTGTCCATGCTGGTGGTTCCTTTTGTCTTGTATTTATGTAAAAAGTTTTATCTGTTGCTGCTGAGAGATCTCAGCGTGTGGCCCCGGAGCCCTCCCAGATCAGGGTTGCCCTGGTCAGTTTCTGTGTAAGTTTCTTCACTCCGTTTTTGATGAGTCTTCATGCTGATGTCAGTGCTTTTTTCTTCTGGATGTACACTGTACAGACTAATTTTATTTCTAAATTTCTGGATAATCAGTGTACTACGCTTGTGTTTGAAATTGTAGTGTCTGTGTATAAATCTGAAATGGGCAGTTTGAAAACACATTCCACTAGAGATCTCATAAAGCCAGCTTGCCTCTGGGGACATGTTGATTTTTATGAATAAATGATGAAAATATTTATTAAAGTCTGTTAAATTTTGTATAGATCTGCATATGTAAAACACATGCTACTTCAATACTGATATGAATAAGTTGAGAATGACTTGGAAAGAAAAATTGTTTGCAAATCCAAAAAATAGTAACTACATTGTATAGTGTTCCCCTGTAGCATTTGTTTTTTCCTTTTGTTTGGAATCTCTTTCTCCATAGGGTTAAATGAGTGCTAATAATTTTGATATTTAAGGAATTCAAATAGCTTAAGTAATTCAAATAGCTTTTTAGGAGATACATATTCTAATTTCAGGGTTATTTTTCCTTTGCTCTAAGTACTGATGCAAAAAAAAAAAAGCTTAGTTATATTAAAATTAAATTCATTCCATTTGTGATAGTGTCACTTTTAAGAGCATTACATCTTTATGATGAAATTCTGCACACAATTAAAGAAGTATGTTTCATATTTTTATTGGTATACTAAATAGCTATGTAATGCAAAAACAAAATCACATTTTTGCTTTGGAATGATGTCCCTAATAGCAGTGCAAAGAATATATCATTTGGATTCAACTTTTTCCTTGAAAGCATTTAAACTCTTAAAACTTTGTAGAAGATAGTGTTTCTCTCAGTGTCAGGAATAATTTAACATCAATATAGAGGGCACATTTAAAAATAACTAGTTATTGCTCACATTTTGAGTAATTTCACTTAAGTTTTCTTTCAGAAACAAGTAGATTCCCCCCATGAAAATAGTCAATGAGATTAAAAAAAAAACCACTTTTCTTTTAAAAAGACTTTCCCATCCATTTTGCTGGTAAAACCTTATTTAGAAATAATGCAGTTGATCACACTTATTTTGTTTGATGATTTTTATGGTGCTGTGCTCCCAGCCCCTCATGTTTTCATGGGTGGGCTCTGAACTGGAATATGGGTCCTGTGATTATTCAGGACTGAGACAGTTTGAGAGGTTCTGGTACTGCAGATCGGGGCGGGGAGACCTCCAGGAAGTGGGAGTAAGCTTCACTTCAAACTGTGTGTGAGGGGTGGTGGAAGGGAGGATGCTGATTAAAATAATAAACAACTGCTTGAAAGAGAAGTGGATTACCACACTCCTGTCAGATTGGCCCGGGGAGCTGCCAAAGCTGATGAGGCTGCCTGCCCTGTTGCACACTCTGCAAGGGGGACCATGAGACCTGCTGCTTAAACTTTTCTCTGGGTGCATAGAACCACTTTTTAAATAACTTATTTCTGTTGCACTAAAACAGCATCCCTTAGGCACAGCTTGACTTAGGGAAATGGATTGAAACTAGCTTGGTGGTTACCATAGCAACACAGGCTGCCGGTGTCTGTGAGAGTGCAAGCCGGTGGCCTCTTGTCCCGTGTTTGGGTGTTTCTTCAGACAGGAGTGCCCTCCTCGCTGTTCGAACTCCACATAAGTCATGGTTTTTTGAAAACTGGCTCCTTACCCAGGATTTTTTTTTTTTTTTCCTTTTTCTTCCTGAAACCAGTGTGAATGGAGGAAGTTGGTAATGCTTGGCTCTTTATTTTTATTCTTTTTTTTTTTCTTTCTTTCTTTTTTTGGCCTTCTCTCATGCAAGTTTCCAGGATATAACTTCTTTTTTTGCTGTGCGTAATTGAGACCAAACTCTAAGCTTGGGGCCCAGGAGAGAACAGTTGTGGGCTGCAGGTCATTAGTGAGGTGAACAGAAGGGACTCCTAAGCTTCCCAGAGAAAAAGGAGACCATGCCAGCCTCGTGGAATGCAGCTAGCAGAGAACATACCGACAGGTCTTTTCCTTATGAACTCCGAAGTCCATGAAGTCCCGGAGCCTCAGTGAAGTGGCTAAAATGTCCCAACGCAAGCTGCTGCTGCTCATGGACCATAGCTCAAGGGCAAGGCTTGTAAAGGATGTTACAAAGGATTTTAAAGTATAGCCAGAAAAGATACGGTTTTTAGAAGTTAAATGCTGTTGTCTGAAGGAAGTTTGCCGGAAAGATGTAGGCTTCAAGGGCTACTGGACAATGATTGGTCTGAACTTCAGCTTACGGGAATTGCTGACAAAATTTGAAAAGGTATGCAGAAAGCAGACTTCACGAATGTACTTTTTTTTTCCCCTCTTCTTCCTTTCCTTGTCTTCTTCTTTCTACTATGCATTTGGATGGCAGATATTCTATCAATTCTGATTATTTAATATAATTTCTAAGGCATTTAATTTGATAGCCTCTTAAATTTTTTTTTTTTTTTTTGCAACTAAAGATTGAGTTAGCAATCTTTCCTTTGGTCTGGAGGGCTTGTCATGATGCCTGTCAGTTTTAGAATTTCACATCAGAAGAGATCCTTTGTAGTCAGATCGGCTGGTAATTTAATTGAAAGTTATTTTCAAAAAAAAAAAAAACAGTAACAACACTCTGTTTTCATGCCAGAGTCTGACTTCATCAGGCGTGGGTTCTATTTTCCATACCCATCAGGTTTCTCTCCCTGCAGTGGCCAAGCACTGACTTTTCTAGCCTCATTTCTGAAGTTTCAGTTCTGAGAGTCGGGGGAGGATGCCTCCCAGGGATGATGGCCCATTTGATCCTAGACTTTTCCTTTTCCTTTCCGGCTGGGTCTGTCTTAAATGTGGAGTGCTTGTGTGCGCCGTGGAGCTTTCATGCTTGGATCTTTATTTTTGCATTTAGTTCTTTTTTTTCCATAGGAAAGTTCTTGGCACACTCTAAGATTGAGTCTAGCCTGCCAAATGCTACCTTACATTTATAGTTAAACAAAACAGAAACCCCCAGCATGCTGCTCATGGGCTCCTGCCTTTCTCAGCTTTTGGATACCAAACACCTATCTTCTTTCAATTTCCCATGTTTAAAGGAAGGAAAAGGGGCAGAGGATCCGCTGTACATAAATCACTTACTTATCAGTTGTTAAAGATGTACTCAGGGGCTTTCACCATGAATACCCTATGGTTCATTGAATGTACAAACATAAGCAAGACTATATTGAGTCACTGAAAGAATAATGAGCTTTTTCTTACAAACCCACAATTGCTGGAGGAAAAAAGCATAAAACCGCGTCATTTTATGAGAAGTTTGAAAGCTTTTCCAAAACAGTTGCAGGCATTGCTTGCCTCCTGATGGTGGAAGCAGTGCAGTGAAAAGAGAATGGAAGAATTAAACTTCTCCTGGTCAAATAATCCCTTCTCCTGGCTTCTCTCCTTGCACCCCAACTGTCCTAGCAAGGGTTGTTAACTCAGGACTCACTTTGACCTCTCCCTTTAATACGTTATTAAGCACCTACATTCCTGAGGATAAAGGATGGTTCCTGGTTAACTCACCCACCATTTAGAAGGGGTGGAGGAGATTAGAGAAACTTTCTTTATGGCAGCTGGTAACAGCAGGTGACAAACTTTATGACCATAAAGAGGTCTGTTAGCTTGGTTTGCATAGATTTTTGTTTCTTCTTAAAAAGGTATAGGGCATATGTTTCATAAATAATTCATTACTTAGACCCCCTGAGAAGCAGTAATTGTGGGCAATAGCTGGACTTTTGTATTGTAATTGCTGTTATTAGTCTCCAAAGCCTAGGTCAGATCCCGGAGGTTAGTAACCTGCCTCAGCCTTTTGGCCATTTGATTGACGAAGTTATAAGTTCTGGTCATATTGCTTTGTTTCCTTCTTTAACTCCCAAACTTTAGTACCTGCATGTTTCTATTTTAATAGTTAAATTGACAGTAAAAGAAGCTTACTGACTTAGTCCTGTCAAAGGCTTGATTTAGGATTTTTTTTTTTGAGACAGAGCAAAATCAAATAAACAAATTTGTTGCCATTCATCATCTGAAGTTCTCCATATATATTTATTTTTGTTTTAGATGCCTTTATAAAAATTTATGTGAAAGTTAATCTCTTTGCCATATTTCATTTTTAGGAAGTTGTCATACGTGAGTGTATTTTTCTCCAACTTAAGTCTCTTTTAAAAAAATCCTTTGTGTATTTTCACAAAAGCTATCTCATATATTTAGCTTATGCTACATTGATCCCTTGCCAGGAAAACTATATTATGGAAAGGTACCACTACATCACAGCTCTCAAATATAGCTATATTCCCCCAGCTCTGGAAGCAAAAATGTCATTTCTAGGGAAAGGCTAAGGCTTACTGCTCTAAAGCAAAAGGCACATGATACCTTTGGAAACTTAATAACAGTCTTCCCACAGTCCCTTTATTCTTAGTTTCCTCAGTCTTATCTTTTCCTTAGTCTTAGTGATTTGCTTCTAGAGGGAATACTAACCTTGGTGATTTAACACTTTTCTCTTCTCATCAGTAACTATGATCAGTTCAGTTCAGTCACTCAGTCGTGTCTGACTTTTTGTGACCCCATGGACTGCAGCACTCCAGGCTTCTCTGTCCATCACCAACTCCCAGAGCTTGCTCAAACTCATATCCATCGAGTTGGTGTTGGACCATCTGACCATCTCATTCTTTGTCCTCCCCTTCTCCTCCTGCCTTCAATCTTTCCCAGGATTAGGGTCTTTTCCAATGAATCAGTTCTTCGCATCAGCTGGCCAAGGTGTTGGAGCTTCAGCTTTAGCATCAGTCCTTCCAATGAATATTCAGGACTGATTTCCTTGAGGATTGACCGGTTTGATTTCCTTGCAGTTCAAGGGACTCTCAAGAGTCTGCTCCAACACCACAGTTCAAAAGCATCAATTCTTCAGCGTTCAGCTTTCTTTATGGTCCAACTCTCACATCCATATATGACTACTGGAAAAACCATAACTTTGACCAGAAGGACCTTTGTTGGCAAAGTAATGTCTCTGCTTTTTAACAGGCTGTCTAGGTTGGTCATAGCTTTTCTTCCAAAGAGCAAGCATCTTTTAATTTCATGGCTGCAGTCACCATCTGCAGAGATTTTGGAGCCCCCAAAAATAGTCTTTCACTGTTTTCTGTTATTTTCCCATCTATTTGCCATGAAGTGATGGGACTGGATGCCATGATCTTAGTTTTTTGAATGCTGAATTTGAAGCCAACTTTTTCACTTTTCTCTTTCACTTTCATTAAGAGACTTTTTAGTTCCTCTTTGTTTTCTACCATAAGGGTGGTGTCATCTGCATATCTGAGTTTATTGATATTTTCCCTGCAATCTGGATTCCAGCTTGTGCTTCATCCAGCCTGTGCTTCAACTATTAGCTGTAATAGTTCAGGCTTATGCTCAGGTTCTTGGAGCAAAAAGGTATTTTGCTGGTGTCCTGAAGCCATTTCAGGCTTTAAGAAAGCTAGAGTCCAAGTTTGCCATAGTCATGGGTTTTTTGAAAAGTTGCAGATTGGTCAAATAACTGAAATTTCCAGGTGATAGCCGATCTTCAACATAACTTCAGGACAGCAGTTTGTAAATTGAAAAAAGGGTATCTAGTTTATGTTTTTGAAGTTTAGAGAAATCTAGTGGTTTGTGACTTACATTGTGTATCTGTTCACACTTAGATGTTTGGCATATGGTTAGGGTCTGAAATTTGGTTAGCTAGTCCCCAAATGTGTGATGCCAGAAATGTGGTTTTCCACCATAAGCAGGATGGGCAGATTGTACCTGGTACTCAGGGTTCCTGGGGACCCAGGTGGCAGGAAGTGTTCTGTAGTGTTTCCTCATGGTGACAGCTCACCAGGGATCAGGAAACCCCAACTGAAGGGACCCATGTGTTCTCCAGAGTAGTCTTAGAGATCGAAACAGAAACTTCTCATCAGGGGAGGATGACCTTATGGCAAGAAGTACCAGTCAGCAAGCAGGTCCTAATCACTCAACCAGGTGACGAGGGGAGAGCATTTGTATCAGGGTGTAAACAAAGAGTTCACACTCAGAGTTGACTTGACACAGTAAGCTGATCCACTAAGGCACATTTCTGAAGCCCAGCCTGTGAGTTGTTTTATTGCTGCTTTGATTTTAATGAATAAATTTTTTCCTTGAAATTACTTCATAAAGAAAGTATGTGATGGACTTAGTGGCTGTCAATATTGTCATACTTGAGCCACCTACACTATGTACTGTGTGTTCCATTTATTTATATAGTAGTCACAGAGGATAGAATAATGGACAGTTTTAGCTTGGTGATGTTTTGAGTGACTGTTACCTTTTATTTATGCATTTCTGCTTGATGATTAATGATAATAGTAGTTCTTTAAGAGTGTGTATGTGTGTGTGTATGTGTTTCTGTAAGTCCACCCTCTTGGTGAATTCTTTGGGAAAGATGTTTCTTATAGTGACAAGACAGAAAGAAACCACTCAATGCTAAATTTCCTTTATGATTTTGATATCCTTTAGGATGACCAATATTTAAAAATATAATTTCAAGCTATACTTTGCTGCTCAATTTGTAGTGTCTAATTACAAAAAAAAATTATCCTAGAAAGACACAGTATCCAATTTCAAGGTCTACTCTTTCTTTAATATATATTTAGTAAATATTTGAGAAGTGCACACTATATACCAGATACTGGGCTGAGTTCAAAGATGGGGTGGATAACAGGGAAGACCTCCTTTCTTTGAGCTTGTAGCCTAGTAGAAGAAAATAGACCTTAAATAAGTGTGCATTATGTAAGTCTGTAATTGAGCAAAAGGAGGAAGCTGTAAGTAAGTGTAAGAGGTAGCCATAATCTAATCTGAGTGCAGTGAAGTTTCCTCCGGAGAAATGACATTTAAGCTGGAACTTAAGATGACTTTAAAATTAAGGAGGGAACTGAGGTTGTGTGCTGATATGTGTATGGTGGGGGTTGTGTTGGGGAGGAAATGGAGAGCTTTCTGGGCAATAGAACTGCTTTTCACAGATTAGGAGTTGAAAAGTTGGGTGCCCAGGACTATAGTTTAAAATATTTAAAATACAAAAACCTTTTGAGTTTTCAAACTTGTTCAATTTTATTTATACAATCCTATTTTGGGAATTATGGTAGGACAATAGTTAGATTACATGAAAACATTGGTTAATAACTCTTCTTAAACTCATGTTCTGTGCAGATCAAGCCTGCTTATATAAAGTGCACCTCAGAAGGAAAGCCACTGTTTTAACTCACTAGGATGTTAGTATGTTTTAGTAACAGTTGGTATAGAGTCAAGGATTTTGAACAGCTTTTTTTTGTTGTGAAAGATATCTTTCTTGATAGCGGTGTTTGCTCTGTTGAAATTTAAAATGCAGTTTGTTTATTGACTCTGTCATTTCAAGTTTGCTTCTTCAAATTGTCTTGCAAGTGTAGTTAATTTAACTTTGTTCCTGTTGGTAATTTAACTTTCTTCCTACTCAGTTGTCTAACATGTATTTATAATCACAGATAATGGGAAAAGAACATTACTGGCATTGATTTCTTACTTTTTAAATGCTCCTATATACCAGAGGATACTACTTTTGTGTGTGTGTCAAAATGTCCTTCCATAATTATCAGTAGAGTGGTTGAAACTTATGGGATTAGCTATTGAAAGAAAATATAATTTATAAATAATTAATTGAATGCTTTTTTGACATCAACAAATTAACTGTAATAATTAATTGACTAACTGCAATTGCTCACCATTCCAGAAGTCTCACCAACTGTCTCAAAGCATATTTACATAGCACATAATGACCTTTGAGGATATTGTTTGGTTGTGTATTTTTTAGGTAGCACCTGCCTAATTTTAAAGATACTCATGATCCCTCATTTTCAAAACCTGAAATTTTGGTAGTGATCCTACTGGGCTCTCAACAACCCATCCTAAATGGTCTCTGATTTCTGGTCTTAATTTTGAAAGGAGCAGTAGATTTCTTTTTCCCTAATGCTTAACTTTGTTGATTTAGCCTGAGCCTTGGGATATAGTTGGGAAGTTTTTGCTAACGTCACTCCTTTGCCTTCAGGAAAGGGGTCAGAACTCCTTCAGAGAAAACATTGCAATGGCCATGTAGGGTTAGGTAAATATGCCATGCAAGAATAAACCAAAATTATGTCAACAAAGGGGATGAATCTATCCTAACACCAACTTTTTTTTTGAAGTTTTTGAAGACTTCCTAGTTGTACTGTTATGAATTTCTTTTTCTTATCAGAGAGCTAAAACAGTTCTGTTTACTGTAGTCTAAGGAAACATTTTTTCTTACATAATTATAGCTGCTATTTGATCCTTACAAAGAAATAAAATGTATGTGATTTACAGTATAAAGTGTTTGCATATAATATCTCTAGGGGTTATACATTAGAGAAATGTTCAGTTAAGGTAAATCTGGTATTAAAATATCAACTATTGAGTAAGAAAATAAATAAATGCTTTTTCTTTATTTGCGTAGTTTATTTTGACCTGGGTAATGGGTGTTATGTACAAAAAGAGTAATTGTTCATCCAGTGAACCTCTGTGAACTCTTGTAACTGTTTTTTGCAAAGTTTTTCTGTAAGTGCGCATCTTAGGCTTTTGATGATATTTTACTTAGAGTGTGTGTGTGTGTGTGTGTTCATTCACTTAGTTGTGTCTAACTCTTTGCGATCCCATGGATTGTAGCCCACCAGGCTCCTCTGCCCATGGAATTTTGCAGGCAAGAATACTGGAGTGGGTTGCCATTTCCTTCTCCAGGAGATCATCCCAACCCAGAGATCGAACCTGCATTTCTTGCATTGGCAGGAGGATTCTTTACTACTGTGCTTAGTAGTAAAGTGCCATTACTTAGTACTGTGCCATTTACTTACACAGTAATATGTAATCTCTTTATTCTAACCCTTTGCTTTCTATAACCTTCTTCATGATGCTTACGTTATTTGAAGGTGTGTTGCAAGCCTTTCACATGAATTCCTGAAGTATTCTGTTTTCAAAATCTTAGTTTAACTGCTTGAATATGTTGCTAAGGTCCCTCTGTGCACATGACTGGCTTATGTTAAATGCTTGGAGGAGCATTGCTTTGTGCTTCTAGAAGGATTACATTCCCATAACTAATTATCAATAAGCATTTCATGCTTTAATGTCTCTTTAATGGTCAGAGGCTTTCAGGTGACAGAGGTGAGCATTAGTAGGGCAAGCCAGCCGGCTACGCAGTGAGACTCAACCTCTTTCATAGAACTTTAATTTATTTTAGCATTTGATGCTACATCAAGGTCGTGATCTGACAGCCTCCCATGCTGGCATCTTGATTTTAAAAACCAGTGCATCATTACACAGGGATCTGTGAAGGAGCGTGATTCATTAACCGCGTGTAATTCTAAATTTCCAGTGAGAAGTTGAGGCAAGGCTTTGCAATGCAAGCTTGTAAGTAATTTTAGATTCTCCATGTTACATTTTTGAAATGAAGAGATTAAGCAAAATGATTGCTACATTTCCTTCTAATTATTTGTCTGATTTTTCTTGGCATTACAGTCGTTAATATGCTAGTCAATCAGATGGACTTATACAAACATTAATTGATGCATTTTACAACAGTCTATTTATACCTATATCTATCTATCTACATCTGTTTTTGTGTGTGACAGAAACTGTGTAGGATACAGAAGGAATATTAAGATGATTGTCTTAATGCATTTGACCAAATAAATATGCCACCGACTATTAAATTAAAAAAATAATGTATGTTGGTTTCTTCTTCTTTGATCATTTTCTGGCTGTTGATTTTCTTCTTCACTTTTGATGAGGCACATGTGTGGAAGGGTTTTCTGCATATTGAAACTTATATTCCAACACGAGTATATGATCACTGCTGGTGCAGTTAATCACAACTTTATAGAAATACTTATAATCATTGACTGGGCCAGTGACGTAGTTCTGTTTTACTCCATTTGTAATTGTGGCCAGATTGGAAAACCCATCACTTGATCTGATGTGAAGAGCCAAATTTGCTTCATGCTGTTGGTATCCAAATTTCCTCATGTTGTGGAATGCTCCTGTGAAACTTACGCAACTATTTATGAATCTTATGTCAATGCCTTTCTATGTCTCTTGAATATGAAAAGAAGCATATAAAAAAAAAGAAAAGAAAAGAAGCAAATAGGCTGCTTCAGGAAGCTGTGTTTTGAAATTGCCTTGTGATTTTTGGCGTGGTCCACTGATAATGATATTTAGGAACCTGCACAGGAAATTTGAGGCCAGTTTCTACTTGGCAACGCAGAGCTTATTTACTCTGTCACTGAGCTTCTTGAGAAAAATGGCTATCATACATATTTACAGCCTAAGTTTTAAAACTTGGCTTTCAATGTATCTCCTTGGATGTCTTCAAATGCACTTTATGGTGCTAAGTCGCTTCAGTCGTGTCCGACTCTGTGTGACCCCATAGACGGCAGCCCACTAGGCTCCTGTCTCTGGGAATCTCCAGGCAAGAATACTGGAGTGGGTTGCCATTTCCTTCTCCAGTGCATAAAAGTGAAAAGTAACCGTGAAGTCGCTCAGTCATGCCCGACTCTTAGCAACCCCATGGAGCCTACCAGGCTCCTCCGTCCATGGGATTTCCAGGCAAGAGTACTGGAGTGGGGTGCCACTGCCTTCTCAGGACACAAAAACAGAATAGTTCTCTTCTAAATGATAGGACTGTGTTTTTCAGGAGATGTCATGAAAGATTCTTCCAGCAAAACTTTACTTTTTTTTCTCTTTTGTACTGAGAATTTCTATTTGAGACATCCCAAGCTAAGATTATATCCAGATTGCCATTTGCATGCGTAATGTTGCTCAACCTGAACCTTGAATCAGTATCTGGCTGTGTCCCACTGCTTCCCCGTTAGTGTCTGCTCTGTACTGTCTGGGATGGAGGTGCTAATAAAGTGGAGAAGAGTCAATAGTCCTAGAGTTTTTGTTTAGTGGTTACTGCTAATTCTGGGTGTACTCAGATTACACTTTGCAGGGAGACCTGGTTTGGCTTTGTCATTAGATAATCCAGAGACCAATGGGTTTGCAAATTTGGAGCATGAATTTTGCAGAAGCTATCCATCAGACTTTGTGTTTACCTCTTCCACCTCTCAAATATGACTCCATTAATGTCATGCTAGATATCTCAAATCTTCTCAGAAGTTTTAATACAACAGTTCTATCCCTTAACCTCATGTAATTGTTATCTTTTTACCATGCTGATTGGAGTAATGAGGCGCAAAAGGCTTTTCCATGTGTCCGAGGTCTGTAGATGCTTGAAAAACAATTACTTTGATGCTGGCCACTAAGCTTTGGTTCTTTTTTGGGGAGTTGGAGGGAATGTTTCCCTCTCTTGTTTTTTTGGCTGTGCCTCATGCTTTGTGGGATCTTAGTTCCCTGAGCAGGAATTGACCCTAGGCTTTCTGTAGTGAAAGTGCTGAGTCCTAACCCCTGGACAGAAGGGAAGTCCTCTAAGCCTTGATTCATAATGGAGTACCTGAATTGCTTATCAGGAGTGAGTTCTAAACTAGTAACAGCTTTCTGAGTATTGGAAAAAATTCTGTTAATTTTTTACCATAATCAGTTAGAATTGGAAAACTTTAGAATGAGGTTTATTAGGGAAATTGAAGATGAGAAATATAACAAAACGATGGTGTTTAAGAGTTTGCTCTCCTTTTATTAATTCTCATTCATTACCAGAAATATAATTTTTATTTCTGCAGTACATTGCCTTAATATTCATTACTAATTAATGCCTTGGAGACTTACCCCACAAATTTAGGGCCCCTCTGGTGTCTGCTTTTCCATTTGTAAGTCCATGCTTGGTTGTTGCATGGTAATGACTATCACCCTAGAATTAGCCACATGTCCCATTCATTTCATGAAGGAAAGGTAATTGCCAGATTAATACAAAAAATTATGTTGACAACTTTGTAACAGGGGAATACTAAAAAATTCATAAGACTGGATGTATTTTAAAGCTTAAATTTGTTATATTTATTTAATTACAGAAAGAAATCCTGTTTTTTATAGAAACTTGGAAAGTCAGAGAAATATAAAGAAGAAAACTAAAATCACCTTTAATCCTCTTATACAGAGATTACACTATTCTGATTTATTTCTGACAATTTTCTAGAGTATATGTGTTGAATGATTTACAAATACATATGCTAATTTAAACACCTACCTTAAAAATTAAATTGACATCACAATATCCTCCATTTAAAAATCCTCCATTTTAAAACCCAATAGTATGTCAGCATTAATGTATTTAGATGGCTTTTACTTTATTACTTTAAAAAAACAATCAATTTGATAAATGTGTTTATACATAAATCTTCTTAGGATAGGTAATTTGAACAGCTTTAAGACTTTTGATACAAATTGCCAAAATGCTTTCTCAAAGTCTGAACCAATTTTTATTATTCAATTCAGTCGCTCAGTCGTATCTGACTCTTTGTGACCCACCCCATGAATCGCAGCACGCCATGCCTCTCTGTCCATCACCAACTCCTGGAGTTCACTCAGACTCACGTCCATCGAGTCCGTGATGCCATCCAGCCATCTCATCCTCTGTCGTCCCCTAATCCTCCTGCCCCCAATCCCTCCCAGCATCAGAGTCTTTTCCAATGAGTCAACTCTTCGCATGCGGTGGCCAAAGTACCAGAGTTTCAGCTTTAGCATCATTGCCTCCAAAGAAATACCAGGGCTGATCTCCTTCAGAATGGACTGCTTGGATCTCCTTGCAGTCCAAGGGACTCTCAAGAGTCTTCTCCAACACCACAGTTCAAAAGCAACAATTTTTTGGCGCTCAGCATTCTTCACAGTCCAACTCTCACATCCATACATGACCACAGGAAAAACCATAGCCTTGACTAGACGGACCTTAGTCGGCAAAGTGATGTCTCTGCTTTTGAATATGCTATCTAGGTTGGTCATAACCCTACTTTCAAGGAGTAAGCATCTTTTAATTTCATGGCTGTAATCACCATCTGCAGTGATTTTGGAGCCCCCCAAAATAAAATCTGACACTGTTTCCACTGTTTCTCCATCTATTTCCCATGAAGTGATGGGACCAGATGCCATGATCTTCGTTTTCTGAATGTTGAGCTTTAAGCCAACTTTTTCACTCTCCACTTTCACTTTCATCAAGGGGCTTTTTAGTTCCTCTTCACTTTCTGCCATAAGGGTGGTGTCATCTGCATATCTGAGGTGATTGATATTTCTCCCGGCAATCTTGATTCCAGCTTGTGTTTCTTCCAGTCCAGCATTTCTCATGATGTACTCTGCATAGAAGTTAAATAAGCAGGGTGACAATATACAGCCTTGACGTACTCCTTTTCCTATTTGGAACCAGTCTGTTGTTCCATGTCCAGTTCTAACTGTTGCTTCCTGACCTGCATATAGGTTTCTCAAGAGGCAGGTCAGGTGGTCTGGTATTCCCATCTCTTTCAGAATTTTCCACAGTTTATTGTGATCCACACAGTCAAAGGCTTTGGCATAGTCAATAAAAGAGAAATAGATGTTTTTCTGGAACTCTCTTGCTTTTTCCATGATCCAGCGGATGTTGGCAATTTGATCTCTGGTTCCTCTGCCTTTTCTAAAACCAGCTTGAACATCTGGAAGTTACGATTCATGTACTGCTGAAAACTTGGAGAAGTTTGAGATGAGTGCAATTGTGCAGTAGTTTGAGCATTCTTTGGCATTGCCTTTCTTTGGAATTGGAATGAAAACTGACCTTTTCCAGTCCTGCAGCCACTGCTGAGTTTTCCAAATTTGCTGGCATATTGAGTACAGCACTTTTACAGCATCATCCTTCAGTATTTGAAATAACTCAACTGGAATTCCATCACCTCTACTAGCTTTGTTCATAGTGATGCTTTCTAAGGCCCACTTGACTTCACATTCCAGGATGTCTGGCTCTAGGTGAGTGATCACACCATCGTGATTATCTGGGTCGTGAAGATCTCTTTTGTACAGTTCTTCTGTGTATTCTTGCCACCTCTTCTTAATATCTTCTGCTTCTGTTAGATCCCTACCATTTCTGTCCTTTATGGAGCCCATCTTTGCATGAAATGTTCCCTTGGTATCTCTAATTTTCTTGAAGAGATCTCTAGTCTTTCCCAATCTGGTATTTTGGTCTATTTCTTTGCATTGATCACTGAGGAAGGCTTTTTTTTTTTTTTTTGTCTCTTCTTGCTATTCTTTGGAACTCTGCATTCAGATGCTTATATCTTTCCTTTTGTCCTTTGCTTTTCGCTTCTCTTCTTTTCACAGCTATATGTAAGGACTCCCCAGAGAGCCATTATGCTTTTTTGCATTTCTTTTCCATGGGGATGGTCTTGATCCCTGTCTCCTGTACAAGGTCATGAATCTCATTCCACAGTTCATCAGGCACTCTATCTATCAGATCTAGGCCCTTAAATCTATTTCTCACTTCCAGTGTATAATCATAAGGGATTTGATTTAGGTCATGCCTGAATGGTCTAGTGGTTTTACTTCCTTCCTTCCATTTAATTCTGAATTTGGTGATAAGGAGTTCATGATCTGAGCCACAGTCAGCTCCTGGTCTTGTTTTTGTTGACTGTATAGAGCTTCTCCATCTTTGACTGCGAAGAATATAATCAATCTGATTTCAGTGTTGACCATCTGGTGATGTCCATGTGTATAGTCTTCTCTTGTGTTTTTGGAAGAGGGTGTTTGCTATGACCAGTGCATTTTCTTGACAAAACTCTTCATTCTGCATTCCAAGGCCAAATTTGCCTGTTACTCCAGGTGTTTCTTGATTTCCTACTTTTGCATTCCAGTCCCCTATAATGAAAAGGATATCTTTCTTGGGTGTTAGTTCTAAAAGGTCTTATAGGTCTTCATAGAACCATTCCACTTCAGCTTCTTCAGCGTTACTGGTTGGGGCATAGACTTGGATTACTGTGATATGGAATGGTTTGCCTTGGAAACGAACAGAGATCATTCTGTCGTTTTTGAGGTTGCACCCAAGTACTGCATTTCGGACTCTTCTGTTGACCATGATGGCTACTCCATTTCTTCTGAGGGATTCCTGTCCGCAGTAGTAGATATAATGGTCATCTGAGTTAAATTCACCCATTCCAGTCCATTTTAGTTCAGTGATTCCTAGAATGTTGACGTTCACTCTTGCCATCTCTTGTTTGACCACTTCCAATTTGCCTTGATTCATGGACCTGACATTCCAGGTTCCTATGCATTATTGCTCTTTACAGCATCGGACCTTGCTTCTATCACCAGTCATCTCCACAACTGGGGATTGTTTTTGCTTTGGCTTCATCCCTTCATTCTTTCTGGAGTTATTTCTCCACTGATCTCCAGTAGCATATTGGGCACCTACTGACCTGGGGAGTTCCTCTTTCAGTATCTTATCATTTTGCCTGTTTATACTGTTCATGGGGTTCTCAAGGCAAGAATACTGAAGTGGTTGCCATTGCCTTCTCCAGTGGACCACATTCTGTCAGCCCTCTCCACCATGACCCGCCTGTCTTGGGTGGCCCCACAGGGCATGGCCTAGTTTCATTGAGTTAGACAAGGCTGTGGTCCTAGTGTGATTAGATTGACTGGTTTTCTGTGAGTATAGTTTCATTGTGTCTGCCCTCTGATGCCCTCTTGCAACACCTACTGTCTTACTTGGGTTTCTCTTACCTTGGACATGGGGTATCTCTTCACGGCTGCTCCAGCAAAGCGCAGTCACTGCTCCTTACCTTGGACAATGGGTATCTCCTCATCGCCGCCCCTCCTGACCTTGAACGTGGAATAGCTCCTCTCGACCCGCCTGCGCCTGCGCAGCCCCTGCTCCTCGGATGTGGGGTTGCTCCTCCCAGCCGCCGCCCCTGGCCTTGGACACGGTGTAGCTTCTCTTGGCTGTTCCTGCGCTGTTGCAGCCTGGCACTCTTGGCCGCCGCCCCTGACCTTGGACGTGGGGTAGCTCCTCTCGGCCATAAAATAATTCTTATTTTACTTAAACTATACTCAGATTTACGTTATAAAAGTGAACCAAATATTTTCCTTTTGAATAGGAGAAATACTATTTTGTCATTGTTTTTTATTTCTTAATAGGATAAGCATTTTTGTGAAATGCTTTTTTAAATTTAGAAATGAATTTTATTGGATTGGAAGGATGAACTATTAGTAAGTTTGTCTAAATGTAACAGAAATTTTTAAATTATGTAATATCATAGTGACCTCTGTAAAACTTCATATTTTGAGGGAAGTTTTGTCTGTGTAGAAAGGGGAGAAAGAATTTGCTTGGGTATTAGGCAAAGTTGAGTGATTTGGCCATCACAATTGTACAAAATTTCAAAAATTTCTCATTGAATTTGAACATCTAACTAGTTGGTACTTGAAATGTAGATTTTAATACATTGTATTTTTAAGAATGGGGTAATCAGTGCCTTAAAGATGTAAAGACTATTATTTTCAGTGTAGAAATTGTGAAAACATGTCACTTTGTTATCATATAAGGTAAAATTAGCTATTTTGCTTTTAAAAAGCTCATCTGTGGAGTATAAAAGAATACAGCTCTGTACAACAGTCCCAAGTAGTTTAGACACTAATATCTAATATTTGCATTACCTCTTTGCCTTTTTGTGTTCAGGACATCCAGGCGGAAATTGATGCCCACAATGACATATTTAAAAGCATTGATGGAAACAGGCAGAAGATGGTAAAAGCTTTGGGAAATTCTGAAGAGGCAACTATGCTTCAGCACCGACTGGATGATATGAACCAAAGATGGAATGACTTAAAAGCAAAATCTGCTAGCATCAGGTCAGTGATGTCAGTGGCAACGATAACAGGGGGCAGGATTTTCGTGATTTTTGTGTATCAGGAAGAGAACAAGAGGCCTTGCCAATGTCCAGTGCCTTTGTCAGCTGTTCCTATTTGCAAATTTGCATATCACATTTTAAACTTAATAATGCTGATGATGTTACCAGTACCTGCTAATTGTTGACGGTTTACCTTGACCAAGTACTGTGTTAGAATCTTTACAAATATTGCTTGATTTAGTATTCAAAAAAATCATTGTAAAGTGCATAGTAAAATCCTTTGTTACATGAGGTATCTGAGGCTTACTGAATATAAAGTACTTGACAAGTCGTTGAGCTAACTAGTTTCATACCAGGATTTGAATCTAGATCTTTTTGAGTTTTGGCAATAAATGTGTTTTGCTTCATTGTGCTATTTGTATGTCCAATTTGAAGGTGTACTTTTAGAAATTACATGTCACTTATGGATACTAAAATGGAAAACTGATGACATGTCTCCTTTCGGAGAAAGGGGAGACCTGGGTTCGATCCCTGGGTTGGAAAGATCCCCTGGAAAAGGGAAAGGCTACCCACTCCAGTATTCTGGCCTGGAGAATTCCTTGGACTGTATAGTCCATGGGGTCGCAAAGAGTCCAACAAGACTGAGTGACTTTTACTTTCAAAATTAAATAAGGATGAATTTGACAACCAGAATGTTGACTAAGAAAGGACCTTGAAAAATGACCTTTGTGACAACTATTAATATTATTGGGAGTTAAGAACATTTAAGAATTATGTTTAATGAATGGTGGATAATACCTAACTAGATATGAGTTTAGTGGAAAGTGACTGAGAATATGTTATTGAGCAAAGGTACAAAAGATGAATGTTGGTATAAAGACCTGGATCTTGCACCTGGGTTGGTTTCTTAAATTTTAAAGTTCAGAAACAGTATGATGTCTTGAAAAACGTACAACCTTCAGCCAAATGATCTTGAATTTGACTTTACTATTTACTTACTGATCTTGGGGAAGTCACTTAGTCTCTCTGAGCCTTGGTTTTCTCATTTAAATGTGAAAATATAAATATTTAGCCCACATGACTACTGTGAAGATTGAATGTGGTAATCTGATTGTTCCTTAATCTATATTAAGTTTTGTAGCATGTGGTTTTATTTTTTCTTACGTAAAGGGGCTCAGGGAATCTGCTTCAACTGGTTTCTACATTTCATAGACTACTTCATATAGAGCAGAAATCTATCAGTGGCTATTTATCATGAATGAAATTTTTTTTAATTAAAATTTTCTTTCTGAGGAAGAGAAATCCCGAAAGGTTTTTTATTCTTCAAGACTCATGAAGGGAGATTTGTATTTCTTTTCACAGTTAAAGAAGGAGGTAATGTAGCATGATTGTGGAAGCCTCTGTGTAAAGATCCTGTTGGACTTTATCCACCTACTGCTCTTTTCCAGTAAGAGAGGAAAATTAGGGAGTGTTATACACTGAGAGAATATACTTATGCTTGCTAAAAATTGAATTTTCAACTAGCCAGATCCCATTGGTTTTCTCTTTTATGTTCTCCATAAATATAAATAAATAAAAATATTTAAAGTGTTAAACACACTGAAAAATGTTCACTGAGGTTCTAGAAAAACCAACAAGTCTAACAAGCTGAAAGCCACAGGGATGGCCCTGGTGAAGACTGAGCATGTGGTGCTGAAATTTTGAGAGTTTGGAGGATGAGTTCTTCAGAAAGGAGAATTTAGTGAAGATAAAAAACCTTCTTTTGACTTTTCATGGCCTTTATTGACTAAGCCTGTCAAGTCACATTTTTTTTTTCTAACCTGGAAAGGAAGAATTCATAAATTATTGTTGGAAATTATCTAATAAATGATGTTATTTTTAGAAGATGGGAGAATAAGCTTTTGTCAGTGGACTTCTGCATTAAGACAAATCATACATTCCAGTAAAATGTGTTATTAATGTGATAATGAATTAAAATAATTTTCAGCCTCATTACCCATCTCTGGAGATTCAAGCATTTAATGAGAACTTACTTCTAAGTTTGAGGCATTGCTAATCATAATTAAGTTATGGCCCCTACTCATAGAGGTTTCACAGTTCTATTCAGGATAAGGGGGGTCCAAAGGAGGAGGTGGTTACTTTCGTTTCAGATGATTATCAAAGGCTTCAAAAAAGAGGTGATGGTTAAGCTGAGCCTTGAAAGATGTATAGCTTTCCCCAGATGGACTGGTTGAAGACTAGAGAAAGACATCTAAATAGGAGGCTGGAAATAGCACTGTGTTTTCACCGAACAGTTAAGTTCAATCTGGAGTGAGAATAGAATTTGCTGAAGATGTAGAGAGGAAGGATTGTGACTAGAGAAAAGGGTGAAGGGAGAGGTAAGACAGAATCTTGGAACACCTGTGTGTAGTGTGCTCCATTCCACTGGTTATAAAATTTGAAAAATAAGCTTTGGAAAGTTCCCTCCCACACAACTATGGAGGATGCATTATTAGGTAAGCAAAGTTCTAAAGACAAGGAGAGCTGCTAAGAAACCTTGTCAGATAAATACAAGAGTGGAATTTCTGGATCCTATGGTAGTTCTATTTTTAATTTTTTGAAGTATTGATATACTGTTCCTATAGTGGCTATACGTATATCCATTCCCACCAACAGTGGATAAGGATTCCTTCTCCATGTCCTCAGCAGCACTTGTTATTTATTTGTTTTTGACTATGGCCATTCTCACAGGTGTGAAGTGATATCTCATTGTGATTTTCATTTGCATTTTCCTGATGATTAGTGATGTGGAATATATTTCATGTGCCTGTTGGACATCTGTATGTCTACTTTGGAAAAAAATGCCTATTCAGCTTCTGTGCCCATTTAAAAATTGGACTGTTTTTATACTGAATTATATGAGTTCTTTATCTGTTTTGGATATTAACCCTTTATGGGACATAGTAGCAAATATCTTCTTCCATTTTGTTGATGGATTCCTTCTCTGTGCAAAAACTTTTTAGTTTGTTGAGATCTCAGTCATTCAATGTTGCTTTTGTTGCCTTTGCCTAAAGAGACAAATCACCTGAAAAATATATTGCTAAGACCAACAAAGAATATACTGCACAGATGTTTTCTTCTAGAAGTTTTATGGTTTCAGGTCTTGCCTGTAAATCTTTAATCCATTTTGAGTTTATGCTTAGATACAGTGTGAGAAGCTGGTCTAGTTTCATTTTTCCTGGGTAGTGTCCAGTTTTCCCAACACTACTTATTGAAGAGACTGTCTTTTTCCCCTGTATAGTCTTGCCTCTTTTGTTGTCGATTAATTGATCTTCTGTGCATGGGCTTATTTCTGGCTATTCTGTTCCACTGATATATGTTTCTGTGCTTGTGACAGTGCCATACTATTTTGATTACAATGACTTTAGCTATAGAGCCAAAGAAAGTGAAAACACCACTTCAAAAAGATATATGCACTCCATTGTTCATAGGAGAATTTTTTACAATAGCCATGGTATAGGAAATGGCCTACATGTTCATCAACAGTTAAATGCATAAAGAAGATTATATATATATATGTATGGGCTTCCCTGGTATCTCAGATGGTAAAACCTCTGCCTACAATGCAGGAGACCTGGGTTTGATCCCTGGGTTGGGAAGATCCCCTGGAGAAGGAAATGGCAATCCACTCCAGTATTGATCCCTGGAAAATCCCATGGACTGAGAAGCCTGGTGGGCTACAGTCCATGGGGTCGCAAAGAGTCAGACACAACTGAGTGACTTCACTTCACTTCATTTCATACACATATAAAAGAATATTTTTATAAATATTCATCTAATTGTATGTGTGTGTGCGTGTGCTCAGTCACTCAGTTGTTTCTGACTCTCTGCAGCTCTATAAAGAGTAGCTAAAGGACTGTAGCCCATCAGACTCCTTTATCTATAGAATTTTCCAGGCAAGAATACTAGCATGGGGTGTTGTGTCATTTCCTAATCTAGGAGATCTTCCTGACCCAGGATCAAACTCACATCTCTTGCTTCTCCTGCATTGTCAGGCAGATTGACCAGTAGCGCCTTCTGGGAAGGTCCATCTGTGTTGTCACAAGTGGTAAAATTTCATTCTTTTTTAGGGCTGAGTAATATTCCACTGTGTGAGTGTGTGCGTGTGTGTGTGTGTGCGCGTGTGCACTAAGTCACTTCAGTCATGCACAACTCTTTGCAACCCTATGGACTGTAGCCCACCAAGCTCCTCTGTCCATGGGGATTCTCCAGGCGAGAATATTGGAGGGAGTTATCATGCCCTCCTCCAGGGGATCTTCCCAACCCAGGGACTGAACCTATGTCTCCTGTGGCTCCTGCATTGCAGGTGGATTCTTTCCCGCTGAGTCACTATACACACACATATTGTGGAATATACATGTATATGAGCTGACATATATAACATATATATATATATATAGCGTCCCTCATAGCTCAGTCAGTAAAGAATCTGCCTGCTGTGCAGGAAACCCAGGTTTGATCCCTGGGTTGGGAAGATCCCCTGGAGAAGGAAATGGCAACCTACTCCAGTATGCTTGCCTGGAGAATGCCATGGACAGAGGAGCCTGGCAGGCTATAGTCCGTGGGGTTGCAAGAATCGGACATGACTTAGCAACTAAACTACCACCACCACCATATAGATATATAACCTGAAGGGTATTATGCTTATTTAAATAAGACAAAGACATATACTGACAAATACTGTATGTTTTCACTTACATGTGGAATCTAAGAAATGAAACAATTCGGATAGATATAACAAAATAGAAACAGACTCACTACTGAGAACAAACTGGTGATTATCAGAGAGAAGTGCGGATAAAGAGAATTAAGGTAGTAAAGATAGTAAAGAGAATTAAGGTATAAAATAGATGTTTCAAGGATATAATGTACAAAACAGGAAATATAGTATTTTATCATGACTATGGCATGTAATCAATAAAAATATTGAATCGTTATGTTGTACATCTGACACTAATATTATATGTCAATTATATCTCAAAAAAAAAAAAAAGATAAAATGGTTCATTATTCTTAGTAACGGGCCCTCATATAAGAAGCACACCTCAGAGAGAAGTACAGGATGCGTTAATACTCTGGAGCTAGACCACCTAGATTTAAACACCTGTGGTGGATTCATGTCAATCTATGCCAAAACCAATACAGAATTGTAAAGTAAAAATTAAAAATTAAAAATAAATTAATTAATTAAAAAAAAATAAAAATAAACACCGGTTTTGTCTTTGGCAGCTGTGACACTGTGGAGGAGGTTAGTAACCCTATATGTATTTCCTCATGTGCAAAATAGGGATATGAAGAATAACTTCATTATAGAGTCATCATGAATAATTGATTTAATTAGCCTTTATAAAGTACCTAAAACACATGGTAAGCGCTGAATAATTGTTAACTATTCTGTGAGTGGCTCAGATAGTAAAGACTCTGCCTGCAATTCAGGACACCTGGGTCTGGAAGATCCCCTGGAGAAGGGAAAGGCTACCTTCTCCAGTATTCTTGCCTGGAAAATCCCATGATCAGAGGAGCCTGGCAGGCTACAGTCTATGGGGTTGCAAAGAGTTGGACACGACTGAGTGATTAACACTTTCACTTACTTTTATTATTATTATTATTTTCATTGATTACCATTATGTTTGGAACTAATTAGTTCAAAAGACATAGAAGTTCTCCCTACCCCATATTTTTTCACGGTCACTAATATTAGGAATTTCGGAGAACTAACATCCTGGCTGCAAGAAAAAGTAAACAAAAGTAATAACAAGTGAGAACAGCAGGGTCATGTTAATTACTGACAGAAGCCAGGCTATAAGAGGTAGCTTAGAGTGAGAGGTAAATGAAACTGTTAACTGAACTCCAGAAGCAGGCAGAATCATCAGCAGTTACTGGACAGTATGGTCTCCCATGTGGGAAACCCTACATGGAAGGATAAAAAAGAACTCAGTCTCTGGAGGTTTGTTCTCAAAAGGGAAGATTGGGCTGACCTAAGTATATCTGGTTATTCCCCCAATCTACAAATTAGATTCCTCACTCTCCCTCTACAGGGATGGAGAAGTGGCCAGGAGTGTGCTTCAGTTCAGTTCAGTTCAGTCGCTCAGTCGTGTCCGACTCTTTGCAACCCCATGAATCGCAGCACGCCAGGCCTCCCTGTCCATCACCAACTCCCGGAGTTCACTCTGATTCATGTCCATCGAGTCAGTGATACCATCCAGCCATCTCATCCTCAGTTGTCCCCTTCTCCTCCTGCCCCCAATCCCTCCCAGCATCAGAGTCTTTTCCAGTGAGTCAACTCTTCCCATGAGGTGACCAAAGTACTGGAGCTTCAGCTTTAGCATCATTCCTTCCAAAGAAATCCCAGGGTTGATCTCCTTCAGAATGGACTGGTTGCATCTCCTTGCAGTTCAAGGGACTCTCAAGAGTCGTCTCCAACACCACAGTTCAGAAGCATCAATTCTTCGGCGCTCAACCTTCTTCACAGTCCAACTCTCACATCCATACATGACTACTGGAAAAACTATAGCCTTGACTAGACGGAAGTTAGTGAGAAAATCCTTTCCCAAAGAGTTGGGGTGGGCAGGTGTTCTCATTAACAAAAGTGTGGAGTAATCTACATCCCCCCCACCCCCTAACCAGCTGCCTGCTTCAGTCCTTACTGAAAATAATGTATGCTGAGTGCACTGTGAATTTCTGTTTCTGTGTTCTTGATTCTCATTTCTTTTAAAGTATCATCTACCCTTGCACTGGCCTCTGTTGTGAACAAATTCTCCTCTGTTTTAAATATTTCTGTAAACTCTCCCATCACTCTTCTCCAAAGTTGAGTGTTGTCCCCTTAATTCCCTGCTTTACTTAAAACACTCTAATAGAGTTCAGTTTTCCCATTTTCCTCACCTGGCAGTCAGCAAGAAGAATCTAATATATAACTACTACTGTGGACAGCAAACAATTAGAATGCCGGTCATAAACTCTCAAGATGGCACCAGCAGACACTGGCTGAACAAGAGTCCTGCTGCCCAGGGCTAAGAGAGAAGGTTGGCAGCCTCATTGGTTTCTTAAGCATTGCTTTTGCACCTCTCAACAACTTGTCCTTAGAAATCAGTACAGCCAGTATTCTACCCTCTCCTGTCTTATTCCTGCTTCCTCCTGATCTGGAGGGCACTCTTCTACTTCACTCATTGATTTGAGCATCTGACTTCCTTTTTATTCTCCATCCTTTCTTCAACTGTCATCCTTGGTGTTGATATCTCTCTTGATAACTTGCTATATTTTGACTTCTCAGTTTCTTTTGACTTTATCTGTAAAGGCTTTTATTCCCATTTTGTTTCTAAGCCCCATAGATCTGGCCATGCCTGGGACTCAGTTAACACCCCATGTTTTCTTGGCATCCCTGGGATGATCAGTCTTAAGAGAGGAAGGGCAAATTGTTTTCAAAACACACATTTTATTTTATTACATCCCATCAGGCCGTGAGCATCTGAGTGCCATTGATTTTACCGTGTTAGTTGGAGAAGAGCCCTCTGTTGTAGCAAATCAGGATTGTTTAGAACATCATCAGTAAAATAACTGTCTTTCACATGACAGTTATGGATTTTATGAAGAGGACCTTCCTCCATTAGCTCCTTATATACCAGGACCATCCTACCATATACTGTCCTCCAACTTTATCATTTTATTCTGTATATATAATGAATCTACAATACTTCAACTAGATTGTTTAAAAACGCACATCCACATGCAATATATTTTCAACTGTGGAATTCCTAGCTTTCTTTTTATTTTTCCTTCTTCTTCCCCAACTTGTCCATCTTTCTCCTTATCTTTAGTTGCTAAAAACTGTCCTCTTTTCAGACTTCATCAACCCCTTCTGTTGAGCTTGGATTTCATTATAAGCCATTTCAGTAATGTCAGGACTTTGAAATTCCTGTTCTCCTTGAACTTCCTGCCTGCTTTTCCAGCCTCTGCTGCTCTGTTGACTACACCTTCCCTATCCCCTGATTTAAATTCTGGACTCCCTAGTGTTGCAATGGAAAGTGAAAAACAGTAAAATTTCTTCAACTATAATTTGACAGTTTTTACTTAGAATTGGTATTGTGATTC
Source organism: Oryx dammah (assembly GCF_014754425.2). Taxonomy (NCBI): domain Eukaryota; kingdom Metazoa; phylum Chordata; class Mammalia; order Artiodactyla; family Bovidae; genus Oryx; species Oryx dammah. Next base: position 69,064,068 of record NW_024070188.1, read on the forward strand.
TGAATGATTTTCTATCATATTCACCACCATCTCTAACTTTTGAAGATTTTGATTCCTCTTTAACTCCCAAAACCTCTCCAAATCTCCTTCGTAACATGCAGCCTTGCTTCATTCTTTTCTGAAAATAAGGCTATCAGATAGATGTCCTTTCTGTACATTCTTTTTTCAAATTGTGCTGTAATTGTGCTGAAGTCAATATTGTCATGGCAGAAAGTATTTGCTGCAATTTATTATCATTTTTAGAAAAGAGAATATCTGTCAAAGATCATAATGACAGTCAATATGTCTTGAATATTCCACATGCCTATAAGAAATGCTTGATATTACCTTCTTTGACCACAATGTGGTCATTAGAACTATGGAATTATATGTGGCTCAACGCCTTGAGTTAATATCTTAAATATTATTTTCAAGTCTTTGCAGATAACTTCGACTACACCTTTGAAACAGTGATATCTAATTTGCCAACTATTCTTTTGCAATCAAAAAATGATGGTTACAAGTATATATGCCACTTAGATGGATAGAAAGATAGCTAGTAACTTGAAACTTGAGCTAGAAGATAGGTGGTTAAGAACTTTGACAGTGTATTCAATATTTTACCTCCTGGAAAAATGTGAATTGGAAATTACTGATAAATTCAGTAATGTGAATGCCATGGCTTAAACTTTTATGTTACATTTGTGTCAGTTAGAATTATGTTAATTAAATGCTCACTTATCAGCTTAATGATGTTTAATATGGATCCTTATTAACATATGGTTTCAAAGGCCAGTGAAATTGTCAAATCTAGTGAAAACAGAGTTCAAAGATAAAAGTCTATCTTCCCTTCCCTTTATGAGCCCCCTAAAGATTCAGAGCACCTTTTTAAAAGCCCTTAGAGAAGATTAACCTTTAACATCATCGTTACATCTGATGTTACCACACTTTTACAATGTCATTGACACCGCTTTTAACTTAAGCAAGTTGATTTTGCTAGCCATGTTGTAAAACTATTAAAATTTTCTTTTCTCAAATCTCATAGAAGATTCTGCAGCGTTCTTTATTTTTCCCTCTGGCTGAGTGCTTTTCTGTAAAACTTTCTGCAGTGATGAACATGTTCTCTACAGTAGCCATCAGCCGTATGTGGAAAGTTGAGCAGTTGAAATGTGGCAAGTGCAACTGGTGAACCGAATTCATTTATTCACTTATTTTAGTTACCTTAAGATTTAATACTTATTTGACTCCTTGACGGCATTGAGTCATAATTGTGGCACATGGAATTTTTTTTCTTTTCTTTCTTTCTTTTTTTAGTGGCAACATGCAGGATCTTTAGTTGCAGCATGAGAACTCTTAGTTGTGGCATATGGGATCTAGTTCCCTGATCAAGGATCGAGCCTGGGCCCCCTGTGCTGGGAGCTCAGAGTCTTAGCCACTGGATCACCAAGGAAGTCGCCCTGAAGCTTTAAACTGAAATAGTCACATGTTGCTGGTGGCTATAATGTTGGAAGCACAGCTTTGGTGTTCTTTTCAGAACAGTCTGAATTCTGAGAACTCCATTTTTTCTTGTAGTCAGTCTTAATTTCTTCTCTGGAAGCAGGAATAACTCACATTTAATGTTACTGGTGATTTTTGCACTAATGAAGGGTTTTTTTTTTTCATTATAACTCAACTTATAATATATGGGTTTTACCATGAAATAAAAGTTTCTGTGTAGTTAGAATGCCAAAGTGGATATTTAATTCTGTGCATTCCCTGGTGACCAGTGGTAAAGAATCCACCTGCCAGTGCAGAAGACATGAGATACATGGGTTCGATTCCTGGGTTCGGAAGGTCCCTTGAGGTAGGAAATGACAACCCACTCCAGTATTCTTGCCTGGAGAATCCCATGGACAGAGGAGCCTGGTGGGCTATAGTCCATGGTTCGCAAAGAGTCGGACATGACTGAGCAAGTGAGCACGAACAAGCACGATTCCTTCCTTACACAATAAGGGATGGTATATCTTTATATCTTGAATCTCATATTCTTTGGCAGACTTACTACTTTCCAAATGTATCATCTTTGTCTGCATATATATCTGGGCAGTTTCTATCTGCCCTCTTGAGTGTTCTCCATGATGAAAGCCACGTAGTATAAAGGGCTTAGAATTAAGTATGAATATTCCAAATTCTCACCACAGCTTCTTGAGCAAATTTCTTTCTTCTCTTTGCTGTAGTTGCATCTCAGAGTATATCTGGTTTACTTCTTTTTTTCCTAACTTCACGCTAGAACTTTATATTTCTATAACAGGGTAGTGCCTGATATCAGAGCAAGTGCTCCATGCTGCTGCTGCTGCTGCTGCTAAGTCGCTTCAGTCGTGTCCGACTCTGTGCAACCCCAGAGACGGCAGCCCACCAGGCTCCCCCGTCCCTGGGATTCTCCAGGCAAGAACACTGGAGTGGGTTGCCATTTCCTTCTCCAATGCATGAAAGTGAAAAGTGAAAGTGAAGTCGCTCAGTCGTATCCGACTCTTCGCGACCCCATGGACTGCAGCTTTCCAGGCTCCTTCATCCATGGGATTTCCCAGGCAAGAGTACTGGAGTGGGTTGCCATTGCCTTCTCCGAAGTGCTCCATAGATGTTTGCTTCTATTGAAAAAAAAAAAAAAAATGGAAAACTGTATTTTTTTAAATAGATGTCCCTCTTATACTGTTTACTCTATTTTTTTCCCCTTTATTTGTATCTGTATGTTGGGAAAAGGAATAAATACTTGTTTGAGAAACATAATAAGTAGTTTTTTTGGTTTAGAATAAGGGGTTTAGAATATATATTAATATATAGTTTTATCCATAGTTCCTTTTCTAATATATTTAAATGATGAGGTGCCTTTTTCATGATTATTTACCTTCTAAAATGTTTTCATGTTATAGTTTTAAAAATAACTGATCACTTTAAATTGTTTACAAAGTTGTTAAATAAGCGATTCAGTCTAAAAGAAGTAACTTTTGTAAAGCATTTTCTGTAGTAGACATCACTCTGAATTAATAGCACAGTGAAAGTGTCTGTTGCTTTGCACATGTTAGGTACCCAAAGAATGAACTGAAGCAGGTGAGGGTATAATAAGTCTATTATCCAAAATGTGAGTGCCCACAGATATGTGTGGGATAAAGAAATGTTTTAAGTGATGATTCTGAAAGCATGATTGATGACTGGCTATCTGTAGTCTTGGGAAAATACAAGCTTCAGAATGTTTAAAGTAAAATTAAAGAAGTACAACTACACCAAACACAAACGTAAGGTTTCTTTTTGTAAACCATTCAACCCAGTGCCCAAGAAAAGGCTTTCATCTTGAAAGATGAAAGAATTAAATTGAAACTAGGACACTGAAGGCTACTACAGAAGCATACATTTATTTGGACATATGGTAGTAATCCACTAAACACATATTTATAATCTATCAGAGAATAACCAGAACAGATTTTCCAGGCAAGGATTCTGTCAGATCAGCTTGTTTTTTATTATGGAAAAGGAAAGATTCTGAGAAGCACATACATGAATGTTATCTTTATTTATTTCAAAGTTACTTCAGTATCTCTCTTAAAAATGTATTTCCTTCATCTTTATAAAGAATTATTCAGGTCCCGTATGCCATAGATTTCAGTGATCAATTTCATTATCCCTGTGCAGTCAAAAAGTTAATTGCACTGGAAAAGACTTTTGCATGCTCTTCAATACAATGAATATGTAACTGGCTTTCAGAGGACTGTAATGTCTGGTTTGGTGATTGATTAAAGGGTTAAACTATAGACATTGAAGATGGAGGATCAAATAATCTAAAATAAGAGGTCAGGGTGTGTGCATAAGTGTTTTGCACACAAAGACACTCAAGACACTCAAGCATTTATTGATTAAGGACTTCTGATTTCTAGCTGTTATTTATTTATCTATTTATTTGGGGGATTTAAAAATACTTGGAAAGAAATTGCATCAATGGTCAAATATACTTGACAAAATGCTTTGTAATTGGCAGAGAGAATTTTCAGTTAATATCTTCCCTGATAGCTCAGTTGCTAAAGAATCTGCCTGCAATCCAGGAGACCCTGGTTTGATTCTTGGGTTAGGGAAGATTTGCTGGAGAAGGGATAGCTACCCACTCCAGTATTCTTTGGCTTACCTTGTAGCTCAGCTGGTAAAGAATCCACCTGCAATTTGGGACACTTGGGTTCGATCCCTGGGTTGGGACGATCTCCTGGAGAAGGGAAACGCTACCCACTCCAGTATTCTGGTCTAGAGAATTCCATGGACTGTATAGTCCATGGGGTTGCAAAGTGTTGGATATGACTGAGCGACTTTCACTTTTATAATTGAAATTATTTAGTTCTGTTCTGTGCCAGGTAAAATTATTATTTATCAGGGATAGGTAATTACATATTTGGCCTAAAATTAATCAATATGAACACAGAAAAGTTGGTCTTCAAACAGAACTGGGATCTCATTACAGTACAAGTTTGTAATGTGAGGTCAATCTTAGTACCTGTAGAATGAACAGAAAAGACTTTAAATACAAGAGAATACAATAAAAATTTAAATTATAAGATACCTCAAACTTCTTTCTGTATTTATAATCTTTTTAAAAATTATTTCATATCTTGTTTTTATAAGACATAGAATTTTGTTGTTTGAAGAGTTTGTTTTATATTGACCAGCTGACAATAGAACTATAAATAGATTGCAGGACAGTTGGTCTTTTGTGTTTGACTGAATGCATGTTCTTGGTGTTTTAGAGATATACAGAACTACCTTTTTTTTTTCTTTTAGCCAAGAATATTGGCTGCTAGACTGTGGCCATTGTTTTAGGGATTAGAGATGAACTAGAAATCAGAGATACATAGTTGTTCTTCTGAAAACATTATGAACTTTTAAACAAGACTTATGATATTGTTGAATATCCACTGCTGAGATCACCTAATGTGATCATTGGGGAAATATTTGCGTTTTTATAGAGCAAGCTGTTATTAGCTTTGAGACAAAGGTTCGGATTTCCTTTCCCAAAAAGGAAATCACTGATCAGTCTGAGAGACAGTAGTTGTGCTTGGTTGATTTGTCTCATACCATTCAGTGAAGCAGCAGTTTTGTGGAAGTGTGGATCATAAGCCAGTGTTATGGTAAAAGTGTATGAAAGGATGTGAAGCCTGGTCAACAGAGGTTTCATGTACCTGGGGTTGCCCCAAATGAGTCATCTTTATCTATCATAAATCTTTAGTCTTTGGAAGCTGTTATGTAACAAAGCTTATGTCTGTCTCCATTGCCTTGCCTCTCTCATTCTGAAAGGTCATGGACAGTCAAGGTAATTCCATTTCATGCAGTTTAGCTTGGAAGTCCACGTTCATGGTCTGTCTGCTGCAAGAATGAGGAAACACTGATTCCTTGAGTCTTTTGAATTGCTTTTGACTGATTCATCCTTTTTTTTTTTTTTCTGTTTTATTTTTATTTTTTTTCTATTTTATTTATTTATTTATTTTTAATTTTTACTTTACAATTCTGTATTGGTTTTGGCATAGATTGACATGAATCCACCACAGGTGTACATGCATTCCCAAACATGAACCCCCCTCCCACCCTCCTCCCCACAACATCTCTCTGGGTCATCCCCGCGTATCAGCCCCAAGCGTGCCATATCCTGCATCAGACATAGACTGGCAATTCGATTCTTACATGATATTATACATGTTTCAATGCCATTCTCCCAAATCATCTCACCCTCTCCCTCTCCCACTGAGTCCAAAAGTCCGCTATACACCTTTTAAACCCATGTGGGCTTGAGGCTGTATAACTGGGCTTTCTCCAAGGCTCTAACAGGAGCAACTAGCAAATTTGTCTTTTGTTTACATGTCTATTTTCAAAGGCTTTTCTCTTATTTAAATATTCATCACATAAAAATGTATTTCCTAAATAAAGTTGCCTAATTATAAGTTCACAAATTAAGAATCTGAAGGTACTTTGTGTTAAAAACAGAAGTTTTTACTGAAACAAAGAACTTATCTTTGATTCAGAGTATAAATAATGCAATCAATGGTTTTTGACCAATTATTTTCTTTTCACAGTGGACGTATGCCACTAGATATCAGTCATCCAAAAGCCAAATAGTGTTCTGTCCAAGTAATGTCTTATTGTTTTTCAATATTCTGAGATAAATATTGGTGATATTCTGCTTTCAGTAATTTATTTGACTATGAGAGAAATTAAGACATTAATAATCCCTCTCAAAATTAGCTTTTTTGGAAAGAATAATCACATAAGTCTATTGCATATACTCAATTAGTATCCAAATATATAAAAATTAAGTGGTTAGTTTGCTCTCAGTAGTAACTACATCTGGTATATGTCTTCCTAAACATTTTATATACATATAATTTCTTGTATACCTCTCTTCCTATATAGATAGAAGAAATGAAAAAATTTACATTTGAATGTGCATATACACTATTCATAACTATTGAAACGCTTAATTTTGCATTATGTCATGGAGATTCTTCTTGAAAGCCTCATAGATGCCTTTGTGACATGGAGGTGTATGTTTTAACTTTTGACAAATATTACAAACACATCCTGACTAGTCTAGCTTATTCAAAAGAACTATTTCTTACAGGAAATATATATTCTTTTTATAAAGTGTCAGTCTCTTTCTTAGATGTGGGCATTAGTTTGTTATACAAGATTGTTAGGCCAAAGGAGGGTATATAATTTTTCAGATGCATTTCAAATGTCTAAATGTGGTCAGTGTTATCTCTCAACAGGGCTCATTTGGAGGCCAGTGCTGAGAAATGGAACAGATTGCTGACGTCTTTAGAAGAACTGATCAAATGGCTGAATATAAAAGATGAAGAGCTTAAGAAGCAAATGCCTATTGGAGGGGATGTCCCAGCCTTACAACTCCAATATGATCATTGTAAAGTAAGTTGACCACATACAGTGGGTACCTTTCTTTGTTCATTTTTATTTTGTGAAGTAAATATTCCAAATAAAATAAATATGTTAGTGGAACCAATTATGACAGGATTTTTTTTCCTTCCTCTGTTTCTAATTACTAGTATTTAGACATCTTATTGAAATTGCATGCCTTGCTCCCTTTTGTTTCAGATTAAGTTTTCTCTTCATATTTAACTAAAGAGTTTTTCAAATGTTGCATGTATCTAAAGCATAATATTATTCTTAGCTGATCATGAAATTTATCTATTCCTTATAGATTTTAAATTGTTTATATATTATATTGGGGAAATATTTACTCTAAGTTAATCTTAAATTCAGCAGTTACAGAGTCATAAAGAATTACAAACTATTTTGTTTTATTAAATGAAAGTGGAGAAAAATAAGGACTTGTAGTAGTATAGATATATGTCCAAAAGCAAATGAAGACCTTTGTGTTTAAAACTGTTTTACAGGTTTGTGGGGTTTTCTTTCTTTCTTTCTTTTTTATCTTAAACTCTTTGTTGCATTTTTATTCTGTTCAAATATCTATCTCTATGCAAATTTGTACTTTTACTTCGAAAAGCAGATATACTGAATATTATCAAGTGACACATTGACTCTTATGTCCTTGAATTATATAAGTTGTTTGCCTCATTAGCTTTCCATTCATTTATTTTATATCTCTTCATACCCATTTTCTCATATATCGCATATCACCTTGTTTTGTTATATTGTTTTACTCTTCACATGCAACACAAGTTCTTATTCTAAATCTTTATATTTTGCTGTGATGTTAGAACTCTGCTCCCATTTTAAAAAATGACAAACACTAACATATGCTTCTTCTAAAGGAAGATGTCCTCTATGTTATAAGCTGCTTCAATGCAAAATGATAAGATCCTGAAATTTATTTTATTTCAAATGCTTGTGATCATGTTATTCAAGTTACCATTTGGGTAAACTTTCTCTTTGTACTTGAAAAGAGAATATAATATAGAAATAGCTCTAAGATTGAGATAAAAAGGAAGATACAGTATGTAATAATAATGATAGAAGATTTAAAATTACTGATTTAAAAACTCAATGTCTCCTTACTTTCTTCAGCTTTGTCTTCTATTGATTATTCATGTACCCATTTTGAGGATTCAGGTATTAGTGATGAAATGGAATAATACAAAGCTCTTTTAATACAATTGTTTTGTTAAGGAATAAAATGTGTTTGTGACTGCACTTCCATTTTGATTAAAACTGAAATCTTGAGGTAGGAAATGATTTTTCTTTTGTATAGGTTCATGTTGATTCTAGATTGTGGAACATGTTTTATCATAGTCTACCTTCTAAATTTATCAATGATCCAAAACTACAAGTTATATATTATTAATGTTTTGATGAAAGCTTCATATGTTACTTTGAGAACTGAGGCGAAGATGCTAGGAGAAATAACTTAGGCAATAGATTTTAGAGTGAAGTTTGTGGAGATGTATTAGTTTGCTAGGTTCACCATAACAAAGTTTCTAAATAGGTGTTTTAAATATCATAAATTTATTTTCTCATATTTCTAGAGTCTAGAATTCTGAAGTCAAGATGCAAGCGGGTTGGGTTTCTTCCGAGGCCCCTCTTTGAGTTGTAGATGGCTATCTTTTCCCCGTGTCTTTACGTGGTGTCCACTTTGTGGGTATCTGTGTCTTAAAACTGGTCAAAATGTCCTCTTTTTATAAGGACCCTTGTTATACTGGATTAAGGCCCACTCTAATGAATGGCCTTATTTAAATTTGGTTAGCTCTTTAAAAGCCCTGTCTACAAATACTGTCACATTTGGTCAAAAGTAACCTTCTTTTAACTGCCAAGAGTAATGTTTCTAATTGCTATAAATTATTACAAGGAGAGTGAATAGCTGTGTGTTGGTACAAACAAGACAATATTTAAAGATATGACACCTACATGTAATATTAGTTTACTTTTCTTACTGAACTTTGTCGGCTATAGACATAGAATAGTCCAAATGTAGTAAAACCTCAGCCTTGCCAGTATTCCATCCTCAGTCTTTTCTTAAAATCAAAATCCATTTGGATGTACCTGTGGTAGCTCTATGTTTCAGGCAAGATTTTTCTTTCTTGGGTATTTGGAGATATCTTTCCCCCCAGCCTTCATATGCTTTTTATCAAGGAAATCGTGTGTGTGTGTGTGTATACACAACTTAGAATTATCAATTGTTAGGACTGAAAGGAACCCAAGAAATAATTCAGTCCAGTCCCCTTATTTATAAGAAGCATATGATTTCATATCTGAGTTTTCCTTCCTCCTTCCTTTACTTCTAGCAAATACTTAACATTTGCTTAGTGTGTGCCTGGCAGTTTGTAACACAGCAGAAGGACACTGACTGGTACAAAAAACAGACACAGGCCTGGCAGGCAGGGAGAACTTACGTTTGTCATTCTCCACCTTGGAGTTCCTGTGTCTTCTCTGTGCTGTGAGAAATCATTGCCAACAAGGTTTGTAGCTCAGCTGTGAACTGCACATTGCTGTCTCAGATCTCTGGTTGTCTGTCTAATCATCCATTTCTCTAACCCCTTACTTTGGTCCCTTGGTTATAATCTATGCATGTTTTCAGTTCATGTGCACATTTATTACCAATTTTTTTTCATTAATGGGTTGTAGAGTTCTCTTCAATTATAACATTATGGTGTAGCTTTAAACATAGCACAAAATAATTTTTAAATTAATTTTTTACAAATATGCTTAGCATTAAATTTAGCATTTAGTTTTTCTTATTATTACAAACTCTGTAATTTTTTTTTACCGACTTGCTATTTTAGGTCTTTAATTGTCATAATAAAGTTTAAAAAAGAACGCTTGCCTTTTGACTTACCTAGTTAGAACAATGAAATTCAACCCTTGAGTGGTTTGATATTAATACTAGGCAGGATATTTTATTCTCCGAAATGTTCCTTTAGAAAGAGGGGAGACCTTGTATTTGATTTCAAACTCACACTCATTCTATAGGTGGGATAAGATATGAGCTGAATTACTTTATTTTCAATCACACAGTACTGTTTAGAGAAGTTGAATAAATTTGATATAATCTCTGCGTGCTCAATTAGAATGTCTAGAGATTACTAGATGGATTTTTTTAAAGTAAAAGACAAAGAAATTTACTCTGATTTGTTAATTATTCCAGGAGATATGATCACATAAATGCAAGTCTTGAATATCATTGCACAGAAGTCTTTTAAAAATCAATTTAGAAAGTGACACCATATGTTACACTATGGACAAGACAAAGATACACATTCTCCAGATGCCCCAAATAACCACCTGTGCTGATGTTACACTTAATTAGCACTTAAGTTTTACATTAAAATTTCCAGTGGCCTTATTATATACAAAGTGAAAAACAAACCTGTGTCTCAGTATCTTAGGTGGATGCAGAAAACTGTTAGATGACTCAAAAGTTGCTTCCAATAAGGTCAAAATCTGATGTCAAAGATTTATTTGAAGAATTTGGAGAAAATAATTATAGGTAGGCATCTGATGATTTAACCCATATCCTCAGCTGTATATGTATTCAAGTTCACTGAAAACTTTCTTTGGCTCATCTCACTTGGATAGTGGTGTATTATTCTCTATTCTGAGACACCTTATGTTGGACCTGACTATATACAAAGTTATTGAACCTAGCACATGGTCTTAGGTAGACCCGGTTTCAGTTACCACCCCCACCTGTCCCCAGCACACACACACCAGCCGTGTAATCCCAGCTTTGGGGCATACTGTCTAATCATCACTATATATGACCACTTAGCAGGGTACACATAGTAAGTAAAGCAACAGATGTTGGAGTTATTCTTTAAACTAGGACTTAAGCCTATATTTTATAGTATATTTTTAATATTAGTTCCTCTGTGTTGTATTTTTCCTTAGATTCATTATGTTTGAGTGCTCTAAGTTTTTTTTTTTTTTTTTTAATTTATTTATTTATTTTTAATTTTTACTTTACAATTCTGTATTGGTTTTGGCATAGATTGACATGAATCCACCACAGGTGTACATGCGTTCCCAAACATGAACCCCCCTCCCACCCCCCTCCCCACAACATCTCTCTGGGTCATCCCCGCGCGTCAGCCCCAAGCGTGTCATATCCTGCATCAGACATAGACTGGTATTTCGATTCTTACATGTTATTATACATGTTTCAATGCCATTCTCCCAAATCATCACACCCTCTCCCTCTCCCTCTGAGTCCAAAAGTCCGCTATACACATCTGTGTCTCTTTTGCTGTCCTGCATACAGGGTCATCATTGCCATCGCCTATTGGTGCCTTAAGCAAACTTAGACTCCTAAAAAAAATGGGTGAAGCCATTGAAACAACAATATTTTTGAGAATTTATATGGGATAAGATATGAGCTTAGAAACTGGAAGGTGATTTATTTCTTGTTCATAATAAAAGAACTTATCATGGAAAGGCCAAACCCATAACACTAATGTGCATACACTGCCTTTAATTAACTTAAGAGTAATAGGCAAATTATATATGTTTAACCATGAATCTAATTACCTTGAAAGGCAATATTTGAGTTTTTGTAAGTAAAAGAACACAAATGTATAAAATATAAAATATGCATTATTTCATATTTATATCTTTTTACCCTGGGTCCAGTCTACTTTCAACGTCGCAGATGGTAAGAGACTCGCTTATCTCAGATGTATGTATTCAGTCACCTCTGATACAAAGAGGTTGATTTATGGAAACTCCTATATTCTCAAAGTTTTCTGAGTCGCAAGTATATTTTTATACTCTAGTACTTTACATGTATATCAGTGATTTAATGACACTTTTTCATAATTGTTCTTTGATAATGGCAGTGCCAGTCACTTCATCATCCATCCTTCTATCCATCCATCCATCCATCTACCTCCACTATTCACAGAATGAGTTATATTTTGAAATTGATGCTAAATATACAGAGGGCAGTAAGACACAGCCACTACTTCAATAACATATTTCATTTATTCTTATACCTAAATGCTCTATGCTTATGACTGTATCCAGAAGAAATATACATTTAAATATTTAGGTGATGGCTCTGAGACTTCAGTTAGAATGATACTGTAAGGTCATATTTCAAAGCACCTCATCCACTCAAATGCCTAATAATTACAGATAAAATGTAAAAAACAGAAAAATCAAACATGGCAAAATTGGGCTCGAAGGTACAACAAACATTCTGTAGATCAGAAACAAAGCAGAAAAGCAAAGAAGCTAGTAGGATTGATGCTTCTGGAAAAATGTAGCAGTCCTAGGCAATGAGCAAGCAGAAAGCCCCCATAGCAAAGGCTTGGCTCAGCAATCTGTCTTATACAGGGAAATGTGTGACTCATGGATTGGCATCTTTTCCTTCTGTTATTTAAATGTCCCAGGAACTGATATTATGAAACATCAATATATTTTGAACCCTTAATTAAATATCTATACTTTCTTGGATGTTTTAACCAGTGACTTAGAAGACTGATAGATTTTCAGCAATAATTCTAATAAATACTTTGTTCAATGTTTTAACAGCCCATCATAGGCCAACATGTTAAATCATAATCATAAGTCAAAGTGCCTTGATGGTAAAGTGTTTGGCTTGGCACCTGGTTCACAGTAAATGCTCAGTAAATGGTGGCTGGTCTCATTTCCCATAACTGCTGAGAATCGGTCTTGATAGTTTTGATTATTTTTATTTTGTTTAAAACTGTCATAGGCTATATGAGTTGTTTTAGCTAATTAAATAAAACCATATTAATATCTGTTATTTACTGTCCAACAGAACTAGCTTCCCTTTATAATCTTGGGTCAACCTGTTACATTAAGCAGAAATCATGCTCTGAACTTTTTAGGTTTCTGTTTGGTAAACAATACAATCATATTATCTTTTTTTCTCATGTAGGTACAAGTTTAATACCCTTAAATGTTGAAATAAATTACTACTATAAATTATATAATATTTCTAATGACTTCTAGAATAAATTGACAAAGTTTAATTTTTCTACTTAGTATAATTTTAAAAGTTTTTTGGGAAATAAAGTCCCTTATATGTAGCTTCACTTTCAAAAATGTGAGATTATTGTTCAATCAGCAGTTACTTAGAAAACACCTATAATATATATAGCATTCATTTATAATGTTATGAAATTACTTCAGTCAGATACTTGAAGATTGGATAAAACTACAGATTCAGTTTTTGCTATTTGCACTTCATTTTCATAACAATGTATATATTAAGTTATAGAGGGGCAGTTATCAGAGCTCTAATGCTCTTTCTGCAATATAATACATGCTTGATTTTAGAGAAGGAAATCACCAAGAATAATTGAAAGTGTATGATTCAGGTGCAAGATCTTATGAGTTTTTCCATTCCTTCAGGGCTACTCTGTCCTTTGCTTAATTCAATTTAATTCCTATATTCAAACCTCGTTATATAAAAATCAGGACATTTGGGCCTTAAACTGAATTGCCAAGATATATTTGCAAGTTTACTCATTAAAATAACAAATTTGAACATTGTGTTTAAAACAGAAACATGCCACCTTTAAATTTAGACTGTGTGTCTGTGTGTGTGTGTGGTTATTCTCCCTATTAAATATGTTATTCTCCCTGCTACTCTTTGCTTGGAAACCTGTAATTTCAAGGTCTTGCTGTGTTATAATGTTACCTAATGTGAAAAGTTGGTCTTTTTCTAAAATTGATTATTTCCCAAGTTCCCCTTCAGCCTTTGCCACCTGTGTTGACTTCCTTCTTATCAAAAGCACAGCCATCTAAGGTCTGTAAACTAAGACTGTGAAAGACCTAAAAAGCAACAGTTCTGTAAGTGAGTCTGCACCTACCTACCCATTCAGCTGACTGCAGTTGACTTGCCTCCCAAGCCTGACATGGGTATTGAGAACCTCACCCCAAAGGGCCATAGAATATCTAAGTTTAGAGGAAAAGGCAAGGCAACCTAATAATTATCACTGCCTAGTGGTGAAATTGAAGAGTGGACAACAGATGTAGGCAAGTTGAGGTCTGTGAAACCAAGCAGTATGGTTCTCCCTTTCATTCAGCCCTTTCCTAATGAACTACCTTGGTCATATTTAGCTGAGAGATAGTTTCATTTATCGAACAGTTCATTTATTTGTTCAGGAAACTTCCAAGGTGCACCTGATGTTTGCTACATTCCTTGCTAGGTGCTGAGCATGGGTCAGTTCCTAAGACTGTTTTTACTGTCACAGACTTCATCATCTAAGGACAGAAACAGGCTCAAAAACAAGCAACTACAGTAGATATAAAAAACGCTGTGATGTGAGTATGTATACACAGCCAGAAAGATACAGATGAATCAAGGCTGTTTGTACTTGAGAAGACTGGAAAAGCTCCATAGAGCAAGTATGTAGCTTTTGAGCTGGAAAGAGACCTTGGAATAAAAATTCACTAAAGAGTGTTATCAAAACTCCTGAAGGGAAAATCCTCCAAACTGGCCATGACTTGGTGTGACTTGGAGTTTGCAACAGAGCAAGAGATGTTGCTCATTCTCTTTCTGATTATATTTAGAACAAGGCTGAAGGAGAAAGAGAATACAAGTTCAGGACCTAATATCGTGCCTCATAATAGTAAACACTAAATATATTTGCTAGATGAAGGGATACATTTATATATGCACATATTTTTTAAATGTAGGAAAGACTACTGTTTTATTACTGTGAGAAGCTTGAGGATTCCTATCTTAGTTTTAGCATTCATACTTAGTCTTCTGATTCAAGCATCATTTTTTATGTCAATGGGGTAGAACCAAAATGAATTTATATATTAAATGTTCATTCAGGGATGTTAACCAAAACTCTTAAAACACTATGGAGATTCTTTTTATAAAAAAAAAAAAATTGTCTGCATGCCAATGACAAGTAAGCTTGTTTTCTTTGCCTTTTTTCACTTAGTTTTATTAGTGCTATCAAATTTAACGACTCTTCTGCCCTTTTTTGCTGTCATACTATAATGACTTCAGATCCATATATGCTGATTTAGCTTTGAAAGCAAGTTGGGGAGAAAAGTAAATTACATTCTAACAGATTCTCCTTATGTTTGTGTCTTTTTTTTTTTTTTTTTCTGCTTACATTCTCTAGTAAGCAGTTAAGTGCTTTTTTGAAACCAGAAGCTCAGAAAGCCTGCTGTACCAGCAATATTTCTATTTACTATAGTTCAGATGCCTTCTGTCATGGGTGTGTGTCCCATGCAGTCACCATCACAAAAGGTTCTGTTCTTTGATGGGCTCTGCACTTGATTTAATGCTCTGCTGCCTCCATCTTGAAATTCTTAGTAATATTTGGAAAAGGGGCCCTGCAACTTCACTTTACACTGGGCTCTGCAAATTTTATAGCCAGAGCTGCTTGCATCCAAAAGAAAATCAGTGTGTGTTTTGACATACATAAAGCAACACTGTTACAAGAACAAAAGCCTCTTAAACTTACCACAAGCATCTCTTTTCTCAAGTAAGCCACCCTGAGCCCCGTTGTTATATGGCCCTCATCGTAACTTATGTCTTTGTTTGTTAATGTTGGCTGACTTGTGACATTTTTGGTCCTCTCTTTCCTATTGGCTCACTAACAGTACTTCTGTCTCTACCTGGCTCCTAAGATACTACTATATCATGATTTTCTTTTCACCTTACTTGTAGCTCCTTCTCAGTTTCCTTTGCTAGTTGCTCCTTCTTTCCTCAGCCTTCTAAAATTGAGATGCATCGTGGTTCAGGCCATGCCAGCTTCTCTGTATTCATTCCTTCCTGAACTCCTGATGAGTTCCTTCATTTGTCTGACCTCCTGATGAGTTTTACGTGTCATCTATATGGTCACTCTCAAATTTATGTTTTCATACCATCTCCATCTGGGAATCTAATAGAGATCTCCAAATTAGTATGTCCGAGCTGAATTCCTGAACTTGCCCCTCAAAACTTGATCTAACCAGTCTCCCTCATTTCAGCTGATAGAATCCTATTCTGACTGCTAGGTAAAAAAAATAATCACCTTCAATCATGCCTTTCTTGCATACTTAGTCTGTTACTCTTGTTGGAAATCTTTTGGAAATCTTGTTGGCTGTGTGTTCAGAACATAGAATTTGAATCTGTCTACTTCTTACCAGCTATTCAGAGCTACAAGTACATCTCTGATGTTCTCAGCACAACAGCCAGAGAATTCATATTCAAATAAATCAGAAGTCTATAGTGACTTCCTGTCTCATTCAGAATGAAAGCTACAGTTTTCATAATGGTCTCCAAAACCCTGCATGATCTGACCTACCTCCCACTCACACCTTGCTCGTCTCATTTTACTATTTTTTCTCTTATATGCTGATTTCAGCCATGCTGTGCCTTCAGTCACAGCACCATGCTGACTTCTATGCCTGGAATGCCTTTTCCCTGATATTTATGTGGTTAATTCTCCACTGCTTTCAAATGTTTGCTCTATGGCACCTTCTTAATGAAGCCTACTTAGACTTCTCTACTGGAATTGTAATTCCCATCCCAATACTCCTAAACTCTCTAATTCTCTTCTGCTTTTCTCTTTATTCATAGCATTTATAATCATTCAATTACTCATTTTCTATTGTGTCTTTGTCTAATTCTGGCACTCTAGATGCTAAGTCAATATTTGTTGAATGTTGAGTGAATGAAAATACCCAAAAATAAAGGTCCTTTGGTATGAATGTTCCTTTTTTCTCTTTACCTCTCTATAATCCCTTTTTTTAAAAAAAGAAATACATTTTGAAGATATTTCTACTTTATATAGCTGAATCTTTAATAAAGGTAATAGCTGACAGAAATGTAAGCAACAATCTTTCTTCAAGAGCTGGAAATAACATGCTTGAAGTTGTAAGGAAATTTATCAATACCATTATACTTCTTTACGCCTTAATATTGTAGTCAGTTAAGAGGTTACCTTCTTCCTGTCTAAATACTGCCTAAATTATTCAAAACAAGAGTGGGAAACATTTTTTTATGAGGGGAAAAGATTCAGAGTATCTTTGATTGTTGAGGTAGATTTTAAAATATAGCTTATTATTTTACCCTCTTGTGCTGAGTACCACTAGATTCTCCCAGTGCTTGAGCTTCACTTTTGTGTAGAAATTTGACACCTTAAAAGAGAACAGATTGGTGGTTGTCAGAAGTGAGGGAAGAGATTGGCAGAAACAGGTGAAGGCAGTCAAAAGATACAGACTTCTAGTTATAAGATAAATAAGTTTTGGGGATATAACATACAGCATGGTGGCTATAAAAACATTTTTCTTAAAAGATTTTGTTCCTCTTTATTGCTGAGTAGTGCTCCATTATATCGACATACCATTTTTCTGCCCATTCTCCAGTAGATAGATATTTGAGTTTTTTCCAACTTGAAATAATTGTGAATAAAGTTGCTATAAACATTGAAAGAAAAAAAAAAAAGCTAGATGAGTTAAGATCCCTACCAAACATAGGGAGTGGCATAAACATGTGGAGTCTCTCATTTGGTAACTATGTTGCCATGTATTAATTTTATAAGTAACTCTAGCTTCAGAGATGTCCTGAATTGCATTTTACAAGTAAATCTAGATTCTCATTGATGTAAAACATAATGGAAAAGTTTTATGATTGCTATAGATATGAAAAGTTTGCTTCTAAAACACATTTGAAATTCTTAATAATGCTGTTCAAAAATTGTAATTTGTTCCATTATAAATGAACTTGATTCCTTTTGGCAGTCTTTTCTTAAAAGCATAATTTTTAATTGAAAATAATTTATTACAGATCTTATAAAATAAAGGGCGAAATATTAGCCATAATTTTACTACTCTAATGCAACCATTTTCATTTTGGGTTATTTTATTTTCACATATTCACCTTTCACACAGTTTTAATAGTTTTTCCTATCTTTTTCCCTGGGATACATATCATACCTATTTCTTCACATTGCTATGCAGTCATTTTCACAATCATTTTTCAAGGTTATTTCCTTAATGATCCCTAGTGTAGCTGTACTGTCATGAATCTAAATATTTTCCACATGTTAGATATTTAAGTTGCTTTCATTTGTTAAATCATAAATAATGCTATAATGAAAACTTTTGTGTTTGTAGCTCTTTCCAGATCATTTTCTTAGGATATAGTCCTGAAGGTGAAATTCTTATTTCACACAATATGATCATAGTAATGATTCTTGATAGATTGCCAACTTACTATCCAAATGATTGAAGCAATTTTCTGCTTCCACCAATGCATGGAAGTAAAGTTTCATGGCAATCTTGCTTGTGATTTCTCATTTTTGTCCCCATTTCTTGTATATCTTGTATCATTAGAATTAAAACGCTGGTGTTCCGTGTCAGCATGGGAATTTAGAAAGTTGTTTTAGGATGTCTGGCTTAAGTTCTCTCCCAAAAAGCAGAAAGAGGGCAAACTGGTGGCTATGTTTGACTTTGTTGCTTCTAGAAGGACAGGAAAAAAGTCTCCATTTGTTGGACTAACGGTTGAAGAAATTTGATATTTCTACCAAATTAGGGTGAGTGATGTAACCTGGCTAACCATTTTTACCACCACAGAGGTTTACATTGCTGTTTCATTCTGGAACAAGTGGTTCACAAATAGACACTACAATTGTTTGCCTTCTAAGAATCTGAAGTGACATAAGAGTCGTGTGTGTGTGTGTGTGTGTGTGTGTGTGTGTGTGTGAGTCGCTCAGTTGTGTCTGACTCTTTGTGATCCTATGGACTGTAGTCCACCAGACTCCTCCACATCCATGGAATTCTCAAGGCAAGAGTACTAGTACTTCCCCCACGAATAATAGTGAATAGAAGTTGAAAAAAGAAACTTGGTCTCGGAGAAGAGCTGAGATTTATGGGTAGGACTTTAGATTGGCCTGGTGGCTCAGATGATAAAGAGTCCACCTGCAATGCAGGAGACATAGGTTTGATACCTGGTTTGGAAAGATCCCCTGGAGAAGGGAATGGCTACCTACTGCAGTATTCTTGCCTAGAGAATTCCATGGACAGAGAAGCCTGACGGGCTACAGTCCACAGGGTCACAAAAAGTCAGATTCAACTGAAGTGACTTAGCATGCACACACATACAGACAGTGTGGGTGATTAATGCCTTTAGATTGAAGAGAGGAGAGGGGAGAGTTGTTATTTATAGAGGAGGGGATGACGCCAGGATTCAGTTCACACCCACAGGTTTGTCATCCTTGTCCCTCTTCTCAGTCCAGTGTGACCAAGTTGCCTGTTGAGGACAGAGAAGATGGCGGGATTTCCCTTCTCCCTCTAGGTTCGCTCAGACTCTGTGTTCATATTAAGGAGCTTGCAGAATCCTGTCCTCGTCCATGTCAGTGGTGCCAGAAACAACTGATAATACTGCTGTTTCCTTGGCAGTGATTCAGCCATCCCAGTGAATGATGCCTCTTTCATGATGAAAATGAAGAGCAGCTGATTGATTCATGAGGCTTTCTAACTTAAGCCACACGGGTCACTTCTTTATACCACCTTATCCCTTAATCCCCTGCCTTCCCACGAACTAATAGCGGGTGGGGAGAAATGTTCCCCAACCATTCAGAAGGATCATTGAGAATCTCTCTTTAGGCATTTAAAGTTGAGTAAGAAGCAATTGATTTACTCAGCTGCCAGACACTCATGGGAAAACAGCCGGAGCCACTGAAGAGAAGTGGGAGGAAAGCAGAGCTCCGCTGAAGGGGTGTTGGGTTCATAGAAATTACTGAAGATGAAAACTCTGGGGTTTTAGTGGTTAAATTCTGATATGCACATCAGGTCTTCATCCATCTGATGTTCTGGGGCTTCATTTCGTTTAAATGAGCATACAGAAGCTATCTAATAGGAAAACAATGAGAGACTAAATTAGCTTACTGGCTTATTCCGTTTTCTTGAATTGCTTTTCCCCTAATTACATTTAATCTGATTCCAATTTCTTTTTCAATACAAAGTTTACACATTTTGAGAAGGTTGCTTGTAACTGCCTCTGCCTCCCCGCTCCTCTTTGTTTTCTCAGTGCCCATGTATACATCGGTAAAGATTGGTGGCACCAACACGTTCTCACTTGCATTGTGTTCTCTTTAGCCTCTAAGTTCCTTAAGAGTTTGGATCATGGGCTTATTAACTGCTGTCCTCTCTTGTTGCCTGGCATATTTCTTTATAGATTTGTGCTCGTGCTAAGTCGCTCAGTCATGTCCGGCTCTTTGCAACCCCATGGACTGTAGCCCACCAGGCTTCTCTGTCCATGAAATTTTTTCCAGGCAAGAATATTGGAAAGGATTGCCATTTCCTCCTCCTGGAGATCTTCCCGACCAAGGGTTTGAACCCGCGTCTCCTGTGGCTCCTGCATTGGAGGCGGATTCTTTACCACTGAGCCATCAGGGAAGCCCTTCTTTGTAGACTATGTGAATGTAATATGTGTCTCGAAATTTTAATGTTGGCAGAAATGTTTATTGGGAAATTCTGTTGTACATTCCCATGGCACCTTGGGATGGCAGAGAAGTTGAATCTTTTCTTATGGACATGGACAGTCCTTGTGCCCTCCATTTATTTTTGACTTGAGGTAGCTGAGTCTCTATCCCCTTAAATTAAACACCTAGGAGCATACAATATAATTTCAATTGTATAATTTAAAATATAATTTCAATTGTATTTTTTGAAAGTACTCCGTATCTTCCTCTTATTACAGCTGATCATGGTCTATTGCTTTTAAGCGCAAGCTTCATTTTACACATGTTTTTCTGGGAGGGGGATTAGGGTCTTTCTGCCTATGTCTTAGAATAGAAAATGCATAAACTTTGTGACATGGAAAACTGTTAGGTTGATAGCCAAGCCAGAGTCAGCAACATAGCCAGATTCTGTTGTATGAAGAAGGATGTGGTTACCAGGTACCTCTCCTAACAATAGCAAAGCATGTTTTTCCCTCTAACTTTCATGATATAAAATATTTTTGCAGAAGTAGTTACCTGCCAAGCTGGGCAAACACTTCCCTAGGACCTTGGTAATTATAGCTCCTTCTACCTGGATTGCATACTGTCTAACATGGTAACCCTTGCCACGTGTCACCATTTCTGTTTGATTTAAATCAATTACAATTAAATACAATTTAAAATTCAGTTCCTCCACTATACCAGTCTTATTTCAAGGGCATACCAAATAGCCATACACGACTAGTGTTGCCTTATTGGCCTGCATAGTTTTAGAACATTTCCATCATTGTAGAAAGTTTTGTTGGGCAGAACTATTCTAAAGCTAACACCTCGAAAGATCTTGCAGTTTTCATTCTGCCCTCTGGGGACACCAGTCATTATGCTGAAGAAGCCTGGTCCAGCCTATTGGGCAGGCAGAGATCACGTAGAGGGAAACCATGGTCTTCCAGCCAATAGCCAGCAGTAATTCCAGACATGTGAGTGAGACCATCTTGGACTTCCAATCCCATTCAAGCCCCAGATGATCACAGCCTCATGAGCAATCCTCTATGACAGCAGCAGAAGAGCTGGTCAAATTAGCAATCCATAGACTCATGGCAAATAAGTTGTCATTGTTTTAAGTCAGTCCGTTTAGATGAATTTGATATGATAGTAATAACAGGTGCTACTTTCAACCTAATGACTACATCAGTTTTGGAACTGTTACCCTATGCATTTACCTCATGAATTAGGATGTGGAAAAAATAAGCAAGATGAAGTAAGCTTATATCACTTCTTTCAGTGAGATAAGTTCTTTGGTTAGAGAGAGAAAAGGATATTTGTTATTAATAAAACAATGACTAATAGCAGAGTGAAATACTACTTAATCACTGAGTTACTAGATTATCTAGCTACTTACTAAATGATAAGAGAAAATTAACTTTGCGTCCAAAATTATTTACCAGTAATTTTCAAAGAAGATCGTTCAAATAATCCAGAGCTAACTGGAATCCAGTAATTATTCCGTTTTAGGATCGTCAGAGTCTGGGGACTCTGGTGTATTTTACTTTGTCAGAATTTAAAATTTAATTCTGAAATCATGTCTTATTTTATTCATTGTTCCCCAAGCATTTATTGGGGAAATAAATGGATATATGTGTATATATATATATTTATATAGGATATATGTGAATTGAAAGTCACTCAGTCATGTCTGGCTCTTTGCAACCCCATGGACTATGCAGTCCATGGAATTTTCCAGGCCAGAATACTGGAGTGGGTAGCCTTTCCCTTCCCAAGCCACAAGGAAAGCCCAATAATATATTAACTATTAATATGCTATTTACCCCATTAAATTTTAATAAAGTATTTTATCTATATAACATATAGGATATATATATATAGGCTTCCCTGATAGCTCAGCCGGTAAAGAATCCACCTGCAATGCAGGAGACCCTGGTTCGATTCCTGGGTTGGGAAGATCCCCTGGAGCAGGGATAGGCTACCCACTCCAGTATTCTTGGGCTTCCCTGGTGGCTCAGATGGTAAATAATCTGCCTGCAATACAGGAGACCTGGGTTTGATCCCTGGGTTGAGAAGATGCCCTGAAGGAGGGCATGGCAACCCACTCTAGTATTCTTGCCTGGGGAATTCCCATAGACAGAGTAGCATGGAGGGCTATGGGGTCACAAAGAATCGGGCATGACTGAGCAACTAAGCGTGCGTGTGCACACACACACATATATACAAACATACATACATACATACATATATATATATATATATATATATATATAGTATATATCCAGACAGGCACTGAGAATTTTGAATAATTAAGAGGTGAGCCTCACCTGGAAGAACTAACAGTATAATGGAGGGGAGAGATGCATGGTTACAATATATGAGGATGAGCTGTCCCTGGAAATGCTGAGGTGGGAACATACTTAATATACAGGATGAGCAATTACCTTGCAGATGGGTGGGAATGGAGGTTCATAAAGAGATTACCTTGGGGACTTTTTTGGGGAAAAAAACAGATTTATTTTATTTTAATAACTTTATTGAGACATTATTCACATAGCATTAAAATTCACTCTATTAAAGTGAGCAATTTAGTTGTTTTTCGGTTGCTAAGTCATTTCTGACCCTTTGCGACCCCATAGACTTCAGCATGCTAGGCTTCCCTGTCCTTCACTATCTCCCAGAGTTTGCTCAAACTCATGTCTATTGAGTTGGTGATGTCATACAACTATCTCATTCTCTATCATACCCTTCTCCTTCTGCCCTTAATCTTTCCCAGCATTAAGGTCTTTTCTAATGAGTTATCAGTCTTTCCAGTGAATATTCAGGGTTGATTTCCTTTAGGATTGACTGGTTTGATCTCCTTGTTGTCCAAGGAATTCTCAAGAGTCTTCTCCAGCACCACAGCTGGAGAGCATCAGTTTTTCGGTGCTCAGACTTCTTTTTGGTCCAGCTCTCACTTCTGTATATGACTACTGGAAAGACCATACCTTTGACTGTACGGACCATTGTCAGCAAAGTGATGTCTCTGCTCTTTAATACCCTGTCTGGGTTTGTCATAATTTTTCTTCCAAGGAGCAGGCGTCTTCTAGTTTCATGGCTGCAGTCACCATTCGCAGTGATTTTGGAACCCAAAAAAATAGAATCTGCCACTGTTTCTGTTTTATCTCCATCTATTTGCCATGAAGTGATGGGACCAGGTGGTCAGTGGCTGTTAGTATATTCAGAGTTGTACAGTCATCATCACTATCTAATTTTAGAACATTTTTGTTACCCCCTACCCCAAGAAACCTGATGCCCATGAGCAGTTAACTCACCCATTCTTCCCTCAACCTTGAAGTCCTAAGCTGCCACCAATCTACTCTCTCTATATATACACTTACCTATTTGAGCATTTCATAGTAATGGGCTTTTGTGTCTGTCTTTTTTCACTTCATGTAATGTTTTCAAGACTCATCCGTGTTGTAACATGTATCACTATTTCATTCATTTCTGTTGCCTAATGAGATGTTATTATATGGATATACAGCATTTTGTTTATCCATTCACCAGTTGATGGATGTTTTGGTTGTGACCACATTTTGGCTATTATGAATAACATTGCTATGAATGTTCATGTGTGACTTTTTATGGGGACATATGCTTTCAGTTCTCTTAGGTATATACCTAGGAGTGGTTTTACTGGATCATATGGTAACTATGTTTAACATTTTTAGGGATTTCCAAATTGTTTTTCTAAGTTGGTGCTCTATTTTAAGCATTTCAGCATTGGTTTATGAAGGTTCCAACTTCTTCACATCCTTGCTAATACTTGTTACTGCCTGAGAACAGAATTGTTTTGAATGAAAATATAAAGTCATTAAAATAGAAGAAATTCCAATTAGATAGTGTTATGCTCATTTAAGATAGTTCATATATATCATGTGATATTAGAACCTAAAGCTGAATGCCACTTTGTAGCTCTGTGTATAAAACAACTCTGTTGGAATCTAATTATCTTATCATTAATGTGCACCAGGTGGTTAGGAAATGCTGGTTTTCTTTTATGTCTAATTGAGAGGTAAAGGGTGGTAGAATGATTATATGTATAGTGCTGTTGAAAGTTAAACTCATTTCTGACATGCAATTAAATATAATTGGAATAGAACAAATTGAATAACAAAATTATATTTGCAAAATAGAGTATGAAAAGATATTGAATGTATGCTGTTCCCTAGGATATTTGAGTGGTGAGTTGGCATTAGAGCTTGAACCCCATATTTTTATGTACTCGGCATGGTTCCCACCTGCCCACACTTGCCTCCTCTACTTCCCTTCCTTGGCGCATCCAAGGAGTTCAGGAGACATTCCCTGCCAACACCCTGTGCCTGGGAAATCCCATGGACAGAGGAGCTTGGCAGGCTACAGCCTGTGGGGTTGCAAAAGAGTTGAATAGGGCATAGCTACTAAACAACAACAACAAATTATGGGTTGGTATTTTTGTTGTTGTTGTTGTGTACTTTTATTCCTTTAATTTGAAATTTTTATCAAAGTAATAATTGTATACAGTTTATAAGTCAAATAATATTTACGATGCTTATCACAAAAAACCAACACTGTCAACTCCATTTCTCTCTACTCCTTGCCTGCTCTTCTCGCACCTCCCCACCTGTGATGGTCTCTTTCAACTTCATTACCAGTGTTTTTCTAGTGCTCAGGTTCAGGTTTTTTTTACATAAGATTATTCTGATAGTTCTGCTGCTGCTGCTGCTAAGTCGCTTCAGTTGTGTCTGACTCTGTGTGACCCCATAGATAGCAGCCCACCAGACTCCTCTGTCTCTGAGATTCTCCAGGCAAGAATACTGGAGTGGGTTGCCATTTCCTTCTCCTTCTAGATATTTAGAATTTTTGGTTTTTATTTACTGTGGATGGTGAGGATATGGCCTCCAAATACCTTGTCATCCTAGTATATCAAATGCTGTTAAAAATACTTAGGTTCAGAGGATTTGGTTGATTGTAACATATAATTTCAGAGAAGGCAATGGCACCCCACTCCAGTACTCTTGCCTGGAAAATCCCATGGACGGAGGAGCCTGATGGGCTGCAGTCCATGGGGTCGCTAAGAGTCGAACACGACTGAGCGACTTCACTTTCACTTTTCACTTTCATGCATTGGAGAAGGAAATGGCAACCCACTCCAGTGTTCTTGCCTGGAGAATCCCAGGGACGGGGGAGCCTGGTGGGCTGCCGTCTATGGGGTTGCACAGAGTCGGACATGACTGAAGCAACTTAGCAGCAGCAGCAGCAACATACAATTTAGAGGGTAATATTTTAGAAAATAAAAAGTTGAGTTTTCATAATGCATTGCCAAGGAACTGTATTAAAAGCAAAATATTAGAGCCAGTAGGTGTTTATGTACATAATTTAACAGGATAACAATAATTTTAATCTAGCTACAGTATTGAAATAGCACATGAGGAAGTCTTCTTTTACTCTTCTCTTTCAGTAGACACTGGATGAGTTTTGTTGTTTTTAAACCCTAGTCAATTAGTCTTAATCACCAAACATTTATAGGAGCAGAGGTCAAAGTTCAACCCTACTGAAAACAGCCAAAGTACTATAGATAAACTGTTCTGAGACTTGTAGATTTGCATGAAAAATGTCGCAAGGGAAAAATTGTAATTGCCTCAGCATGAGAGATAGGATATATTTTAAGATAATTGGAGATTGTCTTTTATGTGTTCTCTTTGGTTTAGTTTTGATTTCATGTACTTTAATTTGTTTCTATCTCTTAATTTTTTTTTCTTAATATATTCCAAAGGATGTAAAACACTTCTGAGGATCTCATTACTACTTGTGAAATTGCCTCTTTCTGTATCATTGGATGTGATCTTTTTGGTCAGTCAGTCTCATAAGAGAAAAGTATCTTAGACCACGCTCTTATATTTTAGCAATCTGATAACTCTAAAGTACATTTTGTGTAAGTTCACATATACTCTAGCAATTTCCCTCAGGTGAATATTGTAAATTTAGGGTATTTTGGTGGGTTTTTTCATGTTAGTTCTACAGGAATCATCTTTTTGCTTTTATTCATGTTTCATCATTCCAATGTGTAGAATTTACATTTTCATTTTTAACCTCACTTACATGCTGGTGATTAGCCATTGCCTTGACAAGTGTGAACAGAAGTGGTCTAATTGAAGATATTCCATGACTTGGTGAACACATTGGGTTACAAATTCAACTTTTCCTTCTCTTTGCAAAGGCACTGAGACGTGAGTTAAAGGAGAAAGAGTATTCTGTCCTGAATGCTATAGACCAAGCTCGAGTTTTCCTGGCTGATCAGCCAATTGAGGCCCCTGAAGAACCAAGAAGAAACCTACAATCAAAAACAGGTGAGACTGGTTTCTTTAGTATGTCATAAAAATACATATGAGGAGAACAAAACACCAAAATCGAGTAGAGAATTTTTTTGCAGCATTAAGTACTCGATGGACATGAGTTTGAGTGAGGTCCGGGAGTTGGTGAGGGACAGGAAGGCCTGGCATGCTGTGATTCATGGGGTCGCAAAGAGTCGGACACGACTGAGCGACGGAACTGAACTGAATTGAGGACCTGATGTTTTTAAATTCCTTACAGAATATCAGGGCCTAGTATTAAAATTTTTCTTCTAAGTATTACTTTAGTCAAATATGTCATTAATAAATATCTAGATTCTTAAATTAAAAAATGAAATGACTGTATATTCAGTATCATTATTTTAAAAGGGAATTAACTGAAAAATTAATTTATTAAAAAACATACTGTAACTATAAATAATTTCTTTAAGAAATAAATAGTTACATTTCTTACATTTAAACTATATGATAAATAATTATATATAGAAGAATGATATTTAGAATGAGTAAACATATACATTATTTAAATATCTATAATGTTTTTTAACTTTTCTTTTTCAAGACTACAAATTTAAATAAGACACTGAAGTGCCTTTCTTTTATAAGCAGACCACAGAATTTACTTAATTTAGATGCTAACAACTTATGGAGAAGGCAATGGCACCCGACTCCAGTACTCTTGCCTGGAAAATCCCATGGATGGAGGAGCCTGGTAGGCTGCAGTCCATGGGGTCCCTAGGAGTCAGACTGAGCGACTTCACTTTCACTTTTCACTTTCATGCTTTGGAGAAGGAAATGGCAACCCACTCCAGTATTCTTGCCTGGAGAATCCCAGGGACGGGGAAGACTGGTGGGCCGCCATCTATGGCATTGCAGAGTTGGACACGACTGAAGTGACTTAGCGGTAGCAGCAACAACTTATATTGTTTATGTACTTTGGCTTAAAACTGAAATGGTATCTACCTTACTAGCAACTAGTAATAAATTACATAGTAGATTTAAGAGATGAACTTGGGGGCCAACATGTATCTTTATTTTGATTTTTCACTTTTGGCATAAAAGCATTCTGATGCATTTAAAAAAATAAACATGCCATTCAGAATATTTTCTCATCATTCACTTTCCATAGTAAAAGCAGACCTGAACAATTTCTCATGCTGTGTCCAGAGGTGTAACTCATGACATTTATTACTTGTAAGGGATGTAGTGTTGGAAAATGCTTGACTGTAGTTGGAACCAGATCAGACATTTGGAAAGTAGCCATTTTCCTTCTCAGCCTTTGTTAGGGAAGCTCTACTTCAATGGGAATAAACTTCCCATCAGGATCATACCACTTTTCTTGACCCTTTGGGGGAATGTGTGTGTGTGTGTGTGTGTGTATGTATGTGTGTGTGTATACATACAGAGACACACACAGCACACTTATCATCTCTTGCAGCTTTGCTTTACTACTCTCTCCTGGCAGTATCACTGTTTTTCCAGTCAGCCTACCCAGGGACCTAAATCACTACTGAGTCTCCACCTCTCACAGTCTGCAAATCGTTCATGATGGTTATTTCTATCTTTGGAGGACTAGCCTTCTGGGTACTCTGTTATAGATGAAATTATATGTGTATCATATACACACACGGACATAATGTATGCACACACACCATGCACACACCTACGTAGCAGGTGGTTGAATGACTTGGATGCTGAGCACGCTTGGGTGTGGATTGGATGCTGAGCACGCTCGGATGTGGATTAAAGTGATTAGTTAGGATAGAACCATTGGAAGCAGCAGCCCAGCATGAGGAGCAGAGCAGCTGTGTGTCAGGGAAAGCCAGCAGAGCTCAGGAAGAGGGGCAGGGGGTGCTAGAGGGGTTGGTCAGGGACTGTGCCTGCACAGGAGGTACGAGTGAGGAGTTTGTGCGTGCTGTTTGGTGCAGATTACAGAGGCCCTGGGCAGTTGGACAGCACATTTCAGCTTAAATACAGCAAGAAGAAGGCGCTATTTTGCTTGTTTTTTAAAGCTTGAAAGAAAAATAAGAAGTTCACTTGTCTTACCTTATCCAATTTAAAGTCAACCTTAAATCTGCCTGTCTCATCTCCTTGTTTCCCCAATTCTTTTCAGAGAATAGAGGAAACATTTTTATAATCAGTTATTTCATAGCAGTAGAAAAGTGTTACATCACTTGAGTTTCACTTTGCTATCAATTTTCTTCCTCAGTGGTTAGTCAGTTTAAAGGATAAAAACATTCTGCTTTTTGAGCCCTTATATTGAGAATTTTTAAGGTCCATTTTCATATACTGTATTTGGGAGGCAAGAAAAAAATGTCATGTTAGTGTAACTTTATGATATATATATATATATATATTTTTACAATTAGTCATTCCCATGCTTTTTCCTTTCCTGATATTATTTTGTATAATGTTGGCTGATTTTACCTGTTGTTAAAAGTAAATGAAAGAAAATTACCCATAATAGCTTTTATACTTTGTTGTTTACTGTGATTTATGAACCTCTGCTGTCAGAAACAGAGAGTGCTTGAACATTAGTTATCTTTTTTGATGCTACTCAAAGTACTCAGTGTTAAAGGAAATAGAGCAGAGAGAACCTGTATGATTTTTTGGGGGGTTCCAGTTAATGAGCATTTATTGAGTATGCTATGTGTAATGTACCAAAGGACACACCAAGGTGAATCCGTTTCTTTACTTTTGAATAACTCTTTCAGAAAATACTTCTCTCCATGATTTTTCTCTCCTGAAGCCTTTTCTCCTAGCTCCTTTTTTTCTATTATCAATTACTATCTCATAGTGTCATATGTGTATATGTGCATTTTATGATAGCTTATTGAGTTTCATTTTCTTACTAAGTAACACTGGATGAGTTGCTCTCAGGCAGCATTTAATAAATGCTGTTAAAAAAACAGGCAAACTAATTATTTCAACCAAATAATCAGTTGTTGACAAAGAATCTTATCAGGTACACTCTGCTAAAAATTTTCTTTTCTCCCCCCAGTTTTATTGAGACATAATTTACATAATATTGTACAAGTTAAGACATACAACATAATGATTTAATAATTGTATATATTGTTAAATGATCACCACATAAGACTAGGAACATCCAACATCTCACATAGTTCCAACTTTTTCCCTTGTGATGAGAACTTTTAAGATCTAGTCTAACAACTTTCAAGTATGTATATTTTAAACACTAAAAATCACTGCTAACATTAATTGCCCTATTTCAGGTCCTTACCATCTTTTGCTAGGACTGTTACAATACTTTCTTTATTGGTATCTCTGCATCACGGTAGATGCTACCATGATGTATTTAAAACACAGAGCTAACATTTGCTACCCTGGTTTAAAACCTCTAGTAGCCTCTACAATAGGATCTGAACTCCTTTACCTGTCATGCAAAGATGCACAGTGATTTGGCCTCAGTTTCCCTGGTGGCTCAGACAGTAAAGAATCTGCCTGCAATGCAGGGGAATCAGGTTTAATTCCTGGGTTGGGAGGATCCCCTGGAGAAGGAAATGGCAACCCACTCCAGTATTCTTGCCTGGAGAATTCCATGGACAGAAGACCCTGGCAGACTACAGTCCTTGGAGTTGCAAAGAATTGGACTCAACTGAGTAACTAACACTTTCACTTCATTTTTCTATTTAGTAGCATCTCATGCCTCTCTCTGCTCCAAACTAATGTCATTTAACACCAACTTCTCATGATGGTCTGCAGGTAATGATTTCGTTGCCCATCCTATTTTTTTTCTGCCTATTGGTCTCTTCTGCCTGATCTCCAACTCCTTCTTCCTTTGCCTACCCAGTCCTTGCTCATTCTGTCCCACTCACTGAGGCTGTGTGTCACCCTGAACCCATTCCCCTCTAGCTCTTCTCCTTGCTCCCTGGTACCTGGTCCCCTCTCTGACTATATACTAATATCTGTGTCTGAAGCTCAGCCCTGCCCTTGCTTAGTGACCTCTCCCATTTGCTGAGAATCTGAAAGAGTGTGAGAAATTATCTGAGCAGCCAAGATAGTATTATGTCGAAAATATAGTGAAGATCATAGAAAAGCCACTCTCTCAGAGGTATTAACTCTTACTTTAGACACTTGTAACTTGTTTCCCTTGTTTTCCTGTGAATTATGGGTATGTAGCAAGATGGAAATGATATGGCAGGGGAAAGGGTGGCAGTGAGAAATGATGTCTGGCAGTCTGACAACAATAAGGAGAAAGAAAATTATAAAAAGGATACATGAGAATTCTAAAATAAAACAAACCAGAGTAGTCTTTGGGGATTTTTACAATAAAAGAAAAGCTGAAGCAATGAACTGTGGTTTGTTTATTTTTGAAGATAGAATATAAATCAGTTAAGAGAAGTCATAGGAGTTTATACTATATTTTAGTAAATTTCCTTCCAAAATGGCAACCATACAAAAATAGGGCTAAATGAATGAAATATAGCCATCTGGACCACCCAGCTTCCCAGAATTACTCATTCTGCCTATGAAAGGTTATTCAGTCAATATAATAATCTTTACTTGAACTAAAATTATCTGAATAATTATAGAAATTTAACAGAGTTCACAGCTTTGTCAATAGTTTCCTTCTCTTGAGTGATAGGGAACTACTTAATTTAACTTGAATTGTATCATGTCAATGTATAATATTTCCTTTTAGTGAGGTTGAATTGAAAAGACCCTGATTCTGGGAAAGATTGAGTGCAGGAGGAGACGGGGACGACAACGGATGAGATAGTTGGATGGCATCACCGACTCAATGGACATGAGTTTGGGTAAACTCTGGGAGTTGGTGATGGACAGGGAGGCCTGGCATGCTGCAGTCCATGGGATCACAAAGAGTTGGACACGACTGAGCAACTGAACTGAATTGTTTTTCACTTGATTTTAACCACCTGGTTTATCTGTTAAAAAGCAGAACAATGAATCAGCAAAAATTCCATCATCATTCATACTGGTCTTACTATGTGTACTCTTCAAACCACTTTTGTATTTGGCCTACTGAATTGAGCAGATTGTATAGCATGCCTTTTAAAAAAAAAAAAAAATTAAGTTAAAACACAAAGGCCAAGAAAATACTGTGGTGCTGACCAAGGTCATCAGCTAATATGGAATAGACCAAAGACCAGAACCAACCTTGTGTGTTGGTAACCTCCCTTAACCTTGGGTTTGGGGGCTTGTTTTCAACTCATCCCTTCATTCTCCTTTCCTTTCTCTTTCCCTCTGCTCACTGGCCGCTGACCTCCTAGCTCTTTCTTGACTCTCAGTGTCGAGAGCCTCTTAAGCCTGCGCAAATGTTTCTTGGCTTCTTTCTTGTTCACCAACCTCCTTTGCGGTTCTCAGTCCCAGATTTGAACTCCTTTAAAAACCACACAGCTGCATAGTGAAAGTAGATGGGCAGGACAGCTGTGGGGCTTTAGCCCACTCCTGCCCCTACACCTCTTGAGGTAGTCAGGGAATGTACATACCTTCTCACCTATCCGTTATCTAGAGTTCAGGTTAAAAGTCAAAATTGCACAGGGAATTTGAGTCATGTCTGCATCCCCACAGATGCAGACAGGTGTGTATGCAGACGCAGGCATGCACACACACACCCACCCACCCACACATACCTATTTTATGAGTTGAAGCTGTGGTAGCAATTATTAAACAGAACAGTTAACACTTTAACAGTATAGTTCACCTCTAAAAGTGTTCAGAAAACTATGCAAATGATTGTCAATGTGGGTGTGGAAAAGCTATTTTCCTCTACTCAGGTTCTGATTTTAAGACAAAAAAAGATTGCATTATTTTGCTCATAAATTTCCCTTTGAGTCTTCTTTAAAATTTATTCCCATCAAGACGTTACTATTACTACAACTATTATTTTACTGAAGGCTGTTTGAACATTGTTTCTTTTTCAGCCTGGTATTTCATTTAAATGATAGAAGAAAAAATAAAACATTATATAGTATATATAGTATACAGTCCATGGAATTCTCCAGGCCAGAATACTGGAGTGGGAAGCCGTTCCCTTCTCCAGGGGATCTTCCCAACCCAGGGATCGAACCCAGGTCTCCCGCATTGCAGGCGGACTCTTTACTTTCTGAGCGACCAGGAATTCAAGGCTAATAAAAAACTTTTCAAATAAAAAGTATGTATGGATTAGTGTTTTTCCTCTTTGACCTTTAACAACTGTGTGTATATTTAGTAATGTTTAATATTTTAACTCAGAATATGCTATTTTCTTTTAATTATTAAATGCTTCATATTATTTTAGAAAGCCAATTAGGAGTATTTTTCACCTCTGTGAAATCTCATATATTTTGCGATATAACAAAGAAATAATAAATGACATTTTTCAGTCCACTATATCAGTCCATTTTGTGCCAGTATTAGCAAACTTGTACAAATAAAATTTCATGACTGTTAAATGAGTGAAAAGGTGAAATTATCTTAGAGTTTAGAAGTAACTCTTATATTGATTCTCAGTATAACATAAGATCACATAAAAATGGTGGCAGTAATTATTTCCTTGTGTCTCATAAAATGAGACCAAGTTATACATAACCTAAGTAACGAGGCAATAAAACTCATGGGTGTTTTTCCCCAGGGAATTTTTTGTTTTCCTAATAACCAGTTTATTAGTTAGAACCTCACTCATTGTAAGTGACAGACACCCAGCTTCCATAAGCATAGACACAGGGGGGAATTTATCAATATTAAACCCCATTACAAAATTACATTGAACACAAGGACACAGCTGATCATAGGAACCAAGCACACAGCTGGCCCTTTCTACCTCTCTCCACAAGTTTTCATTTTCTTCGCTTTCCTATGACCTTGGAGAAGGAAATGGCAACCCACTCCAGTACTCTTGCCTGGAGAATCCCCTGGAGGGAGGAGCCCGGTAGGCTACAGTCCATGGGGTCACAAAAAGTTGGACACGAGTGAGTGACTTCACTTCCATGACCTTGTACCTCACAATCACATATCAGGGAGGGAAAGCCCTTCTTTAGATCTAGCACGTTTCAAGAGAGAGCAGCAACTGACTTAGCTTGAGTACCATGGAGCTTGGGGTCTTGTGGGATTGGCAGACCCCGCCCCCCACCCTCCGCTTTATAAGCATCATGTCAAATGGAAGAGGAATCACTGCCCAGAAAGGAAGGAAGAAGAGAAAAATGTTAGTCCACATGAGTGTTCACCGCAAACCAACATTTATCCTTGAATAAATTATAAACCTGCCAGGCACTGTTTCCTGAAATTCTCATATCAACTCTTTGAGGTATGAGTACTTTACCACCCATTTGACAGATGAGGAAACTGAGACTTTGTGATATTTGGATGCATACTGTCACATCTGAAATACCAACTCAGGCTTGTCACATCCCATGTTGGCCTTAACCATCATAGCAAACTATCTTAGCTATATTTGTCTACTTATAAAAAATTAGTACAACAGTTAAATTGCTTTTACCTTCATTCTTACTTTTCCTTTACTGAACTATTAGGCTGCTTAATAGAATGATGTACCAGTTCACTGATTTCCTAGCACCAAGGGAGAAGGTGTTTAGGCAATGTTAGACTTTGTCTTTTTAATTTTCATATAAAAACTTGAAGGATAAATAATTGCTTTCAGGTCAATAGACCAAGGCAATAATTTAATTAGCTTCTTAAGTCCAAATTACATTAGTAAAGTTGTCATGCATGAAAAAGCACAGAAACATTTAATGTTACTTCCATTTTCAATGTTAACTACAGAGCAGCAGTGTGGTCCTTTCCATTTTAAAGTTCCGTAATGTATGGATGGTTGTACTGAATCCACTCTTCAACTTTCCTAAAATATAACAAACTAGTTGAGTAGCCCTATTGATTGGATAAAAACTAATGAATACCATCATAGTGAAATTCAATTTAAATCTATCAAATTCTTGTTGAAGATTTATATGAGAACAAAGGTTAGTTTGATGGACATAGCATTTTAAATTAATTGTTTACCATCTGTTATAGTCTTTCATCACCATTATGACTATACATAAATCACATGTGCCTCATAAAAAAAAGATGGCAATAATTTACATGTATGTATTTTATTGAAATTAACATCTGGGGTGTCACTCTCTGATTTAAACATAGAGACTAGGAGGAGACGTTTTCAGTGTGGTGTGTTTTTTTCTTCCTGTTGTTGTTGCTGCTCATCTCGAAAGCTGGTGTCCTCAAGAGTGAATTGGAGGCTTTACTATCTTTTAAAAAATGTAATCCTAGCCAAGGAGTACATTCTCCACTTTAAACTTCTCATTTTGACAGTACGTAAACTTAGGACACGCTTAACTTCTTTAGTGAGAAGTTTGAATAGAAAGCCTGGGACTTCTTTTGCAAGTTGATGGATCATCAGCTGCCACGTTCCTCAGGGAAACAGCCTGGGGAGAGATGGGCAGCAGTGTGGCAACAAATGGAAGACATAATCGAAGATTCCTGTCCTCTGATCTTCAAAGTGATGTTTTTCCAAAACAAAGAAATATCATACATAGTGAAGACACTCAGTCGTGTCCGACTCTTTGCGACCCCATAGACTGTAGCCTACCAGCTTTCTCCGTCCATGGGATTCTCCAGGCAAGAATACTGAAGTGGGTTACCATTTCCTTCTCCAGGGAATCTTCCCGACCCAGGGATCGAACCCAGGTCTCCTGCATTGGAGGCAGACACTTTAATCTCTGAGCCACCAGGGAAGCCCAATACATACATTTTATTTCCTTGACCAGTACTTATTGAAAGCCCACCTTGTGCCAGGTAGTGTTCTAGATGCTGGGGAGACAGCAGTGAGCAAAACACATCCTTGCCTTCCTAGAATATACAGTCCCAGCTTCTCTTCTCCCCCTCTCAGGACCACTCCCCTGTTTCCAGTGACCTGTTTATAGCTGTCTAGCACTCAAAACTGACTTGAATAAGTTATAAAATTGCCATTGGTTTGAGGAAATTCAGGGAATATTCCATTACAGAAAATTGAAAGCTGAGTCTCAAGTGTCTTAGCTAGATCTGTTCAGGGCCATTCTGCTATTTCTACCTTTTTCCTTGGCGGTTAACCTTCTTAATGGTCTCTTCATTTTTCATCCTTAACCCTATGCTAGGTTTATTTGCTTTGGCCCACTTTGAGAGAATGGTAGCACATTAAAGTATTCAGACTCTAGCTCTACCTTCATTGATTTCTGCTCTGAAGTGCTGTTTAATACCTCTCCACCGTGTGGTCTGTGTTCCTATTCTCTCCATCCACCCCACCTCCACCCCTGACTCTCATTCATAGCTTGTATTTTGGTATTTGCGAAAGATTTTCCCTAAATCTCTTTACTGTAGAGTTCGTGACCTAAATGTTTCTGTTCACTGTCTTCTTTCTCTTAAGGATTTGACAAATTCCTTGGCAGCAAGATGGATCCTTATCATGTTTATCATATACCTACTGAAAGACTTAGGCTATACATTATCAGGTTAATCTGCTCTGGGTATTGTCTTACTATTGCCATCCTTATAATGTATTAGATGAATATAATGAGAAGTATTACAGTAATCAGATGATAGCACTTGATGGTGCACTTGTAATCTGGTTCCTAATGAATTGTTGTCACCAGTCATCATGCAGAAAAGGAAATGGGCAGGGTCATCTTCAACATCGATCATTTCAGAGAGATTAAGCTGATCTTAATCATGTAATCAGAAACTTTGAGAAGAACATATTTCCCATTATCTTAATCAGAAACGTCTTCTGGTTACGAAGGAGACAGAAAAACAGAATGGGGCTAAAGAGAGAGACAGAGTGAAGTCTGGTCTCTAGATATATGAGGAAGCTTTGTTTTTTTTCCTGTGAATTCTTGTTGGCTACTCAGCTTAGTTTGCTTATGTGAAAAATCTCTAGAGATAGCTAAACCTCCCAGATGTAGTAACAAAATCATTTTAAAAAAGAAAGAAATTAACCTTTGCTAAATCTCTTCTGTCAGGCATGTGTCAGTAGCCTTACAGATATTAACTGAAGTTCAAAGAGGTAAGGAATATATCTATGCTATGAACACATAACTAGTTAGCATTGGATTGGCATACAAACTAATCCATCCTTGCACCAAACTGTCCACAGAGTGAAAAGGCTACTCTGGAGAATTTTTGTCCTCTACTTGTTTGTCTTAACATGTCCTCTTTATCTCTCGATGAAATATAAGAAGATTATAAATACATGCAAAAAATAAGCAAACAGTACAAATGAGATGAAATTACCATACTTTAAATGACTACATAAGCTTTATCCTTCTCTTTCACAGTAAAAAAAATAATAGTAACAATTAATGGAAATGCTTTAATGGGTTTAGGCTGAAATAAGAAAAAATAAGTGGAAAGATTTCCATTTAAAATTATGAAGTTGAATATTCTCAATAAAGAGTAAGGTTGAAAATTCCATTCAGAAAATTAAAAATTTCAATTCAGTAAATATATATATATATATATAGAAGACATACTAGTCTCTAGACCGAATACTGTAAAACCAAGATGAGCAGAAATGAACATGCACGACATAAAGCTTTAGAAACTAAGAATAAAAAGTCACTATGGAGATTATGTGTTAATTCCAAAATTGAGAAAGAAAATATGGCAAGTGTGGAAAATCTTTATTTAAAATAGCTGAACTGATTCTAATTTCTACAGGTTTCTATGGTATTTCATAGGGGGGACATATATTTCAATGTTTTTAAATGTAAAAAAATTTATAAGTACACAAAAGAGGGAAAAAATTGTTTTTCCCTCTAATGTGAGACTTCTTTGAGACACACAGTGGCTTTGTTTTTCTTATATGATTGAATTTTAGAAGAAAAAGGGACCCTGTGTAAAATCTTTTCCCAGCATGAGAACACAGAGTTACCACTGATAAAGCAGGTCATCTTGCTCACCTGGGAGCCAAGGGCAGGATGGGAGCAGGGCTGATTGCAAGTCTTAGTCCTTGCTTCTGGTCCAGGTTCGTTTTCCATCTGTGTTCCAGTGAAGCGTAGAATACAGGGTGGAAAGAAGAGAGTGGTGTAAGTGCTATCCAATTAATTTGCATATTTGAAGAATAAAGGTCACTGGACCTGAAAGAAAGCTTCAGGGTTGGTCATTCCTTTCTCCGCTCTTTCTCTTGTTTCTCCTTCCTAAAAGATAGTTATCTACTCTTTATTAAATGTTTTGTAACACAATAAATGAATTTCTACTTTAATTATATAAATATAAAGTAAATACGATAATATTTATAATACTTTATAACACATCATACTATATACAATATATAGTGATAAAGTAAAAGTGTTAGTTGATCAATTGAGTCTGACTCTTTGGACTGTAGCCCGCCAGGCTCCCCTGTCCATGGAATTCTCCAGGCAAGAACGCTGGAGTGGGTTGCCATTCCCTTCTTCAGGGAATCTTCCCAACCCAGGGATGAAGCGTGGGTCTCCTGCATTGTAGGCAGTTTCTTTCCTTCTGAGCCTATAATACAATTATAAATATAAAAATACAGTCCCACCCTCAGAGATAAATAGGAAGGCTTAAAGGGAGAAGAATGGGAGAATGGAGAGCGAAGCAAAGTACTCCCTCCCCAAAACGTACCCACACACACCAGGGAGTAGGAGAGTGAGGCAGGAAAAGTGCTTCTGGTCTGTGAATTGTCACTAAATTTACTTGGTTTTATCCTGTTCTTTCCTCTGTCTATTAGCCTCTATTACTGCCTTTTCAAATGCAAATTAGATTCCCCTCTTATCACCAAGCTTCATTTGCTTTCCCACCTTCAGTAGTTAGCACCCTGCTCTGCATGGGAATGACACAGCAGCTCAATGGAGTGGAAACACTCTGTCCAGCAGCAGTGACCAGAGAAATCAATTTATAATCCAATAGACTGACGCTGCTCCATCCTGGCAACAATTACTGTTACTTGGGGAGCTTTTTAAAATATATCCATGCCTCCCTTCACCCTTGACCAACTAAGCCAGAATCTTTTAATACTTGGTCCTTAGGGATCAGCATTTAAAAACAAACAAGTAAACAGACAGCCTCTCTCCTGGAGGTTTCTAGTATGTTACCAGAATTCCAAACCACTGGTTGAAGAGATTCTCCACTCTTGCATGAGGGTCTTGAACTTTACTGCAAAATATCTATTTGGAAAATTTGAAGTGAACTTCGTCCTTTGATTTTCAAGTAACAGGAGGTGTTTTTTTTTTTTTTTTAAGTTTGGATATCCCTTTATTATTTTTATCTTTTATGCTTTCTGTTTTGATTTGATTTATTCTATTTTCTTAGCCCAAATTGTCAAAATTTGGGATTTCACATGTTGCTTCTTATTACCTATTTTACAAAAGTTCTGGAAGGTTTTTGTTTGGCTTTGTACTTTGCTCTGTTCTTAGTTTAAAGTATATATTAAACTGAGATTGTTGCTGCAACAGGAGGCACTTTTATTCTGATTCTGTGATTAGTTAATACGCTTTCTTTCTGGCAAACAGATGGTAAATTGAACGTAGAACTTTTCTTTTGAGTAGCTGCTTGAGTGGGGATTTTATTATAAATACCACAGAAGGACTGCTCAATCAAAAGATTTTACATTAAATGAAGACAAAAAGTCACAGCCAGAGTTGGCTATTTTGTCACAGGACAAAGAAGCTGTGTGTCTCCCTACCAGGTTATTCAGTGACTGACTTAGAAACAGTTTTTACTTTATCTAGAGAAAATAATCATAATTAAGTTGTCTCTTCTGAAATTGGCACTTATTATGTTTTTTACAAAAGTCAATAAAACAAGAGTGTTTAAAATATATCTTTCAAAAAATTCAAGTGATTTATTAACAAGTACAGCTGTTGCCATCATAAAAATTATTGACTCCCTTTCTTATCAGGCTAAGAATGATTTTTTTCTCTTACACATAGCATGTGTATATTTATATAAAATACGAATAGTATTGATATAACATATTTTTTGATTTGTAAAAAATCTTGAAGGTTTAAGGATTTAAATAAAGTTGCCTTTTTAATGATATACCTGTCCTCACAAAATTGTTTTTTTATCAAGAACCTTGAAACCTTGACCTGTAACAAGTTTGAAAATTTTTTTTCCAGGATTCTTAACTCCCTCCCCTCACCGTTGTACTGGATTGTGTATCTAATTCTAAGTAGTCCTTAAAGCTGGGCTCAAATTCACTTATTTTCCTTATTTATCTTTTACTAGTATACTCAATCTGTCTATCATAACATTGTCTCTTCTTATAATCAATTCATCTGCTAAGGGATGGGTCATGTTTCTGTGTAGCCTCACATCTTTCAGCAGCGCACTCGAAGTTCTTGGGTTTCTAAGCTCTTCATCATCTGTGTCATTCCTGGAGATTTATTATAGCTGTTTGCATTTAAACAATGAGGTCTAGAAATTTCTGGAAACTGGTTGTGGTTGTTATTTACTACACAAGTTGTGTCCGACTCTCTGCGACCCCATGATCTGCAGCACACCAGGCTTCCCTCTCTTTCATGATCTCCCTGAGCTTGCTCAAACTCATGTCCATTGAGTCAGTGATGCCATCCAACCATCTTATCCTCTGTCACCGCCTTCTCCTCTTACCCTCAGTCTTTCCCAGCATCATGATCTTTCCCAGTGAACTGGCTCTTCTGGAAACTTAGATAAAAATAAACGTTCTGTCCGTTTTGTCTCAACTTTTAAATAATATTTAAATAAAGACAGGCAGACAGATGTGTGTTGCATAGAAAAGTTATAGTTTTGAAGGGCTTGCTTCGGTGCATCTTATCAGAAGTTTTGATGAACCTCAGTGCATTTTATGAGTGGTGTGTGGAATGTTTTGAGGTGAAGTGGATGTCGCTAATGTGATTGATACTAAAAGATGGAATGTTATCACAAAGAATAATATGCACTTCTATTAAAGAAATATACAGTTTATTTACATTGATTCTGACTTGCCTCTCTGTTTCTAGGGGACAAGCATGAGAACCATCAAATCAGCTGCTAGAAAGGAAAGGCGGAAAATTAAAAAATTTAAAAAAAAAAAAAAAAGAAAGGAAAGGCGGCATCCTGGGGTGTTAAGGGTGTTAAGGCTCAGGAGTGTTTAGATGGAGGTCTCTACCTGCTTCAAGAGTGTTTGTTCTACGACTATCAAGTTCCCCTGTCCTTGTCTTGCCAGCTTCTCATCACTGTTTCTGACTCTTGGCTTTCAACCTGACTTTGATTTCTATTTCCTTTGCTTGTCTTCTGGACTCTTACCCTGTCTTACTGCCCCTGTCCTCTGGCAGCATCTTACATTATGCCTGCCCTTTCCTGTCTGAAAAGTCTACTTTATTTCAGAAATTCTGCAAGTCCCATTGATGATAATGCTAAGTCGCTTTAGTCTGACTCTTTGCAACTCCAGGGACTGTAGCCCACCAGGCTACTCTGTCCAAGGGATTCTCCAGGCAAGAATGCTGGAGTGGGTTGATGTGTCCTCCTCTAGGGGATCGTCCCAACCCAGGGGTCAAATCTGCTTCCCTTTTGTCTCCTGCATTGGCAGGCGGGTTCTTTCCTCCACTTGAGGAAGCCCAAGTTCTGTTGATCTGTTAAATATTTAGGGTGGTCCTTGAAGTCTTGCTGTCTTTTTGTTGAAGTATGTGTGGATGTGTTATACGTCTAGGCTACAGAGAATGACTTGTATTAAAGATGAACTACTGCCAAACAGATTCAGCGATGATGAAGTATCTATGATATGTTATTTATATTTGCTATATGTTATTTGATATGTCAGTTGTATTTTTTTTTTGGTAACATGATAAATAAATCTTATTTTCTCAAAGTTTCCCTTATGACTTAAAGCTGTTTTTCTCCCAATTATCTTTCCCATTTCTCTAGAGAACAATGAAAAACTAATGAAAAGTTTTACTTCATTAAATTTGTATTAAAGAAAAATTGCTTTATTTCTTGAGTTGCTACATTTCAAGGTTTGCAAATTTATTAAAATTCAAAAGTCACCAAAACCACAGCACTGCTTATTAAAATTCAAAAGTCACCAAAACCACTCTGAGTGGCTCTTGTCTATTTTGAAGAAGAGCGGGAATAAGTAGAAGCAGTATGGAGACAGTTTTTCTTACTCTGGCTAATGTAGCTTAGGTGCTATCCTTTGAAAGGTGGTATTTACACTTGACTATAAGAAAGAGTTGACCAGTCATCCAAATATTCTTTTTTTTTTTTTTTTTTCTAAATTACAGAATTGACTCCTGAGGAGAAAGCCCAAAAGATTGCCAAAGCCATGCGCAAGCAGTCTTCTGAAGTCAAAGAGAAGTGGGAAAGTCTAAATGCTGTTACTAGCAGTTGGCAAAAGCAAGTGGACAAGGCGTTGGAAAAGCTCAGAGACCTGCAGGGAGCGATGGATGACTTGGATGCCGACCTGAAGGAGGCAGAGGCTGTGCGGAATGGCTGGAAGCCCGTGGGAGACTTGCTCATCGACTCACTTCAGGACCACATTGAGAAAACCATGGTCAGCATCCCTGCCTCAGATAAAGGGTTTTAAGAAATGCTTTCCCTGGTGGCTCAGAGGGTAAAGAGTCTGCCTGCAATACAGGAGACTCACGTTTGATCCCTGGGTCAGGAAGATCCCCTGGAGAAGGAAATGGCAACCCACTCCAGTATTCTTGCTTAGAGAATCCCTGTGGACAGAGGAGCCTGGCAGGCTACAGTCCATGGGGTCAGGAAGAGTCAGACAGGACTGAGTGACTTCACTTTATTGTTAAATGTAACACAAATAAGGATAGCCACATACATTATATAAATTGTTACAAAGGATTGTTATAAGGCCAACACTGTGACAATATCCATCAAAGTCAGGATATAGAACTTTTCTAGACACAACAGATGTTTTCCATATGCCCCTCACCATCAGAACTCCCCTCCCCACCAAAACAGCAACTAAGGTGACTTTTACAATACTTTACTTTTATTTTGTGTTATACATTTTCACCCAGCTATGAATCCCTAATCAGTATAGATTTAGTTTTATCGGTTTTTGTAAGAATACTTTGAAGTCCCTTTTAATCTCCTCTGTCTTTTCCCCTCTATCTTTTATTTTCCCCTCTGTCTTTTATTTTCTCTGCAAGGTATTTGTTGAAGAAACTGAATTGTTTCCTTTATAGTGTTTTTCACAACCTGGCTCTTGCAGAATGGCGTCCACATGGTGTAGTCTGGCAGGTTGCTTTTTACATGGGTGGTTGGATTTAGAGGTTTAATCAAAAGTGTACTGTTTTACTGGGCATTCTTTACTAATTATATCTTATCGTCTGAGTATATAATGAAGAATTATTTTAGCTATAAATTCTGTTTGTAATATTGCGCAGAGTTAAGGATGTTAGACTTCTGGTCTAGATTCCCTTTGGCTCTTGTATTCTAGAACATATCCAGAAAAGAGATTAGTGGAATTTAGGCAGTAAAAGACACAAATAAACAGATTTAGAATGTATTGGGATTTGTGAAAAAGTAAAAGTCTTCTTCTCTCAGTCGTGTCTGACTCTTTGTGATCGCATGGACTGTAGCGTACCAGGCTCTTCTGTCCATGAGATTCTCCAGGAAAGAATACTGGAGTGAGTTGCCATTCTCTTCTTCAGGGGGTCTTCCCAACCTAGGGATTGAACCCAGGTCTCCTGCATTACAGGCAGATTCTTTAACATCTGAACCACCAGGGAAGCCAGTGAGGTTCATAATAGCATAGTAAACTATATGGGTTTCCCAGGTGAAGCTAGTGGTAAAGAACCCGCCTGTCAATGTAGGAGGCTCAAGGGTTCAATCCCTGGGTCAGGAAGACCCCCTGGAGGAGGAAATGGCAACCCACTCCAGTATTATTGCCTGGAAAATCCAATGGACAGAGGAGCCTGGAGGGCTACAGTCCATAGGGTCCCAAAGAGTCAGACATGACAAAAGCAGCTTAGCATGCGGTAAACTATGTAGTAGGTAGTCATGGAACAAAGAATAAATGGATGACAAATCAGACTGACAATATCAATATTGTGAATGGGATTTTTATTGCAAAAGATAGATATCTTTTGTGCACAGACATTGGATAATAGTTTCCTTTTTGTTTTGCATGTGGCTGAATAGGAAATAGAAGAAAGGTCTAGGAAATTAACTGAATCCTACTCAGGCAAATTGTATAAGTAAATATATATTTGTGTA
Organism: Oryx dammah; assembly: GCF_014754425.2. Taxonomy (NCBI): domain Eukaryota; kingdom Metazoa; phylum Chordata; class Mammalia; order Artiodactyla; family Bovidae; genus Oryx; species Oryx dammah. The sequence goes on from NW_024070188.1 coordinate 69,107,995, forward strand.
TAGACATAGGAATAATAATAGCATTTATTGATGCTTATTACATGCCAAGAACTGTTCTTTAGCCAGTTTGCATTGCTATCCTTTTTAACTCCCACACCAACCCAGCAGGCTAAGTATTATTATTGTACAAATGATAAACCTATAGATATTGCTTCATGCCCACACAGCTAGTAAATGGTGGGGTTTCATGATTAGTTTCTTGCTCTTCTCTTTCATTGTAGAGACCTCATTGATAATACTGTCATTAAGCTCAATTTTCATTGACTATTTGAATTTGAATCTTTAAAGGTTACATATTATATTTTAAACAAATAATTATTATTAAAAAGTATTGGGGTCTGTCATCTTGCCATCTTTCATGGTAAATATACATGTTTCCAGGGACCATGAATTAAGTAGGCTTCTTCATGTAACTGTTCAGTTCAGTTCAGTCTCAGTCATGGCCGACTCTTTGCGACCCCATGAACCGCAGCACACCAGGCCTCCCTGTCCATCACCAACTCCCAGAGTCCACCCAAACCCATGTCCATTGTGTCGGTGATACCATCCAACCATCTTATCCTCTCCTCCTGCCTTCAATCTTTCCCAGCATCAGGGTCTTTTCCAATGAGTCAGCTCTTCACATCAGGTGGCCAAAGTACTGGAGTTTCAGCTTCAACATCAGTCCTTCCAATGAACACCCAGGACTGATCTCCTTTAGGATGGACTGGTTGGATCTCCTTGCAGTCCAAGGGACTCTCAAGAGTCTTCTCCAACACTACAGTTCAAAAGCATCAATTCTTTGGTGCTCAGCTTTCTTTATAGTCCCACTCTCACATCCATACATGAGCCCTGGAAAAACCATAGCCTTGACTAGATGGACTTTTGTTCACACAGTAATGTGTCTGCTTTTTAATGTGCTGTCTAGGTTGGTCATAACTTTCCTTCCAAGGAGTAAGCATCTTTTAATTTCATGGCTGCAATCACCATCCCCAGTGATTTTGGAGCTCAGAAAAATAAAGTCAACTGTAGTATCCGCAAATCTGAGTTAAGATAGCAAACTGAAAATACAACTTTTTAGGATAGGATAAGTCCTTTGGAAGTTGCATACTTCTTGTGTTTTAAAAGATGATTTTCAAACACTGAAAAATCGTTAAGCCAATAGATTACAGAAACTATGTTCTATTGGTTTGCAAAACTGACTCTTGATTGAGTAAGAATTTACCTATTTGAATTTGAAAGCATCAGTTTTTAATATGGGATGATTACTGTTGAGGGAAAAATGAAGTTATATCTGGCCTAAAATTTTGGGACTTGTTAATCCCATTTGATGAAGAAATTACCCATCTCTGCATCCAAATCCTTCTGTTTACATTTCTGCTTATGTGGAAAAGCTAGGAAAAATACAGTTAATATTTAAGACCAAGGATTAAAATATTTTAGCATCTTATTAGGAAAAAAAGAAAGAAAACCTAGGTCTCTTTAAGCCAAATAAATATATTCAAACTTCGGCAGGTTTCATATGTGCTTAAAGAATACTCCTGAAGTTATAGGCAGGTGAAAATAAGTTCTCTGATTATTGCTAAATATTATTAAATATACCAAAGCAACTGGAAAACAAAATATTTTAGGGTGATTGAATAATTTCAAGTTCCTAAATTATACTTAATTGCTCTTATCTGTGGAGTACATACCTCTGAAAGGAGAAGAGCTGAGATTCCCATCTGCCAACAGGCTGCTGGTCAGCACCTTAACACACGCAGATGTTTCTGTTTTTGTAGCAAAGAAAACCTCATAGATTTTATTCTTCCATGGGAAAATGCAGCCAAATCATGATAAATTTGTTCTTTATATCAGAACACATAGCAGATCTGAAACTATTTTACAATTTGCTTTATTTCAGAAAACGCCTTTAGTTTGGAGCTCTTAAAACCCAAAGGATAAACATTCTTAATGGAAAGATTCCTTGTTACCATAAAATACTGGACCACAAAAACAAAATTAAGCCTAAAATGCATTATTTGTCTAAGGGCTTTTAATGTTTTTATCTGTGGCTTGTAAGAAAAAAGCATTATTTTTATGTTCAGTTCAGTTGCTCAGTTGTGTCCGACTCTTGGCGACCCCATGAATTGCAGCACACCAGGCCTCCCTGTCCATCACCAACTCCCAGAGTCCACCCAAACCCATATTCATTGTGTCGGTGATGCCATCCAGCCATCTCATCCTCTGTTATCCCCTTCTCCTCCTGCCCTCAATCCCTCCCAGCATCAGGGTCTTTTCCAATGAGTTAGCTCTTCACAACAGGTGGTCAAAGTATTGGAGTTTCACCTTCAACATCAGTCCTTCCAATGAACACCCAGGACTGATCTCCTTTAGGATGGACTGGTGGGATCTCCTTGCAGTCCAAGGGACTCTCAAGAGTCTTCTCCAACACCACAGTTCAAAAGCATCAATTCTTTGGCGCTCCGCTTTCTTCACAGTCCAACTCTCACATCCATACATGACTACTGGAAAAATCATAGCCTTGACTAGACGGACCTTTGTTGGCAAAGTAATGTCTCTGCTTTTCAATATGCTATCTAGGTTGGTCATAACTTTCCTTCCAAGGAGTAAGCGTCTTTTAATTTCATGGCTGCAATCACCATCTGCAGTGATTTTGGAGCCCAGAAAAATAAAGCCTGACACTGTTTCCACTGTTGCCCCATCTATTTGCCATGCAGTGATGGGACCAGATGCTGTCATCTTAGTTTTCTGAATGTTGAGCTTTAAGGCAACATTTTCACTCTCCTCTTTCACTTTCATCAAGAGGCTCTTTAGTTCTTCTTCACTTTCTGCCATAAGGGTGGTGTCATCTGTATATCTGAGGTTATTGATATTTCTCCCAGCAATCATGATTCCAGCCTGTGCTTCCTCCAGCCCAGCGTTTCTCACGATGTACTCTGCATATAAGGTAAATAAGCAGGGTGACAATATACAGCCTTGACGTACTCCTTTTCCTATTTGGAACCAGTCTGTTGTTCCATGTCCCGTTCTAACTGTTGCTTCCTGACCTGCATATAGGTTTCTCAAGAGGCAGGTCATGTGGTCTGGTATTCCCATCTGTTTCAGAATTTTCCACAGTTGATTGTGATCCACACAGTCAAAGGCTTTGGCATATTCAATAAAGCAGAAATAGATGTTTTTCTGGAACTCTCTTGCTTTTTCGATAATCCAGCGGATGTTGGCAGTTTGATCTCTGGTTCCTCTGCCTTTTCTAAAACCAGCTTGAACATATGGAATTTCATGGTTCACGTATTGCTGAAGCCTGGCTTGCAGAATTTTAAGCATCACTTTACTAGCGTGTGAGATGAGTGCAATTGTGCGGTAGTTTGAGCATTCTTTGCCATTGCCTTTCTTTGGGATTAGAATGAAAACTGACCTTTTCCAGTCCTATGGCTACAGCTGAGTCTTCCAAATTTGCTGGCTATAGAGTGCAGCACTTTCACAGTATCATCTTTCAGGATTTGACATAGCTCAACTGGAATTCCATCACCTCCACTAGTTTTGTTCCTAGTGATGCTTCATATTCCAGGATGTCTGGCTTTAGGTGAGTGATCACACCATTGTGATTATCTTGGTCCTGAAGATATATTTTGTACAGTCCTTCTGTGTATTCTTGCCACCTCTTCTTAATATCTTCTGCTTCTATTAGGTCCCTATCATTTCTGTCCTTTATTGAGCCCATCTTTGCATGAAATGTTCCCTTGGTATCTCTAATTTTCTTGAAGAGATCTCTAGTCTTTCCCATTCTATTGTTTTCCTCTATTTCTTTGCATTGATCACTGAGGAAGGCTTTCTTATCTTTCCTTGATATTCTTTGGAACTCTACATTCAAATGGGTATATCTTTCCTTTTCTCCTTTGCTTTTCACTTCTCTTCTTTTCACAGCTATTTGTAAGGCCTCCTCAGACAGCCATTTTGCTTTTTTGCATTTCTTTTTCTTGGGGATGGCCTTGATTCCAAGGAAAAAGCTCTTGTCATCTCTAAAATCTGTCTTAAATTTATAATTTTTAAAGAACTTTCACCATCATTTGAAATAAAACTAGTTTTTATTTAAAATTATATAAACCTAAGAATATTTTCTAGCATTTTATTGTTCATCTTTAAGGCCTTCAAAATACAAAGATATTGATTTTAAAAGCTGATTATTATAGTATGATATAAGATCACCACTGAAGAAAGCTTGAAAGATATGAGTTCTGTATCTCAAACTGAATCTGAGGGAACTCGGGCCTTTTCAAAGTACAGATTGAAAAATTCTCCTTTCCCACCCCTGTCTATGTCCCATGCTTTTTTATGAAATATGAATTCTTTAAACCTATAATGTCTCTGTTATCGTACATCTTTTGTCATTGACCTGTATTTGTGAATTTGTTTATTTGTATACATTCTGTCACTCATGAATGATCAACATCTGCAATCATGGAGAAAAACTATCCCAAACTGAATTCCTTCCACGCAGCAGCAATTTTCACATCTTCATGGGCTTCCGTTCTTCTATCTGATTTTGAATTTTTTTTTTAACTTTATGCTTGATTACAGAGTAATTTATTTAACCCCACCACTTCAATCATTTATTTACAGCTGAAATCAAATGTCCATCCGAGGCCTAAATTTAAAATGCTAGTGTCTTCAGGGTTCTCGTGATATTTCCTTTTGTGTTGACTTCTATGCTCACTGTTTCAGGTATCATTTACACAGTTACCTCCAAGGTCTATATCTTTCATTTTTTCTCTGGGCTCCAGATCTGTTCTTCTGACCCTCCAACTTGAGCATCTTCATGTGGTTTTTGGACATGTTCAAGAATTTTGAAATAAACATATTATCTGATTTGTTCAAAATTAATTTTCTTTTTAAAAGCAAAATTATGTTAGTAATGTTATTTTGATGTTTACCGCCATAATGATTATTTTTAGCCTTTTCGTGTTTTAAAAAGAGGATTGGGGAAGTGGCTAAAGGTTTCCTTTTTATAAGTATGAGGAAGAAGTAAAATTAATATTGTAGTGTTTTAATAAAACTTTATAGCATTCAAAAGCACTTTGATATCTGTTATTCATTAGCTAAACTTGGAGTGATGAAAGAGAAGAAATGGGACTGAGACACATATGCCTACTCTCTTAAGGGGTGAAGATTGCAGAAACGATGACACTTGAGAGCTTATTCTAATAGTAGGTTCACAACACTTATGTTTGGTCCACAGTTAATATTTAGCATAACAAAGAATTAAAAATATTCAAGTGTCTTTTAATATCCCACTTCTGTTTCTGGTGCTATATTGGCTTGTGTGTTAGCGTTAGTTGCTCAGTTGTGTATGACCCTGTGGAGTGTAGCCCCCTAGACTCCTCTGTCCATGGGATTCTCCAGGCAAGAATACTGGAGTGGGTAGCCATTCCTTTCTCCAGCGGATCTTCCTAATACAGGGATTGTACCCTGGTCTTCAGCATTTCAGGCAGATTCTCTACTGACTTCATCTTGCCTCAAATACCATTTTTGAACCTTCATCATTAGAAAGGAACTCTGCCCCTCTTTTATTACTAACTTTGTACTGAGTACTGAAGAGTGTCTGTTCTCAGGACGCTTCCATTATATGGAGGGAGATATTAAAATATGAAGGCTCACATCGCCAGGAACTAAGACCTCTAATAAGAAATATATAAAATCTATAACAAGTGGTTCATATTGCACAAAACAATAAAAAATGCACCCACTGTAAAACCTGATTTGTGTCTCCAGAGAAGTGCAGCTTGGAAATCCTGGCTGGTTTGGAGATGGGGGATAGAAAGCTGGTGAACACATGGGCAGGGCCTTCAACCAGGACTGGAATAGGAAAGGCCTCTGGGAAGTCTTCCCAATAGGTGGGGCACTCCAGTGAGTCTTTCAAGGGATGGATGGAATCTTAAGCAAAACTTTATGGGAAAAAAGATACATGAACATAGAGGGGGTTGAAATTATGTGGAGAAAGGAGAAAAACTTGGTGTTTTCCTTATTTTGTTGTTTGTTCTCATAGGACATATCACTGTCACTGAACCCAAATATTTTTTTTTTTGTTCTATTTCTCCCTCTTGACATGTATCCCTTCAACCTCCACCTGTTCCAGGTCTCTTACTATGCCCAAAACTGTCATTTGTCAATTCTAAGCTTTGTTTGCCTCTTTTCTGATAGACCCTGCTCTTCCTTCCCTACCTCTAACCACAAAGAAAGGTCATAAATGACTTTGAAAGAGAGAAAACTTACATCTTAAGTATATAATAGGAATGGATTTTATGGTTAGGAAAGCTTTTTGTACTGGCCACTTTCTAACTTAATTTTAAATAGAGACATTGAGTTTTTGCATCCAGTGAAAAAATATTAAAGAATCCATATGAAAAGCTGGAAAATATGAAAGAAAATTAAAGATAAAATCCAGTCTAGCAATTAGTAAAATGAATAATGATGTTTTCCAGAATAAACAGTATAAATGGAAAATTTGAAGGAAATATATATCGTTAAATACATAAATCATGTAAATGTGTTTGTGCTATAATTTTTCTCTTCATGCATCTATTTAGATTCTCTGGTTTATAAAGGTGAACTCTGGCTGGTGGTCCTGTTTCTTCAAGACCTCAGTCAAGTCAGTTGTTGAGTGAGCAGGTATCATAGACGACTTTTCAGCTGATCTTGGTGTTTCGTTATTTATTTATTTATTTTAGGAAATACGGAATACTAGCTTTTGGTTTATTCTTTTCTAGTGACATTATTCTTATCTTTTCTCCTAGGCATTTAGAGAAGAAATTGCACCAATCAACTTAAAAGTGAAAACAATGAATGATTTATCCAGTCAACTGTCTCCTCTTGACTTGCACCCGTCTCTAAAGATGTCTCGCCAGCTCGATGACCTTAATATGCGATGGAAGCTTTTCCAGGTGTCAGCTGATTCCTCTTCATAATGCAGGCTCACACCTTGGTCTTTAAGCCCTACCCCACTGTTCTACCACTTGCCATCCTTTCCTCCGTCTTTATGGGCTGTATTTAATAATGGATTTCTAGCATATGATGACATTAGTTATTTGTCTTTCTGTATCTTGAACCCAAAGGCCTCATTTACTTTTGAATATAGATTTTAATGTAATTTTATAGCATTCTTTTCATAGGATTTTTGTAGAAAATTGCAAAAGGTCAAATAAATTATAGTAATTGAAACCTATCGTAGGTCACAGAAACATTCTTTCCATAATGGCTCATAAAGGAGTCATTTTTCTTACTTGAATCATGGTTTTTGTTTTTTTTTTCTTTTGAAAAGTTAAGAAAGTCTCCATCCTTCTTTCATTGCTTGCTTTTTATGTATCTTGCTCATTTTTTCCAGCTAGCACACTTTAGTATAATGGTATTTTACCTTAGGTTCTTATATCTTAGTTGCTCTAATGTAGTTGTTTTAATATAGCTGAGCATTTCAGTTTTAAAAGAGTCAAACCAGGAAGAATCCTGTTGAGTGTTACTAAGTATCTGCAAGTCACCACATGTTCCAGTCAGTAATATTTGGCTCAGTCTTTGTAGAGCTTTGTCACATTGAGTGTCCAGTTTCTAGAAGTCATAATAATAATTTTTTCCCCTGAAAAGTAGTGGGATACTTTAAGTGAAAAGTGAAAGTGAAGTCACTCAGTCATGTCCATCTCTTTGCAACCTCATGGACTATAGCCTACCAGGCTTCTCTGTGTCCATTGGATTTTCCAGGTAAGAGTACTGGAGTGGGTTGCCATTTCCTTCTCCAGGGGATCTTCCCAATCCAGGGATCGAACCCAGGTCTCCTGCATTGCAGGCAGATGCTTTACCCTCTGAGCCACCAGGGAAGCCCCAGTTAAAGTGGAAGATTGAAAAAAAATAATGCTTACTAGTCTCTCTATATGTTTTGGACCTAAATTGAAGTGACCTAATTTGACAAGATAAACATGCAATTTTGAGGTAGCACATAAAACCATTTTATTTTAGAGGTATAATATTTTATAGCATGGTAGGTCCTGAATAAGTCCTGTGGCCCGCCAAGTATTTTTAACTGCTCAGTCGTGTCCGTCTCTTTGTGACCCCATGGACTTTAACCCACCAGGCTCCTCTGTCCATGGAATTCTCCAGGCAAGAATACTGGAGTGGGTAGCCATTCCCTTCTCCAGGGAATCTTCCCAACCCAGGAATTGAACTCAGGTCTCCTGCATTTCAGGCAGATTCTTTGTCATCTGAGCCACCAGGAAAGCCCCATGATAGGTCCTGAATTTATTCAACTGTTCAAACACCTAGTGGCTTATATTTTCTTCATGAAATTGAAGAGGTTATAAATGAGTATATAGTATTAAACAGTCTTTTCTGCCTTTGAAAAAGAATATTAATCTGGGATTAGTAAAGCAGAACCTGTTAAACTCATACATGCTTTTCTACTGAGTAGAACAGAGAAGCATTTGACTTTTATTCTATTTCAATTGACTCTGCTCCATTTCTCTAATTCATTATCTTCATACTGGTATTGCTGTGGTCCATCTTGATTCCCTTGCCACTCTGCTTCTGTTGTTAACCATCTGCAAATATTAGAAGTCAAGGAATACATTATGCATGAAAAAGTTATTCTTTCATCCTGATCTCTGAGCTTGGTAACCATGAGAGCTCAGATGTTGCTGCTGCTGCTTCTGCTAAGTCACTTCAGTCGTGTCCGACTCTGTGCGACCCCATAGACAGCAGCCCACCAGGCTCCTCCATCCCTGGGATTCTCCAGGCAAGAATACTGGAGGGGGTTGCCATTTCCTTCTCCAATGCATGCATGCATGCTGAGTTGCTTCAGTCACGTCCAACTCTGTGCGACCCCATGGACAGCAGCCCACCAGGCTTCTCTGTCCACGGGATTCTCTAGGCAAGAATACTGGAGTGGGTTGCTCAGATGTTAGTTGCTGATTAAATATGAGGAGCACAATTTATGCTGGCTGACAGTGGTATTAAATTTCAAGAGTAGCATCTTGTGTTCTCTGGAATGTAAAAGTGTGGCATTTGAATGTTTTTGGTCACAACAAACCAAGTACCTGCTAATGTAATTTTGATAGCTAACCAGGAAGAAAAGGAGGTACCCAGTGAGCCAGAGACACGCGTTCCATTTAAAGGCAGCTGAAAATAAGATTGGCAATCTAAGTGCAACACCTGACTAGCACTACTAGACAAAGACCAGGAAGAGCAAATGGAAATGTCATTAGGCTGTGTGCAATTGCTATTGATTTGCAGTTAATTTCTCAGGGTACCAAATCTGCATTTTCAAAATGTAGAGAGCTAAGACTGTGTGTAAACAGATATATAGAGTGTATTATTCACCTGGTATCTACTTGAATACTCCCAAGTCAAGATGATAGACATGAACTTGGAGGAATATAAGTCATCCATATTTATATGTCCTTTCACTCTCCATCTACATCTGTCATCTGTCTCATCATCATTATCATCTATTTTTTTCCCTTGGAATATTTTAGACTTCTTTTTACAGCCCTTTTTACCACCTTCCTTACAAAAGAGAGATGAGTAGCCACTGACCCCATGGCCACATCTTTACTTTAGATGCTTTAGAGTGTTACTGATTTTGACTAAAGTGTTGAATAATGTCAAGACATAGCTTCTGACATCTGGTAGACTGGGTGTGTATACTAACATTGCCACATAATAATAACTTTATTTCCTTGAACACCTCTTTAGGTCTCCATATCTTTATTCGTAAAACAATGATTTTAATGAGTAATACTTATTCAATGTGAGTTTTGTGAGAGTTAAAAGAATTCACGTAAAATACTTAGAAGAGTACCTGGAACTATTTACTGTTACTTGATGTCGAGTCTATTTTCATACCCATACTTTGATCCCAAATTTAGAAGAGTCTGTACCAGCAATCATATCTTGGGCTATAGTACCATTTATTATAGTACTTAAATCAAGGTTATTATTAAGGTCATTGTTTTGAAATCAAATTATTTCTTGTTTGTATATGTGCAGGTTTCCGTAGATGATCGCCTTAAACAGCTTCAGGAAGCCCATAGAGATTTTGGACCATCCTCTCAGCATTTTCTCTCTAGTAAGTACCAATAAGCTGATTTCCAATTAATTCATTAATTGAATGAATCAGCATATTATTTCACTTTCACTCAAGAAACTATATCCTTTGCTATAAATAGATGTGCTTTATTAGATGAATATAAAAAAAGAAGATCTCAACATCAGTGACCAGTCAATACCCAATGCTTATTGGTTACTGTTTCTATCATCTGGTCATGGTAAGTCTTTGAAGTGAAGCAAAAATTAATTCATCTTTAGCTAGGGTTTTTCACTGAACCATCTGTTGTAATAACTAATATAGTATCCTATTGCTGTGCCATATGCAAAGATTTTGAACTTTTTCACAGTAAAGAAATCATTTTTATATTTAAAAATTTTAAATTAATTTTCCTACTAAGAAATGCATGTTTATTTTCAATGCACCTGGAGACTTAAAAAGAAAAAAAAAAAATTCCCCATAAATCTTTGAGAAGATTCTGGTTTATTAGGCTCATTGCAATCATACTTAGCTTTTCTTCTAATTAAATTTTGCAGATTTAGCCAAAGCACATATGTAGAGTTTTATGTAATAGTCTTCAACTGAAATTTTTCATTTTGTGAACTGACTGTTCATGAGATCTTTAATTTTTCATTTGGTGAACTGACTGTTCGTGAGATCTTTAATAAGTAATTTGAGCTCTTTATCACTCACTGCTAAGGAAATTAAAGAATATCAGATTCAGAGTCACCCAGATTGAGATTAAAATATTAATTTTCCCTTTTACCAGGACTGTTAAGTCCTGAAAGTTCATTTTTTTAATCTTAAAATTACTAAAATAATACTTATTTCCTCTGATTGCCTTGAGATTTAAATAAGAAAACATACCAAGTTACACAAAACACCTAGCACAGTTCTTGGCACCAGTGCTTTCTCTGAATGTTATTCCTTTCCTTTCCTTTTCTCTGGAAAACATATGTAAGCAAGCACTTAGTTTAATTTAATTTAAGTGGAGGTTGAAACTTAATGCAAAGCTTATTTTTCCAATTATGGTACCTTTGTATCTACAGCCATAGAGAAAACTGAAATAATAATATTATGTCTTCCAGCTAAATTTATTTCATTTATATTTTCTCTTAATATTCATCATGCTTGATAATTTGCTTTACCTTAATTCAAGGTCAGGCTTTTCTTACTCTCACAATTTCAAGAATCCTAATGACTCATTCCTGATTTTCCTGTCCTACGCCTCTCTAGTGCCCAAGCCAGCTCTCTCTGATGTATTCCTGTCTCTCTGTTTCATCTCTCCCTGTCCCTCCGTGGTCCTCTCTCACCCCATCACTCCCACACCTGTTTCACACACCTGAGCTCTTAGGTAGCCTGTCTTTGAAATGTTGAGTCCTTCCTGGAATATGCTGTCTACCTGGATGCAATAGCGCATGTCCAAAGTTTGGATACTCTCCATGTTCATGAAGTAAATAGGTTTGCTTCATTATTCATTAGCTATGAGTTACCCCAGATTGCTTGCACTTAATTTTATGGAACATAAAGCTATATGCTGAGACCAAAGTAAAGAGAAATTTAACAAACCATTGAGACTCTATAGTTCTACAGTGTATGTATTTATTAGTATTGATGAAACTGAACACTTTCACCTAGTAACCATTCTTTCATAATAAAAATCAAACTCTTACTCTTTAGCAAGTGAAACATTGTAAAAATTGTGAAACTCCAGCACATTGCCCTTCATTGCCTGGCATGGACAGTCCAGGAGGTCAAAGTTATTCAGATCAAAACAGTCATTAAAATGAATGGAGAATTGTACCAAAAAATCCCAATTAATAAATTTAGTAATTGTTATCCACTGCTGCTTGAAATCTTTGGCTTTATTAAATTTCTTGAACTTTAGCCATGGTTATGAAAGGAGCCTGTTTAGTTAGGCACAAAATAAAGACTGACCTATTAGCTTGGTGCCAGTGCTGCAAAGAGCTTGGCTCTAATGAGAAATTTAATATACCTAGTTCCATATTGTCATCCCCTTTTAATTCTTTCATGGACATAGTTCAAGAAGGGAATGCTCACACTTTAGAAAGAGAGGAAGGGTTGTCGACTAGAAATATTGCTGACTGGTGGTCCGAAATCCTGAAATCATGTTTGGGCTCAGCCATTTATTTTTGAGCAAGTTATTTCATGTCTAATATTTAGTTCCTCATTGTTGGCTTCCTTATTAACAGACATATTGAAAATGCTTTGTAAAGTTCAAAATGCTAAATATTAGTGAGTAGGATTATGACACCCTATTCAGGAGAAAAAAAAAAAATTAGCAACGACTGGTTATATGAGAACCTAGTGATATTTGTAACACTTTAGATGGATTTGCTTGTTTTTTTTTTAGTATATTTACTAAAATTCCTTAAAGGTTCTAGATGTACAGGTACAACTCTATTTGAATAAGTCTTAAAATAATTAATATAGAAAAAAATTTTATAAATAGTAAATGGAATTATAAAAAATTTGTACCTCAGTAAAACAAAACATAAAATCTCAATCATAGTGCTGTCTAGTGTATAAAAGTAAGGAACTGTATTTCCTGTGCATTTCAGATGGAAATAAGTATTTGGAATTCTTCTATCTAGATAATTGCCTTGGTTCTTTAAAACCTTTGGGCTATGTTTAATTTTCTCCTTTTAAAATCCATATAATTGAGTTTGTTTAAATGACATCTGTACTATTTATTCTGTGCCCATGAAGCTAAGTAAAGAGTATTATTAGTGACCTGGAAAATTCAATCTTAAGAAATCTAGTTTACCATATCGGTATATGTAGATTGTAGATTATACCTAGATTTTGCCTGGGTAAAATTAACTTTGGTTTTAGCTTAATCAAAATTTATACAGCATATGTATTTTCAAATGTTTTAAATGTTAATTGTTAGAAACAATAAAATGTGATTTTTAAAAATATTAATATCAACAGGTTCAATTAGAGTTGGCATTAGAAATTGAGACTGTATTGTTTCTTTCCATGCTTTAAATCAATCTTTAAAGCCACTCTTTGTTTGGCCTAGCATATTTCATAATTATAGGAATCCAGCATTTCTCATTGAATTTGCTATAAAACATGTTCAATTGTTTTGCATTAAGGTGTAAAACATAAGAGTTAGAAGTGTTTCCAATAACCTCCGTTTGTTTCTTCAGCTTCAGTCCAGCTGCCGTGGCAAAGATCCATTTCACATAATAAAGTGCCCTATTACATCAAGTAAGTTGATTTTAATTCTCCTTTATGATACCAAGACAATAAAATTGTGTTAATAACTTAAGAGGCATTTCCCATGTAACTTTAAAAACTGAATTTGAAACTTATTATAGGAAGGAATTTATATGTTTATGTGGATATAAAGAATATATACTTAATATTTGAAAAAATTAGTTTAAAAATCAGGCTGATATTTGTAATTCATTATACTAGGCTATAGGTAATATAGCTGATACTTTTATAAAGCAGATATTAAAATATTTGGGAAGAAATTTTTAAATATTCCTGAATATTCCTAAATATTCTTGTCATAATGAATACAGTTTCTCCAACTGTATTGCTTCTAAGCCATTTTTGTCTCCCAGAAAATTCATCTAAAAAGTACTTGTACTCTTCTCATTTTAGTCCACCAAAAAGAAACAGGATTTTATCATTAAAAAGTTAGATATTTTCAAGTTTTTTCTCAACTTGTGGAAATTATCTACAATTAGTTTAGGCTTAATATCCTGCACTTTTGTTGTCAACTTGACAATTTCTCCTTTTTTACATAGTAAGTTTTCCCATATTATGTAACATTTTATAAATTTTGTGTAATTTACACAAGGTCTGCACAGGATTTGATCCTTGCCTTAGTCTGTGTGTTGTCATTGGGCAAAATGGTAAAATATATCTTACACATCCCTTGAAGTGTAAGTTATTGATTTACAGTGTGATAAAAGTGATGAGAGTTGTAGTTGAATCTATTTTATATATAAAAGTGATGGTGGCTTCATTTTGAGAGAAAAAGTTCACTATTATCTGGAGTTAACTATGTCTCAGATTAGTCCTATGACCATAGGCAAGTCAGGTAAAGATCTCTTGGCCATTTCCTTTATATCTTTCCTAAAGTGGCATGTGGTATCTCCAAAATTTGTGCCAAGATTAATAGTCTATTTTTCCCGTATCCTTCTTCCTAAAAACTTTGTAAGGGAAATCAAAATGCTTACGAAGTACCATTTTCCTATGAAGGTTTTATTGTGGTCTGAAATATATCTTCATATTTAAAAAAACAAATAATTTTGCCATAGTCATAGCAAATATAATAAGCAATATGTATTACATTGTCTTGATACAACTTAATACTTTTATCAGTGTACAATCTACCATGTGCTGAGTTGTAATAAATTTAGTATAAGGTAGCAAAGTGGTGGATTGGTATCAAATGTATGCAGGTATGAAGGGAAAGAAGTCAGAGGCTCAACAAACTGACATTTTTATTAAGAGAAGATGCTCTGGAAATAAGTTTATCTGTACCATTTTTCTAGAGTCCATATATATGTGGTAATATACAGTGTCTGTTTTTCTCTTTTTGACTTAAATCATTCTGTGTGACAGACTCTAGGTGTATCCATGTCTCTACAAATGACCCAATTTTGTTCCTTTTATGACTGAGTAATATTCTACTTATATATGTACCATATTTTCTTTTTTAAAAATTTTATTTATTTTAATTGGAGGCTAATTACTTTACAATATTGTAGTGGTTTTTGCCATACATTCACATGAGTCAGCCATGGGTGTACATTTGTTCCCCATCTGAACCTCCCTCCCACCTCCTTCCTCATCCCATCCCTCAGGGTCATCCCAGTCCACCAGCCCTGAGCACCCTGTCTCATGCATCGAACCTGTACTGGAGATCTATTTCACATATGATAATATACATGTTTCAATGCTATTCTCTCAAATCATCCCACCCTCGCCTTCTCCCACAGAGTCTGAAAGTCTATTCTTTACATCTGTGTCTCTTTTGCTGCCTCGCATATAGGATCATCACCATCTTTCTAAATTCCATATATATGCATTAATGTATTGTATTGGTGTTTTTCTTTCTGACTTAGTTTGCTCTGTATAATAGGCTCCAGTTTCATCCACCTCATTAGAACTGATTCAAATGTGTTCTTTTTAATGGCTCAGAAATATTCCATTGTGTATATGTACCACAGCTTTCTTATCCATTCATTTGGTGATGGACATCTAGGTTGCTTCCATGTCCGGGCTATTGTAAACAGTGCTGCGATGAACATTGGGGTATATGTGTCTCTTTCAATTCTGGTTTCCTCGGTGTGTATGCCCAGCAGTGGGACTGCTGGGTCATATGGCAGTTCTATTTCCAGTTTTTTAAGGAATCTCCATACTGTTCTCCATAGTGGCTGTACTAGTTTGCATTCCCACCAACAGTGTAAGAGGGTTCCTTTTTCTCCACACCCTCTCCAGCATTTATTGTTTGTAGACTTTTTGATAGCAGCCATTCTGACCAGCGTTACATGGTACCTCATTGTGGTTTTGATTTGCATTTCTCTGATAATGAGTGATGTTGAGCATCTTTTCACGTGTTTGTTAGCCATCTGTATGTCTTCTTTGGAGAAATGTCTGTTTAGTTCTTTGGCCCACTTTTGATTGGGCCATTTATTTTTCTGGCATTGAGCTGCATGAGCTGCTGGTATATTTTTGAGATTAATTCTTTGTTAGTTGCTTCATTTGCTATTATTTTCTCCCATTCTGAAGGCTTTCTTTTCACCTTGCTTATAGTTTCCTTCATTGTGCAAAAGCTTTTAAGTTTAATTAGGTCCCATATGGTTGTTTTTGCTTTTATTTCCATTACTCTGGGAGGTGAGTCATAGAGGATCCTGCTATGATTTACGTCAGAGAGTGTTTTGCCTATGTTTTTCTCTAGGAGTTTTATAGTTTTTGATCTTCCATTTAGATCTTTGATCCACTTTGAGTTTATTTTTGTGTATGGTGTTAGAAAGTGTTCTAGTTTCATTCTTTTACAAGTGGTTGACCAATTTTCCTAGCACCACTTGTTAAAGAGATTATCTTTTCTCCATTGTATATTCTTGTCTTCTTTGTCAAAGATAAGGTGTCCATATGTGCATGGATTTATTTATCTCTGGGCTTTCTATTTTGTTCCATTGATCTATGTTTCTGTCTTTGTGCTAGTACCATACTGTCTTGATGACTGTGGCTTTGTAGTAGAGCCTGAAGTGAGGCAGGTTGATTCCTCCAGTTCCATTCTTCTTTCTCATGATTGCTTTGGCTATTCGAAGTTTTTTGTATTTCCATACAAATTGTGAAATTATTTGTTCTAGCTCTGTGAAAAATACCGTTGGTAGCTTGATAGGGATTGCATTGAATCTATAGACTACTTTGGGTAGCATACTCATTTTCACTATATTGATTCTTCTGATCCATGAATATGGTATATTTCTCCACCTGTTTGTGTCCTCTTTGATTTCTTTCATCAGCGTTTTATAGTTTTCTATATACAGGTCTTTTATTTCTTTAGGTAGATTTATTCCTAAATATTTTATTCTTTTCATTGCAGTGGTGAATGGAATTGTTTCCTTAATTTCTCCTTCTGTTTTCTCATTGTTAGTGTATAGGAATGCAAGGGATTTCTGTGTGGTAATTTTGTATCCTGCAACTTTACTATATTCATTGATTAGCTCTAGTAATTTTCTGGTGGAGTCTTCAGGGTTTTCTATGTAGAGCATCATGTCATATGCAAACAGTGAGAGTTTTACTTCTTCTTTTCCAATCTGGATTCCTTTTATTTCATTTTCTTCTCTGATTGCTGTGGCTAAAACTTCCAAAACTATGTTGAATGGTAGTGGTGAGAGTGGGCATCCTTGTCTTGTTCCTGACTTTAGGGGAAATGCTTTCAATTTTTCACCATTGAGGATAATGTTTGCTGTGGGTTTATCATATATGGCTTTTATTATGTTGACGTATGTTCCTTCTATGCCTGCTTTCTGGAGGGTTTTTATCATAAATGGATGCTGAATTTTGTCAAAGGCTTTCTCTGCATCTATTGAGATAATCAAATGGTTTTTATCTTTCAGTTTGTTAATGTGGTGTATCACAGTGATTGATTTGCAAATATTGAAGAATCCTTGCATCCCTGGGATAAAGCCCACTTGGTCATGATGTATGATCTTTTTAATACATTGTTGGATTCTGTTTGCTAGAATTTTGTTAAGGATTTTTGAATCTATGTTTATCAATGATATACTTTTTAAGAATTTGTCCATTTCTTCTAAGTTGTCCACTTTATTGGCATATAGTCTCTGATAGTAGTCTCTTATGATCTTGTATTTCTGTGATGTCTGTTGTCATTTTTCCATTTTCATTTCTAATTTTGTTGATTGGATTCTTCTCCCTTTTTTCCCGATGAGTCTGGTGAATGGTTTATCTATTTTATTTATTTCTCAAAGAACCAGCTTTTAGCTTTGTTGATTTTGGCTATGGTCTCCTTTGTTTCTTTTTCATTTATTTCCACCTTAATTTTTATGATTTCTTTCCTTTTACTAACCCTGGGGTGCTTCATTTCTTCTTTTTCTAGTTGCTTTAGGTGTACAGTTAGGTTATTTATTTGATTTTTCTCCTATTTCTTGAGGTAGGCTTGTATTGCTATGAACCCTCCCCTTAGCACTGCTTTTACTATATCCCATAGGTTTTGGGTTGTTGTGTTTTCATTTTCATTCATTTCTATGCATATTTTGATTTCTTTTTTGATTTCTTCTGTGATTTGTTTGTTATTCAGAAGTGTGCTGTTTAGCCTCCATACATTTATATTTTTAATAGTTTTTTTTTTTTTTTCATGTTCAGTTCAGTCAGTTCAGTCACTCAGTCGTGTCTGACTGTGACCCCGTGAACCACAGCATGCCTGGCCTCCATGTCCATCACCAACTCCTGGAGTTTACCCAAAGTCATGTCCACTAAGTGGGTGATGCCATCCAATCATCTCATCCTCTGTCATCCCCTTCTCCTCCTGCCCTCAATCTAGGTTCACAGAGTTACATGGAGAGGAGAAGAGGGAGGAGGGAGATAGATAGAGGTGACCAGGAGGAGAAGAGAGGGAATCAAAAGGGGAGAGAGCAGTCTAGCCAGTAATCAATTCCCTATTTGCTCTCCACAGTCTAGAACACTCAGAGAGGTTCACAGTGTTCCATAGAGAAGAGAAGAGGGAGGAAGGAGATAGAGGTGACCAGGAGGATAGGAGGGGGAGTCAAAAGGAGAGAAACCAATCTAGCCAGTGATCAGTTTCCTGAGTGTTCTCCACAGCCTGGAACACCCAAAGGGATTCACAGAGTTAAGTAGAGAAGAGAAGGGGGAGGGAGGAGATAGAGGTGACCTGGAGGAGAAAAAAGAGAGTCAAAAGGTGAGAGAGCAATCAAGCCAGTAATCACACTCCTAAGTAAAAATGGGTACTGAAGATTGGATTCTTAAAGGTACAAAATTGATAACAAATACCAAAAAGCCAAGGTTAAAAATCTAGAGTTTAGACTCTCAAAAATACAATATTAAAAAAATAAAAACAAAACAAAATCACAAAAGTTATAAAAAATATGAAATTTGCTTTAAAAATGGGGTTTTTTTTTTGCAAGGTAATAGTAGGTTCGGAGAAGGCGATGGCACCCCACTCCAGTACTCTTGCCTGGAAAACCCATGGACGGAGGAGCCTGGTGGGCTTCCTCTGTTTGCAAGTTTCTTCAGTATCTAACTTCCACTCTGACACAACGGGGTGAAGGTGGACATTTATTTAGGCTCACTTGTTCAGTGGTGCTTTGGGATGGAGGAGCACTGCAAACAAATATCACTGGCGTGTGTGGGGAGTGCTCACAGTGTCTGGGCCACACTGGGTTTGCCCCTGCTCACGGTGTGTGTGCTTTCCCAGTCTACACTACTCAGGCTCCAGGTTGCTCTGCAGGAACTGTCTAAAGCAGGCCCTGCTTTGCGTGCACTTCCCAGATCTAAGCCACTCCGTTTCAGGTTCTTGGGTACTCCAGAAAGGCACAGACTCGGTTGGGCCTGCGTTTTGTGCCCTTCCCATGTCTGAGCAACTCAGGCGACCAGGCGCTTGGCGAGCACACTCTCCCCAGATGGATTGGTGCATCTTACCACCTCCCCGTCCCTGCCGCTGGGTTTCCCAGGTGTGCGGTGGGCATGCTGTCTCAGGTGTGCTCTGTGTCTCCTCTGGGGAGCTGATCTCTAGCTGTGATCCTCCTGGCGGATGTCCACCATCCAGGATCCCAGGAAGACTTAGCAGCTGGGAATCTGCTCGCAGTTTGGTAGAGGATGCCATCTCTGAGGCCGAGTTTGCCCCTCGCCTTCTGGCTCTGGCTGTCGCCCCCGACCTGCCTCCAGTTGGGGATGGGCTGGTCCACTGCTGGCCAGCTCTCCTCTGGTATTCACTCAGCCCTTTGTTCTGTGAGCAGGCCGGCAGTGCCTTAGATTAGAACTTTTCTTGGGAAAGTTCTCTCTCTCTCTCTCTTTCCTCTTTTTCTTTTTTTCTCTCTCTCTGGCTATCCCACAGTTTGGGTTGCTGTCTCACATTGGCTCCCTCAGATTGTCCTCAGGGTGTTCAGGCACTGTCCTTACCCTAAGCAATGAAGCCCGCACCTCCCAGTTCAGCAACCCCCTTGCTGGTGGCAGATGTGAGCGTCTGGGCTACTTTTCTGCTGGGAGTTGCAGTTAGGCACATAATCTGTGGGGTTTATTTATTTATTTTTTCCTCTCGGTTATGTTGCCCTCTATGATTCCAAAACTTCCCACAGACCCACCAATGAAAGGGTTTCCTGGTGTTTGGAAACTTCCCCTCTTTTATGACTCCCTCCCTGGGACAGTCTCCGTCCCTAACCCTTTTGTCTCTCTTTTTATCTTTTATATTTTGTCCTACCTCCTTTCAAAGACAATGGGCTGCCTTTCTGGGTGCTTGGTGTCCTCCGCCAGGGTTCAGAAGTTGTTTCGTGGTATTTGCTCAGGGTTCAAATGTCTTCCAGTGAATATGTTGGGGAGAAAGTGGTCTCCCCATCCTATTCCTCTGCCATCTTAGGACCGCCCCTCTGTACCATATTTTCTTTATTCATTTTTCTGTCTGGATGTTTAGGTTGGGAGCCTCAGATGTGTGCTCTGTGATGACCTAGATGGATAGGGAGGTGAAGGGGATGGAGAGAGGTCCAAGAAGGGGAGGACATATGTGTATATATATAGCTGATTCACTTCATTGTACAACAGGTGCTAACACAACATTGTCAAGCAATTTTACTCCAATTAAAAAAAGAGAAGATGCAATCATCTAATTCAAATGTGACATTTTAATTTTTATTCCACATAATAATAATGATAATTATAATATTAGAGAATTTTAATTTGCTTGGTGAATATTGACTTGAATATTACAGGTTTTGATATAAACCTGACATACTGCAGTAGGCAGAATCTGGCCATATAAAGATGCCTACTTCCTGACCCCTGGAAGAGAATAGGTCAGGTTATATGAGGATGTAGTAGTGGGCATGATCCAGGGATGCAGGCAGCTTCTAGAAGCTGTGAAAGGCAGTATGCTCTCAGAACCTTCAGAGAGGAACACAGCCCTGAAAACCTTGATTCTAGCTCAGGGAGATATGGATGATAATTTATTACAGCACAGACTGTATGGACTGTATTTCTATGGACTTCTAGATTTTGTATGGTACATGTATTAGTTTTCTACTGCTACTGTAACAAATTATCATCCATGGCTCCCTGAGCTGGAATCAAGGTTTTCAGGGCTGTGTTCTTCTCTGAAGGTTCTGCAAGCACATCCCCTTTCTTTGACTTTTGCAGCAAATAAAAATAAAAATGTTTTAAATTAAAAGGAATTTGTGTATGTTCAAGTCGATTAAATGTGACTGAGCATTACATTGTCTAACTCAGAATTTTACTAGATCAATATTTTTATAATTTGGGGAGGATCTAGCTGAATTGTTTCCTTGCCCAGTCTACAAGTTCTTATGGGGCAGGCAGGTAAAGTGAAGGCTGGTTTCTCTGGCATTTTATTGGCTAGCGTGCATAACTAGCATTTCAAAATAAGTATAACACATCGATGGCCAATATTTTTAATGTGGCCTGTAGGATTGTAGCATCCTAAAATATTTTGAATGCCATTAGTGAAAGATTGGATTTTCTTAAGTATTTTAAGTTTTTGTTAAATGTTTGTTTTAGTATGTTAAGTTTTGTTAAATGTCTTAGGATTTTCAAATATTTCAAAATCTGCCTATGTATATAGAATGAATTTTCTTATATTTAGAAAACTTGTTTAACCAGATTGTTCCATTACTTGCTCTGTTGTGAAACCTAACAGTTTATTTAGACCTCCTAAAGAAGGCACATCAATCACTAGAGATAAGGTTGTGTAGGCCAGTGTTTCCAGATAAAAAATTATTATGAAAACAAAATTTATTTCCCATATAAATTAATAAGTAAGTAAATGATGAATGAAAAGGATTTTAATATATACTTCCCTTTGCATGGTCACACAAGTAAGTAGAAGAAAAATGTTAGAAACACGTTTTACATGATTGTCACTCAACTAGAGTTTCCTAGAACATAGTAAGATATATTAATTTGACCAACAAGAAAGTAATATTCCAGTAGAAATATTAGATATTTTCAGTATTTAAGTATACAGTTTTATGTACTGTAATGCTAGAGTATAGTAAGAAAGGTGGCAGAGAATACGAAGGACAAATTATTTTTATTTTGTATTTTAATTTTATAGGTCAGTTAAAACATACTTGGATGGTTCCTCAATGCATTTCTTTCTCTCTATTAATATTTTGAGGTGAACTGCCATGGTTCCATGACTAATTTATTTCTAGAAAAAGATGGGATATAGATCTGAACTATAAGAATCTGTATAGTGTAAGTCTCTCTGTTAATATCTTAAGTTGAAACTCATATCTTTAAATGATACTTGCTGCTTATAAGATAGACTTTCCAGAGCTGATCTAATTATTTTTGTTTTCTACTATAGTCCAATGCCAACTCATTGCTCCATCAATTTAAGAAAATTTGAAATGACTCTTGCTGCCTTCACAGTGTACAATAATACTGTAAAATCAAGATCTCTTTCTTTGTGAATTTTTGGCCCTGCATTGTGCTTTGTACAAGTTTTTCATTTCCTCAACTAAAAGTTAACATCCACAAAGTTTCAGGTATAAAGGGAATGAAGAATAAAAGCCTTGAGTTTAATTTTCTTAATATGTCATAATTATCATGTAAAACTCATTGCTTCTCTTTTTGATGCAGAAATAATAATAATAATTCATAGTCATAGAGGGTGATAATAATGATCATTGTAATAAATGATATGTTTTCAATATTCACTTGCTAGCCACTGTGCTAATCCTATGCCTGGGTTATCTCTTTTAATTCTCACAGTAGCCCAGTGAAGTATAGGTACAATGGTGGTGGTTTAGTCACTAAGTTGTATCTGACTCTTGCGATCCCATGGACTGTAGCCCGCCAGGCTCCTCTGTCCATGGGGCTTTCCAGGCAAGAATACTGGAGTGGATTGCCATTTCCTTCTCCAGGGGATCTTCCCGACCCAGGAGTCGACCCCAGGTCTCTCACCTTGTAGGCAGACTCTTTACCAGCTGAGCTATGGGAAGCCCATAGGTACTATAATTACCCCCATTTATAGACAAGGCTGAGAAGCCTGGTAGGCTACAGTCCATGGGGTCGCAAAGAGTCGGACACGACTGAGCGATTTCACTTTCACTTTTTACTTTCTAAGTCATAAGTACACGTATAACTTGCTTGAGATCACATAACTGGTACATGTCAGAGCTGGCATTCAAACTCCAGTGCCTGAACCCTTGACAGGTATGCATTTACTGCCTCTTATTCTCTGTGTTAGAAAAGGTAGAGAACAGAAATTTTTAGTCCATGGAAAATTGGGGTGGGATGAAAGATTATATTTAGAGAATTCAGTCAAGGGGAGAAATTAGGAGCAAACATCCTTTCTTTCATACTGTAGACTGGTTATCATCTATTGTGCCCCTGCTATGTGTCAGCAGTGAAATTCAGGGCTGTCTTAGCGCAAGGCCTTGCTTTCTTCCAACCTGCACTTTGCCTTTTCCATAGGATTCTCCATAAGCTATTTTCTGTAGGCCTGATGTATGATTAGGGCTTCCCTAGGGGCTCAGTGGTAAGGAATCCACCTGTCAATTGAGCTGGCATCACCTAAGCTCAATCCCTGGGACATGAAGATCTCTTGGAGAAGGAAATGGCAACCGACTGCAGTATTCTTGCCTGGGAAATCCCACAGACAGAGGAGCTTGGAGGGCTACAGTCCATGGGGTCGCAAAAGTGTTGAACAGACTCAGCAACAATATATGATTAAGGAAAGTTCACACTGTTCTGACAATGGACTAAGGTGCTCTTCTGTAGACAGTGAATGTCATTTGCCACAGTCCTGCCAGTGGGATGGCAACAGTGTGGAGGTGGTGGGGAGAAGACTGTCAGGCCCTCCTCTAGTTTTTCTCATGCACAGAGTCTGGAGGTTTCTGACACTGGGGAGATTTCCATCTGTGAGGAGGAGCATGGCCAGCAAAGCTGGCTTATAGGTCTCTTGGGGCTTTTAGCATAGCTGCTGCTCTACCTTATTCAGCTTGTTAAGTAAGCCATCCTGGTTCGTAGAATTTCATGAGGGGTAGTTAGGAAATAGAGCTTTCCTCTCTCTCTCCGCAGTGGCTTCTTTAAACCCCACGTGTGTGACTTTTCAGTAAGCCTTAGTCTTAGTACAGATGATGATTCTGCTCTATATGACAGCATCAAGCTCACAGCTCAGTTCTATAGCTTTATTTTCCCCATTAGAATCTGAAGTACAAAGTTTAATTCTTTCTAATGCAGTCACACACACACAGCTTTAACATAAAGACTTTAGTCATCTCTGATTATGTAGATAATACCTGTCACCTTCCCTACAGCTGATATTCCTCAATCTTACAATGTATTCACCAGAATAAATGAATCTTCAGCTACAAATAGCACTACCTTGCAGTCTCTGCCTTTTCTAAAGCCTCCTTATGAATAGGTCTAAATCAAGATTTCCCTACATTTATTACGTCTCTTTCATATTTTCCTTTTCCATCCTTGTGTTCATTATGGGTAATCCTGCACTACTGTTTTGGACCCCTCTCTTGCCACCCAAGGGTACCCTCTGCTGCCCTAATTCATCAATTCCTAGCAAAAAAAGATGAAGTTTATAGTTGTAAATGAAATCTTGGAGAGCAAGTAGTTGTTCTTTATAGTAGTCATGCAATTTATTTGCATAAATTGTATATACTTGTCTCATTATGTATGTACAGTCTAAAGGAGAGAATTAATGCTTATTTCTTTAGAGGAATTGTGAACCCCGCTTAGATGATGTAGGTGAAATATTTCTCCCCTTAATAAGAGCAGAGAAGAGTGGCAGCATGGGAAATTCAAATATCCAGCCTCACCAGGAAATCACAGCTAACAAAGGTATAATAAAATCAAAAAAGAAATTAACATAAAACATTTTACCTTTAAAGGTTAAGGAAACTCATCCCAAAGCAAAATAAATCCACAACAAAGATATTTCTAACAATGAAAGATACAGTTCTCTCGGAAAGGCTTCCCAAAGCCGCCCTCATCTTTCTCCTCCTTCATCAGGATGGGAAAGGGTGTCTTTTTGATTCCAGAATTTTAAATGGAGAAGTCTTTTCTCCAGAAATGGGGCTTGTGTTTTTGGTTTTAATGATAAAGAAATAAATGAAATAGAAATATAAGAGAATGTCCTAGAGAGTCTGCTTTTCCAAGAAATGATCTGTGACTTTATTTTTATTGAAAATAAAGTATTTAAAACTCATTGGGCCAAATCTGCTAATGAGGAAGTAAGAATGAGTTTGCTTTATGAGAGAATTAAGTACCTTGGGATCACTTAACCTCCTGGGCTTGGGGGCAGCTTCGGACAAAGGAGCATACCTTAGCTCACTTGGAGACTAAGCAGCAGACAGCCTGCTCTGCAGCAGCCCCAGATCGGCAACTTCTAGAGTACTTACCCATGTAAATAGTTGAGATTATTTAGGTGGAGTTGACATTGTCTTAGAAATATATCGACTAGTTCAGGACTTGAGAAGATATCTTTCCTGCCATTCATCCATATGTTGCTGGTGCCAGAGATATTATAACCATAAAGTGGAATTTTGGCTTGGAATCTTCTGGATCACTCAGCTTCACTGATTTATAACAGCACCATCAGTTGTACTGTACATTTTGATTTTTAGGGTCAGGGAAGCAATTGATAAAGGTTTACTGTATAGCATAAGAAGGATCACTGAGGGATCATTAAGAGAAGGAAAAAAAAAATGATATCTGAACCTGAATTTGTAATGATTCAATATTTAAAATAGTCACTACAATTACAAAGGTACAGAAGTAATAATGATCAAATAAATTGTGAAATAAATAGAATATCTTTTTCTGTACTGATTATAACCTGAAATGATACAGTAAAAGATTCAATACAACCCTATAGTAAAAATTAGAATTAATTTCTCATTTAAGATATATGTGAAATGGGACTATTTTTGTGGTCCTGTGGTTAAGACTTTGCCTCCAATGCAGGGGGTGCAGGTCCTTGGGAGCTAAGATGCCATATGCCTTGGGGCTAAAAAAAACAAAACATAAAACAGAAGCCATATTGTAACAAATTCAATACAAACTTTAAAAATGGTCCACATTTTTTTAAAAAATCTTTGAAAAAATAAAAATAAATGTGAAAGAGAAAAAATAGTTCTGTTTAAAAAACTAAATGATATAAGTTCAGCTTTGAAAAACAAAACTTAAAGGATACAACAATACATTGAACTCTGGTAGGAACCTAAACTTGGGGTTAACACCCTCAGGCAAGGGGGTACCCAGCGGGGCCAGTGCCACAACGGGTGACCTAGAGGTCTTCTGTTGGTTATGTGTTGGTTGATGGTCTGATTCTCCCGAGTTTGAGGGCTTAAAGAGACAGGAGGGTAGAGCTGGGTGAGGTCAGGGCTTCCTTTGAGTTCTGGGCTGAAGTAGAGATATTACCAGAGGGGAGGTTCTCTTGCATTTGTCAAATGTTTTATTCTTGCAGTCAGTCTTCCACTGCCCTAAGACAGTTGTCTCCTGTATCTCCCCTCACACCCGGGCACACCCACTTTGGTCATTAATCCTACTGCTTTACTTAAACACACACAAACTAACCTTGTCGTATTGTTCCATCATCCATGCGTTGAGTGTTGACACATGTATTTTGGGGTAGCTCTTTACGTGCTTGTGTCTTTGAGCCTACTCCTACATGTGAGAGAACTTTTAAGTGCATTTTTAAAAAACAAAATTCAGCTAGGTAAATTTACACATCTAATTGGCTTTATTCAACAATTTATGAAGTGGACAGCATCCCATTTAGTAAATAGAAAGCAGCTTCAAGGAACTGTACAAAATGGAAGGCTTTTATAGAAACTGGAGAGAAAGGAAGGAGCTGATAACAAGGAAGTTATTAGCTGAAGAAAAGAAGAGATTTTTTCAGGCAGGTCATCTTATTTTATGGGGAAGGGAATGTAAGAGTCTTCTTATATAGATAGTGCTGACCAGGAAATTTCAAACTAATGGTTTATTCCACTCCTGGGAGAGGGTGAAACTGCAGTTGGGTTAGGTATTAAGTCTTGGTGGCGTTTAGCACAAGTGACTCCATTTTGGGTTTGTTGTTTCTTTTTAATAGCATTTTATAACTGAATCCAAGAGATTATCCATTGTTTACAAGTATGTCTTCATTATCATGACAAACGAATAGCATTTTTATGGTTGTATGATATCCATGGGATCATATATCTTATTTGGATTTTGAACAGAAAGGGTTTTGTTTTTTTTTTTCCTTGAAATGTTGACATTCACACTTTGAGTTTTCCTTTAGATTTATTCTTATGTTTCCAAAAGTATAATCTTGGATTTTATGCCTTTAAAAGATCTGAGAATGGTAGAAAGCATTGGTGAAGATTCAAGAAGTTGGATATAACCAGAGAAACAAATATGTTTACCCTTACACAGCATCCTCATCTACTGCCCTGTCCCCTCCCGAGTAGCCACACACACAAGCACACACAAACACACAAGTATGCACACAAAGCATGAATCAACGTTACGATAGGTGTATTCCATATTCTTCATATATTCAAGGGTGATGAAACCCAGATTGAGGGGATTATAAATTCCAAAACGTCACCTCTTAGATCTTTAAAAAGATATTACTGAGATAAATGATATCACATGAGGTTGCCAAAATGTGTTTTAGTCTTTATGCTTTTGTCACCTGAATGCAAATTTGATTACTTGGGAGCTCTGCTTGATCCCTGTATATAACTTGTATATGTAAAGAAGGTGTTCAAATAGCATACATTTTGCCTACATCAACTTCATTCTGGATATTCTGTTTTTTACATAGCATCTCTCAGCATCTACTGCACTAGATAACTTACTTCTGAAGCCTCTACCCTATTTCTCTTTGCTTATGAAGAGAGGTCTAATGAGCTGAAGACAGAAAAGCAGGCATTCCACTTGATAACGTGGAGTGCCTTGATAATTTTGACAGGACCAGTTGGGGTGGAGTGAGGTTAAAATCCAAATAGAAGTGACTTAAGTCCTGAATGAATCTGGAGGATGTGGACTATTCATATGAAAATTTTGTTTGTAAAGAAGACAAAATGGGTCCTCAGTTCAGTTCAGTCGCTCAGTCCTGTCTGACTCTTTGTGACCCCATGAATCGCAGCATGCCAGGCCTCCCTGGCCATCACCAACTCCCAGAGGTCACTCAGACTATCCAGCCATCTCATCCTCTGTCGTCCCCTTCTCCTCCTGCCCCCAACCCCTCCCAGCATCAGAGTCTTTTCCAATGAGTCAACTCTTCGCATGAGGTGGCCAAAGCACTGGAGTTTCAGCTTTAGCATCATTCCTTCCAAAGAAATCCCAGGGCTGATCTCCTTCAGAATGGACTGGTTGGATCTCCTTGCAGTCCAAGGGACTCTCAGGAGTCTTCTCCAACACCACAGTTCAAAAGCATCAATTCTTCGGTGCTCAGCTTTCTTCACAGTCCAACTGTCACATCCATACATGACCACAGGAAAAACCATAGCCTTGACTAGACGGACCTTTATTGGCAAAGTAATGTCTCTCCTTTTCAATATGCTATCTAGATTGGTCATAACTTTTCTTCCAAGGAGTAAGCGTCTTTTAATTTCATGGCTGCAATCACCATCTGCAGTGATTTTGGTGCCCCAAAAAATAAAGTCTGACACTGTTTCCCCATCTATTTCCCATGAAGTGATGGGATCAGATGCCATGATCTTCGTTTTCTGAATGTTGAGCTTTAAGCCAACTTTTTCACTCTCCACTTTCACTTTCATCAAGAGGCTTTTTAGTTCCTCTTCACTTTCTGCCATAAGGATGGTCTCATCTGCATATCTGAGGTTACTGATATTTCTCCTGGCAATCTTGACTCCAGCTTATGGTTCTTCCAGCCCAGCGTTTCTCATGATGTACTCTGCCTATGACGGTAGGTGTTGCAAGAGGGCAGACACACTGAAAACATAATCACAGAAAACTAGTCAATCTAATCACAATAAGCCTTGTCTAACTCAATGAGACTAAGCCATGCCCTGTGGGGCCACCCAAGATAGGTGGGCATGGTGGAGAGGTCTGACACAATGTGGTCCACTGGAGAAGGGAATGGCAAACCACTTCAGTATTCTTGCCTTGAGAAAATGGGTCCTAGGTGGCAGGAAATGCCGATTCAAGATAGGGTGTGAGTAAGTGAGTGAGTGAGTGTGTGTGTGTGTGTGTGTGTGTGTGTGTGTGTGTACACGTGTGAGACAGAGAGAGAAAGATTGAGATTAAGGATGGCCAACCCTTCTACATTTACATTCTGAACCTAGTCTTGTTGAGAGGGGTTGGTAATCAGCACAAGAGTTGTTTAGAAATCTTTGGGAAGAATTGGCCCTTCATAGTAAAGGGGGTCACTTCTCATTAAAAAAAAAGAGGGGAAGCAGATGAAAAGACATATGCAAGGAAGCTTATTGATTTAGAAGTGGGAAGATGATGGAATTCTAGTGTGATGATTTTTAGGTTTTTAGATGAAGTGTGAGATTGAGTTAAATGATACTAAGGCAGGGAAATTTACTTAGGTTTGGGGAGTGAGATGGCGGTAGTAATTGTTGCCTTGGGCTCTGGGAAGTACTTTATTAGGGAATGTAGTGCATTTGCCAGCACTTGGACATTTGAGGTTTGAAGTCAAACATTTAAAGTAAAATCAGTCTGTTGAGTGATTTTCTCCAGCTGTATTCATACACAGCTGCTCTGGTCCAGAGAAGGCAAGTAATTGAGCTGATCCATGCTTGGGTTTTGCCAGGAGTGAGAGAAGCAAGGGAGATGAGGTTGTTTGTAATGATTATAATGATGGACCTCGGACTCAAATTTAGACAGCTTCATCAGAAATACTTTAAAACCTCAATCGTGCAAGTGCACATCCATATAAAGAACTCAGGCTTAAAATCAGACCATCTGGGTTCAAATTCCATTTCTACTATTTACAAACTATGACCTTGAACAAGTTATCTAAGTTTTTCCTAGGTTCATTTATTTGTAAAGTGGGGATAATATTGGCACCGAACTCATAGAATTATTGTTTGGTTTTGAGTTTATATATAGAAAGAGTTTAGGAGAATACTTGGTACAAGTTGTGCATTCAAATAATAGACCATTACTGTAATTAATATTACATATCCTCACCTAGTGTATTAAGTTTTACTGTGTGTAGCAATTGGGCTTCCCAAGTGTCGCAGTGGTGAAGAATCTACCTGCCAATGCAAGAGACGCAAGGGACGCAGGTTTGATCTCGGTGTCGGGAAGATACCCTGCAATGGGAAATGGCAACCCACACCAGTACTCTTGCCTGGGAAATCCCACAGATAAAGGAGCCTGGCAGGCTACAGTCCATGGAATTGCAAAGAGTCAGACACAACTGATCACACATGTACACATATACCGCAAGGAGGAAATATTTCTCTTTCTGTGATTGTCTCAGCCACAGCATTATATTCTCACACACATTTACATTTTACTTTTATATTTTTAATTAGCTAACTCACCTATAGTTCTTTTCTCTTATGTATGTGCTTAGTTACTCAGTCATGTCCGACATTTTGCTACCCCATGGGCTGTAGCCCGCCAGGCTCCTCTGTCCATAGAATTTTCCAGGCCAAGAATACTGGAGAGGGGTGCCATTTCCTTCTCCAGGAGATCTTCCCAACCCAGGGATCAAACCTACGTCTCCTGCATTGGAAGGTGAATTCTTTACCACTGCACCACTTGGGAAGCTTTTTCTCTTATAAGCCTTTATAATTAAAATTGGAATGGAATGATAAATAGCAAACCCCACAAAATCCAGTTTCAGACATTAAATTAGATAGATAAGTAACAAGAAGGTGTGTGTTGGTTTTTGAATATCCAGCATCCCATCCTATCATCTTTTAATGAAAAAAATGAGACCACTCTAATGAGAACAAATGGCTTCAACAGGTATCTTCCCCAGAGCAGTCTTTGCCTAGAAATCAGTCTCATTGATGTTATTTGTAAATGGCTCTTGGTTCACTGTATTATATACTGGGCAAGTGTTGTGGCCCAACAGTTTTTGTCTTCTCTCCATTGGTGCACAGTCTTATTTGCCTTTACCTTTCTGTGGCTTGTGAGAACACATTATGAATAATAATAGCTAGAAGCATATGCTACTTATTAACCATACTGGTTTAATATTTCATCAAAGTCCATAAAATATAGCAAAGTCATATGTTATCCCAACTGGAACACTTAAGGATACAGGGACACTTTAATAATTATATGTGACAGCAGGTATAATCCAGGACTGTCCCAGGTTTTGAAGGATAATTTTAAAAATTAGGTAATGGAGATCTAATGCACAACACAGTGATTTATAGACACCGACACTGTATGATAAGGGCTTCCCAGGTGGCTCGGTAAAGTGTCTGCCTGCAATGCGGGAGACCCAGGTTTGATCCCTGGAGATGGCAATGGCGACCCACTCTAGTACTCTTGCATGGAACATTCCATGGACGGAGGAGCCTGGTAGGCTATAGTCCATGGGGTCGCAAAGAGTCAGACATGACTGAGCGACTTCACTTTCACTTTCATTGTATATGATAAACTTGAAAGTTGCTGAGACTAGACTGTAAATGTTCTTAACCACAAAAGAAAGAAATGATGATTGTGTGATGTGATAATGGTGTTAGATAATGCTATAGTGGTGATCATGTTGCAGTATACAAGTGTATCAAACCGACATGCTGTATACCTTAAACTTACACAGTGTTGTATGTCAGTTGTGTCCTGGTCCAGGTGCGGGTTGGAAAAGAATTTCCAGGCATGAGACAGAATGAGAGGGGAATAAAGTTTATTAGAATGGGAGATGCTGTTAGAACAGTGGGCCAGCTCAAGGGAGAACAGACATTGAGTGGGGGTCCTTAGTCCACTTTTATACCTAGGGTACAAGGAGTCGGATAGGGGTCTTGTAGGTCATTTGCTGATTGGATGAGACATGTATACTGAGTGGGAGAAGAGTAAGACAAATACCTCTTCCTATGGGGCAGGAGGGGAGACAGGTTCTACTGCTCAGGAAGACCTGAAATCCATTAAAAGTTACAACATGGGGGGAGGGAAGGGCGATAAGGGTCTGGTTTTTCCGTTCCTGCATTCCAAGAACCTTCTTGGTTTTATCTGCTCTTTCCTCCTTGAGTCACCACAAATTAATATCTCAATTAAAAATTTTTAAAATTTAAATATATAAAATAAAATTTAAACTATAGAAAATCTTGACTTGTACAAATATTAAAAAGAGCATTCAGTAAATAATAAGGGAATGGATAAGAAATTCTAGTAGGTTCCAAGGAGAATACTAAATATTAGTCTTTATAGTTAAGTAAGGCATGCTGAAATGAATTAACAATGAATGCAAAGCTGACAGACTGGTCAGTATCCATCAGGACAATAATCAGTTGCATTCGAGTGGACACAATTTGCGTTTCTGTGGACAAAAAATCATTTGCATTACTATCGGTTTTCTTCATTTTGTAGAGTTTAAAATAGCTTAAAGATAATCGCAGCTACACAGGTGTATCACTCACTAATTTCTGGCCCACATCAAAGGCCTTCACAGTTTTTCCTGGCGCTGGCAGGCTAGGCACCTGCTTAGTTACATGTCACATATTCTCGCTGTTGTTTGCATCACATGATCTGGACGTAACTCCTAATTGCTGCTTTGGTGGAGTTTTTGATTTTTCATTTATTCTTAGACTCCTGTGTTGGTTCTCTCTTAAAAAGAGGATTTTTAGTAACAAAATTGGAATTTATTTTACAGTTTGTCAAGTTGTACAATATTAAGTTGTACTCCTCTTTCATATTTAAGATTGGCCAGAACGTAAACTGTTGTTATTTTTGGGGGGGAAAAGCTACTTTTATTCTGTTTTGGTTGCCTCCTCTGGGAGGACTGGAAGCATTTTGGCAGGAGGAACTGAGCAATCTGCAGCTGTTCAAATACTTTGAGCCTTTGGATTGATTGTGGATTTTGCTTTAAAACCCTCCCCCCACTTAAAAAAAAAAAAGAATGAAAGAAAATCCAACAGTCAATTGCATCTACTACTTTTTTTAAAAAAACTGTTGCTTGGTAAGCTGCAGTTTTACTTCTGTAACCAGAGGCTGTGTTTATTTTCAGCGTTGGCAGTTCTGCCTAATGAATCAACTGGTATTGAATTCACAAGGGGAGGTGCCGTTTCCCGCCCTCCATCTGTTTGCCAAATGTGTGTGTTCCCTCAGCTCTTAGTGGTGGCTTCACTAAAAAGAGCCATTAGCAAGCGGGTGTTCTCACTGATTTCTCAGTCCTCTGTCTGACTGCTTGCTGGTATTTTTCCCTTGTGGTTCCATAGAGGTTGTTTGCCAAAGCACCACACTTGTGATTCTAGAGAAAGTGTGTGTCTGTTTGTTGTGTAGGTATAAAGTTTGGCTCTGCATTACTCATAGTTTTAGTTTGATTCTTGAGCCTTGGTTTGGTCCTTCACGATGGGGTGTCTGTCTCTAAGCAGTAGTGTTGCCATGGGGATTGAAATTACTCCAAAAAGGAGACAAGAGCTCCAGTGAATCCTAGTAGGCTCTTAAAAACTGGGAGCCTGTGATGAATTTCTTTGGATTACATTCTATTTTCAGCAAATCCTTCTTTAATTCTTGTTCTTCCCTTTTCTTTTAAAATTCTTATTGGTAATAGGGAGGAAGTTGTTTTATTAGCAAACTTTGGAGGTATCTTTTTCATGTTTTACTTTCGTTTGTATCAGGAGTCTTTTAGGTCAGTACTTCTCTTGAATGTGCAGATGAATCACTTGAGATTTTGATGAGATGAAGATTCTGATTCTGTCGAATTAGGAATCTGAGATTTTGTATTTCAATTCAGCACAGGCCCCACTATGAACAGTAAAAAACCTCAGGGCATATAACTTTGGTAGTTTTTCCATGGTCTTTGGAATAATTTAGATAGTCAAGGGTAGAATGATTTGGTTGGTGTTTAGTACCAAAGTCGGAGTAGGCAATGGCACCCCACTCCAGTAACTCTTGCCTGGAAAATCCCATGGATGGAGGAGCCTGGTGGGCTGCAGTCCATGGGGTTGCGAAGTTGGACATGACTGAGCGACTTCATTTTCACTTTTCACTTTCATGCATTGGAGAAGGAAATGGCCACCCACTCCAGTGTTCTTGCCTGGAGAATCCCAGGGATGGGGGAGCCTGGTGGGCTGCCGTCTATGGGGTCACACAGAGTTGGACACGACTGGAGCGACTTAGCAGCAGTAGCAGCAGTAGTACCAAAGTATTTGGAGATATTTGCCTTCACACTGGTATCAGGAACCAGGTAGAAGAGTCAGACAACTTTCTAATTCTTCCCAAGACAGACCTTCACATTGAACATATGTTATTTTGTTTGAGATTTTGAAATTTCTAGGACATTTTACATACCCAATTTCAAATCTAAACTTGAAATTTTTTTCAAAGTAAAGTATGAGTTATTTGGGAGTTCTATTACTTGTGTACAAAAACATTGATTATGTTCTTTTTCCAGTGACATGCCTCACTTCTTGATATATTACTTAGGCTTTAAAAATAATTTCCCTGACATTTGATTGTATGAGTATTTTAATATCACTGTCTCTTGTGTACTGTGCGATTTTATTTAGCCTACTAAACAGTTTTATAAGAACTGAGTGTTATCTAAGAAGTCTTTTGAGTACTATTAAATGTTATTACTCTATTCTGACCTAGATAATGAACAGTAAACTATTTTAAATAAGGCCACTGACCCACTGAAGAGCTGTTCACCACATATACACACAAAGAAGGAACCTAATTTAAGTACTGCATTGATCTGTATTACCTTCACCTTATTCCCCTAAACTTCTAGTTAGTTTTGGAAGTTACTGAAAAAGAGAAAGTACAAAAACTTGCTTTTAAAGCAAAGGATAAGGATCATGAGAAAAAAACTATTCAATACTTATAAAAAATACTGGCTAACTGGAGGAGGCTGAAAGAAGAATAAGAAATTCAAATGGCAAAAGAGAAATGCATATGTAAGGAGAGTGAAGAATCTAGATGTTCATGAAGAGCATGTCAGGGAAGAGAAACTTTTTCTCTACTCTCTTAGGTTCAGTTATTGGGAGCCTGTGAATTAAGGTGACAAAGGACAAATCTGCAAGAGAAAAGAGTTTATTTATGAATGCAGTCTGCATACAGTGATGAGTAACTCAAAAAAGTGGTTGGAATTTAGGGCTTATATACCCAGTGCACTTGGAGAAGGCAATGGCAGCCCACTCCAGTACTCTTGCCTGGAAAATCCCATGGATGGAGGAGCCTGG
This sequence comes from Oryx dammah, assembly GCF_014754425.2. Lineage (NCBI taxonomy): Eukaryota > Metazoa > Chordata > Mammalia > Artiodactyla > Bovidae > Oryx > Oryx dammah. The sequence continues at coordinate 69,143,113 of NW_024070188.1, forward strand.
TGGGCTGCAGTCCACGGGGTCGCTAAGAGTCGGACACGACTGAGTGACTTCACTTTCACTTTTCACTTTCATGCATTGGAGAAGGAAATGGCAAGCCACTCCAGTGTTCTTGCCTGGAGAATCCCAGGGACAGGGGAGCCTGGTGGGCTGCCATCTCTGGGGTCACACAGAGTCGGACACAACTGAAGTGGCTTAGCAGCAGCAGCAGCATACCCAATGAACTAGGAGAAAAGAATTGGGTAAAGAAAGGCTCCTATGAGAAGACCCAGTAGGTTTCTTTAGGAAACACACGTGTTTCTTGAGAACAAACATGAGATAAGAACGTCTGTGATAATATTTGTTTGTGCAGGTGTGAGTGTTTTTTTCTGTTTTTTTTTTTTTTTTTCATAGCCCTGAAACTCTCTTGGAGAGCCTTGTTCCCAGAAGATACTACTTTAAGTCAGATAAAGGAAGCTCTGACAAAACTTCTTTCTCCATTTGTTGACTCTCAGATGTCTTCAACTTAAGATAATCTTTGTACTAATCTTAGTACTGTAAGGGTGTGAGGTCTGAGTGAATCCCCACAGGAGAAGAGGGCACATTTACAGTGAAGAAGGAAAGGCTTGAGGTTAAAGAGGAGGAAGACTCAGTGGATTGTGTGATGGAGGTGTTATTCACATTTCTCCTCATTTCCCTCTTTGGAAATTTGGTTAGGACTCCTAAAGTTAAGCAACTCTTCAGAGCACTTCTGCTCTCAGAGAATTTACCCTGAATGAGAATCTACATCAGCTGGACACAGGTAGAGTTATTTTAGAGCCTACACCTGTCTGGCTACCTCAGGCCTGAGGCTTCAGGGTCTGTGACAGTCACATTTTATACCTAGGTTTTAATCTTTAATTGTAATTCTTTTTGAAACAGATAAAGCATATTTATTCATCTATACTGTCATGATATAATTGCTCAAACAAAAATCTAATATCGTTTCACATACTAAGTATTAGGTTGGCCAAAGTGTTCATTCAGGTTTCCATAAGATGTTACAGAAAAACCCAGATGAGCTTTTTGGCCAGAACAATAATAACTGGGCCACATAATAACTGGAAAAACCCAAACAAGCTTTTTGGCCAAAACATTAATAAGCCTAAGTGATCCATCAAGGGGATAATTTTGTATGCATTTTTAAAAATTTGAATAAGAATTCGGTTTGCCTATTTTCTGTGTGGCAATTACTATTTTATACAGTCTTTTATTTAAATGTATTATTTTTTTTTTCCTAGTCATCAAACACAGACAACCTGTTGGGATCATCCTAAAATGACTGAACTCTTTCAATCCCTTGGTGAGTGTTATTTTAGTTAATAGTAATTAATTGACTTCAACAACTGAGAATTGTATTTCTTAAATGGACTCTAGTCACCAGTTTTCCTTACATGGCATATTATGTTTAAAGGACCTTGTCACGGGCATGTAAAAACAGCTGAATTTCTAAGGGCAAAGCAGTAAACAGATTTTACGTTTCTTAAGAGAACATATGGTTCACAATAGCGTGAACTCAAGAAGGTTGATTTTAAAAGAAGTATAATTGGTTTTACCTCCCTCATATTGTATCATCTTAAATTCAGCTTTGTGTGAAAATAAAAACAATAGAGTACAGCAGCCTGTAATCCATTGCTTCATATTTACTTTTTGCTCACTGTTTATTTATTAAATATTATTAAATTAGCTTGTCTAATTTTTTGTCTAAGTAGTCATTAAAAGCTAAACTCACTTTAATAAAAATGCATGAGAACACGTGAGATGAGAATCCTAACATTGTAGATTTCTAGGAGAATATGGCTGTGAGCTGATTATTATTACTGCTTCTCTTAGGCCGTTCCAGTGGCTTTGAAAGAGTTTTCTTACAGGGGATCTGAAGTGCCACTGGAGAAGGGAAGTGGCCCCCCAAGGCTCTCATTCACACAGTCATTTCAGCAAGGAGGGGCACTCCTTTTATCTCTTTCTATATCAGGCTTCTGTGTGAGCTTTCTCTTGGATGAGTGAGGACAGTTACAACGGTTGAACAGACAAAAGACAAACCACTGGATTGTTTTAGTTTGTAAAATGAGCACGCCAATGTTAAGAATTAAAGACTAACTCTTCTAATCTCCCTTATGGATACTCTGTCTTTAGGAGACAAAGAAAGAAATTCCAGTGTCTTTTTTTCTCAACTTGATGCTAAATCTTTCAAGTTTTTTTAAATTAAGATAATGTATAACATTACGTTAGTTTCAGGTGTACAACATAATGATTTGATATTTGTATATATTGTGAAATGATCATCATGATAAGTCTAGTTAACATCCATCATCTTAGCATAGTTACATAATTCTTTTTCTTGTGATGAGAATTTATAAGATCTATTCATTTAGCAACTTTTGAATAGGCAATAGGGTATTATTAACTGGAGTTAATCTACCGTTTCTAAAGATTTGAATATTGATTATTGTATAATTTTAACCAGATTGATTAAAGGGTGGAAGAAGCAAATAGAGCAGGACAGGAGGAGCATAGAAATAAGACTAGCTTTGCAAGTAGTGAGACAGACAGCCTAGGTGGCAGAAAACTGATTGTCCTTGCGGGGAAATGCCCTGGAAGAGAATCCCTCTTAGCAGTAGAGAAGGCAGCCTGTGGTGTGATGTATTTATTAAGTCATGGAAAGTCAACAGGCCGTGTTTCCCTTTCCTCATTTACCTCCTTTTCCTGTTTGAAAACGGTTTCTTGAGATCCGATAGCATTGCTTTGGAAAGTATCTCACCATGGTGCTAATGAACATTTAATTATTTTCTTATAAACACTGTGGATTTTAGGAAAAGACCTTTTCATGTGAAAAGACATAATAATTTTCCATCGTTGAAGTGAACAGATATATTCTTGCCATTCAATGTAAGTTAAACAATCTTAAGCACGCTTTTTGAATGTGTTCCATTTTCCATTTCAGCTGACCTGAATAACGTACGTTTCTCTGCCTACCGTACAGCCATCAAAATCCGAAGACTCCAAAAAGCACTATGTTGTGAGTTTATTCTGCCAGAGTTAATCACTCTGTTGTTTGGATTGCCTTTCTTGTTTTTTTTTTTTTTTTAAGACAAAGATAAATGAAGAGGGTGATGTGTTTGTCGAGTTAATCTGATTTTCAGTGTACCTCACTCAAGGAGTTGGCTGTGTTTCTGTGAATGCTCCATTATTCACCCCATCAGCAAGTATGCAGTAGTAAAACAAATGAACATATGCCATTCTCAGTTGGAGAAAAAAATTAACCAAAATACAGGAGTCACATAAAAAGCTTTTTCAAAAATTACGCTGCCACCCAATTTAAAAGGATTAAATCAAGGAATTGAAGTAGTAGATCATTGCCTTTTTAGTACTTTGTATTCATCTGTAAGATTCATTTCCAGCATAGGATTCAAAACAGTTTAATTCAGAGCAATCATATAATAAAGAAATACTGAAAAATTATATTCCTGACCCAAATTTGAATTGACCATTGTTGTCGTTCAGTCACTAAGTCCTGTCTGACTCTTTGTGACCCCAGGGACTGCAGCACGCCAGACTTCCCTGTCCTTCACCATCTCCCAGAGTTTGCTCAGATTCATGTTCATTGAGTCAGTGATGCTATCTAACGATCTCATCCTCTGCCACCCCCTTCTTTTGCCTTCAGTCTTTACCAGCATCAGGGTCTTTTCCAGTGAGTCAGCTCTTCACATCAGGTGGCCAAAGTATTGGAGCTTCAGCTTTAGTTCTTCCCATGAATATTCAGGGTTGATTTCCTTTAGGATTGACTGGTTTGATCTCCTTCTGTTCAAGGGGCTCTCAAGAGTCTTCTCTAGCACCACAATTATGTGTTCATTTAAAGCTCTGTGTTCATGTAACACAGTGTCTTGAGACATTTAATATTATCAATATGAACTTTAACCTGTAGAGAGTATGTTCATAATGGTAGTCTATGATAGTTTTGGATTTCCCTTGTAGCTCAGTTGGTAAAGAATCTGCCTGCAGTGCAGGAGACCCAGGTTCGATCCCTGAGTTGGGAAGATCCCCTGGAGAAGGAAATGGCAACTCACTCCAGTATCCTTGTCTGGAAAATCTCATGGACAGAGAAGGCTGGTAGGCTGCAATCCATGGGGTTGTAAAGAGTCAGCCACGACTAAGTGACTAACACACATACATGATAGTTTTACTAAAGGATTATTCCTTCTCCCATAACCTAAATTTAAGTATCAATATGAATGCTTTGCAACAGAGTATAGATTCATGCTATTTGGATTCTATCTGTAGCTTCTATTCTATAGCTTTAATGATTGAGTCTACTAAAAGAACTTTTAGGCCTTATCCGGTAGTTATTATGGAAAGTGACATGTGCCTTTATGTTTATAACAGCACAACTTGAATAATTCCAAATATTCTTGTTGCTACCTTTTGTTAACAGTTGTTGTATGTCTAGGCCATTCAGTGAAGCTTTGCAGATTACCCTTAGAAATGATATATTAAGGTTAAAAATCTGCTAGGTCAGTAGAAATTAAAAGTACAGTTTAAGCTGGTTATGTGAGGAGAGTTGAGGAAAGAGACGTGAAAATATAGCAAGGCAAAGCTTTAGAATAAGAAACACTTAAGCTATGTTTGGGCTTCCCTGGTGGCTCAGCTGGTAAAGAACGCACCTGCCAATGCAGGATATGCCAGAGATGTGGTTTCAGTCCCTGGGTTCAGAAGATCTCCTGGAGAAGGAAATGGCAATGCAGTCCAGTATCCTTGCCTAGAAAATCCCATGAACAGAGGTGTTTGGCGAGCTATAGTCCATGGGTCACAAAGAGTTGGACCCAACTGAGTGACTAATGTGGTGGAAGCTACGTGTGGAAGAGCTGTCTGAAGGGCTGAAAAAACCTCCAAGTGAGGCAATGGGCAAGAGGCTGACATGGCCTGAAAGCCCATCATCCTCAGAGTGCAAAAGATGATTGGCAGATTGTAGCAGTCACAGCAAGGATGGCAGAATGACCAGTTCCCAAATAGAAAGCCTGCACACTCTGGCTGGTGGTCTGTATGTTCAGGTGGAAGGGAATAGGAAGTGAATGGGGAGCACACAGAAGGGATTTTTAGGGAGCTCAGTAGGGCCAGGGTGCCAGCAGTTTCGAAAGAGGCTCAGCTGCAGGTCTGGTGTCCAGCTGACAGACCTGGAAGGACTTCTCAGGCCGGATGAGCTGTAGAATGAGGACAGATGACTCAGCCACAGTACTGCAGTGGGCAGCCTTTCCCTTCTCCAGGGGATCTTCCTGACCCAGGAATTGAACCAGGGTCTCCTACGCTAGACGCTGATTCTTTACCAACTGAGCTATCAGGGAACCCTCTCCATTGACAGGAGATGGCTATGTATCACTGTGGACACGGGTACAGTTTTCAGTAATCCTTGTGGGCAGATAAACAGATTAAACACATTCACTTATTTTCTTCTGTGGGTTCTCTGAGACCTAAAGAAAAAACTCTCTCCTTCAACTCATCCCTTCAAACTGGAGAGGAGCAGAAGAGACATGCCTCCCACCTCTAAACTAAATGACCTTTAGTGACCCTCACTTAGAAATGGGCTGAGTTGTTTTTGATTGCAAACGTGCAAGGTGATGTCCTCAGGGCCACCTGGCCGCCACTTTCTCAGCTGTCTCTGCCCCCATTGAGCTCCTAGTGGGGCCTTGACACCCCTAGTCCAGCTCACCTGTTTATGATTAATCTGCTCCTTCCTCTCCCATCTTTTCTGTTTACTCAAAATGCCTTGACCCTTCCTCTGCAATCGTCTGCAACCCTTTATTCCTTTCCAATGCTGTTAAAAATTTACTTCTTTTGGAAACATTTACAAGCTAATCCCACCTGCCTCCAGCTTTTCCAGAACTTTATGATGGCCTGTAACGACTTTCTCTCCCATCGAGCACCCGTCGCGTGCCTTTGTGTGACAGATAATGTGAAGAGGATTGCGCCGTCTGCATCAATACCTGCTTTGAGTCAACAGTTGTCTCTCATGCTGTGTAAATCTCCGCCCAGCATAGTGTCCTCACAAAGAGGGCATATTGTTGTTGTTACCATTGTTCTTTCATTTATTGGGCTCCAAGATTGGGCAGGGGATAAAACAATAGAGACTTGGTTCCCACACTCAAGGAATGTAAATTCAGACGCAACAGGTCTTGCTGCCCCCCGCATGGAATGGCCTTTACCTTGGCCAGTCTCTCCATCCTCCTCATTCATCATGGCCCATCGTAGACTCTTGCAGTTCAAGTGGATGCTGAAAGGGCAAGCTCTGTTTTCTGCTCCTCCTGCCTGAAGAGCTCATTCTCTTTCTTTTTAGGTCCTAGTTTAACTGTCATGCATCTCTAACCAGGCTTTCTTGGCTGCTCTATTCCAAATTAGGTCACTCCTGATTTTGCATCTCATAGATTCAGTTCTTTCCTAATGTGACACTTGTTTGTTCCTCAGGCTCTCACAGTGTTATATTTGATGTTTGGATATTTTCTTTATAGATTGAGGTACTATAGAATGCTTTCTGTTTTGCGTAAGTTAGGAGATAGAGCAACTTATGGGTGTATGTGTTAGGCGATATCTAAGATCAAAGTACCAAGGGAACAGAGGACAAGTAAGAGCTCAGGTGAAAGATGATGAAAGCTGAGTGCTGGAGGGGAGATGAGAACACAGATTTGTGAGGAGGAGGGAGAACTAAGGACTGGGGGATTTGGTACTTGATAGATTGCAGAGAGTGAAAAGAAAGTGTTAGGGTATCTCAGGAGTTACAGACTGATGATCTATGGATGGTAGTAACAGCCTTGTTCGGGGAAGGCGATGGCACCCAACTCCAGTACTCTTGCCTGGAAAATCCCATGGATGGAGGAGCCTGGTGGGCTGCAGTCCATGGGGTCGCTAAGAGTCGGACACGATTGAGTGACTTCACTTCCACTTTTCACTTTCATGCATTGGAGAAGGAAATGGCAAGCCACTCCAGTGTTCTTGCCTGGAGAATCCCAGGGATGGGGGAACCTGGTGGGCTGCCATCTATGGGGTTGCCCAGAGTCAGACATGACTGAAGCGCTTAGCAGCCAGCAGCAGCAGCAACAGCCTTGTTGTTCAGTCACTAAATAGTGTCATGTCTAACTCTTTGCAACCCCATGGATTGTAGCATGGCAGACTCCTCTGTCCTCCACTATCTCCCAGAGTTTGCTCAAATTCATGTCCGTTAAGTCAGTGATCCTATCTAACCATCTCTGGATTTCTATGTCATGAAAAGGCAAGACCTTTATTTGTACGTATTAAGGTGGAGATTCCTGGAAGAAGATAGTATAGCTCTGATTGGGAACAAAGCAGCAGGAATGTGGATTGGATATTCAAACAGGAGTTGAGAAAGAGAATCTAGAGTCTTCCAGAGAGAAGTAGTAACTGCAGTAATGAAAGTGAATGAGAGAGAGCATCAGACTTATAGAGGGAAAGGGCAGACATGAGACCTTGAGCACCACTACACTTCTGAGATGTCTGGGGAAGAGGAGCTAGGACGGAAGCCGTGAGGGGATGGTTAAACATTTCAAGAGGAGGAGAGTCATAGAAGCCCAAGGTCAGATGCTAAACAGTGTGTGTTTTTGCAGAACCGAAGAAAGGTGATCCAGTTCCATTCAACCCCCTTTGCTTCATTGTGGGTTTAAAGAAAAGCCTTAAAGTTGGTAGAAAATGATTCTTCTCTTTATTTCATTTGCTGCATGACTGAGCTGTCATTTGTCTCTCTTTGAAAAGAGAAAATCATCATTTTCTGTGATTTAAATGTAGTCTGTCGTGAAAGGTACCTAAATGTGACACACTTTGGGGAGATGTATTCCTGGCTTAGGCACTAAGGTAAAGTGTCAGAATAAATCACTAGAAGTTGAAGACATGGCAGTCTGTGGGATGTGGCAAATCACTGTTACAGCTACAAAGTGTATCACAAAGGAGGCTTTTCTAGAAGAAATTCAAGGACAACCTGATCCAGGAAATGGTCTTTTTGGCATTTGGGCTTTTGTCACTTCATGCCATGTGGGAATGTCATAGCCGTGCTGTGTTGCTGGCAGAATTAGTGTTGGAATTCAGAAAACTTAGAACATTTTGGCAGTATTTGAATATGTTTCTCTGTATCTGTGTGGAATTATCGTTCTATGGCTCTGTCATTTATTATGCACTTCTCTTTGTCAAGCACTGTGAGGAACAAATTTGAATTTTACTCCTGTCCTCTTCAAGGTTATAATTGAAAATAGTGTACAGTGCCAAGAAATGGGGTAAAAATGACGATGAAAATTCTAGATGGTTCTTTATGTTTTTGTCTGACACCGTCTAGAATGCATGTGACGCACAGGTTACTTTTGTAATTAGCTGAAATTTTACTATCTGAAGGAAATGGATTCATCTTTTATCTAGATGTGTGTGTTTTATATTCTCTTTTTCTCTCTGTTGAAAGAAATGACTTCTCTGTTGATTTAGAAATCATTTTAATCTGTACAATTTTAAAGCAGTTCTTTTCCCCTGTAGATAGCTTAGGATAAAAAATAAATCATTCTATGGTGTTTCATAAATGTCTTTAAAAATTCAAAATTAGTGGTTATTCAATGGTTAAAAACAAAAATACAAAGGAAGCTATTTGTTTATTTTATTAAACTGTCAACATAGGTCATATTTTTGAGGGAACAGTTTTGTATCATGCAGAAAGAAAATTGTTTACATATAAAGAAAAGTTTTCTGAAGCTTATTTTTTTAACGTTAAAAAGTTAAGTATGGCAGTAGGGGAAGAATTTTATAATGCAGTAGTTTCCCTGAGCAAACCTTAAGTTCACATGGGTTCTGTAACTTTCCAAACCTACAGGTTTATATTTAGACATCATCTCCATACTTAATAAATGTATAAATATGTGGTAGTTTGATAATCTAACATGTTTTCCTGTTTTCAGTTAGCTAATGATTGACTCAAAGTGAATTAAAAGAAAGATTATGTAAAGTTCTTCTATTTGTCCAAACTCTTCTTCTTGGCCTTGGAGGGCCTCCCCTGGGCCAACATGGCCTGCCCCTCTGCGTGTCTGCCTCACAGTAACCATATGCCACCCAGTGTGTGACCACACACCATCCATACTGCCATCATCATTTTTTGGAACTGCCTAGAATTCTTTGAATTCTTGTCTTTTCTCAAGCAGTTTTCTCTTCTGGAATTCTTTCCTTGCTTTACATGGATCTCTTGTATCTTATCTATTGTTTAAGGTCCATTTCAAATCCCATCTTCCCAGGGGGCCTTTTCTAGGCTGCTTCTACTCCCCTAGCAGTAATAGCTCTCATGGAAATTGATGTCTTCTCTTAGGGCATTTTCAGTAAAGTTATCAGAATGCTTATCCTCCTCAGACTGGTGATCTTTGAGAGCAGGGCTCTTCTACTTTCTCCTCTGTGCCCACCCTGCATGCTCTAGCACCAGCCATGCCCATGTAGAGGTTCTGTCCATGAAGAATAAGCAGTGGAAGCAAATACATGAAGAGTCATGGCTGGGGGTCCTGGCCTGTGAACCTCTTTTACCCCTACCTAATTACAAGTTACGTATTTGCCAAAGTTTCATGGAAAGCAAACCAGGTTGGGGCCAGATTTTGAGGGCCTTATAAACTAGGCTTGGGCTTCCCAGGTGGTGCTAGTGATAAAGAACCCACTTGCCAATGAAGGAGACATAAGAGACATGGGTTTGATTCCTGGGTTGGGAAGATCTCCAGGAGGAGGGCAGAGCAACCCACTGCAGTATTTTTGCCTGGAGAATCCCATGGACAGAAGAGTCTGGCAGGTTACTGTCCATAGGATTGCAAAGAATTGGACACAACTGAAGCGACTTAGAACATAGATAAGGCTTGACTCAGTAGGCAGTGGAGAGCTATTGTTTTTCTACAGAACCTGTTTTAGGAACTAAATATCTTCAGTGAACTTTGTATTTAATGATGTGCATGTGAGAAACTATTTAAGAATGATCAGTTTCACAGTGATATAAAGAATGAATGGGAGAGTGGTGAGTGGGTTGTTTTCAGGAGTTTGAAAAAGAGCTGTGTCATATTCTAGATGTTCTACCAGAAGGAATAGAGCTTCCCAGGTGGTACTGTGGCAAAGAACCCACCTGCCAATGCAGGAGATGCAAGAGACTCGGTTTAGGTCTCTGGGTCAGGAAGATCTCTGTATCTGTTATGGTTAGGAAATGGCAATCCGTTCCAGTATTCTTGCCTAGAAAATGCCATGGGTAGAGAGGCCTGGTGGGCTACAGTCCATCCGGTCACAAAGAGTCAGACACGACTGAGCCACTGAGCGTATACACACATACACACACACACTCACACACACACACACACACACACCCCATAAGGAATAGACTTAGAGATTTATGCTTTCCTACATTCAAAAGTACAAAGAGACTGAAGAGAGGAAAACCAGAAAAATAAACTAGGATATAGAATATTCTATAGAGTGAAAAATGAGGTCATATTGAGAAGTGTCAAGAGCATAGATTCAAAAGTGTGAATGTAAGAGATGTGGATAAAAGAAGAGTTTAGAGATGTAAGAATGGAAATGCTATTTATTTTTTTAAAAGTTGAAATTAGCTAAAAAGGATAGATTCTTAAATTGAAGAATCAAGCTAAAAACTCAAGACTGGAAGTAACTTTATTTCAGTGTCATTCTATAATGTAGTGACTGTACATATTCCTTTTTTTCACCTGATTAGTGGATCTCTTAGAGTTGAATACAACAAATGAAGTTTTCGAACAGCACAAACTGAACCAAAATGATCAGCTTCTTAGTGTTCCAGATGTCATCAACTGTCTGACAACAACTTATGATGGCCTTGAACAAATGCATAAGAATCTGGTCAATGTTCCTCTCTGCGTGGATATGTGTCTCAACTGGCTACTCAATGTATATGATACGTAAGTTTGCATTTTTTCCATTAAAATGTAATCATTGGATGAAATTTTTTGATGATGTAAAATATCTGAATTTTTGTAACTGAATTTTTAAGAAAGTACTTTCAAAGTACTTTTCCCAGTGGAAATATTTATGTTAATTGTTGAGAAGGAATGACTTTCAAAAAGTTGAGTTCTTAACCAACAATGGAACAAAAAAGAATGTCCCTCTATGATTTTAAGATCTTACTTCAGTTTATAAAGACTGTCAAATTTGTAGTGTTTTTAGTCTCCATGCTAGAGGAAGCCTAATGAAAAAAGTCTGATTTCCTTCCTCAATTTTTTATAGTATATTTTCAAAAGAAAAAATTTAATATGTATTGTTTTGAGTTTACAGATTTATTGGTTCATAATAATCCACTCTGCATTTTTTTTGTATGACTACTTAAGAGCAATTTGGATGGCAGTTAAAAGGATTTAATTTCTCTTTTGGTATTGGCTTTATTTATTGCAATTGTGGTTATGTGTATATATTGTGTTTTAAATAACTTATGCTTTAGGCCACTCTAATATCTATAATTTAATTAGATAGTCAATGTTACATAGAGAGCACTCCCTACTTCCAGCATGACTCATTTGCCATTAATTTGACTTTCTCGAATGTGACAATGCATTTGTGAAATAATCAATTCTAGAAAGCCCTGCTGTGGGCTGACATTTCTGAAACATTAGGAATTATTCATTCTTCTGGTAGGGGGTTAAAGTATGCAAAGATGAAATAAGAAAATTAGAACTTTTGTTTTTCTCTCAGACTCTGAAAGTTATTTTTTATTAATTAGCTATCTGAAAATTTGTGCTTGTCGGTTTTATATTTGATTTAGAGTGATAGAAAATAGATGATAGTTCATAAATGCAAGCAGCTGATTGATTCTGTATAAGAAGTAAATGATAGTTACAATAGCTTTCAGGATGATTTAATTAAAATTTCATTTATTCTTTTGGTTAGAAAAATCTTTTATCTTCCATTCCTTATGAATATCATAACAAAGCTTTTTTTAATAATCAAATTGCCATTGTGTGGTTGAGAGCTCTTACGAGACTCACTGAAGAACAGATAGCATGAATCTCCATTACCATGATGAACATGGGCTTTGCTATCTCCTTGTCTAATACATTTTAATACATTTCATTTTGACTCCAATTTTTATACTTCTAGGATAAAACATGACTGTTAGCATTAATTCACTGTTAAGTTGATCTTCAATTTTTTTAAACCTGTAAGACATTTTCTGTAGTAAATTCACTAAAATAAGAGATCAATTAGGTGTTTTATCTACAAAGCTTATCACTTAATTTTATGTCTCAGAAAGCTATAGTTAAGAACTTCATTAGCTCTATGGTGTATGGTAGAGGTGTGCCTTTCGATCTATATTGTAAGGAAGAACTGGAGAAGACGTTAAATTGCCCTCCTTCTTTCAGCATTATCTGTGACTCTAACACACTCTGTTAGGCAGCTTAAACAACAGAAATTTATTTCTCACAGTCCTGGAGGCTGAAAGTCCAAACTCACGATGTCAGCAGGGCTGATTTCTTCTGAAGCCTCTTTCCTTGGCTTTTTTAATGGCTATCTTCTCCTTGTGTCCCACATGGTTTTGCTTCTGTGTGTGTCTGTGTCCTAATGTTCTTTAAGAACTCTAATCATAGTGGATTAGAGCCCACCCTATATGCTTTATTTTAACAACTGCAAATTTTAAGACTCTCCATATTTAGTTGCATCTTGAGGTACTGGGAGTTAGGACTGCAACATATCAGTTTTAGGGGAATGTAGCTCAGCCCATAACATGTACATATGCTGTTTTCACTGGACTGCCCAAAAGGAATAGTGCCACTTAGTTGGGAAGGAAGCAGTGTGTGAAATGTTGTGATTCATATTCCAGGGAGTTAAATTTTGGCATATAATCACTTTCTACCATCAAATGTGAACACACGAGAAATGCAACACAGAGATAAGTGTTTCTTATCTCTGATAAGACAGTATTTTGAAATTCTCCTTTTCAAAAAAAAAGAGCTTTTAGGATTTATCCCCTTTCCATGCCAAAGAGAGTCCTTGACTCTTGAAAATCCCTTGGACAGCAAGGAGATCAAACCAGTCAATCCTAAAGAAAATCAACCCTGAATATTCCCTGAAAGGACTGATATTGAGACCGAAGCTCCAATGCTTTGGCCACCTGATATGAAGAGCTGACTCATGGGGAAAGACCCTGATGCTGGGAAAGATTGAACGCAGGAGGAGAAGAGGGTGACGGGGGATGAGATGGTTGGATGGCATCACCGACTCAATGGGCATGAGTTTGAGCAAGCTCCAGGAGACATTAAAGAGATGGGCATGACTTAACTACTGAACAACAGCAGCATGCCAAAGAGACTGCAACAACCAGGCTGGATCAGAGCAGCGGCCGTTCAGCTGAGTTTTCCATTTTGAAGAGAAACGCCGCTAATTCACCTAAGGAAAAGAGAGTTACTCCTCTGATGGTAGTCTCAGATGGCCAGAGTTAATTATCCAAGTTTCTGTAGCAACTATGACTTATTCATTTATCTACATAAGAGATATTGGGACCTAGATTCAAGCCCTGGATTGAGAAGATCCCCTGAAGAAGGGAAAGGCTACCCACTGCAGTATTCTGGCCTGGAGAATTCCATGGACTGTATAGTCCATGGGGTCACAAAAAGTCAGACATGAGTAAGTGACTTTCACTTCACTTCAAACAAGAGTTATTAGCTGTTTTCAAGTCATTAGTTTCCTTTGAGAAACTGATAGAACTGTGATCTATTGCATCCAATGCACCAGGATATTATGGACCCCTAAAAAGTCTCTGAACCTTGGAAATGGTATCATGACCAAGCTCTTCTCTTCATTCAGTTAATCTGACATTCATCTATTAACTATGGAGATATATATATATATATATATATATGAAACTGCATTGCTTTGTGTAGCATGTTGCAACAAGACCTGGTATTTTCAGCTCTTGAAATATATTCAACCAGCTCTTGAAATAACAAATGATGCACACACAGAAGGTCCTAGAATTCTGGAAGCAGAAGGACTTCAAGGATCTTCCATTCTGTCCTCATTTTACTGATTGAGAAACTGACCCAATGAGATAAGACAATTTATCCACAGCTACTTACTGTATATTAGTGATAGGTATGTAACTAGTATTCAGGTTTTTTGATGATCACTTGATTTTTCCTACTTATACTGCCATATTCAAGAAAAATGGGACTTTATAAATTATATTGTTTGCTGTTTCTTTCAGCTTTTAACATGTGCCACCTTCTAATATTCTAAACTGTCTGAAAAAAAGTCTATTTTCTTCTGTTGTGGAGAATAAGAATTCAAATTTTAGGTTCTGGTTGCTTTACAACTTGGCAACCACTTAATTTTTGGCATCTCAATTTTTCAGATGAAAAACAGATAAAATTATCTGCTCTGCTTCTCATACATAAGTGATTGTGAAGGGCAAATGATCTAGTATATTTAGAAAGTACCTTATAAACTATAAAGATAAGATTGATTCCATTTATGTGTTCACAGCCTCACTCAGTCTTGATCTTCCTGGGCTAAAAAGTCTTAATTCCACAATCTTCCTTTTAAATTTAATGGAAATCGAATTCATTTAAATCAAGATTTAAAGCAGTAGTCTGGATTATTTGGTTTAAATATTTTTGTCCCTGCATAAAATATTAATCTCATTTGATGCATTGTTAAGTCATTTTCCCCACTATCCAAGGTAGATATAATTTTATTTATAAGGTATATCTTTCTGGTTGAATTAATTTCAGGAGAATTTATGAAAACTATCAGGGAACTAAATACTGAAATATAGGGTTATGTTACTCACTGAAAAATTTTATTGTCTCCCTATTCTCTTTCAAATTCTGCAACATATTTAATATTAAAGCCCTCTATCATCTGGCTCCATATAACCTCGGCAGCATTGTCAGTCATTTACCCTTGATGCGAGTTCTTGCTGTACCTGATGAATCTTGACTTTAGAGCTTAAATCTGTTTCCTCTGTCCCCTTGTCTGGGCTTTTCCTATGATTATTTGCTTTCTCCTAGTCAGGGTAGCTCAGCCATGTCATGTCTTCAGTGTCTTATTTTAGACTTATCTTCTCTATCAAATGTTGTGAGGCTAATATACTTAGGCTAAACACCAATCATTAAGGACTAGTCAGCCACAGTGATCTTGTGTTTGATTATTTCCATGCATAAGATCGGTCTTGTCTTTCCTGATGATTCTTGAGCTGTTTTCTTGTCTCACCTGTCCAGCTAGTCATGGGTAGGAATCGGATCTTATACTTATGGTACACAGAGCAATGCTGGGTTCTCAGTAAGCCTTCATAATCATTGGTGGTGCCATGAATAGATGATTGACATTTTCAATAGTCTCCTGATGGGGATCCTTTGTTGTTCTGTCACCATAGACTGGAGGTCAGCCTCTAATGTGTATGAGTTTGATCTTTTTTTTCCACTTAAGGGCTTACTTTGTTCTTAGCCACATTCATGTGCTAGTCCATTTGCACAGCGTTTTGTTATTTTCTGCAAGTCTATTGTCCAGAGAATATAATTTCTTGAGTTTTGGAGGCTAAAAAACAGACACAGTCTTCTTTTCATGTGATAATTAGGAAAGATCTTAAAAATATGCGGTAGAAACACACTTCATAGCAGGGCTCAGTTTAAGGCTAATTTGAAACCTGTATTTCTATAATTGTGAGAAACTGGAATGTGTATATAGTAGATTTCTGCTTATAATGGGTATATTTATTTTAAAATTTAAGTATTAGTTATTTCATAGGTCAGTTCTGAATGTTGTACACATATATAGCAAGGGTTCAGTATGTTTGTTGGGTATGATTTAGATTATAAAGTGTAGGCTATCAGGGGACTTCTTTTTTTTTTTGCTGTCCCCTACAGTTTGCAGACTCTTAGTTCCCCAGCCAGGGATTGAATCTGGGTCCTCGTCTGTGAAAGTACAGAGTCCTAACCACTGGACAGTCAAGGAATTTCCACAAGGGACTCTTTGAAAATAACATTTTACTAATCTCTAGGCATGTTTTCCTTTTTATAAACTTATTTTATACTTTATATGTCATAGTGTAAATACAGAAACTTACTTGCATATTTATAATTTGAGAAGGAAAGATATCAATTAGCATTAATAATAAAAATATCAATAAGCCAGACTTAAGTCCAGTTTGACAATAAGACTACCTAAAATTAAATGAGACAAATATTCATATGTTTTTAAATGTTATGAATTGCTACATTTTATGTACTCATATAATTATGTAAACATTTAGTTATAGGTTTTAAATGTGTTGTAATTGTGTATGGAAAACATAAGAAAATTCACAATGAAAACTGAAATTGAAAACTGATCCTGTTTATATGAAATAGTAAAGACAGCAGTCTTTACATCTTTATTTTTTTGAGACTGTGTGTTATTTCACAGCAAGGATCATGTGTTTTTAGTGTTTGTAGCTTCTGCATTTTGCTTTCCACAGCCCCAAGATCCAGTACAGCATGACATCTGATAAAACAACTCATTTATTTTTTAACAAAAGAATAAATACAACTTTAACAAAAGATTTTAACTTTTGTTAAAATTCTTTAACAACAAAAAAATAAAACTCCATGTTTTTAAACATAAAATAAAGTTATTCTTCTAGTCAAAGTATATGTTAAATTGAAATGGTCTCTCTTTGGTATAATATGAAGCTATTTCCTAGGGTTAATTAAATACATTTTGTATTTAATTGTAATTTGATACTTCCCCAAATAAAGATTGCATGCCTGTGTGTTTAAGATCATTGACTGTTATAACTGCAGTAGTAATTTATAGAAACCACATTGACAGAGTTAAAAAAAAACAAACAATGAAGACCACGTGTTTTAAGTATTCAACAAGTTATAAACTCTCAATATAGAGCTAATTTTCCAGTCAGTTTTTTTTACATCTGTTTTTAGATACATCATTATCCCTTTCTTACTATATTGCCACATGCATATTATATATATCAGTAGCTATTTTGTATATTGCATATATAATTATTAACAAATTTTAATTGTGTTTATAAAAATGAAATTTTTTTAGCTTTATAATTAGCACTTTGATTTTGCTCTATTTTGTTCTTTCTAGTTCATATGTTGTGTAAAGTGATTTTAGGCTGTATATTGTTTCCAGACTAAGTCAAATATACTGTTACAATTTGTCATGAACTTATGGTATGGACTTAACATTAATTAATAAAATTGAATAGAAAGTTGCATTAAGATGCAGCTTTTTTATGATTTACCCTCAAGAAAATAGACATCCAGGAATAATTAACGTATCTATGCAGTTTTAAAGACATCTAACACATTGAGATTCTTAAAATTTCAGGGGCCGGACTGGCAAAATAAGAGTGCAGAGTCTGAAGATTGGATTGATTGCTCTCTCCAAAGGCCTGTTAGAAGAAAAATACAGATGTATGTAAGACTTTTCCTCCACCAGTACTGTTTTTAGTAATAATAATAACAATTTATTGTATATTTACTTTTGTGATTTGCTAGTAATAACGGTTCCCATTTTTAAAAAATCCTTGACTATACATGTACTAGGCTAGACAAAGGGTATCGGTGCAAAGTGATGTGGATTTCTATGAAATAGAAAACTGATTTATAGGATCAAGATGTGAGGTGCCTTGATAGAGTAAGAACCAACTACAGATTATATCTCATTTAATTCTTTGAATGATTGTCCCATAATATAGGCATTGTGATGTCCATCTTCTAGCTGAAAAAAAAAACCATGCTGGGGATGGGTCAAAAATCTAGTTAAGGCTTCAGAGATACTAATTGTGGAGCTAGAATTAGACTGTAGATTTTTCTGACTCTAAAGCTACAGCCTTTTCTATTTCCATATATTTCCAGTGCTTAAGAGAATCAGGATGGACTATAACTGTTATAGTTACAGTGAGACAAATAATTATATTTTATAGTGTGAAAACATTAAAAGTGGAACATTAAAAACATTTTTTGTTATATTTGTTTTTATTCAGCAAATAAGTCAGTGGTGACTTTTAAACTATCAGTTAATAAAGGTCAGCATCTTGGCATTTGGAAATGAACAGGCTTAGGAGCCAGGAAGACCTGCCTTCAAATCTCAGCTCTACCACTTAGTGGCTGGGTGATTCCACTGAATACCAACAGCTAAGAGGTAGTAAGATACTTCCATTTCACATTTCAGGAAGCTGAAACTTAGCATATCTTCAACTGAAGAGTGAAACTAATAATTCTTGCTTTGAAAGTAATTACCTAAAATAGTAGTTGTTGAATAAATGATAGTAAATACTGCTATGTCTCCAAACTCTTAATTCCTGTAAATTTTTAAATTTACTTATATCCATTAAATATGAGTTACTTGATTGTGTCTTGCATAGCCTCTTGTGATTCTGTACAGATACATCTATCCATACTTTCGAGAGAGGGGGAGAAGGGGATATTTCATGAATGGGAGATACCACAGACAAGAGGATACATGACCTCAGCTTCTATAATTTTAGTTTTGTATCTTCACTGAACATGAGTACATTTTAAAATACATTTATTTTCTGGGACAGCTGTGAGGTGGTTGGATTTTGAATTCCAGGGCTAGATCATGATGGCTTGTTCTTACACAGTTTGACAAGAACGCCAATGAAAAGAGCTGTGGATCTGTATGAAATGAAAAGCTGATTGTAGGATCAGGAGGTGAGGTGCCTTGATGGAGTCAGAACTCAGTAAACCATGCAGAAAAAATCTTTACCCAGACTTTTGCCTGGTGGCACTTTATCTAGAATTTAAATTGTCTTCAGCATCATAATTGTCAAAAGATATCATTTTCAAAGCTAAAAATGTTGTTACTATAATGAGTGAGAAAGAAAAATGTTAATGAAATCATCAGTGTATCCGATTAGAAAAGGACTTTTTAAAATCAACCGTGATTTGCTGGTTTCATGTCTTCCTGAAAGAATTTAGGGTTTGTTGAAAAGTTACAGTTACGTCATGGGGCTCAACCTACTCTGAAAAGAGTGTAAATACAACTGCAGAGTTTATCATGAATACTATTAAAATGTATTGGTGATCTCTTTTTCTAGATCAACCATTCCTTCTCCTCCCTTTATTTTTCAAGCTGATTATGAGAGTCATCTAAGGCCAAAAGAGTTAAAACATGGTGTCTGTAGGTTTAGAGCAGAAACCATATTCTATGCAATATAAAAAAAATCTCTTATCTGCACATACTTCTGAAATGTATACTCTTTCAAATGAGGAGGTATTTCAGCATACATGTACTCACACACTCGAACTACAGTGGACATACTTTCCACAAATATCGGTAAACTTAATACTCTGTATAATTCAACATTAAAGTTTCAGATTGTGGCAGGGGAAGAGGAAGCCCTGCAATGAAAACCTCTGATATTTAATTTAATCCATGAAGTATGCCATTTAGGGGGCTTCCCAGGTGGCACTAGTAGTAAAGAACCTACCTGTCAATGCAGGAGAAATAAGAGACGCGAGTTCAATCCCTGGGTCAGGAAATCACCTGGAGGGGGGCATGGCAACCCACTCCAGTATTCTTGCCTGGAGAATCCCATGGACAGAGGAGCCTGGTGGGCTACAGTCCATGGGGTCACAAAGAGTTGGACACAGCTGAAGCCACACAGCCTGCATGCACATGTCATTTAGAAATTAAATAAGAAATCTTTGGGTTGAAATCTTTAAATCTTTCTTGAGAGTATTGAGACTCAGAATATTATGGGGTTTTTTGTTTGTTTTTTACTTTGAGGTCCTTAGCAACTCTGATTCCAGTTGTGATTTTCCCAGTGATATCAGAACACTTTCTCATTATTATTTTCTTTGTTGGAGTTAATATTCAGGACAATTTGTTCTCCAAACTCAGGGGCAGAGCTGCTCTTCTGGGTGAATTGGTATCCATCCGAACATTGGTTTTGCAATGGTTTATGTCAGCGTGTCTACCCCTGTGACACCCTCTTTCTCTTTGTGAGTTCCTAGGAATGTCGCTTGATTAGGTTCTAACAGCACCTTGGCCTTCTTGCTTATAGCTCAGTGGTTTCCTGGCCTCATCAGAGCACATTTTACAAAGATGCTTTCAAATGGCCTTTTGCATCTCTTTTTTGCTTATTTATATTTAGATTGAGACTTTCCTATGATCCATCCCCACATCCTGACACTCCTTGTTGTATCTGACTGTAACATCCAAATGTGAACTTCTATGAGAATTCAGAAATATGTCGGAATGTTAGGAAATCGTTTCTGTTTTGCATGTAGTTTTACCTTACTAGTGGCATAGTAGTGTAGCTGTCTTCCTCAAGAGGGGAAAGGTGGGCAGGATGGATCTTGCTGAACATGTGCACTTCTCTCTAGAGATTATTATTATTAGATGTATGCATCAACTCTGTATTGATTTCAGAGGCCTCATCCCAGGCACAGGTTTACTTTGAGAATCATAATAATTCTGGGTCATATGGTAGTTTTATTCCTAGTTTTTAAAGGACTCTTCGTACTGTCTTCCATAGTGGCTGTATCAGTTTACGTTCCCACCTACAGTGCAAGAGCGTTCCCTTTTCTCCACACCCTCTCCAGCATTTATTATTTGTGGACTTTTTGATGATGGCCATTCTAATCGGTGTGTGATGATATCTCATTGTAGTTTTGATTTGCCTTTCTCTAATAATGAGCAATGTTGAGTATCTTTTCATGTGTGCGTTAGCCATTGTATGTATTCTTTGGAGAAATGTCTGTTTAGGTCTTTTCCCCACTTTTTGATGGGGCTGTTTGTTTTTCTGATATTGACTTGTATGAGCTGCTTGTATATTTTAGAAAGTAATCCTTTGTCAGTTGTTTCATTTGCTATTGTTTTCTCCCATTCTGAGGGTTGTCTTTTCGCCTTGCTTATGGTTTCCTTTGCTGTGCTCAGGCTTTTAAGTTCTACTAGGTCCTGCTTGCTTATTTTTGTTTTTATTTCCATTACTCTAGGAGGTGGATCATAGAGGATCTTGCTTTGATTTATGTTGAGGGTTCTACCTATGTTTTGGTCTAAGAGTTTTATAATTTATGATCTTACATTAGGTCTTTAATCCATTTTGAGTTTATCTTTGTGTATGGTTTTAGGAAGTGTTCTAATTTCATTCTTTTACATGTAGCTGTGCAGCCATATGTTTTTCCAGCACCACTTATTAAAGAGGCTGATTCTTGCCTACTTTGTCAAAAATAAGGTGCCCATGGGTGCATGAGTTTATCTCTGGGCTTTCTATCTTATTCCATTGGTATATATATTTCTGTTTTTGTTCCAGTACCATACTGTCTTGATGACTGTAGCTTTGTAGCAAAGTCTGAAATCAGGAAGGTTGGTTCCTCCAGCTCCATTCTCCTTTCTCAAGATTGGCTATTTGGGTTCTTCTGTGTTTCCATATGAGTTGTGAAATTTTTTGTTCTAGTTCTGTAAGAAATGCCATTGGTAATTTGATAGGGATCATATTGAATCTGTAGGCTGCATTTGGTAGTACAGCCATTTTCACAGTATTAATTCTCCCAACTCAGGAGCATGAAACATCTGTCCATCTGTTTATGTTGTCTTTGATTTCTTTCATCAGTATCTTATAGTCTTCTGTATACAGTTCTTTTGTCTCCTTAGGTAGGTTTATTTCTAAATATTTTTTTTGTTGCAATTATGAATGGGATTGATTCCTTAACTTCTCTTTCTGATTTTTCATTGTTTTAGCATATAGAAATGCAAGTGATTCCTGTGTATTGATTTTGTATCCTACAGCTTTGCTAAATTCACTGATTAGCTCTAGTAATTTTCTGATAGTATCTTTAGGGTTTTCTATGTATTGTATCATGTCAGCTACAAACAGTGAGAGTTTCATGTTGATGTTTGGCAGAAACCAACACAATTCTGTAAAGCAATTATCTTTCAATTAAAAATTAATTAAAAATAAGAACTCTGGATAAATAATTTTGGCTAGAATGGTCTTATTTTTAACAAATGAGAAGAAACAAGTAAACTCTAACCAAATCTAAGTGAACAAATGATAAAAATTAAATTTATTTTAATTGAATTTGCTTTCCATATGTATGCTTTTAATTAAAGTCATATTTCATTATAATTACTGTGTCAATATCATTGAGCTTGGTTTATTTGCTTGAAAATTTACTGTTGACAGTGTTAAATCTATCCTTATTCTCTTTAAAAAGGCGGGAAGGACAGAGGAATGATACATTTTGATCTGATACTCATTTATCAGGTGTTTTTTGAAAATGGTTTTTAGGATCCAAAAAATATTTACTCTTCTTTCTTCTATTCTTGGAAAACTTCATATGAAAACCATTTAGAATCTGTACAATTTTGAATTTTTAGAACTTGAAAATTTCTTTCCAAAAAGCATTAGTTTCTATAATGAAGTGGATTGTTTTTATGTGAAATTTCTCCCTACTCCAAAAGTAACTTTTTTAAGTATGCTAACTTTGTTGCTGGAAATATGGTGACAACTTTATTCTTCAAAATATTACAAGTGATGAAGATAAGCCAATACTGGGAGGGAGGAAAGCTTTTAATTTACTGAATTAAAAATATTTTTTAAACATTTTTAAATGAATAGAAAAACCGAAGAACTATGGAAGTATGTATTTTTCTTAAGTCCTTTACATTGGAATTAATGTAGTTTGTTACATAAAGTGAAGTAAAACAAAAATAATTTTTATCACTAATAAGGAATGAGAGTCTGATCAGCTCTAAAAGAAAACCTAAAAAAAAGACAATTGCTTGCACTGTTCAAAGTTTCTTTTGCAAAGTAGATGTGAGTCTAGAAACTTTAAAAGAAATTGAAATACCTATGTTTAATAAATACTGAATTTAGAAGTGTGAACAAATCTTTTAAAACTTAGAGATTTGCTACTTCAGGTACATTCATTCCTTTGACAAGTCATAAAGAAAACTTGGTTTTAGCTCTCTCTTTTTCGATAAGAAGGGAAACCTATTTGAGACCACTGAATGAATCCACGTGCATACACTGGCCATTTAAAAAGGAAATTTATATTTATTGATCTGTTCATATATACTTATATACTACAGTAGATTGTTTTAGGAAACATGTGCTTAACCAGTTCCTGATTACAAACATACAGAATATCAAAATTGTCAGAGTTCAGGAGACAAGTAATGTAATCCATGTCCCCATGAGTTTTTTTTTCAGTCTGCATCGTACATCCCACACAACCAAAGGTATATTTTACTTAAAAGATCAGTATGGGAAGTTAACCGCTCTCCTCTCTTCCTTGTAGATCTCTTTAAGGAAGTGGCGGGGCCCACGGAGATGTGCGACCAGAGGCAGCTCGGCCTGTTACTGCACGATGCGATCCAGATCCCTCGGCAGCTGGGGGAGGTAGCAGCTTTCGGGGGCAGTAATATTGAGCCCAGTGTTCGCAGCTGCTTCCAACAGGTAAACATTTTTGAAGGATCGTTGGTGTATAGAGTGTGTGGGGAATGGTATTGAGGATGTTCTGAGAAATGAAACAGGGGTCTTGGGCTGGAATCATGTGGTGGAAGACGCTGGATACCATCCCAGGAAGTGTATATTTTAGTTCTTAAAGCACATTTAATTCAAGATACAGCAACCCATTCAAGGAGACTCACTGTCCCTCAATGATAAAACTTCAGATCTTGACCAGGCACCACTAGATTGCTATGATTAGGTCTTGCCTTTGCCCCAACCTTGTACCACCGATCCCTTTGCTGTCTGTTGTCCAGTCATGCTGTTTTAGTTCCTTCATTCTGGTGCTAATCTCTCTGGACATGTGCCCTCTGTTCAGAATGTTCTTTACCATCTATCCACAAACTCTCTTCTCATTGCTAATCCTTATTCCTTCTTTAGATCTTCCCTTAAATCTCACATTCTCTGAAAAACCTCTGACTCTTTCAGATGAAGCTTTGTGTGCCTGCTATATTCACGTGAATCTCCTCTGCTTTCTTCACATGCTCATTAAAATTGATAATTACATACTGAATTATATAATTATCTGTTTAGTGATTTAGTGGGTTATTCTTCTGTATAAACCTAAGATCCATGAGGGCTTCCCTGGTGATTCAGTGATAGAGAATCTACTGGCCAGTGCCAGAGATACAGGTTTGATCCCTGGATCAGCAAAGATTCCCTGGAGAAGGAAATGGCAACTCATTTCAGGATTCTAGCCTAGAAAAATCCATAAACAGATAAGCCTGGTGGGCTACAGTCCATGGGATCTCAAAGTGTCAGACACAACTTAGCAAATGAACAACAAACCTCCATGAACAAGGGCTGTTTCTGTCTTTTTACTGTTGTATCACTATCTACAGTGTCTTGAACATCATAGCTACTTAATAGTTGTTTATTAAATAAATGAATAAAATTGCCCTGAGCTCCTTATATGCAAGATTTTTTAAAAATATTAAGATGTTATTGAAATTGTATTGTTTTCTTTGAGACATATGTACAAAAGGAGAATGATGTACAAAATTTTATACTGATCTAAGTTACTGTTATTAAACAGGGAAAGCATGTTTGTTTCTTTTTGATGCTTACTGTATAGAAAAACATTTTAGGAATGTTACTACTGATGTTATGCATATGCATAAAGTACAAGCCTGTAGATATTTTTCCACGGCATATCCAGTGATTTATCATTGCTAAGGAAAAAATGCCTACACCATCTCTTTAAGAAGAATTGATGTTATGGGTTATTACATTTTATAATGGCCCCGTTTGTTGTTTTAGAGATAACAAAAAATACCAAATGAAAATTCTAAATATGATTCTCATATGTGCTGGTTCATAGAATGACCTTGACAACAGCAGGAGATGGATGTTGGTACAAATTAAACTTTGCACATGTGAAAATTACTTAGTCTTAGTATTTAAAAAGACACCAAGACATTTCATACAATTTATCACAATACATTTGTAAATCCTGCAAAATATATTCACGGTAATGTGCTCCTGGTGTGATGTTATACCAGGACTGAAAAATAACAGAGGGATAACAGTTTTTTGGGTCATGGATTCATTTATATGAAGTAAAATTTATAAAAATGACCAAAAAAATATATACAAATGTATGATAGCGGTTTCTTCTACAGAAAAAGGAAAGTGAATGCTATGGGGAGAGTGGCAAGTAAAAATTAGGTCTTCAACTTAATCTGTAATGTTTTGTTTCTATCACATAAAAACAATCAAAGAATTATAAGAAAAACTGGCAAACTGTAGAAATAACAGCTTTTGTTTAGCATTTACAAAGGCTTTCAAGTTTGGGAACTTATCAGTGAGTCTTAACTTTCTCAGTGTTTGCAGTCTTAGATGAATGAGTTTTATAGTTTTAAAGTATCTGTGTGAAGAGCAGCTAGAATTATTTGAGTTTGGGTTTTTTTTTTTTTTTAATCTGAGTCTATTAAGATATTGAGGTTTTTTTTTCTTCTTTGCATATGACAATTTCTTCTTTTTCTCTTTTCCAATTCTAAAATTTTTTTCCTTGATGAACCTTAAATATTTTGTGATTTAAGTGACTTGGAAAGGGTTCTGTAATTTTCCTTTTACTTCTATACAGATTTTCAGAAGAGTTTGAAGCAGCAACAGTTGCTGCAATTTAAATGGAGACATTTTCTTCACTTTTAACATACTTGTTTCTTGCCCAGAATAACAACAAGCCAGAGATAAGTGTGAAAGAGTTTATAGATTGGATGCGTCTGGAGCCACAGTCCATGGTTTGGCTGCCGGTTCTACATCGCGTGGCAGCAGCTGAGACTGCAAAACATCAGGCCAAATGCAACATCTGTAAAGAATGTCCAATTGTTGGATTCAGGTAGGGTGATCCATTATCAGTGGTGTCAGGCAGCTCTTTTTCTGTTCCATTTGTGTAGTTTCAGTGTTTGTCCATTATTCCTTCCCACTTGTTCCCATTTGTGGGGGTTTGCCTCCTAAAGAAATGGTATGCTTGATATGTACCATCTATCTGAAAATAGCATTCCCTCAAATAGCCAGGACATGAAGCTTTTTTTTTTTTTTAAATAGTTCTTATTTATACTATTTGGCTCCAGAACCAGAGATCTTTGTGAATTCCTATTTACATAGGTCAGAGAAGTGTTCATGCATAATATTTTGCATGAGTCTTTATGTCTATATAACCCTGATGGAATTTGGTGATGTTCTAAGACCTTTAAGATCAAACTTGGTAAATAAGAAGTAGCATTTAAATACTAACTGAGAAGTAATCTGATTACTTCATGTTACTTCTGCCAAGTTTGACATGATGGAGATTAAGCCAACTTTCACACCAGGAGTCTTTGTCAGGGAATTTTGAGATTCATTTTTTATTGATGGTAAAGGTGATATTTTAAATTTTGATGTGTCAAGCTAATAAACATAACTCTTTTCTTTGTCATTTTGCATTCATATTCAAACATTATAGAAAATCTTTTGACATGGATATTTGTCATCTCATTATGTTGAAACAGGTGAAAATATGATCTAGAGATTTCAACTACAAAAATTTGCCTTCTCCCCTCACTTAGGAGATGGTTTCCTTAATTTCTTTTGTGAAATTTAAGATTCTTTCTGTCCTAATTTGGAGCTAAAATACGACAACAGCAAATTCTACATTTCTGGCCAATATAACTTATTTTCATTGTGATTCAGATGAGTGAAATTCCTTACCACACATGTTTTAGACTATATAATAAGTTTACAAATCAAAGAATTTTCTTTTCTTCTCTCTAGGTATAGAAGCCTGAAGCATTTTAACTATGATGTTTGCCAGAGTTGCTTTTTTTCGGGTCGAACAGCGAAAGGTCACAAATTGCATTACCCAATGGTGGAATATTGTATACCTGTGAGTACTAAACCATTGTTTGCTTTTTTTTTTTTTTTTAAGTACTGCTTTTTCATTAATTAGTATCTAAAATTATTTGGTTTTAAGATTGTCTGAAAAAAAGTCCTTTTCAAAATTGCTTAACCATATTTTTTTGTTGTTTTCTTTTAGGCAAATACATCTGTGTTGAAATTTTTAGCACAGAATAATTATACTTTTTTCCAGAAAAATTAACTTATTAAATTTTATTTACATCTATGTTTTTGATTTTGAGCTTAACATTCTTAGTAGCAAACTCTTTTAAGAGTTTATACTGACCTACATTGAAAACGATACTATGATGAGAAGTTGTTTTTTTAGACATATTTAAAATAGTTTACATGTCTATTTGCAATTTTTTAAGGAATCTCCACACTGTTCTCCAGAGTGGCTGTACTAGTTTGCATTCCCACCAACAGTGTAGGAGGGTTCCCTTCTCTCCACACCCTCTCCAGCATTTATTGCTTGCAGATTTTTGGACCGCAGACATTCTGACTGGTGTGAAGTGGTACCTCATTGTGGTTTTGATTTGCATTTCTCTAATAATGAGTGATGTTGAGCATCTTTTCATGTGTTTGTTAGCCATCCGTATGTCTTCTTTTAAAAAATTGCAAATAGAAATGCCTTATGACCCAGCAATCCCACTGTTGGGCATACACACAGAGGAAACCAGAATTGAAAGAAACACATGTACCCCAATGTTCATCGCAGCACTGTTTATAATAGCCAGGACATGGAAACAACCTAGATGTCCATCAGTAGATGAATGGATAAGAAAGCTGTGGTACATATACACAATGGAGTATTACTCAGCCATTAAAAAGAATACATTTGAATCAGTTCTGATGAGATGGATGAAACTGGAGCCAATTATACAGAGTGAAGTGAGCCAGAAAGAAAAACACCAATACAGTATACTAACACATATATATGGAATTCAGGAAGATGGCAATGATGACCCTGTATGCAGGACAGCAAAAAAGACACAGATTGTGTATAGCGGACTTTTGGACTCAGAGGGAGAGGGAGAGGGTGTGAGGATTTGAGAGAATGGCATTGAAACATGTATAATAACATGTAAGAATCGAAATGCCAGTCTATGTCTGATGCAGGATATGACACGCTTGGGGCTGACGCGCGGGGATGACCCAGAGAGATGTTGTGGGGAGGGGGGTGGGAGGGGGGTTCATGTTTGGGAACGCAAGTACACCTGTGGTGGATTCATGTCAATCTATGCCAAAACCAATACAGAATTGTAAAGTAAAAATTAAAAATAAATAAATAAATTTAAAAAAAATAAAAAAATTAAAAAAAATTAAAAAAAAAATAGTTTACATGATTAAACATTGTATTTACATTAACAAAATGAAGAAAACTGGAGAAATTAAAAAAGTCATAAATCTAGCTGCTGAATAAACTACCTTGCAATATCCTTCTATATCTCTGATTTTAAGATT
The DNA here is from genome assembly GCF_014754425.2 of Oryx dammah. Taxonomy (NCBI): domain Eukaryota; kingdom Metazoa; phylum Chordata; class Mammalia; order Artiodactyla; family Bovidae; genus Oryx; species Oryx dammah. The sequence continues at coordinate 69,171,473 of NW_024070188.1, forward strand.
GTATTTATTTTCATATTTCTGTAATTTTGATACTGCTTTTTTCACTGAACATCTTATATAATAAGTATTCCCACATATTGTCATGCAGTATAATTTTCCTAGTTACAGAATATGGGGGTGAATTATTATAATTTATTTTACCATTCCGTTAGGTTTCAACCTTTAGTTTGTTTTCAATTTTCTGATATTATAAGCAACACTCATAAATATCATTGTGAAAATAACTTTCCATATATTACATAAATTACATTTCTATAGAATAAAGTACTTAGAAGTAGATGATCTGAGTCAGTGGCCAAAATACTTCATGTCTAGTTATTTTCCAGAAGTTTATACAACTTTACATTGGGCTCCCCTGGTGGCTCAGATAGTAAAGAATCTGCCTGCAGCATGGGAGGCCCACGTTCAATTCCTAGGCTGAGAAGATCTCCTGGAGAAAGGCATGGCAACCCACTCCAGTATTCTTGCCTGGAGAATCCCATGGTTGAGGAGCCTGGTGGGTCCATGGAATCACTAAGAGTCAGACACAACTGAGCAACTAATCCTTTCACCACTTTACATTGTTATAACACTTTGTTAATGCTTCACTAGTATTGGATACTGATTCCTGTTTTTCCTTTGATCTAAGATTTTTTTTTTTCGGATGTAATCTTCTTTTCCTGTCAATAACTATTTCTCAGCTTCTTTCCAAATAGTGAAGCAAAATTTATTCATAGAGCTGTACATTTTCTTTGGCTTAGGGAATTGAGTTACTTTTGGGGTCATAAATTGACAGAAAGGCAGCAATACTTATAAAATATACACACATAAATCTCACTCACATTCTTAGGTATCTTATGTCAGATAAATAGGTACCATGTGGAGGGAAAAATCTCTAGAATGTTGCTGAATTATAATAGATGGAATGCAGTGCATAATAACTTTAGGAAAAAAATGCCAAGAAAATCTGTGAAGCACCATTTATTATTATGATTAGCATGCTCATTCACTCAACAAATAAATATTGAGGACTTGCCATGTGTCAGATGCTATTTTTGGCCCTGATAATTCATCATGTACTCCCAAGATAGACAAGATCACTGACTCTCCTATTCCTTTCCGTTCAGGAGGAGGAGATATGTGACAGAGAACAAGGAAACAAATAAATGAGATCATTACAGATTGCAGTAAGTGCCTCGAAAGAAATAAATGGATAATGAGGTAGAAGATTAGAGGAGGCACTTTAGATAAAGAAATCACAGACGGTCTTTTGGAGACATTAACGTTTTAGTTGAGCTTGAAGGATGAGAAAGAATTGGATGTATAAATAGCTGGTATCAAAGGGTATTTTGGAAAGAGGTTGGCATGACTGGAGCATAGAAGAAAATGGAGTATATTATTGCCCAAGGGGAGTGTGGTAGGTAGCACTGGCTATTTGAAATGCCCAGAGCAAAGTAAACATGTGGGGCCCCTTGCTAAAAATTTGCTAAGACTTTCAAGATGGTAACAGTAGAGCATTAAGCCAAGCTCAGGGAGACTCTGAGTGTGAACCCCTTTGTAGCTGCACAGGTCACACCACCGCAGAGCTGGCCCTGGGGTTGGGAAGGAGGTGAGAACAAAAAGACTAGGAACAGAAAAAAACTCTGTGAGTTTCACAAAGAGTGAATTTCTCCCTTCACAAAAGAGAGAATGAGAAAGGTAAGAGATGAGATTAAAGAGAAATGCAGTTAACAGCCTGTGCAGACCCCTGCTGGTCACTACAAGGTGTCTGGATTGGGGCAAAATATATATTGAAGAACTTACCTGGTGGCTCAGCTGGTAAAGAATCCACCTGCAGTGCAGGAGACCCCAGTTCGATTCTTGGGTTGGGAAGATCTGCTGAAGAAAGGATAGGCTACCCAACTTAGTATTCTTGGGTTTCCTTTGTGGCTCAGATGGTAAAGAATCCGCCTGCAATGTAGGAGACCTGGGTTTGATCCCTGGGTTGGGAAGATCCCCTGGAGGAGGGCATGACAACCCACTTCAGGATTCTTGCCTGGGGAATTCCATGAACAGAGTAGTCTGGAGGGCTACAGTCCATAGGATCACAAAGAGTTGGACATGGCTGAAGCAGCTAAGCACAGCACAATGCATATACTGATATTTGCATAATTACAGCTAGAAATTTAGGAAACTGATTATAAAGAACTAATGTCAACATGGGAAAAATCATAAAGTAAATATACATTAAAGATGTATAAAAGTGACTACACATTTTAAGATGTATAAAGTCAGCAGACAACATTTTGAAAAGCAGAGATGTTACTTTGCTAACAAAGATCTGTATAGTCAAAGATGTAGTTTGTCCTGTAGTCATGTATGGATGTGAGTTGGACCATAAAGAAGGCTGAGCATGGAAGAATTGATGCTTTTGAACTGTAGTGTTGGAGAAGACTCTTGAGAGTCCCTTGGATGGCAAGAAAATCAAACCAATCAATCCTAAAGGAAATCAGTCCTAAGTATTCATTGGAAGCACTGATGCTGAAGCTGAAGCTTCAGTACTTGGCCACCTGATGCAAAGAGCTGACTCATTATAAAAGACCCTGATGCTGGGAAAGATTGAAGGCAGGAGGAGAAGGGGACGAGAGAGGATGAGATGGTTGGATGGCATCAAGTCAATGGACATGAATTTGATCAAGTTCCAGGTGATGGTAAAGGATAGGGAAACCTGGGTTGCTATAGTCCATGGGGTTGCAAAGAGTCGGACACAACTGATTGACTGAACAATAACAAAGTCAATAAGGCTTCCCCAGTGGCTCGGCAGTAAAGAATCTGCCTGCCAGTGCAGGAGACCCAGGTTCGATCTCTGGGTTGGAATGATGCCCTGGAGAAGGAAATGGGAACCCCTTCTGGTATTCTTGCCTGGAGAATCCCATGGACAGAGGATCCTGGTGGATCCATGGTGGATGGAGGATCCTGGTGGATCCATGGAGTCACAAAAAAGTCAGACATGACTTAGAGACTAAACAACAACAATGAATTCAGTAAAGGTGTTTAAAATAGCTATTTTTCTTGGCCTTCATAATGATTCATAATTCATAATGATTTTGAGAAACACCCACAATTTGAAATCTATGGCTCTCCAGCATCAATCTGTGGTCAGTGGGGTGAGCTTGAGAACCATGGATACACTGATGAGTTTTACTCTCTGGCTATCATTTTAGGATAAAATCTAAGTTACCCAAAGCTCTTCTTGTTATCTAGTCTTTGCAAAATCACTGTTATTATGCCTAAGAGTACAGCTTGCCCTGCATTGTATAGGATGGCTTCCTTTTTGAAGATGTGTTCTGGGAGGGTTTTTTGCCCCTTTCTGAAGTTTGCATAGCAATATTAATCAGCAACCTACTCATCATTCACCTCTTAGGACAGGTTATTTTCTGCATTTGACCCCACAACTTTTGATAAAATGACTAAAATATATATATATATATATATATAAATTGAATCTTTAAAAGACATACTATTAAATTTAAATAGTAATGAATTATTTGATTTAACTGCTTTCTAAAATTTCTTTTTCTTTCAGTGAGCTTTATTCATTTATAGTATTTTCATCTTTCATCCAGTGTTCCGTCAACTCATCTGATGTCTGCCTTATAAAATGAACTCAAATGTGAATTTTTCGATACAGTCATAGTAAGCACCACTTAAGAGTTAAATGGATTAGACCTTTCTGTATAAATCCTGATGTTGGCATTTCTTATAGTGCATCTCTGCTTATGGTTAGGAAAATGCCCTAGTCATATTACTGACTTGATTTCTTTCCCATTCATGTTTCTTTTTCAGCTGAATGTGAATGTCTCTGTTGGTAAAAGCTTTCCAAAGCTTATAAGCCTTATTTTAAATCCTCAAAGCTCAAAAAATATTTTTTTCAAATGTATCTTGAAAAAATACTGTATTATCTATCCATTGTCTTTAGATGTAGAATGACTAATAGTGTATGAATTAACTATCCTAATTTATGAAGATACTTTATGAAATTGATAGTAAAGCAGTTATCTACAGAAATGAAATAGAATTTTTCTTTTGCTAGGAAATGACTTTTTAAAACACTTATTTCCTCTCCACCATTCTATAATCCAGATTTGTACATTTAAAGTTATTTCATGAGGCCCAAAAAGAGTTCATCTAAAAAGACAGTATGACATAAACTATATTTAATGCTTGTTACCATTATCTCTCCATTCATTTGAAAATCCCACTTTTTCATGAAAACAGCATGACTCTTTATTTTGTGTGAGAAATCTTCCCAAATTTTTCTGCCTTTGCTCAACAAAACAGGTCATTCTGTGGTTTTTACCACTAGCCCCTGCTTTACCATTTGGTATTTGATTCTGTGTTATCTTGCATTGCTTTCTCTGTTGGTGTTTTTGCCTCTTCAACTATCTTTTTCACTCCTTGGGACAAGGATGATTCATACTTTTCCTAATATGCATGGTTAATTCTGGTACCCAAAAACTGAATGTGCTCATACCTGATATTATATATACTATTTATAGAATATTAAAGCTGGAAAGAGTCTAAGAAAATACCTAACTCATCCTCATTTTTAAAAAAGACTAAGTCTTAGAGAAAGTAAGTGATTTGTTTAAAGTCAGTGACATGGATTTAGTGATTTATCTACATTTGAGAAATATATATACAGTTTAGGAGAAGGTAGTGGCAACCCACTCCAGTACTCTCGCCTGGAAAATCCCATGGATGAAGGAGCCTGGTAGGCTGCAGTCCATGGGGTCGCTAAGAGTCAGACATGACTGAGCGACTTCACTTTTTAGGCTGAGGCTAACGGAGAAGTGGCACAGACCTCCTTTATTCTTGTTCTTTGATTGTATAGTCCGTGATAGAAAGGATTATAGGGGAGATGGTGTTGTCGTGGGAGCATCAGTATTCACTGAAAGAGAAAGGTTGAAATTGCAGTTGTGAACAAGATGTAAGGGAATGTGTTCATAAGTAAAACACAGAATCCACACTAACAGCTAAAAGGGAAAAAATAAATAAAAGATTAATAGAGGCTGTGTGCATCTGTGGACGGTGGCCTGATCCACATTGGGAAAGTGGGGAAAGTGAATAGAGTCCTTACTTATTGGTAAATACAGACATCAGGAACTGAAGCAATAGCCCAAATAGGAAGATGTTTTGAGAGTCATGTTAGCTCAGGGAGAAGGGATAAGATATTTGTAAAACTTTATTTCTAGCAAAGGCAGAAACATTAGCTACTTCCAGCATTCAAATTGTTCAGAGTGAAATCAAGGCAAAATTCTCATTTACATGCTGGGTTTGGACAGGACTAGTTTGTTCTGATAGTCATGTTGAGTTCCTGATGAGAAGAGAGGAAGATAGGTAACAGTGTATTAAAAGTTAGCAACACTTCGAACAGACTTGTATTGCATTTTTTTAGAAAGTGTATGTTAAAGAAATAGGTTCAAGAGTATTCTTCTCACTATTGGTTAACATATGGGGAAAAATTAAATTTCATATTTTCAATGTTTTTAGAGGTATAGAAAAATCAGTTTCCTACTGAAAAAAAAAAAAAACAGAAAAAGTTTAATTTTTAAAGCTAAAAGTGAAATCACTCTTTTCTTTACAAACAGTATGTCCCTGGCAAGAAACAAAAAGAACAAAGGAAAAAAGCTAGAAAGAGTTGTTTTGTCGACCCCTCCCTACTCCTGCCAACATCAATGTATTCATAGGACTGTAAACATCAAGTATAGAACATGCAGATTCATTCTTTGGAAAGCTCTCCGCTGAGTTAGCGCAGTTTGTTTCTGGCAGTCTTACTTCTTCAGATGAGACTTGGGATGTTGCCAATATGCTAGAAACGCAGCATCATTGCTTTCTCTGACCTCAGCATCCTAAGTGGTTTTTCAGTTCTTGCCCAGTCTACATTGTCATCCCAGTAAGTTGAGTGCATTTAAATCGTGTTGTTCACTTTTAAGGTGACGTTTGAACAAAATCTATTGTTTGGATGACTCATTTATCCTACTTATTCTTGACCCCTTGATGATTTTTTTAATGCTAATATTTTAGTTTCATATTTTTCCATTAGAACTGAGAATGCTCTGAAGCTTGTCTTACTAATTTCATCCTACCTATAAAATTCAGTGTATCTGAATTTCAACTTGTTGAAATCATTGAAACTTAAAGCAAAACTGAGAGGTTGTTTTTCATTTTTTACAAAACTATTGGAATGTCTTTAAGATTAGCCCTATGATAATGTGATGTACTTTTACAATCTGTCATTTGAGACTATTGACTATATATTTAAGAAGTAAATGTTGCTAATGAGAATCTTGTTCAACAGTGGTTTTTGTACTTGTGCATGACCTAAATAGTATTATTTAATTATTCTATGCAGGTGCCAAAGATCATATTATTTCTTATGTAACCTTGATTTTCCTCCTTATTCTAGCCTGTCTTCCTCTGCCTATAACTTATGCATATATGTAGTTAAGTTAAAAATATGATGTTGTGACGTATTTGGTAAAGAATTAGATAATACTGCTATCCCAAGTTATGAATTGACCAAAGAAAGTTTTAGAAGATTTAAAATGAATATAGTTTTATTTTCTGAAATAGAATTCAAGAGTTAAAAATCATCTCATGCTGCCAGCTTACACAGGAGTTTTGAGGGTTTGGGTTGAGAGTTACTGCAGGCTACCTTTTATAATTCAGTAACACGTTTTAAATAATTGATTTGTACTAGTTGGTAGGGACCAAGTCAAGAACTAATTACTTGTTATTATCCAAATAAGTTTTCATTATTATCTCACTGCTACTTTAGTAGCGAAAGAAAATGTAAGTACCCACTTGTCTATGTAGGTTCAATTTTAAAATGTTTTTCACAGTGACTCACCTTCATTAGATTTCCAAAAACGACAGTTTGAATGACAGTCCTTGTTTGAATATTTGAGTTCTTACATAATTGTTACAAATCAATCCAGAAGGATTTGGGGGAGGTGGTGGTAGCAGTGGCTTCAGAGTTTTTCAGTCTATTTGCCTTTGCCATTTTCTTCCCATTAGTAAAGTAGTTACATAAAAAAAAGACACAGCAGATACACACCAATACCAAACCTCTGGATAATATTTACAACAAAACTAGGTAATGAGATATCCCCAAAATAAATCTAGGTGGTAACAAGCCATACCAGTCACAAAACTTGCAAGATATTGTTGGGGAGGAAAAAAAAATTACCTCTTCCTTTTCTAGATTCTTCTGGCTGGTCTAATAATTAAATTGACATGAGACAGATTAACAGGAGAAAATCTAATGTTGATTTTGTGCATATGAGAGACTCAAAGAAGTGACCAAAGCAGGCAGCTTCTGTACCTTTAAGACAAGCAAACACCAGCAAAATAACCAAAATAACGTTGTGAAGAACTGATAATGCAAAGAAATTTAGGCTTGGGTACCAATTAGTGAAGCGTCTAAGCAGATGGTTTACACAGCTTTCTCGGCCTTGAAGTCCCTCTTTCCATGATAAGGATGTCTCTGTCCCTCCTGGTGCAGGGAGACTACCTTTTACATGGGAGATGATTTCCTGCTTTCACGGGGACAAAGAGGAGGGTCAGAGTGTTCTTCTAGCACTGGCTGTTTTCAAGTAACTTTCAACTGATTGGTATGCCCCTTTGTCGTATTTGGGGTGATAGAACTAAGGAAAAAAATAGAAATAAAAGAAAAATAATTTTCAAAGTTAAAACTAATTAATTTCAGTCTTAATAAACAGAGCACATAAATACCATAAAAAAAAAATAGAAGGTGAATAAAAGGCGAACTTTAAAGCTCAAAGAAAAGTTAATAGAGACACAGAGGTAGAGAACAAATGTAAGAATACCAAGGGGAAAGCAGCGGGGGTATGGGGGAGCGTGGGGTGGTGGAGGGGGTTGAATTGGGAGATTGAGATTGACACATATACACTGTTGATACTGTGTATAAAACATAACTAATGAGAATATACTGTATAGCAAAAAAAAAAAAAAAACAAAGAGAAGTAAAGAAAGCAACATAATGGATCAAGTGGAAAAGTGGAATCACTCAGTCGTGTCCGACTCTGCGGCCCCGTGGACTGTAGCCCACCAGGCTCCTCCATCCATGGGATTTCCCAGGCCAGAATACTGGAGTGGGTTGCCATTTCCTTCTCCAGGGGATCTTCCCGACCCAGAAATTGAACCTGGGTCTCCTGCATTGCAGGCAGACGCTTTAACCTCTGCACCACCACGGAAGCCCAAAGGATCAAGAGAAAATGACAAATATTGAAGATAGTCATAAAAGAAAAGAAAAAATGGAAAATATGGACAATATGAGTCCATGAAGGAAAAACCCTAAGTAGAACAAGCACTATTAATGAAAATGCCAGAAAATAAGGAAAACTAATCAATTCTACTTCCAAAATTATTTTTTAGAGAAAAATCTTTCCACTCTCCAAAAAAAGAAAGAAAAAGTGAATCTCTATATTGAAAGAGTATATTATGCCTGAGCTCTCCAACACTATGGAATATCCTAGTAAAATTACTGATCTTTGAAGTATAAGTTTTTTGGTCATTTAAACAAAAAGAAAAACTGAATTAGAAAAGAAAGAAAATTAAATAACCATCAGACTTTTCAATACCAATGCTTTATACAAATGAAAATGGAGGAACATACTTAAGAAACTCAAGGGAAAAATATATGAGCCAAGAATTTTATATCTAGAAAAACCAACTTTCTAGTAACTAGTAAAGAACACAGGAAATCTGTCATTAGCATGTAAGAACTCAGGTAATATTGGTCCTATGAACACTTCTTGCAGAATTATTTGAGACCAGACTTCAGATAACTAATGTAACTAGAGAAATAACATCCTGGGGACTGATGGATTAACAACACTAAATACATTGTTATAGACAGTAAAGAGTCTGCCTGCAAAGCATGAGACCAGAGTTTGATCCCTGGGTCAGGAAAATCCCCTGGAGAAGGGAATGGCTACCCACTCCAGTATTCTTGCCTGGAGAATTCCTGGACTGAGGAGCCTGACGGGCTATAGTCCATAGGGTCATAAAGAATTGGACACGATTGAGCGACTAACATATACACAGCTTAATAGAACTTAAACAGGACAACCAGGAAGAGGCCCCCTACAGGCCAAAGTTGGGTCAGTTTGAGCTTCAGTAATGATAATATAGTTAACCCTTGAACAGCTCAGGGGTTTGGAGTACCAACCGTCCGAACAGTGGAAAATCCATTACAGTGGGTCCTCCTTATTCATAGTTTGTGTAGTGCTATTGTGCATATTCAGTGAAAAAAACAGTATATGAGTGGACCCACGTATTTCAAACCCATGTTGTGCAAGGGTCAACTGTAATTGACCCTTTCAATAGATGAAAACTCATAAATATATTAATCTATGAATTCATAATGATATTTTGAAACAACTTAAAAACTGGTCATCTTTGGAAGATGATACGAAACCAATCCATTACAGAGCAAAGTGGTCAATAAAAGAGAAAAATCAAACATATAATCTTGCCTTTCTTGAACTGTACTACTGAGTAACTAAACAGATGGGGAGGATGTCTTTAATTTTTTAAACTATAAATGAATGATAGAATATCACCATTTAAAAGTCCTCATTGGATGGATATAGGCATTTAGCATGAAAGGTGTTGCTGCTGCTAAGTCGCTTCAGTTGTGTCCGACTCCGTGTGAGCTAGGAGTACACAATAGAGATGACCAGACATCACGTGTTTCCTGTAATCCTATGAAACACCACCAATAATCTTGCCAGAAATGCAAACCTGAGTCTCATGTATTCTCTGGATCCAGCTGCCAATTTGAAGCAGCATGCTAAACTGCACCAAAAATGTGCAACCAGCAAAATCTAGACAATAAAAAACACTACTGGTTGAATTGCCTGGGTTTCCAACAGATAAGTTGTAAGAAAATGGACAGTATGAAGAAGAAATCTGGTAGATTAAAAGTGACTTTAAATATATCATATTTTTTTAGGACAGACATTGGAGTGATAAAACTACTTTTAAAACACAAGGAAATTATTGTTACAAAAATAAGGATGATGGCTTTATGGAGGTGGGGAGGGGTTGTAACTGGAACAAGTCTTCTGGAACGTCCAACGAAGTTCAATTTCCTGACTTGATGGTGTTTAACATATAATTTATTTTATTAAACCATATGTCTGTTGTATATAGTTTTATATATGTATGTTTTATTTTGCCATAAAAAGGATTAAAAATAAATTGATCCAGTACCAAACATTTTAAGACTGATTATCTCTGGGTGACAGAAGAACTGGTAATTTTAATGTTTCTTTTTTCTCTTCCATGTATATTTTTTTCTAATTGTACTTCCACTGAACATTTCTTAGATATGCAATTTAAAATTAGAAAGTGACATTTCACTATAAATCTTGTAAAAATCAGCCACAGGGTATCTTGGTAGGACTTTATTTAAAATAAAGGGGAAATTCAGAATATTATAATAGTTTAATCAATGGCTGTGACTTCTTTTTCTTACAAAACTTAAAACTGTTTAGTTTTGTCTGTTGTCCCATGTCCAGTTCCAACTGTTGCTTCCTGAAGTAAAAAAAAAAAAAAAAAACAAAAAAAAACAAAAAAAAAAACTGTTTAGTTTTTCCTAGAGAGATGACACAGTGCCAGTCTGGTGAATAGATGTAGGTTTGCAAGTTTTCCTGACCTTCTTGATCTGAATCCCTCTAAGCCTTAGTGTCACTTTCCTTTTGGGTCAAAAAAGTGGTGATGGTCTCATCACACTTGATAGTAAAAAGAAATTCAAGGAAAGCTGTTTGTAAGGTGAGACTTCTGTGCTAATACATCACCCTCATTACATCTACTGAGATCTACAAAATCTTTTGTTCTTTTTATTTCTTTGCTTAGAGCAATAAATGAAAACCTAGTCTTTCAGGAAATGCATGGATAAGATAAAATGCTGGATAATTTGTGTAGTAATGAATGATCCTTTCAATTTCATCTTCACATCATATTATCAATAGCTGTTTGCTTAAAAAAGAACAACTTTCCACACTAGCATGGAGACGGAGTTGAGTTTGATGATATTGATTATGTTAGGTAGGTGGTCCTCTGTTTGACCTTTTTACCAACTGTTGCTCAAGCACCTTCAAACAGAGAAATTTTAGGTACTATCATTAGATAGCAAATTAGGTCACATATGTACAAATATATTTTAACCTTTTTTGGTGAGAAAATAGGCATAATTCATTTTCTTGGTTCTATCTAAACTAAGGAATCACATTCCTGTGGGATGAAATTACTTTTCACTTTTTCTTTTAATATTGTATAAAGTTTATGGTGATAGCAAATTTAGTGCCCTTAGATTACGAGGGCACTTTCTCCTCATTAGCATTCCTTATATGAGAATGCACTCATTTTTTCTAAAAATAAAACTTGAGCATTATCAGAAACCCCTTCTGTAACTTTTTGGGAGGCAGGTAGTTGTTTTTTGTATGTTTTTTTGTGGGAGAGAGAAGGGTTATCATTGGTTGTCTGGTTTTGCTTTCTTCTTCCATATCGTGAATGTCTTTACCTAAAGAGTGTGTGATGTGGAATGGGACTTGTACTTTTAAATGATATGTCATTTTTTCCCCATCAAGAGTTCACATTGAAACCCAAATAGAGATAAGTTAGAACATTATGCTTAGTGAAAGAAGCCAGTCACACAAAACCATATATTATATGATTCCATTTATAAGAAATGTCCAGAATAGACACGTCCATAGAAACAGAAAGTAGATTAGCGGTTGCCAGGGGCTGAGGGGAGGAGATGGGGGTGGTAGTGGGGGCGGGAATGATTGCTAATGGGTACAGGCTTTCTTTCGTTTTGAGGTGATGATGCTATTCTAGAATTAGATAGTGATGATGGTTGCACACCACCATGAATATACCTAAGGGCCCTGTATTGTAGGCTGTCCTGGAGGAGGCAGACTGGGAAAGTGGCCTGGTGCCTGCCCACCTGGCCTTTCTCCCACCCGCCCACTCAGGGTTGCCTGAGTTAGAGACCTGGATATGGCTTGAAAATCACTGATCCGAACAATATAAACTCTTTTATTGCCAGATGAAAATAGACCAAGTAAAAGCTGGAGGCCATTACTTTCCTGTCTCCTTGTATATTAACAATTTGTTAAGAGCAGACACAAAAATAAATTGGGTCATAAATGCTTATTCTTGCATGGGGCCTTCTTTTTGTATTTCTATCATGGAAAGCTTCTTCTTTTTTTTTTTTTCTTTCTTTTTACCAAAACATTCAGGATAAACATACCTATAAACTTAATGATCTGTGGCTGTGATACCCATTGCTGAAAGTCCAAATGTCCTTTATAGCAGAGATATATCTTTTTGGCTTTATTCTCAGGACCAGGCATTGTGTCTCTAAATATTGCCTTCTTTATTCCCAGCTGTGATCTGCTCCTCTCCCCTGTTATGCCTGGTCAGAGATAAATACCCCCAAACCAGCATCTCATAGCAACACTTTTCCCTGTATAGAGTGCCTTGAATTCTCTTTTTTTTCCTCCAATTAGTAGCTTATTTTCTACACTTTATATTTGAGAGGGTCTTTATCTATATAATGGAGGTATTATATAGTTTGTTCTTTGTTATTCAGAAAAAGATTTGACATTGTGGGTCTGATAGCAAGGTCCGGTGATAACGTGGGCTTTGCTTGCTATACATATTCTTTTAAATAAAGAGAAAACTGATACATAGCTTGGGCTGATTTATGTTATTTCTGCTCTGCAAGGTTAGAGAATCAAGTAGTAGCAGTAGCAGTTGTTTAGTCGCTAAGTCATGTCCAACCCTTGCGACCCCAGGGACTGTGTAGCCCATCAGGCTCCTCTGTCCATGGGATTCTCCAGGCAAGAATACAGGAGGGGGTTGCCATTACCTTCTCCATAGAGAATCAAAAATTCCCTTAATTGTTTACTAGAAGAAAACATATTTAGGTGGCATGAGAGCAAATAGAAAGTAACAAAACCATGTAAGGATTGACTCAATTCAGTTGTTCCAAAAAATATTTTGTTAAGCTTCTGTTTGCAAAACAAGTTTGTGTGAATCCAGGGCATGTTTGTCAGGAGGGAAAAGACAGACTGAGGAGGGTGCAAAAGCTGGGGGAGCAGGTGGCAGGTAGGTCAGTCACCCTAAATGATTATGTTAACCAATCATATTGAAATGCTTTTTTTAAAAGTCACATTTTATATCACCATTAGTAATTGAGTCCATATCAAATGCATGCTCTGTGTGTGTGTGTGTGTGTGTGTGTGTGTGTGTGTGTGTGCTCCAGTCACTTAGTCATATCTGACACTTTGAGACCTCATGGACTATAGCCTGCCAGGCTCCTGTATCCATGAAATTTTCCAGGCAAGAATACTGGAGTGGGTTGCGTTTCCTACTCCAGCAGCTCTTCGTGACCCAGGGATTGAACCCACATCTCCTGCATTGCAGGCAGATTCTTTACCGCTGTACCACCTGGAAAGTCCCATGTCAAATAATTATGTTTATATGGGTGGGAAAGAACAAAGAATCTGATAGTATTCCTTGCAGAAGAGAGAACCAGCGTGGCCCTGGTCTTTCTCTCTTGTGTACTGTTTTCTCTTTTTCTAGACTACAATTTGTGCTGGCTTCTGTGAAGTCGGTACAGGATATATGTATATATATGCATATATATATATGGGTGAATTATGAGGATGTATGTGCCTCATTACTTAGCTTAAACCATATAATATCCAGAATACGTCCTCACCAAGTGTTTAATAGCAAATTGCAGCTTTTCTAGTGACAGGAATTAATGAATAACATTGCCAAAATTCATTTTAACGTATTGGGGAAATGATTTACTTATTGCTTATTCTCAACAGAAAATTAAAAATTATAAGCTGATTGCTGGAAATATTTAATGATGAGTCTTGATTGCCATGTGTTCTGATGACCTTGTGTGCTATTCCAAAAATACATAAAACTACTGAAAGTGTTGTCATTTAATTGCATCAATTTACATCTGCTCTAATTTGATTGTAGATAGTTGTCTCCTTCCATTTTAATGAGATAAGTGTAATTTTTTTCAACCTCATAGACAACATCTGGGGAAGATGTACGGGACTTCACAAAGGTGCTGAAGAATAAGTTCAGATCGAAGAAATACTTTGCCAAACATCCTCGGCTTGGCTACCTGCCTGTCCAGACAGTTCTTGAAGGTGACAACTTAGAGACGTAAGTTTAATTTTACTATTAAACTTGTATCTGTATGTGCTCTTATACCTGATACTTTTATATTAGTGACAAAAGATAAATCTGAAAGCCAAAAAGAAGTTGTGTTTTGGTTAAATGTTTCATCTACAAAGAAGGAAACTAAACTTGGACTCAGTCTTTGCAACATGAATTTTGACTGTTTTTGACAGCACAGGTTTAATTTTGCATGTTTTCCTGAACTTTTGAAATATGTAATAATGTGTCCACCTTTGCACTTTTACTCTTAAAAATACTTTAAGCAAACTGTTGTATTTATGCTCTTTCATTACTTTATTTTCCAATTTTCCCTCTTTGTGGGTTTTTTTTTTTTTTACTATTTCTTATATGTTTTGCACTCATTTTACTTATTTTAATATGTTTATTAATAATGTTTAATTCCTTGCTTCAGATATATATCTATATGAAATCTTATCAAAATCTCACATTGCGTTTCTAATTTCTTTTTTTCTTAAACATGGCAGTGAAATAAGATAGCTTTAAATAGAACCTGTAATAGACAAAGTTTTCTTAAAAGTATATCATTTGAGTTTACAAACATAAATGAAACAAAGTTTCAGATTGCAAAATTACTTTGGGATTATAAAATGAAGGATAATAGTTTATAGCCTGAAATGAAAAGAAATTTTAAAATGAACCAGAATAAATGCAAGAACAAAATTTAAATTACTAAGCAATTATATGTCAAGATCAAAATAAATATGATTTTAAGTCTTTGGATTACTTTTTTTTGAAATATCAGCATAAATATGCCTGCCAAGGCAATTTTCTTGTGCTTGAATCTTGGGGAAAATTAAGTTTTATTGCTAATCATCACGAGTGCCTAGTCATAAAGAATAGTGGAGTTCTAGTTACAGAAATATTCCTTCTCAAGTAACTACAGAAGAGAAGCTCTGAAGTGTGGAGTTTTCTACATTATACAATAAAGAAAACTGAAGTAAGAACTATAAAAATGTGTTGACATTGAACCTTCAAAACTCATAGCTAACTTATTTGTGTATATATGAGAGATAATCAGAGAACAGTAGCAGTCCAGTGTATTATGACAGTCTATGTCTCAAAGATGTCAAAATAGAGGGATAGACTATTTAGTCCAAGTTTTTTTATCCGTATAAAACTCTTTGGACCAGGGGCTTTGCTACATTTATATGCAATTTTTATTTTTAGTTTGTTTAACTACTAAAAAATAAAAGGAAGACTATAGACAAAGTAAAGTGGATATTTTTATCCCTCCATAGGTAATATTATGGATGTGCATGAAGAAAGAAATACAACGTGGCTATGTATGTAGATAGGTCCAAAAATACCACATACTCATTTAAAGCATACCAAAAACTTCAAACTTTTGGATAACTTTGCTTGATATCAAATTCCATACAATTAAGATATATGCCCCCCAGTCATTTTTTTTCTGCAGTACATTTTAGAAGAAACTTTATTGAAATGATTTTAATTTAAGGCATACTATTGAAATTCTTGTGATTCCCTGGTAGCTTGGCTGGTAAAGAATCTGCCTGCAACGCAGGAGACCCCAGTTCGATTCCTGGATTGGGAGGATCCACTGGAGAAGGGATAGGCTACCCACTCCAGTATACTTGGGCTTCCCTAGGGACTCAGTTGGTAAAGAATCTGCCGGCAATGCTTAAAATCTGTAAAGAAAGGTATATTTTTGATCCCGTCTTTGTTTTGTGGATAGATTTTTTCCCCCTTTCTTTCAAAAGGTATATGATAATACATTCTTATTTGTTTTAGTGTCTAATATATAGTTTAACTATGCTGAATACCTAATAAAGATAAAATTTTGCCTATCTTGGTATCAGATCTAAATAACCTTTAGAGTAAGGGCCTGAAGCATAGAATTATCACACAGTGGTTTTATTTACAAGATAATTTGATAGGTTTGAAATAGTGATGTGCTTTTGACTCTTTGGATAAACCATTGGCATTTTATGTTCCAAATAGCTACATCCCTTGTATGAGTCATGCAGATAGATAGATCTTTTAAATTACTTTTAAGCAATTTTGATAATTTGCCTTTCACTGTCAAAATAATGACTGACATTAATAATTCTGAGTGATTCAGTTAAAGGAAAAGAGAACAGAAAAGTGTGTGCCAAATAATTTTGTGCTATGATTTTTGGCTGTAACTCTGAAGATGCTTCATTTCATCAAAGATGAATGTACCAGCATTTTCAGTGAGAGGAAAATGAGGGAAAGAAAAGGAGTGTAAGATTAAATCAGATGTCATGAGATCCTTTTTTGAAAAAGATTTATGAGCTACTGGATACATTGGGCAGATTTTCTTCCTTTTTTAATCCTAGAATGTATTCTTGGAGTTGGTATAGTTCATTTTTCTACTGAGCCCTTTCTAGTACAGGGCCACTTAATCTTCTGGTGTAACAATTTATGTGAATAGGTAGTAAAAATTTTGATTTCATTTATTCTATTTGTGGGAGGAGAACATTGGAGAAAAACCAGTGAAGTGGTAAAGGTGTTGAAGTTATTTATGAAGCTGATTAGAATTTCCTTTTGCTTCTTTCTCTTTCATCCCTGCAAAATGTAATGTCTTATCCCCTATCCAGTAATTATACATGCATGCATGGAGGGGATTTATGGGAAAATTAGTTATTATTAAAAGGAGGTAAACAAACCCATGCTTAGGTTTATTCAATTAATTTTATAACTATGCAAGATTTTTTTCACAAAAATAAATCAAAATAAATGATTAGAGCTTGATGAGAGTTCTTACCATTGAAAATAGACCTGAGAAACAAGCTCAAAGGGTGACAAAGTAATTTGAGAATTGAGTGAGATTTATTGGCTAAAAAGGTAGCTTAGTTTCCCTGAAAATTGAAAGGAATAAAATAGGCACCTCTCCCTGGTATTGGTTGGGCTTCCCTGGTGGCTCAGTTGGTAGTGAATTCACCTGAAATGCAGAAAACCCGGGTTTGGATCCCTGGGTTGGGAAGACCCCCTGGAGAAGGAAATGGCAACCCACTCTGGTATTTTGCCTGGGAAATCCCATGGACAGAGGAGCCTGGTGGGCTGCAGTGCGTAGGGCCACAAGAGTCAGACACAACTTAGCGACTAAACAACTACCACTACCGCATGTATTGGTTAAGGTGGAATAGATGAGTTTCCTGGTTTTTTAAGTTCTTACGGTAGCAAGAACCATCTCATAGTAAGTGGAATTATGGTTGTGGGAGCATTGGACTGGGAAGAAGTGACAGTTCATCCCAAAACTGAAAGATGAATAGGGCCCAAAACTCAGTGTTTGTTACCCAGGGAGGAGAGGGAGAGTTTCCCAGCAAGGCAGACATTTTCAACAGCCGAAAGACAACCCTGTTTTGGAAACTGGAATGGGAGCTTGAGAAATGACGAGAAATGGGAGTGGAAAGGAAAGCAGGAAGCAGGTCATGATCAGCCTGGTAAAGCAGGTGAAGCTGTTTATAGTCCTCAAGAGCAGGAGGGAGGGGGCACTGAAGCTTTATCTGTCAGAGCCGCTGGGACCCCTGCTCTGCGACAAATGGACTTCAGAAGGCAAACAGACGGAAAGTGTGAGAAGTCTGCTGAGAATTTAAGGCACTGAAAAGTCTCTGAGTTCTTCAGAGAAAAGTCTGGGTTATATTTCTTATAACATTAAGTATATTTAGTAGAGTCTTGCATATTTGTGTGTAAGGAGCCAAAACACCCTGTTCAGATACCACTCTGGAACGCACTTGAGAGGCAGCATTATGAAGTCTGGGCTAACACAGAGACTGGTCTTTTCTTAACCCCCTTTAATCATGGATTCTAACAATTCAGGGAGAATATTGCCCAGTTTTCTTCTTCTGGAATTAAATGAAAAAGCTTATCAGTTAATATATTTTCTACAAATCAAAGTACTTTAAAGTCAATAAAGCCTAAAGTTTTTTTTTTAATCTTTTTCTTTTCTCAGAAATTTTCACAATACATAAAGAAGCTTTCTTTTGACACTCTTCAGTTCAGCTTTTTGCCTCTGCTATTCTTATCTTAGTTCAGTGAATCACTATTGTACTGACTGAATTAACTTTACGGGAACCAGTCAAGCAGTTTCACAAAGCTTTTGTGAGTTCAATTAAGATTATATATATATATACATATATATACACACGTATTTTTCTTACATTTAAAGCTCACACCAAATGTTGTCAGAGAAGGCAATGGCACCCCACTCCAGTACCCTTGCCTGGAAAATCCCATGGACGGAGGAGCCTTGTAGGCTGCAGTCCATGGGGTCGCTAAGAGTCGGGCACGACTGAGCGACTTCACTTTCACGCATTGGAGAAGGAAATGGCAACCCACTCCAGTGTTCTTGCCTGGAGAATCCCAGGGACAGAGGAGCCTAGTGGGCTGCTGTCTATGGGGACACACAGAGTTGGACATGACTGAAGCGACTTAGCAGCAGCAGCAGCAAATGTTGTGGTATACTTGAATTTTAGAAATGATCTCTAAATTCTTTAGAGATTATTTACCGTCTGAGCCACCAGGGAAAGTGTATAGAAAATAATTTATCTGACACTGAACATCTGTATTTCAGAGTTAATGAAAAATAGTGATATGAAAAGACTATTGAATAATACTGTTTTGTTTCATTGTTGTGTCTGTTTTATACATAGGTAATTAAGTCTATTTACAGTATAAATGTCTGACAAACACAGACCAGATAAATACCTTTTTTTGAAATAAATCCAAAGAATCTCGGTTTTCCACACCAATAAGATGACTTTCTGTCATCTTTTAATCTTCACTTTGCAGACATCAACTTTTGCTTCTCAATGGGAGATAATGAGATCATTAACTTTTTTCTTAAGTATATATCTATAATAGAAATAGGAGAATCAAGTAGATCTAGAATACATTTTCCTTCTTCTTTGTTTCAACCAGCATTACCTTTTGCAGGAGACTTTATTTAATTAGACAACTAATTTTCTTTAGGCTTTTTAATTTCCACATTCATCAGTATTCCCCCACACCTCCCCACACCTCTAATAAAAAAGGGTTAGGGTTTGAACTAACTTTTGATTAGGATCATTTGTTTTCAAACGATATTTCTTACAGACTTGGGGTTTTCTAGGCAGTACTGTGAGATTGGAGTGTGTCTCCAGGGCTAGGAATGATAGTGACTAATCAAGTTCCAATCTCAAGCTCTGATTCTAGTAGACAGTGTTCCTTTTATCAGTTTCTTGGATAGAACTTCTGGATAAAATTTTGTTTGATAAAAGTGTATCATGATCTAGCAACGTTTCTTTCAGTTTATGGATAATTGAGAATTTTGGCTGGGTGTAGAGGAGAACATCTAGGCTGTATCTTTTTTCAGTGTATTTGTGAGGTTGAGATACTCTGTGTATACCTTTATTTGGATTTTATTTAAAATTGGGCAAAGGGGACTTCCCTGGCAGTTCAGTGGTTAAGACTTCGAGTGTCCAATGCAAGTGGCACAGGTTCCATTCCTGTTCACGGAACTAAGATCCCACATGCCATGTGCTGCAGCCAGGAAAATATGTTTTTGAAAAATAAAAAATAAAATTGAGGAATGATTCAGAACATTCTCATTTTATTGCAACTCTGCCATCAATATATAATGTAGTCCTTGGTATTTAACTTTTCCTTTCTGATCAAGTTTCTTCTGCAGGAAAAACAAAAATATGATTGCACCTCTGTCCAGTACATTATGAAACATTACTTTTTAAATTATCCCATAATTTTGAGCTATTTTAGAGCATTCTCTTTCTTTTTCCCATCAGACTGTTTAAATGTGTTTGCTGTCTATAACAAATATCCTATAATATCTGTGGAAAGGCCCCTGCAGGCACTTGAATACATAGCATCTCTTCTAGAATAAACAGTCATTTCTATTTGTTTTGACTTCTTTCATGGTGGACCTCAGGGCAACCAAATGCAGGCGTGGAAGACGATTGAGACTGTACCCCACCCCCTACCCTCCGACTGACTGCTTTTGTCTTAAATTGCTCTAAAGTGTTTCTTCTATGACTTTTGTCTCCCTCTGCCCTCCTTGCAGCCCTATCACACTCATCAGTATGTGGCCAGAGCACTATGAGTGAGTATCCACAGCTCCGTGTGCACAAGACGGATGTTCTGATCTGTTTTACTAGCATGGGGTGATTACTAAACTCTTATCCTAAAATAATAGTTCTGCCTCCTGGGTAACAATCCTAGTGGTTTTTTTGCATGTCAAATTCATTATTTAACTAAGCTAACATTCCTAATAGTAACATCTGTCAACATGTGGGCATAAAACTGTTTCTTTGCTTTCTCTCTTCCAGCCCTTCGCAGTCTCCTCAGCTGTTTCATGATGATACCCATTCAAGAATAGAACAGTATGCTACACGGTAAGAAACTTTGCTGGGATCCCTCCACTGCACTGCCACCCAGAATGTATCTCTTTCTGTATTAATCTTATATCATTCACATGCCTTGGTTTGAGAGATGTAGTTTTGCAGGAGTGGTGATTCTATTATATTTGAAATCTGGGCTTTCATCTTTCTATACTGTAATTTGCACTTTACCAAACACTTGCAATATATTCTACTAAGTAAATCTCCATGGGATGTGATTAGTGAGCTCATGAAAATGCAAACACTGTACAAATAGGATTTAGATAATGTAACCCAGTTTCAATGAATGAAAGTATTGAAAGTGTTCTCCGGAGATGGTGTACATATGAATTACAATATGTAATTAAATGTATGCTAATACTTTACCATAGAGGTTTATTTTGGAGTTCCCAAATAATATAAAAGTATAAGCTGGTCTTATTGAGTTGTACAAACTTTTATACAACCAAGTATGTACTAGGTATTGACAGTGTTAGTAACTGGCTATGCTTTAAAAGGTTATAGTTCAACCTATGGTTGCTGAGGGGAAGGATGATGGGATGGGACAGTCAGAGAGTTTAGGATAAACATGTACACACTACTGTATTTAAAGTGGATAACCAGCAAGGACTTCCTGTATAGCACAGGGAACTCGACTCAATGTTACGTGGCAGCTGGGATGGGAGGAGAGTTTGGAGGAGGATGGATACATGTATATGTATGGCTGAGTCCCTTTGCTGTCCACCTGAAACTATCACAATATTGTTAATCAGCTATACTTCAAAATAAAATGAAAAGCTTTTTTAAAAAGGTGTGAAAAATCTTAAGGACAAATATAATACCTGAAAATAAATAAATAAATAAAAGGCTATAGTTCAAGCAACATAATAAAAACAGTAACATTTGAGCTGAGTCTAGGCCAAGTAGAAATTTCAGGAAAAAGTGGAAAAACATGCTTAAAAGCATTGAGCTCAGAAAGAGTTCAGTTTATTTAAAGAATTGCAAGTAGAGAAAGGGGAAAGGACAAGACAGAGTGAAGGGACAGAAGCTGAAGTCCAGTAATGTGGGGCCCACTTGCTAAGGATGGGCTTCCCTGATAGCTCAGTTGATAAAGAATCCATCTGTAATGCAGGAGACCCTGGTTCACTTCCTGGGTCAGGAAGATCCACTGGAGAAGGGATAGGCTACCCACTCTAGTATTCCTGAGCTTTCCTTGTGGCTCAGCTGGTAAAGAGTCTGCCTGCACTGCGGGAGACCTGGGTACCATCCTTGGGTTGGGAGGATCCACTGGAGAAGAGAAAGGCTACCCACTCCAGAATTCTGGCCTGGAGAATTCCATGGGCTTGCAAAGAGTTGGACACAACTGAGTGGCTTTCACTTTCACTTGCTAAGGAGTAAGATTCTGTCCGTTGGTAAAGAGGCATTATGGAGAATCTTTAAACATGAAAGGGAGAGGGACATAATCAGATGTGTGAGAGAGTGCAGACTGACTTAAGAATCTGAGAGATCAACTAGGAAACTAGGTCCACTAGGAAACTACATAACATGATGTAAAATAAAAGTCTTTAGTCCTTATGGTGGTGGTGATAGAAACAGAACTCAACGTTAGACGTTGTTTTCATTTCAAAGTCTTGTTAGGGAATTTGAGCTCTTCTGGATTTTGTGGGAATTAGGACAGTTTAAGAAACACTGAGGCTGTATCAATCAACTATACCCTGTGTGGCCACATTCTCTAACCTCTTTATTTTCATTTTACAGACTGGCCCAAATGGAAAGGACTAATGGGTCTTTCCTCACTGATAGCAGCTCTACCACAGGAAGTGTGTAAGTAAATCATGAAATTAGTGCTGCCTTGGAAAGCTGGTTCTTATATTATGGCTGTCGGAAGTAATCTTCATTGACTGTGGCTCTGAATTTTGATCCAAATCAAAATTGATAAGTGTGGTTATAAAAATGTCTACATAGATTTTATGGTTTCAAGCCATGATAGTATAAATTGGATATGTTTATTTATTTAGTTTCATATAAGTTACTGAAGAAAATCCTATATTTGGCTACTCGTCTGCCCTAGGAAAATCATATTGATTTATTTATAAATACAGGTATAGATATTCATTCCATTTATCTGATATTAATTTAACAGATGTTAATTAACAGATATAATTCTTGTTACATCCTGTTAATTTAACAGATGTAATTCTATAGACTATGTGCCATTCTGTAAAATTCTTTTCCTTCTGTATGCTCATAATTTTCTCCATAATCTCTGCCATTTAATAGTTATGACCTACACAGGCTTGTACATCTACTCCTTACCCTTCACTGGAAAGTGTTAACTCCTCTGCCAATAATTTTGATTTTATTAGCAACTAGGAAAAGCCTCATTAACTGTAGAATGCTTTTTAAAAACCTTTCTTGGCAGATATTTTATCTCTGATTATTCCACTGTCATATGCCATCTTGCTTTTATAGCTTTCCCCACCCTCCACCACCTTGGAATTAACATTTTCAATTCTGGATGGTGTCTATGATTTCAGTAGTGTGGAGTTTAGTTGACTCACCCAGTCATTGTGGTTTGGATCTGGTGGGAAACTGTAAGGTTGCCAGGAAAGTTGTCAAACTTGGTTCTTAGGTATTTTATACTAAAAAAGATCATAGAGACAGCCAAGTTGAAATACCTAAGGTACTCTAACATGAAATGTCTCCTGGTCAATATTTTTTTTTTAATTGTTTTACTATCATTAAGCTTATATATAAAAGTTCTCAGGAGATTTATCAATTTTCAATTAAAAAAATAGCACGTTAGTAGTTTATAACAATACAGTAGTGACTTATACATTATTATTAATGTACTGTGTGTTTGAAAGGATTCCCAAACCAAGGTAATAGCATATTCATAATGCTTGTTTCATATTTAAACTCCTAGTATGTATTTCTTATAAAGCAGTTAAGTATCTTAAATATCCTAAATCAACATATTTTCCATCAAGGTTGAGAAATAGCTAAAGAATTAAACAAAGTTTAAAACTACTAATTAAAACAAAACTTAAATTCTTTAAATGTGTTTGTCACACTTTGTGATCCAAGTAAAGGCAATAATCAAATTTAGTATTTCCTATTTTCAAATTATAAAAAGCACTATTGATTTTTTAATTTAGCACTAATGTCTGAGAAATGACAAAATAATCATATGACTAACAGCTGAATACATTTTAATATACTGTCAAGAGATATATTAACTCATTCTTCCATCCAAAAAAATACTTATTGCATGCCTACCTTGCAGTGGTGTACTGGAGACAGTTGTGAGAGCTAGTTGTTAAATTTTCAAGAAGTTTGTAAGCTGCTTGTTAAACAAAGACATTATTAAAATTCATTTGTATATACCTATGGACTGTAGCCCGCCAGGCTTCTCTGTCCATGTAATTCTCCAGGCAAGAATACTAGAGTGGATTACCATGCCCTCCTCCAGGGTATCTTCCCGACCCAAGAATTGAACCCGTGCCTCTTACATCCCCTGCATTGGCAAGCAGGTTCTTTACCACTAGTGCCACCTGGGAAGCCCATGTATATACTTGCAAACCAACAGATTAGATTAAAATAATATCAAAAATAATACTCAGAACTCATCACATCTTAGTTATTTTACCTCATTTTACTATTACCTGTGCTCTCGGGGTGTCAGGTGGTGTGCAAATATGAATCTTTTTTCAGCTCTATATTCAGTGAAGTCATTAGCTTAAATTGGCCATACTGAAAGTATTTAAACCATAAAAATTAAAAATGCTACAAAGCAGGGCCTTTTTATTTATCTTGTAGAGAAGCTGCTGGTAAACACTTAGCAGCACACCCCTGACACGTGCCCAGTTTTGTAAAGGTCGATGCTGTCTTCAGTATCTTACGGCCTAGCAGGGAGATGGATAGAGGAGGAACATGGTGAGGGCATTTAAAGTAGAAAGAAGAATAGGCCCCCAAAGAAATCCACATCCTAATCCCTGACACCTGTGACTGTGACTTTACATGGCAAGAGGGACTTGGCACAAGTGACTAAATTAAGGATTTTGAGATCGGGAGATTAGCCTGGGTTATCTGGGCGAGCCCAGTGTAGCTACAAGGGTCTTCGTAAGAAGGAGGAGAGTCAGGGTTTGGGATAGGAGAGGTAATCATGGGAGCAGAGGTGAGATACAAAGAGATTTTACAGGTGCTGCACTGCTGGCTTTGAAAGTGAAGGAATGTGATGGCCTCGAGGTACTGGAAAAGGCAAGGAAGCAAATTTTCCCTTTTGTGAGAGATTAAATGAATAGTGTAAGAATGTATAAATCACTAAAGAGAAATTGTTGTCTAGTTCCTGATACATTAATATTTTTAATGAATATTTTAAGAAGTCTTACTTTGATAAAGCCAATCTGGAAGTCCTTTGCTCTTCCACACTTTAAACTACTGAGTATTTTGGGGGTCTTTTCCTATGAACATGCAGGGATCATTCAAGTGAGAAATCTAACAAGGACTCCACCTTCGAAGTCCTACTTTGGACCTAAGGCTGGTGGTTTGACAAAATTCATTGCTGTTGTTTAGTCACCAAGTCATGTTCAAATCTTCTGCAACCACGTGAACTGTAGCCCACCAGGCTCCTCTGTCCACGGGATTTCCCAGGCAAGAACACTGGAGCAGATTGCCTTTTCCTTCTCCAGAGGATCTTCCCAATCCAGCCATCGAACCTGCGTCTCCTGAATTACAGGCGAATTCTTCACAACTTTGCCACCAGGGAAGCCCCAAATATTTTCATTTTAATTGGCATTATTGACTTGACAAAATGAATAAGTATTATGATAATAAATATCTTTTCTCCCAATGGATAGCTCATCCCAATGAGGGTGACTATTCCCTCCTTTGAATTGACAGCTCTCCCCATGAGAGCAGAGTTAAGAATGAAACCTACTATTTTCCTGGCTCTCCTGCTAAGTTTCCCATCTAATAATTTAGCATCTTGGATCATGGGATACAGTAAGAAATGTTTGCTGCCCTTAACAAGACAGTGTTGTTCTTTCTTTGCTTTTAGCTTGGATCAAGGCTTATCTATTTCTTACAGGACCTGATTATAGCAGCAGGAAGTATATGTGCAATATGAGCTTTGCAGGTGGCGCTAATGGTAAAAAACCTGCCTGTCAATGCAAGAGACTTAAGAGATGCAGATTCAATCCCTGGGTCAGAAACATCCCCTGGAAGAGGGCACGGCAACTCTAGTATTCTTGCCTGAAGAATCCGATGGACAGAGGAGCCTGGCAGGCTACAGTCCATAGCATCACAAAGAGTCGGGCACAACTGAAGCTACTTAGCACACACACATGTGTGCAATATACTCTTAACACCCTGGCCTTTTCCTGGAAGTTTCTTAAGGCTCTGGCATTGGTAGGATACTGATACAATCCCCAGAGACAATAGATGACAGTATTCAGTGCCACCTAACAGTATTGCCAACTTCTGAATGAGGGATCAGTGGCTTTTTAAGGCAGGCTTGACTCTTCTGCTTCACTCTCAGATCTGTCTTGAGACAACCAATATCGGTATTAGCAATTTAAATCCCAAGGTACTAGTAATTTTTATTGTTGTTGGGAAGGGTTAAAAAAAAAACAACTCAGAGTGCCTTAAGCCAAAAATTGTATGTTAGCAAACTTCCACAATAATTTTTGGAATTTTTTCTCTCTCTTGAATTCTCCACCTTACCCCTAGGCCCTAGTGAGTTGAGGTTTTTGTTATTCCAAGTAAGGGTGTAGAAATATGAGCAAATATCTCTTGAATAATAATGGTGATGGTGCAAAAACAACCACCATCTCCTCCTTGATATGGAGACTCCTAAGAGCCGGGCAGGGCTTCCCGGGTGACTCAGTGGTAAAGAATCTGCCTGCAGTGCAGGAATGCAGGAGATATGGGTTTGATCCCTAGGTTGAGAAATCCCCTGAAGGAGGAAATGGCAACCTACTCCAGTATTCTTGCCTGGAGAATCCCCATGGACAGAGGAGCCTGGTGGGCTACAGTCCATAAGGTCTCAAATAGTTGAACACAACTGAAGCAACTGAGCATGCAGGCAGGCAAGAGGCAGGCAGGCACTGTTCTAAGCACTTTGCCCATGGTCACTTATTCAGTTGTCCATGACGCTCTTGTTCTCATTACAGCACTTTATAGAGGAGGAAATCAGGACCCACAAGGTGAAGGAGGTTGCCCAGGATTTTGTAGTCAGTGGTGGAACTGGGATTCAGACTCAGGCATCCTGGCTCCAGGCACAGGCACCCCTGACCATGCCTGACTGCCTCACTTCGCTGCCTCAGCTGGTGTGGGAAGGGAGGGCTTCCTGCAGTCGGGGAGGTGGGAGGGTCAGAGCATCCACACATCCTTCTAGTCCCTTCTGTCCTTGTTCTGCTTCTGCTCATGTCCATCTGTGCTCCAGCTTCACAGTCCGGACCCAAGGAGAAGATTTTGTAATTCAGCATCTGCTGTGCCCAACCTCCCAAATTTGGTTTTTAGGTGGTCTCAGCTGTCGACAGTAAAAGAAAGCCCCTGCCTTGAGGTATGAATTTTGAGACTTGAGCTTGTAATTCTAAGTTACCCCAGGCCTTTTTAGTCATTTGTATTCTATCCTGCAATTTGAGCCATTCTGTGTCCCTCAAATTGGTCTATGGAACCAGTTCCCTGGCCCCTCACAGCATTCATCTTCTGTGAAAGTGTTAGTCACTCAGTTGTGTCTGACTCTTTGCGACCCCATGGACTGTAGACGGCCAGGTTCCTCTGTCCATGGAATTCTCTAGGCAGGGATACTAGAGTGAGTTTCCATGTCCTCTTCCAGGGGATCTTCCCAACACAGGGATCAAACCGGGGTCTCTTATGTCTCCTGCATTGGCAGATGGGTTCTTTATCACTAGTGCCACTTGGTGAATCTGATTAATTACTAAGAGTTGTTGACCCTTCATGCATCATGGGCTGCTACTTCTTCAGCCTAGGCCTGAATTAATCTCATGGCATTTTACCTCACATAAACCTAACTGGGAGTTGGTGATGGACAGGGAGGCCTGGCGTGCTGCAGTTCATGGGGTTGCAAAGAGTCAGGCATGACTGAGCGACTGAACTGAACTAAAACCTAATCCACAGTACTCCCTTTTCTTCTGAAAGTCTAACTTGGAAATTGTAAAGGTATATATTTTAAGGATACTAATTTTCTTTCAGGGCTTCCTGAGTAGTTCAGTTGGTAAAGCATCTGGCTGCAACGTGGGAGACCTGGGTTCAATTCCTGGGTTGGGAAGTTCCACTGGAGAAGGAAATGGCAACCCACTCCAGTATTCTTGCCTGGAGAATCCCATGGATAGAGAAGCCTAGCGGGCTATGGTTCTTGGGATTGCAAGTCAGACACAAGTTAATTTTCTTTCATTTCAAAGAATGAACCAAGCCTGTCTCAAAAAGAGACAGGACCCAGGATAGTCCTGGGAAATCTGAGTAGCTGAAACCCAAAGACATTTCCTTAGGCCATTGCCATCAGGGTATCTCACTCCACCTCCCCTCTTGAGTGATCTTCTTGTATGTGGAAGGATGAAATTGGTGTGCTGGCATGATTTGCACTGGCATTGCTGTTTGCAACTCTGGAGCCTGGAACAATAACAAATCTTTAAAGGAAGGAAATTATTGTTATTTTTGTTTATGTCTTACTTGCAAAAGGTCATTCAATGAATCACAGTTCTTTTGTCATTGGATAAGTACTACTTTTGTAATCTAGACAGTGTTTACTATGCATGACTTAAATACAGTGTAATGGTGTTCTGTCTAGTTGTATTTCATTGGTACAGTCCACATGTTGGTGGCATTTTCTATTTTAGCACTGCGCACACTATTGATGTTAAATGACTTTAATCTGGTACCTCATGACTGTATAATTAAGAACTCAACTATATCTATTTTTATATTTAACTTTTAGGACTAGTAGTCTGTGAAAACCACTTAAGACTAAAATTATATGTTATATATGAATGCTATTTAAATTCTTAGTTTTGGAAAAATTGTCTTAATTTTCTTCCAGACACCTTATTAAAAGAATGTAATGATAGAGATGATGATGGTAATTATATTTTTAAAATAATAATATTATGTTAAAGCCCCATACACTTCCCCAAAGAAATGATTCTATATAAATGTTGACAGCAAGATGCATCTCAAATCAAATTTTAACTCTTAGTTGTTTGTATTTGTTTCACTGTGGATAGTCCCCAGATTTCTAAAACAGATATTTAGTTGGTGTTAATATTGAGCATTAAGTATAATTCCTGAGGTCAGGTGCCTGAAGGCATAAGTGTTCTAAGGACATAAATGGATTAATGTCGGGGAATATGGGAGAGGCACCATGTGAGGGTCTATAATCCAATCATAGGTCTGCCAGGGAGCTTATAGGGGCCAGGCTTTCCTCCACCTCATCTTATCCTTATAGAATTTTTTTTTTTTTTAATTTTTACTCTGGTCTTCAATTTTCTTTTAGGTGAGTTACTCATAGGAATTATATAATTAATTGCTTTTTAAACCAATGTGAGCATGAGTTTATCACTCTTATTTGTTACAATCCCTGAGATTACCACCTAATTTGGTTCTGTTTTGCATTATTGTCACTCTTTCTTTCTTTTGCATTATGGACAAGGTGCTTTGCTGTTTATTTGTATAACCTGGCTGGTCAGAAGAATGGCCAGTTAGGACAATAGGCATTGACCAGTATCTTTGGACATTAAACATTATGGAGAGTAGGAGGCTAAACCTTTTTCTCTCTTTATAAATGATTTATTGTTTTGTTTTGATTTCTGGCTGATTGCTTGTGATGCTTTATTCTGATGAGATAAAATTTTCGCTGGGGTGTATATGAGCACTCTTCTCTTGTTACTACTTCTTTTTTTGCATAGTCAGTCTTTTTGGTTTCTATACTCATCTTTTTTGGCCTAAGAAGTATTTTAAATGTTCTGCTTTACTCTTACTATTTAATTATTTTATTATTTGTTTTATACACACTGTATCTTTCTAATGTGTCCATTTGTTCTGTCCATATATCTGATCTGTACATTATAATCCCCTCTCGTTATGGTCTTTCTCTTTACTTAAATTGGGTGAAGTGACTCCAAGCATTACTGAAGCTAATTGGTGTCCCTGTGGTGTTGGTACATTAGCCTCATAGCCTTCTCTGCTCCTTCATAATACGGTTAGGTTTAGGGTACAGTAATACATTACCCATTTATTCCCTATCGAGAAAATACCCTTTCCCTCCTCAAAATGCACATGCGCACACCTCCTTGCCACGTTTCTGTTTGACTTTGCTCCATGGGCATCCTAAGAGCTTTGGGTTCTGCTTTCAAACACTGCTGCCCTGCAGTAGCACAGGAGCCGTTCTCCCTTCTTATCCTCATCCTTCTAAATTTAGGAGCAAGTGTGAGGTTCTTCTCAAGGCTTCCTTATTTATTTCACAGTGATACCGCCTTTTTACAAGACTGGTCATCAAAAGATGATGCCATAGCTTATTTCAATCCTTCCCATCTGTGTTTCTTATTTCCAGTTTATTCCTTTGTTATTCATTTGATAATAGAAGGAAGGCGAGGTTAGGGAAGTTTACTGATAAAGGAGCAATGTAAACTAACAAGGGGCTCATTTGAACCTTTGCTTTGGCTGTTTTGCAGCCCTAACATTCATTATTTTCATTTGCTTCTTTGTATCACTTTGATCTCAATGATCAGGACACAACTTTTCTAAGAATGCACTACCTCTCAGATGCAATTTCATGTCCTCTCTTTATCAGAGCAAACTGTGATAACACAAGGTTAGAATTTCAAGCGAGACTCAGAGTCACAGATCTTGCCCAGTATCAAGCATGTTCATCAGCTCCAGGGCTTAAGCAAAAGGTCCAGACCTGCCCGAGCCACTCACCTGGTTCCTTCTGGCTTCGATAGGATGTGCCCTGACCCCAGGGCAACAGACAAGCTCTTTAAGGAATATTTCCAGTCACATCATTACACAGGAGGGAACTGGTTCAGGCATGGGATAGCTCCATTTTATACTCTGATTGCTACATAACTTACAAGATGTTTTTCTGAAGCCCTACCCTATACATGCTTCCCAGGTGACACTGGTGGTAAAGAACCTACCTGAAAATACAGGAGACATAAGACGCACAGGTTCGAGAAGATTCCCTGGAGGAGGACATGGCAACCCACTCCAGTATTCTTGCCTGGAGAATAATCCCATGGATAGAGGAGCCTGGCAGGCTACAGTCCATAGGATCACAGAGAGTCAGACATGACTAAGGTGACAGCGTGCACGCATGTACCCTATACATCCGTAGATTCCAGGATTTGTTTACCAAAAGCCATAAAAAACAGATCAGGTACAATCTGCCCAAGGTATTGTGTAGCAGGACTCTCCTGCTAGCATTAACCAGGAAATCTATCATTTGCATATTTATAAGATCTGACTGGATCTCTGGGCTTCCCTGGTGGCTCAGACGGTAAAGAATCTGCCTGCAGTGCTGAAGACCCAGGTTCAATCATTGGGTCAGAAAAATCCCTGGAGAAGGGAATGGCAACCCACTCCGATATTCTTGCCTGGAGAACTCCGTGGACAGAGGAACCTGGAGTTCCCACAGTCCATGGGGTCGCAAAGAGTTGGATACGACTGAGCGACTGACACTGACTGACTGGATTTCTGGTAAAAGAAGGAGAGGGATTCCAAGCTTGCTGGTAAAGCATTTCCTTCCCATAAACATGTCAACTTTGTCTATTCTCTTATGCTTCTGTTTGTCAGTTATTCTATTTGACGACATTATTAATACATCTAGTCCATTAGACAAGTAGTTAGAAAAGTGGGAGAAGCCAAGTGAATTAAATGGAATTCCTTGTTTAATAAAGAATGATTGATCCTAGAAATGATGTGCTGATAATATCAAATGGAATAAATAGAGATATTTTATAAATATCTACAATTATAATTTATACTAAGTTACTTAAATGAAAGAATGTAACAATTAGCCTCTACCACCCTTTGGGTTACAAAGCATTATAAAATTGCTTTCAACCACATGCTAAAGATAGTAAAATCAAGTACTTGATTGGGACAGTGATTGCAAAATACTTTAAACTGGATGGTTTATAAATGACAAGCATTTTTTCTTATAGTTTTGGAGATTGAGAAGTCCAGGGTCAAGGAGCTAGTGGATTTAGTGTCTGATGAGGACACCTGGGTTCGATCCCTGGGTCGGGAAGATTCTCTGGAGAAGGAAATGGCAAACCACTCCAGTACTCTTGCCTGGAAAATCCCACGGATGGAAGAGCCTGGTAGGCTACAGTCCGTGGGGTCACAAAGAGTCGGACACCTTACAGGGATGTTGAGTTTTAAGGCAGTAGAGGCTCAGCAGCCAGCCTGACTGTCATTGTTTCTACTTCCTCTATGTCCAGCGACATCCACCTCCAAATGTGAGCCTTTGTGTATATCTGCTTTGTCACCTCAGGGAGGACGAGCATGCTCTCATCCAGCAATACTGCCAGACGCTCGGAGGGGAGTCCCCGGTGAGCCAGCCCCAGAGTCCAGCTCAGATCCTGAAGTTGGTAGAAAGGGAAGAACGTGGAGAACTGGAGCGGATCATTGCCGACCTGGAGGAAGAACAAAGGTGTGCTAGATAGACTTCAGAGAAATCAAGAAGTCTTTCACCCTGGGAAGACTTCTCATGGGAAATCCTTTCATTTGCACTTCCACATGGCCCTTACCCACTCTTTTTTCAGGACTATTGTCCAGGAAATACCGTGGAGGCAAAGTTTCAGAGGTCATTAACACTGGGCAGCTGGGTGCAGATTACAGCTACATTTCAGGGTTCAGGGGTGCTGTCTGTTAGAACATCTATTTATTTAAAGCTACGGTTTTATTCATGCTTGCTTGTCTCATTGATAAATGTTTTACCTATGAGGAAATAAGTAGCCTGGGCTACCTTTGGAGCTCATGGGCAATTTTGGAAAGAAGGTGATATGTTCAATACTAATTCTAGTTTTCGCTTCTCCACTAGAAATCTGCAGGTGGAATACGAGCAGCTGAAAGAGCAGCACTTGAGAAGGGGCCTCCCTGTTGGCTCCCCTCCAGACTCTGTTGTGTCCCCGCATCACACGTCTGAGGATTCAGAACTTATAGCAGAGGCGAAACTCCTCAGGCAGCACAAAGGTCGGCTGGAGGCTAGGATGCAGATTTTAGAAGATCACAACAAGCAGCTGGAGTCTCAGCTCCACCGACTTCGGCAGCTGCTAGAGCAGGTAGAGTGTGTGGAACCTGGCATCCCCTGTCCCCACACCATCTGCCCTAGTCCCACATCCCATGGGGCCCAGTCCCAGAGACAGCAGAAAGATTCACTTCTGCTTTCTCCTCTCCATACTTGATTTCAACTGGCTTAGAAATCTCTCTACAAACATCAGCATTAAATCCTCACTGGCACCAAAAAAAAAAAAAAAGAAAAAAAAGCATTTTCCCAGCTTAAGATGGAATTGCTCATTCCTCTTTAAGACTGAAATCTGTCTCAGCTCTGAATAGGTTAAGGGAAAAGATCCTGTCACATACATCTGCATAAATTACATTTGGGAAACATCTGTGGATATTAAGGGAAAGGAAGTGACCTGAACTCTTCATGCTAAAACCTCCTTCCCATAAACTATTTTCAAGAAATTAAGTAACAGATGTTTATTAATTTTCAGCTATTATTTCCTCACATAGCACCATGTTTTATGGCAGTTGTTTGCAAACTTTCTCGACAATAAAAATACAATTTGCATTATGATGAATGCATACAAGTATGATGAATACAAGATACTAATTGCTGTTACTAAAAAATACTGCCTCTTTCTATTTTCCTTCCCCCCCTCTTCTTCCTTCCTTCCCCCTCCTTCCCCTCTTCCCTTTCATTTTTCTTCTATCTTTCTCAGTGTTGGTCAGGCCCAATTTTATAACTCATCAGTGGATAATAGCCTGCAATTTTGAAACACACTGTTCTTTGGGATATAAAAGAAGCATCAGATATAGTTTCTGCAATCTTGTTAGGGACCATAACAAGATAGTATGATATATAACAAGATAGTATCATCTATAAAGACATACACACTTTGGAGAATTAAGTAACTGATTACATCTAGCAGCTGAAGAGCGGGGATCATGTCACAGAGCTAGTAGTGAAGATATCATTGCAACAGGTGTTTATTGTGAAGAATCCCAGATGATGGGCCTGGAACTTCCTTCTCCTGAAGAATCCCTGAGATCAACATTTATGCTATCTTTTGCTTTCTTCTCTGGCCCATGTAGTGTGGGGGCCTCTAGACAATGAATAGGAATGCTTTTCTCCAGAAATGATGTATGAATCAAATGCAGAAACAACTTTCTCTCCAGTGATTTTCTTAAATTTTAGAAAACCATCTTTTCACAGTTGCTTAACAGTATTTTTTAACTTGTCAGAATCATTCAAAACAGTGTAATTTTTGCATTACTATTCAGCGGGCCACAAAACACCCCTTATACTTTCTGAATGTCTGTCACTGTTTCAGACTTTGCGTGAGACTGTTTGGGAGAAGGTTTATTTAGACCTTCCCCAAGGCCTGGCAGGCTTTCTCTTAGTCCTTCGAATATTAGGTTCTTACCTTGATGTCACTCCCATACAACGGAAAAACCTATATTGTCAATATTGTAAGTATGATGTTTCTGAATGGTGCCTGGACAAAGGATGACTTTTTCCTCGAACTCTCTTATTTAGAATATGAAGTGTGAGTATTAAGGACTTAGTGCACAGGTAGAATTGCTGTAGAAGGCAGCTGTGCCTGAAAGTTTTGTTTGCTGTAGCCTGGTGATGCTCTGAAGAGAGCCAAGGCTCTCCTGCTCAGCCCCTGCCTCCCCCCACTCTCTTCCTCCCATTAGACTGAGCTGCCTAATGGCTCATGAGCCTTCAGAATTACACAGTGATGCTTTACAAGATATGGGATATCTAAATAGCTCTGTATATTCTAGACTATAAGGCTCTTATCTCTTCTTAATGACCTAGCATGAATGCCAAAAGCTGATGGAAAATTCAACTCTGATAGTAAAAACTAGCAAAACTGCCAGACTTCAGCTAATATAGATTTAATGGAAACAAACAGCATCAAAATCAATGGAACTTCTGCATTGCCTTTACAATGAATCACACTTTTCTAATCTGACCATATACCTGTCAAGGTATCCATCACCATTTCCACCTTCCTGCCTTTGTGAAGTATTTATTAGGTGTGTCAGATTCCATTCCAATCACTACTAATTGATCACCTCCTTCACAAAACCCTCTCATGCAGATATTCTTATCACCAACCCTAGTTTTTAAATTTAAAAAAATCTAGGTTTGTATAAATAAAAAACAGCTGGTTGTAAAATTGCCTCAGAATTAGACAGCTCTGAGTGACCAAGTCTGTATCCAAGCAGCTGAATCCAAAATCATGCTCTTCAAGCATAGGGAACTTTATCCAGTACTCTGTAATGACCCATATGGGAATCTAAAAGGAGTGGATATATATATACATGTATAACTGACTCACTTTGCTGTACAAGAGAAACTAACACAACATTGTAAAGCAACTTCAATAAAAAACCAAAAAAAAAAAAAAACAAATACAAAATCATACCCTTTACCGCTCTCCAATATTGCCCTTAAATATTGATTTAAATTAAAAATTAGCATAATTTTTAAATTAGATAAATTTACTGGATGAGAAGCAGTGTTAATTTTAAAGATGAATGAAACACCTTTCCAAAATCACTTGGTTGACATAAAAGTAATAGAACAATTGAGGGAATGACCCTGACATTGATAGGTAAATCCTGCCATATAACCAAGTGAATTCTTCAAAGTTCTCAGATCCAAAGGGAAGGACCATTTGGTCCTCAGCTGAACACTAGTGAGTCCGCCAACTGATGTTAAAGCGTATTTGAAAATGACTGAGGGTGAAAGATGTTATGTGATTTAATTATCCGTAGTTGGGGAAGGGAAGTTAGAAACAGAAATGTTTTCTTTAATCACTTTTTGAATCTCTTCAATTCTAACCTCTGAATGTGATTTCAGCCTGAATCTGATTCACAAATCAATGGCGTCTCCCCTTGGGCTTCCCCTCAGCAGTCGGCACTGAACTATTCGCTGGATCCAGACCCGGGCCCACAGTTCCACCAGGCAGGTCTGTGTCCGCAAGACTCGGCTACTCTCTCCCCTGGTCTACCCCGGGCTTTGCCATTTGTGCACTTTTCATTTTAAATAACATTCTTACACATGCGTGCCTTAAGCATAAGGGAATTTGTATTCTCTTTCATGTCAGCTGAGTACAAAGCCATTTTAACAATACCAAAAAAAGCAAGCATTTTAGAATAATAAACTATAATGCACTTGTTTGTGTAAGGTGTGGTAGTGAATGGAATTTTGATGAGAGGGGAAAAAGATGTCCTTCCTTTTGGGATGAGCAACAGTTTATTTTGTTCTTTGCCTTAGAAATGATTTTTTTTTTTCAATAAACTTCTGTCTCTGAAATTTCATAGTTGTACACATTCAGAATAAACGACTAAAGAATATCACACCAAATACAGTTTTCTCTGCCCAGGGCTGGGGGCTCAGTATTCTGCTTTCTCCATCCTAGTTCCCCCAGACATTTCTGCCTCATTCACCCTCATCTGAGGCTGAAGTCCCACCTAGCCTGTCGTTGGTCACAGTGGGGACCTGTCGCTGCTGCGAGGGTGGGCTCTGTCAACCAGGAATTCTGGAATGACATTTTGTTATTGATAAAATTAAGTTCTAAAATCCTACTGAGAACCCCATACTTTAACCAAATTAATTTGTTAATGGGATACCTTTTTCTGCATATATCAGAGGAAAACCTAAAATAGTGAAATTATTTTAAATTGTTAAATAAGAGAATTATTTTGCTATTGATTGTAGACTAAATAAATATCAAAATAGAAAGTATCTTATAAAATACTTCTAATTTTGTAGCAGTGTCAGCTAGCCTATGCTGAAGTCTCCATCAAGAAGGAAGGAAAAAACTGATGGAATATATTTCTCATATGAAAATATACTTGATGGGCATCCCTGGTGGCTCAGTGGTAAATAATCCTCCTGTCAATGCAGGAGACATAGGTTCAATCCCTGGTCTGGGCAGATCCCATATGCCACAGAGAAACTAATAAGCCCTTGCACCACAACTATTGAACGTCTGTTCTGGAGCCTGGGAGCTGCAACTACTAAGCCCGTGTGCTGCAACTACTGAAATCTGCAACTCCCTGGAGCCTGTGCTCCGCAACTAGAGAAAAGCCCACATGGAGTAATGAAGACCCAGCACAGCCAAAAATAAATAAAGTTATTTTTTAAATAGCTGTGCAGAATAGTGGAATTCTAACTAAGAAATCATATGACCCCATTACTTATTTTTCACTCGTGAATCTTCCCCTGGCACTTGAATTCTTTCTATAGAAACATCTAATACATTTTAATTATGTACAATTCTGTTACCAGAAATTAATGCAAAAATGATTTTGGAATTTTCCCCTAAAATTATTCTTTGCAAGGAAGCTATTTTCACACAGATGTTTAGAGGCCAGTACTGGCATTTTTTTTCCCTTGCAGTTCGGTTTTAATGGAAGACCGGACGTTAATTTGAGAGCGTCTGTTGTTCTTTGTATCTGCAGGCATGGCGGCAGAGGAGCTGCTGGCGCCCCCTCATGACACCAGCACGGACCTCACAGAGGTCATGGAGCAGATCAACAGTACGTTTCCATCCTGTTGCCGTGAGTATGAAAGATCGTAACGCCACTGCTGTGCTTTTTCTTTCCATTTCTTTTTTCCTGTGTGAGGCCCTTTGTCTTCTTTGGTGAGATAACAGCAGTATTGGAAGCGAGACTGAACATTATTTGAAGATAAATCAAGCTTTCCATATGTCAGCAAGGCAAACAAAGCCCAACCTGGATGCCATCACATCCCGGGCTGGAGGGCCAGTGCCACCCTGCTCTTTGAGACCCTTTGATCTCCCCTGTGAGTGACAACATGGGGCACATAAAACAAGCCTGTCTTTAAGGAGAAATTATCCTCTTCAGTGCAGGCCATAGTAAGAAAGGTACATTTCTCCAAAAGAGTGTTTTTTGTGGTATGCCAGACAGTCTGAAAATAGCTTTTTCTAAGTCATTCCTTCTCTTTTCTTCAGATATTATCTTCTGATGTCATCAAGTTCAGATGTAAAAAGGGATTATTTTCAATTTCACACCCCCCACCACCCCGTGTTTTGATTTGGTGTGAGTTTTTTTTTTTTTTCTTTTTTTTCAGTTTGGGGATTCTTTTCTTAAGGAATAAAATAGTCACTGTATAAAGGCCAAACAATTTAAAGCATGGCAGATTATGACCCCGTGAATTTTCCATAAGAACAACCAAGAGCCAGAAAATAACCAAATAAAAGTCCCAGAGGAAACTGTATGATTGTTATTTATTGATTTTCTCCCCCAAACATTTTGTCTGCAGCGCCTTGGCATCTTGCAGTTTCTACTGAGCTGTCAGCAAAACCATTTCTGCTGTTTCAAACAAACAGCTTACTGTACAGACATACACACTACTTAATGCTGTGATTATATTTTAAATAATATTTTAAAGAAACCGGAATGTATTATTTAAAAATTTATATTTATAATTTTAGGGTGATTAACTCTAGTCAGCCATTACACTAAGATTTTAGTGTTACCTATCAGGTGATGCTAGTGGAGAAGAAACCACCCACCTGCCCATGCAGGAGACATAATAGACTCGGGGTCAATTCCTCGGTTGGGAAGATTCCCTGGAATAGGAAATGGCAGCCCACTCCAGGATTCTTGCCTGGAGAATCCCATGAAAAGAGGAGTCTGGCGGGCTATGGTCCACGGGGATGCAAAGAGCTGGACACGACTCAAGTGACTTACAGAGAAGGCGCTGGCACCCCACGCCAGCACTCTCGCCTGGAGAATCCCATGGACGGAGGAGCCTGGTGGGCTGCAGTCCATGGGGTCGCGAAGAGTCGGACACAACTAAGCGACTTCACTTTCTCTTTTCACTTTCATGAATTGGAGAAGGAAATGGCAACCCACTCTAGTGCTCTTGCCTGGAGAATCCCAGGGATGGGGGAGCCTGGTGGGCTGCCATCTACGGGGTCGCACAGAGTTGGACACGACTGATATGACTTAGCAGCAGCAGCAGCAGCAGCAAGTGACTTAGCTCAGCACAGCACTATTATATATTATTCATCATATATATGTAGTATATAAAACAGCCTGTCTTTACACCCTTTTCCATCTTCTCCTCAGAAAATACCATTTTAAATGACAGTAAAGAGTCTTTATACTTTGATAATATAAAAATCTCCCAAGATAGGGATAGCTTTTCATAAAAATAAAAACATAAATTGATTTATTTATGA
Organism: Oryx dammah; assembly: GCF_014754425.2. Lineage (NCBI taxonomy): Eukaryota > Metazoa > Chordata > Mammalia > Artiodactyla > Bovidae > Oryx > Oryx dammah. The sequence goes on from NW_024070188.1 coordinate 69,210,588, forward strand.
AATTGATATATACTTTTAAAATTCTGCCTGGATTGATTAAACTTTTTTTTTTAATGGATATAGAATAGAAATGAGCACCTGCCGCAGATTTGGGGCCCAATATATTTCTGAATTGAATGAGTGAATGAATGAATGATTAAATTTTCCTATTGGGAAGGAAGGTTTAATTGATAGTACTAGATAGTACTTAGAAGGTTCTGTTAGATTCCTTTGCTTTTTTGCCACTTTTAAGCTGTACAAGCTAGCAAATACTTTAATAAGCCTTTGCATGTCCAAAGCTTCAGTTCAGTTCAGTCGCTCAGTCATGTCTGACACTTTGAGACCCCATGGACTGCATCATGCCAGGCTTCCCTGTCCATCACAAACTCCCAAAGCTTACTGACCATCTTTGGAGAATTTCTGAAAGCAAATCAGATTGGCATCCTCCCAACGCCAAGCCAATTCCTTGAGCCCCTATAACTAATGAGAACTTTAAAATTACTAGTCACCAGCATACAATGAATTGATCTGCATGTTAATCTTGACTTTTGATCCTTTGTGAATTAAAAATTAGCATGGTCACAAGTGAATGTCCACTCCTGGCACTCTTGGAATTAAAATGAAACTGTATTCTTAAATCCTAAATGCATGAATTGCCTACTTAAACATGACTTTTTTTTCTTACTGTGTCTGTATATTGTTGCACATAACACTTTAGAATTCTTCTATCTTGGATTAATGTCCCAGTTGGTCCTGATAGCATCCTTGAATTATGGCCTTTTAAAGTTTTCTTTTAATTATTTATGTTGAGTTTCAGAGCAGAGACGCAAGCATTTCCATGTTTTACTGGCAAGAAGTTAATGAAGAGAATGTAATCGTGTTGCCTATTAACTGATACACTAAAATTTCCACTGACTGCTGTAACTAATTTTTTCAGTGTAACATAATTTTGTTGTTGTTTTTTTCTTTTATGTCATCCAAATATACAGGATGCTAGTAGTAAGCTGAATATTATTTTCACTAATAGACTAACAAATGCTTTTCAAATTATTTTATCTGCAGGCATATTCTCACTGTGAATTGCCTATATTTATTGAGCTTGATTGACATTCATCAAAACTTTAAGACCTATTAAAATACAATTATTTCCTGATTTCTTTAAAATATGTATTTGTATGATTTGTTCAAGAGGGTACTTGTAGCCTTTATTTAATAAGAGGCTACAGGGTTAAAATATTGATTTGCAGCAAAACAGATTTGATTTCTGTTTGGATTTGGCTGTTTGTTACTGAGAAGAGAAGCTTAACTCTGCCTATGGTATACTTCATGCTCATGCAACTAAGCTTTCCCTCAAGAGGGTGTAGTTCTGTGCAAGTGTAATTCCCATATGTAAGAAAGTCCACTCTTTTTTCCCTGATATAACTTACATAATTGGTAGGACTTGATTATTCCCCCCAGTACTACTGGGGTGCACCCTTTCCCTCCAGGGCATCATAAGAAGCTTCCGCTTCTTGCTCTTTTTCTCACGAAGCACCTACTGTGTGGTCACAGGGTTTTTTTGTTTGTTTGTTTCCCTTCAAAAAGGGGGAAACAAAAAAATGGAATGATGAAAGTAGTCACATGCTGTTTGATTAGGGACAATCATTAATGACCCAGAACAGATGCTACCATCATAAGCAGTGGAGCGCCTCTCTCTCCCAGGGCTGAGTACCAGTTCAGAAATTGTGAGATGTCACAGTGAAAGGGAGAGGTGAAACCTCAGAGGCCTTAGAGAAGAGCTGTGCTAGTGGAGGAACTGAGCTGCTCAGATGCAAAGGCAAATTAGACACCATATTCTAACTTATCTCATGCTCTTAACTTAGCCCATGGAAGGCACAAGGATTAACCCAAGTTCCTACAAGACTTCTGAGTGCTAAAGACTAGGTTATTGCCACCATCTTCCTGGTCTTTGGGGTAAGGGTGGCAGAAACTAAAGACTCTGGCCCTGGCATTTCCTTAATGACTTCTTGGTCAGAATTTGTACTATTCAGGAGAATATACAGAATTTTCTCTGTTCTAATGCATAAACCAAATATATGGCATGATTTCAGTGGGAAATTTTGAGATTTTTTTTTGCAAAACTAATTATTCACTGAATGCTTTAGCATGTACTGATTTGAGAGAGCTGGCGTATCTTTTGCATATTTTGGTGGAATTTTTATTTCTTAAAACACATGGGATATGAAAAGCTAAGTAGGGAAGCTAGCCCTGTTGAAGCATCTGGCCAAAAAAAAAAAAAAAAAAAAACTTCCCCAAAGCTCTTTCTTATTTTCTTATTAATATCCATTTAACAGCTGGGAATGGTGCAGTTCACACTTTTGCATGCATAAAAGGGAGAACCACAAAACTGCCTGCAGTTGACTGTTTTTGTTTTCTCTTTCAGCAAATCTCCCCAGCAGGCCACAGGTAAGAGTTCATGGGTTGATTGGTTTAGGTATTACAGATTATAACCTGGAGTAAGTGATTAGTGGGACTTCCCTAGTGATCCAGTGGTTAAGACTGTGCTTCCAATGCAGAGTCAGGGTTTGATCCCTGTTCAGGGAACTAAGATCCCACATGCTTTACAGGATGGCTGGTTTGCTTTTTTATTTTGTATATTTTCCTTTCTTTATTTAAAAATAAAATGTTTAAGCGATTAGCTACTGTTGGTTTTTGATTTTTGCTATATTTTCACCTTATGAAAACAGAGAATTGAAATTCTTTTATGCTATAAATGTGCATTCAGAGTCCATGAACCATGCTCTGTTTTTATTTAGGGACAGAATGTTTTCCTGTTAGACCCCTTTCTTCCCATTTCTTGGTAGAACCATGGTATGGAGTTTATCCCTTGGCTTCCTGCTAGTGCACAGGACCCTCCTACACAGCCCACTCGCAGTGCCTACCAGCCCTGCCTTAGGACATGATTTCTCCCTGTTTTGCTCTTCACTTACTTCATATCCTGTGCTTGATGAGAGTACGTGAAATGCTGCTCTGACACTATTCAGTCAGTGTTTGTCTTTATACTGGTGCCCTTGCTTACTGCATATGTTGCATACAGCCGCAGTTTAAGAGCTCTGCAAGGCTGGAGAAACCATGCATTCAGGAGGCCTGTGTGCAGTTGATAACAGACCAGTGACATGCCTTATGAAGGCAGTCAGGAGACAGACCTGTAGCTTTGCTTCTCCACATTCCGATACCATGAGCTAATGGAAACAAGATTTAGGGGGTCTTAGTGGACTTCCCGGGTGGCTCAGTGGATAAAGAACCTACCTGCCATGCAGATGCTGGAGATATGAATTCAGTTCCTGGGTTGGGGAGATCCCCTAGAGGAGGGTACAGCCACCCACTCCAGTATTCTTGCCTGGAGAATCCCAGGGACAGAGGAGCCTGGCAGGCTACAGCCTATGGGGTCGGAAAGAGTGGGACACGACAAGTGACCAAGCACAGCACAGCACTGTTGATTTATCCCCGTGTAAATAAGGAAACTTGTTGACATGTTAGTTGATTTGGTACAACAGTTTGTCAGTCTGAGGAGGGGGACCCCTCCCAAGCCAGTTTTTCCAGATGCCCCAATTGCCAGATCTCTTGTGTTCTAACAGCTTTTTAGTGAAAGTCACTCAATCGTGTCCAACTCTTTGTGACCCATGAACTATACAGTCCATGGAATTTTCCAGGCCAGGATATTGGAGTGGGTAGCTGTTCCCTTCTCCAAGGGATCTTCCTGACCCAGGAATCAAACCAGGGTCTTCACATTGCACATGAATTCTTTACCAGTTGAGCTACCAGGGAAGCCCAAAGTGAAAGTTGCTCAGTAGACTCAAGCCTTTAATAGTTCTATGTACTATGTAAAATTACCCCAGATAGGTTTAGCTGACAGGGTTCTCCCAAATATCTACTTTGGATATCTGCCGCAGGACATGGACTTAAAAGCTGTGCCTGGGGCAGTACACAAAGCTGCTTTGTTACTCTGAGGGGAGAAGATTTTGATTTTTCATTTAAGAATTTGCTGAGAACTGTTGGCAGATATAACCCATGTGTTTTTCAGTATTTTCCTTATCAGGTAGTCTTAGAAATAGTGTGTCCCAAGACCACAGTAAATCTTTGGAGAACATTTTTCCTTATGAGCTTGTTTATGAATCTTTTTGAAACCATGAACCCTCTGATTTAGCCTCTTGTGCCATTAAGGCAGTAGCACAGATATTAAGGAGAAGCACCAATGGTTCATCTTCAGTAACTGGAGGGAACACAAGGGAATATGAAGTAGATCAGTGGCTGTGGTGTGAGAGCCTGTGAGAAGGAAGAACCTCATCCCAGAGAGCAGAAGTCCTGTGATTGTTCTGTTGTCTTAGTGGATCAGAAGCAGGGGCTTCAGCAGAGAGTGAGGATGGGGAGGAGGCCTTGGAGGTATGAGGAGAGACTGGAAGATGTACAGTAGCTGCTTGGAGCTGGGGAGAGCATGTGGAAATAGAGTGACTGCCAGGTAGCCTTAAAGGCCACCACTTGCTTGCTTGTGAATTTAACTAGAGGCCTGTCTGCAGGACTATGTGTTGCCCTTCAGCTGCATTCAAGTTCATGGGCACAGGCACCAGAGTAGGCTGAGTATTGCATTTAACTTGAAATTTATTGCATTTAACTTGAAATTTATTGCATTTAAGATGAAGTAGTTGTTTGGCCAAGAGAGTACAACAGTTCAAGGGAAGAGGCAGAGGAGAGATGATAATGCTTGCACCCAAGTCTGGTAGGAAGAATAATGAGGATGCATAGGTGTGGGAGACAGAAAACCCATAGGCCATAGTACCAAAGGATGAGCGAAGTTTGGGTCCTAGTAGAAGTAAGCTGGAAAGGTACGGGTGGGTTGTCAGAAAGGGGGATGATTGAAATTGAAATGTTGGAAGGGATGCAAGTATTGGCAATCATCCAGATTTGAGTGGAAGGCTGAGAAAGGGTGAAAGACAGATTCTGGGAGGAGTGGAGCTCAAGGAGCTAAGAGGCCACAGGTCTGGAAAAACCATCTGTGTATTGAAATCATGAACATTTAGAACCAATGAATGACAGCCATTTTTTTCTTCAAGAGGTAAGGGGACATGAGCTAAGAGGCCAGAAGATGACTGCGTAGTGGGTGGTGTGGGTGGTATGGTTTGATGACAAGAGATTCAAAGCTGGGTACTTTTAGGAAGGAGAGAGAGAAAAGGCCCTGAAAAACACAATATGAACCTATCCAATATCTGAGGAGTGTGAGAGATGAAAAACAGTCCTATGGGAAGAAGTCCTTCCTTTCTATGGAGGAAGCTGTGCCTTTAGGGAGGTGTAGATATCCATTAGAGCAAGCCAGTGAAAGATGCATTTAGAGAAGAGTTTGAGGACATAGGTTTTAATGATAATGGACCCAACCATTTGACCTCTGAAAGGTTGATGCCACTCCTCTGAGTGTGACCTGGATTTCTATCCTCCCTTGCCTCTGTACATTGGCCCTGAGCCTTTAACTGGCACCATTGCACACCCTTGGGCTTTGATTCCTGTCTTGAGTTCTTATTGTCTGGATCCCAGCTGGGATCCAGCTGGTACCCTGGAATTGTCCAGGGTACCAGTTCTGCAGAAGACCTCCCACAGACCCTCAGAGGAACACAAAGGAGTGCTTGCACCAACCTAATTCAGTCAACATTAGTATCTCTCAGGAAAAAAAAAAAAAAAAGACAAATCGTCTCAGTTTTAACTTGGTTTCCAGCCTGGACAAGAGAAAAGTCTTCCAGACTTCCTCTATATCAGCTGAGCTGATGAAAAGCAGGCTATGAAACTTTAGGATGAAAGCAAAGGACTTCATTCCAGGACCAAAAGTCACATGGGAGTAAAAGTGTCCCCATTGAACGTAGCAGAAGAGGGCTTGTCTATGCTGAAAGAAGCACTTTTTGTTTTTAAGAGTTGACAGCTCTCTGCTACCTGTAATGCCTTCTGTAAATGTTGTTCTGACAGTGTTATTTTCTCTTCCCACAGGCAATGTGAAGTATTCATCTAGCCAACCAACATTTCTTGATTCACAGTGTTGCCCTTTTCAGCAAATGGCAATGTCAAGTTCCATTTAATCAGAAGCTCCATGGCTCTTTGAATTATGCTGTTGGGTGCGGACTGTGTGTTCTACTGAAGGAGTAAAACACTGCCTATCCAAAGAGGAAAGGATATTTTGTTTTTATAATAATCATATATTGTTGTTTTCTTCTTCCCTTTCTATGCAACTGTAAATTAATGAACAGAATGGTATTTGGAAATGGAAATACATTTGTCACTGATTTGTATACTGTATACAGTATTGGGAAAGTGGGTGGGGGGGGTTTCTAATATGAGACCTTCTTTTTAATAACCGTGAACAAATGCATAAGAATTAGAAGACAATTTTACATTTTTACATTCCTTCATATTAACCTTGTACAATAACTTCATTTGTTTCTTTGACGCTTTTACCATTATGTTTTGGTTATTTATAATTCATCAGCCACATGACCAAATAGATTTTATTTGTTTCCATGATTTGGCCAAATTAACAATTTCATATACGTCAATCAAATATTATACATTTATGGATTAGGCTACAGCTCTGTGTATACTGTTTAACTTTACTTCACATCATACACTTACTTCTTTAGTGACCACTTGGATAACCACAATAAAAATCCTGTGGGTCTAACAGGCATTTCTATTGGGATTTTTTTTCCCCTTGTCTTTTATCTCCCTGCTCTATATAAGTAGGTGTTGATTTCTTTATTTATTTCATCTTCCAATCTGTATGACAGAATTATAATAATCTCAAAGATTATTTTACCAAAGGTTGCCCATTTACGCATATTTTCATTTTGACACAGAAAAAAGACTTGGTCCAACTTTTCCTAGTTCCTAGGTCTTGATTTTCATCATTCAGTACACAGCAGACCTGTGCCTAATTGTGATACCAAAATACATGGTTGTCTTTAGTTCCCTTTGAAGAAAGTTTGATGGTTGTTTATGTCTCTAATATATTCAAGCCCTCTATGATTCTTGAAACCCCCAGTTATTTTCCTTCTGAAAGCAGACACAAATTTAATGAATGTCTCATTTTACTTTTTGAAGGAATAGCTTGTTATATTACCCTTCTTTTGACCAATGCATTTGGGAACGATGTTTATCAAAAACCTGCTTCTATTGAAGAATGAAATTAATGCTTAGATGGTGGAATCCTGGCTTACACCTTTGAGTGCATTCAGTTAGGTATTTGGTTCAGCTCCTGATTTAACATTTATTTGGTTCAGTTTAAACATGCCGTGTCATTTACCAAATGTAAAGAAACCAAAAAAAAAAAAAAAAGTGAAATGTGTTTTGATTGAAGCATATGTGCTTTAAAACATCAGGACATTTTAACTTTCAGTTCTCTTTAACTGGGATCTGGCCAGAAGGAGGCTTAAAGTTAGAAATTCCTATTCTTTAGAATAGGTTGGGTGGGTTGGGGGGCAAGGGTGTCTATTTGCAGTAAAGATATTTTGAGAAGAAGAAAATTGTTTTATATAAGAGGAAAGCCATGACCACCTTTCTACCTCAGATCCATCTTCATCCATTGCGTTGGAAATAGCTTTATGCCGCTACAGTTTGAAAAATCTAGAGCTTCTATCAGATCACATCTTACCCAGTAAAAATATCTATTTAAAGAAAAAAAATTCCCTGAACTCTGAACTAAAAGTTGTAGATTTGGTGTCTTCCTTGTCCTTACTTTGAAAAGTTATGTATTAATTTTTTTTCTGCCTGTAATTGTGTGCAACATGTTCTCTATCTGCTATTAAGGAAAAGCTACATAAAACACTACATGGTAACCTTTTAAGTAAGAGTAAATATAAAGAAATATATTGCAGTAACAACAAGGGGAAACAAGTATGTAGTTCTTTTGAAATATGTGGTAAAGAACTAATCATAGATTACCATCTAAACTGGTTACATGTTGTATTTTTCATCCTGAATAAAAGTAATTTTAACACAAGATGACTTTGATATTCTTCAATGGTGTTTACTGATAGAACTTTGAATGTATGATTATGAAAATAAAATATAAAGATGGCCTGTATCCTGATACTCCACATGTGTTCCTGCAGTTTCTCTCATACACCCTAATACATGCTTTCTTACTCTCACTGTCTTACTTTCTCTGTGTTTCTCTTGTCTCTCTTATATATATACATAATTCTCAATTTTCTTTACAGATAGAAGGTTAGGGAAAAATAATATTGGATGTTAAAAACATATGTGAAACCTATTTAGCTTTTATTTTAATATCTTAGATGCTATTAGTATTTAGTCAATTACTCTTTCAAATCCACTTTCAGCTTCAAGCTCTTAAATAATGCGCTTTATATATATGGTCTGGATTTTACCACTCTAGTAGAAGTTTAATCCATTTCAAAGCTACCCCATGGGAACGAGTGCTGAGAATCATGTTGCTTGATTCTGAAAGTAAAATCTATGAAATAGAAAAGTCCCCTTATTTATAGTTTGTTCAAGAAAATTGACCCATTCTAATGAACATATGTTTTAAGCATCCTGTCTACTTCAAAGTAATATTCACATTAAGCATTCCTAAAGAACCGATTGTTGGTTTCCAGCAACCTATTGAGTAGGCAGGTGAAAATAGAGGTGAGTAGATAGTTGAAAATATACGCTTCCCCAATGGCTCAGCGATGAAGTATCCACTTGCAATGTAAGAGACGTGGGTTCAATCCCTGGGTGCAGAAGATCCCCTGGAGGAGGGCATGGCGACCCACTCCAATATTCTTGCCTTGGAAATGCTATAGACAGAGGAGCCTGGTGGGCTGCAGTCCATTGGGTGGCAAAGAGTCAGACACCACTGAAGTGACTTAGCATGCATGCACGCATACACACACACACATATATTTTTTAGAAGAGTGTCCCATGTACAGAAAAGCCTGGTGGGCTACAGTCCATGGGGTCACAAGGAGTCAGACACAACTTAATGACTAAACAACAAACAATAATATACATTTTTTTAAAAGAATATAGTTTGCCTTTGGTTATTCCCCCAACCCTGTGCACCACCACTGTTCCACTGTCTCAACTGACCAACTTGTTCAGGGTCATTTCTTAATTCACTAGTTGAGAATTGAATAGAACTGAACTGAAACCACTAGTTGAGAACTGAATAGAACTGAAGCCACTAACACCACACCACCTAACACTATAAGTTGTATCCTGAAAATTCTATGACATACGATATCAGCTTGTGTTTTTTGAGGTTAATTAACAAAAGCAAGCCTTTGATGGAGGCCAGGGCCCAATCACAGTCACATTACGTTCCATACCTGTGGCATTAGTTATTGCTCACCACAATAATAGGACACAACAGACATAAAACCTTTATTTAGTTTATGGGATGTGAGGGTTGGCTGATCTGGACTTACCTGGAGTTGACTGGCTGTTGAATGATGTGGGGTGGCTAGACTGGGATGACTGGGGATGTTGGGCTGAGTTCTTTCATACAGTAGCAAGCTAATTAACTGGGTGTCTTATTGGGTAATGATGGAAGTGTTGGAATGTAGACAGGCTTTGTGAGAACTGGTGCATCATCACTTCTACTGAATTCTGTTAGTCAAAGCAAATTGCAAGGCTAAGTATGAGGAATAGAATCCATTTCTGTTGTGAGAGAAACTGCAGAGCCAGAAAACAAAGGGTATAGCTAAGCTGGGGAGGGGCCATCAGATTTCACCTTGTAAACACATAGAGGAGGGCAAAGCAGAGGACTTGGCCTAAAACACTGACCCCAGCTGCCTCAATGGAGTGGGGAGGAAGTAGGCTTTTCACAAGGCCACCTTCTAAAACCCTTGTGGCTCAGCTGGTAAAGAATCCGCCTGCACTGGAGAAGGAAATGGCAACCCACTCCAGTATTCTTGCCTGGGAAATTCCATGGACATAGAGGCCTGGTGGGCTACAATCCATGGGGTTGCAAAAGAGTTGGACATATTTAGTGACTAAACAACAACAAACAAACAAAAGGAATCCACCTGCAATGTGGGAGACCTGAGTTCGATCCCTGGGTTGGATAGATCCCCTGGAGAAGGGAAAGGCTACCCACTCCAGTATCCTGGCCTGGAGAATTCCATAGTCCATGGGGTAGCAAAGGGTCAGACCCGACTAAGCAAATTTGACTTTCACTTTTCTTCTAAAACAAAGGTCAAGAAGATCAGCCCCTCTGTCCCAGGCTATCAATCCAATTTCAGGGGAAAAGCAAGTAGGAAGACTTAGCAAGTCTCTGCCCCAAATCCTAGGAGAAGCAGAAGAAGTGATAGAAAAAGACTGGCAGTAAAATTCAGTTCCGTTCAGTCGCTCAGTCGTGTCTGACTCTTTGTGACCCCATGAATCACAGCACGCCAGGCCTCCCTGTCCATCACCAAATCCTGGAGTTCACTCAGACTCGCGTTCATTGAGCCAGTGATGCCATCCAGCCATCTCATCCTTGGCCGTCCCCTTTTGCTCCTGCCCCCAATCCCTCCCAGCATCAAAGTCTTTTCCAATAAGTCAACTCTTCGCATGAGGTGGCCAAAGTACTGGAGTTTCAGCTTTAGCATCATTCCTTCCAAAGAAATCCCAGGGCTGATCTCCTTCAGAATGGACTGGTTGGATCTCCTTGCAGTCCAAGAGACTCTCAATAGTCTTCTCCAACACCACAGTTCAAAAGCATCAATTCTTTGGCACTCAGCCTTCTTCACAGTCCAACTCACATCCATACACGACCACAGGAAAAACCATAGCCTTGACTAGATGACCTTAGTCGGCAAAGTAATGTCTTTGCTTTTGAATATACTATCTAGGTTGGTCATAACTTTCCTTCCAAGGAGTAAGCGTCTTTGAATTTCATGGCTGCAGTCACCATCTGCAGTGATTTTGGAGCCCCCCAAAATAAAGTCTGACACTGTTTCCACTGTTTCCCCATCTATTTCCCATGAAGTGATGGGACCAGATGCCATGGTCTTCGTTTTCTGAATGTGGAGCTTTAAGCCAACTTTTTCGCTGTCCTCTTTCACTTTCATCAAGAGGCTTTTTAGCTCCTCCTCACTTTCTACCATAAGGGTGGTGTCATCTGCATATCTGAGGTTATTGGTATTTCTCCCGGCAATCTTGATTCCAGCTTGTGTTTCTTCCAGTCCAGCGTTTCTCACGATGTACTCTGCATAGAAGTTAAATAAGCAGGGTGACAATATACAGCCTTAACGTACTCTTTTTCCTATTTGGAACCAGTCTGTTGTTCCATGTCCAGTTCTAATTGTTGCTTCCTGACCTGCATACAGATTTCTCAAGAGGCAGGTCAGGTGGTCTGGTATTCCCATCTCTTTCAGAATTTTCCACAGTTGATTGTGATCCACACAGTCAAAGGCTTTGGCATAGTCAATAAAGCAGAAATAGATGTTTTTCTGGAACTCTCTTGCTTTTTCCATGATCCAGCAGATGTTGGCAATTTGATCTCTGGTTCCTCTACCTTTTCTAAAACCAGCTTGAACATCAGGGAGTTCACGGTTCAGGCAGTAAAATTAGAAAAATAAAAAAGAAAAATCTATATGAGAAATGAAATAAAAGGGATATTATTATCAACTGCTCAGAAGGTGTGTTCAAATTAAATTGTTTGATTTTTAGATGAAAAAACACACAATGCATAGGAAATCCTTCACATTGAACAAATGAGTAGCTACATGTGACACTGTGCCCTGGCAAGCATTTGTTTAGAATTATGCAATTTATTTGCATTTTGTTTAAGCTTACAAATGTGGCACTAATCTTGCATTGTGAAGGCATTCTAATTGGTGATGTAGTTTTCATAATTTGGGAATATTTACAGTGCATGCTTGGGTTCAGCTACTCTTCTATAGATAGCTTATTTTTGGTACTGTTTTGAATTTTGTACGTGAGTAATTAGGAAAAGTTAATTGATAATATGCCTGCAGTCTTGCCCTGTTGTCAACCAAGAAAGCACCAATGTAGAATTTGTAATTAAATGAGAAGAGTTCCCAGGCTGTCATGGGATGTAATTACAATTAATTCCTGATGTTATTTTTTAAGAACCATTTTCAAAAGTATCAAAATACTGATTTTTAAATTTTTACTTTAAATCATGTTTTTTCTTTTAATTTAGAAGAAATGACATTATAAAACTGTTGGAAAAAATCAAGTCATTCTAACTTAAATCTGACCCAAGTGAGCCTATCAAAGTCTAGAATAGCCTTGTTTATATGAGCCGTATTTACCCCTTAGCAAACTGAGACAGCTATATATGCTGCTTGGGATATGCCTGAGGGCAGTATCAAAAGCTCAACCCATCCCAAACAAACTCATGTATCCTGTTTTCTACTCACTTCCACCTCCACTATGCAGATTTATATATTGATAATGATGTCCAATATAAAAGGCTTCAGTTCAGTTCAGTCGCTCAGTCGTGTCCGACTTTCTGCGACCCCATGAATCGCAGCATGCCAGGCCTCCCTGTCCATCACCAACTCCCGGAGTGTACTCAGACTCACGTCCATCCAGTCGGTGATGCCATCCAGCCATCTCATCCTCGCCCATCCCCTTCTTCTCCTGCCCCCAATCCCTCCCAGCATCAGAGTCTTTTCCAATGAGTCAACGCTTCGCATAAGGTGGCTAAAGTACTGGAGTTTCAGCTTTAGCATCATTCCTTCCAAAGAAATCCCAGGGCTGATCTCCTTCAGAATGGACTGGTTGGATCTCCTTGCAGTTCAAGGGACCCTCAAGAGTCTTCTCCAATACCACAGTTCAAAAGCATCAATTCTTCGGCACTCAGCCTTCTTTGCAGTCCAACTCTCACATCCATATGTGACCACAGGAAAAACCATAGCCTTGACTAGACGGATCTTAGTCGGCAAAGTAATGTCTCTGCTTTTGAATATACTATCTAGGTTGGTCATAACTTTTCTTCCAAGGAGTAAGCGTCTTTTAATTTCATGTCTGTAATCACCATCTGCAGTGATTTTGGAGCCCAAAAAGATAAAGTCTGACACTGTTTCCACTGTTTCCCCATCTATTTCCCATGAAGTGATGGACCAGATACTATGATCTTCGTTTTCTGAATGTTGAGCTTTAAGCCAACTTTTTCACTCTCCTCTTTCACTTTCATCAAGTGGTTTTTTAGTTCCTCTTCACTTTCTGCCATAAGGGTGGTATCATCTGCATATCTGAGGTTATTGATATTTCTCTGGGCAATCTTGATTCCAGCTTGTGTTTCTTCCAGTCCAGCATTTCTCATGATGTACTCTGCATAGAAGTTAAATAAGCAGGGTGACAATATACAGCCTTGACGGACTCCTTTTCCTATTTGGAACCAGTCTGTTGTTCCATGTCCAGTTCTAACTGTTGCTTCCTGACCTGCATACAGATTTCTCAAGAGGCAGGTCAGGTGGTCTGTATTCCTATCTTTTTCAGAATTTTCCAGAGTTTATTGTGATCCACAGAGTCAAAACTTTGCATTGTCAATAAAGCAGAAATAGATGTTTTTCTGGAACTCTCTTGCTTTTTCAATTATCCAGCAGATGTTGGCAATTTGATCTCTGTCCCCTCTACCTTTTCTAAAACCAGCTTTAACATCTGGAAGGTCATGGTTTACTATTGAAGCCTGGCTTGGAGAATTTTGAGCATTACTTTAATAGTGTGTGAGATGAGTGCAATTGTGTGGTAGTTTGAGCATTCTTTGGCATTGCCTTTCTTTGGGATTGGAATGAAAACTGACCTTTTCCAGTCCTGTGGCCACTGCTGAGTTTTCCAAATTTGCTGGCGTATTAATGCAGCAGTTTCAGAGCATCAGCTTTCAGGATTTGAAATAGCTTAACTGGAATTCCATCACCTCCACTAGCTTTGTTTGTCGTGATGCTTCCTAAGGCCCACTTGACTTCACATTCCAGGATGTCTGGCTCTAGGTGAGTGATCACACCATCGTGATTATCTGGGTCGTGAAGATCTCTTTTGTACAGTTCTTCCGTGTATTCTTGCCACCTCTTCTTAATAACGTCTGCTTCTGTTAGGTCCCTACCATTTCTGTCCGTTACTGAGCCCATCTTTGCATGAAATATTCCCTTGGTATCTCTAATTTTCTTGAAGAGATCTCTAGTCTTTCCCATTCTGTTGTTTTCCTCTATTTCTTTGCATTGATCGCTGAGGAAAGCTTTCTTATCTCTCCTTACTATTCTTTGGAACTCTGCATTCAAATGGGAATATCTTTCCTTTTCTCCTTTGCTTTTCACTTCTGTTCTTTTCATAACTATTTGTAAGGCCTCCTCAGACAGCCATTTTGCTTTTTTGCATTTCTTTTTCTTGGGGATGGTCTTGCTCCCTGTATCCTGTACAATGTCACAAACCTCTGTCCATAGTTCATCAGGCACTCTGTCTATCAGGTCTAGACCCTTAAATCTAGTTCTCACTTCCACTGTATAATTGTAAGGGATTTGATTTAGGTCATACCTGAATGGTCTAGTGGTTTCCCCTACTTGCTTCCATTTAAATCTGAATTTGACAATAAAGAGTTCATGATCTGAGCCACAGTCAGCTCCTGGTCTTGTTCTTGTTGACTGTATAGAGCTTCTCCATCTTTGGCTGCAAAGAATATAATCAATCTGATTTCGGTGTTGACCATCTGGTGATGTCCATGTGTAGAGTCTTATGTTGTTGGAAGAGGGTGTTTGCTATGACCCGTGCATTCTCTTGGCAAAACTCTATTAATCTTTGCCCTGCTTCATTCTGTATTCTAAGGCCAAATTTACCTGTTACTCCAGGTGTTTCTTGACTCCCTACTTTTGCATTCCTGTCCCCTATAATGCAAGGAATATCTTTTTGGTGTTTTAGTTCTAGAAGATCTTGTAGGTCTTCATAGAACCGTTCAACTTCAGCTTCTTCAGCATTACTGGTCAGCACATAGGCTTGGATTACTGTGATATTGAATGGCTTACCTTGGAAATAAACAGAGATCATTCTGTCATTTTTGAGATTGCATCCAAGTACTTGCATTTCAGACTTTTTTGTTGACCATGATGGCTACTCCATTTCTTCTAAGGGATTCTTGCCTGAAGTAGTAAATATAATGGTCATCTGAGTTAAATTCACCCATTCTGGTCCAGTTTAGTTCTCTGGTTCCTAAAATGTCGATCCTCACTCTTGCCATCTCCTGTTTGACGACTTCCAATTTGCCTTGATTCATGGACCTAACATTCCAGGTTCCTATGCAGTATTGCTCTTTACAGCATCGGACCTTGCTTCCATCACCATTCACATCCACAGCTGGGTCTTGTTTTTGCTCTGGCTTCATCTCTTCATTCTTTCTGGAGTTGTTTCTCCACTGATCTCCAGTAGCATATTGGGCACCTACCAACTGGGGTAGGGGAGTTCATCTTTCAGTGTCCTATCTTTTTGCCTTTTCATACTGTTCATGTTCTAATCATGTGGACCTCAGCCTTGTCTAACTCAAGGAAACTATGAGCCATGACATGTAGGGCCACCCAAGATGGACAGGTCATGGTGGAGAGTTCTGACAAAACGTGGTCCTTGGAGAAGGGAATGGCAAACCACTTCAGTATTCTTCCCTTGAGAACTCCATGAACAGTATGAAAAGATGTTGCTCAGTGCAAAACAAAATGCATGCTGGAGACTATATTCTGAAAATATTGATGAAATAATACAATTTTAAGAGTAAAGAGGAATTTTCTGATTAGAGGATGTTAACCATGAATCAGAATTCTTCCTTGACTTGAAATTTAGTGGCTATAACTGAATTGGAAACAAAGTATCTAAGTGCCCACAAAGCATTGTTCAAGTTGCTGAAAACAGAGTTAGGGAACAAACCTCTACCTGCCTAATCTAGCAGATTGGCCCAAACATAAACAAGAGAGTATAATATTGATAACAGAAATGGAAGCTGGAAAGAGATTAGCAGGCCCTTATAATAACTTGTCGCCTGCATACAGAAGACCTGGGTTCGATCCCTGGGTTGGGAAGATTCCCTGGAGAAGGGTGTGGCAATCCATTTCAGTATTCTGGCCTGGAGAATCCCCTTGGACAGAGGAGCCTGGTGGGCTACAGTTCATGGGGTTGCAAAGAGTCAGACACAACAGAGCAACTGAGCACAGCACAGCACATATGAACTTGTAGCACATTCTAGATCCCCACAAGCTGTGTATCCAAATACAGGGCTACATCTCATGAAAAAAATGTGTGGAATTAACAGCTTCCTATGGGAACCATGGGGTCACGAAGAGTTGGACACGACTGAGCGACCTCACTTTCACTTTTCATTTTCATGCATTGGAGAAGGAAATGGCAACCTGCTCCAGTGTTCTTGCCTGGAGAATCCCAGGGACGGCGGGGCCTGGTGGGCTGTCATCTATGGCGTCACACAGAGTTGGACATGACTGAAGCGACTTAGCAGCAGCAGCATGGAACCATATCATAGTAATTTCACTGTGATGTTTAATGTGCTTGTTGGTGATGTCAGTAGTCCAAAGAAGGCATCACAATGATCAATTAAATGCAATGAATGTAGCAGTATTTCCCCAATAAGAGGATTCTCTGGCTAAATAATTTTGAGAAACAATGCGTGCTCTAAGGCACTTTGGAGATTCACAATGCACATGAACATAAAAGCTTTGAGAAATCCTTAAAGAAAACTGTCTAACTGTGTTCAGTTCAGTTCAGTCGCTCAGTCGTGTCTGACTCTTTGTGACCCCACGAACCGCAGCACACCAGGCCTCCCTGTCCATCACTAACTCCCAGAGTCCACCCAAATCCATGTCCATTGAGTCGGTGATGCCATCCAAACATCTCATCCTCTGTCGTCCCCTTCTCCTCCTGCCCTCAATCTTTCCCAGCATTGGGGTCTTTTCCAACAAGTCAGCTCTTCGCATCAGGTGGCCAAAGTATTGGAGTTTTAGCTTCAACATCAGTCCTTCCAATGAATACCCAGGACTAATCTCCTTTAGGATGAACTGGTTGGATCTCCTTGCAGTCCAAGGGACTCTCAAGAGTCTTCTCCAACACCACAGTTCAAAAGCATCAATTCTTTGGCGCTCAGCCTTCTTTGCAGTCCAACTCTCACATCCATACGTGACCACAGGAAAAACCATAGCCTTGACTAGACGGACCTAAGTCAGCAAAGTAATGTCTCTGCTTTTGAATATACTATCTAGGTTGATCTAACTGTGTATCACTCTACATTTCTAAAGCTTTAAGCAACAAAATCCTTTTTCTGCTGACCTGTAAACTTTCTGCAATGTATACTTTGGATGCTGAATTAATGTCATAGGTCTTAATCTTGCAAATATACATAGGTGGTGAGCCTATGAAATCTAGAAAAGTGACAAAAGTAAAACAATTATCAGTATTAATTTAGAATTTTAAAATGGAAAGTAACCTTGTGTGACAACCAATCTATTCCTTTTGTTAGCGAGATACGCTAAAGCATTGATAGGAATCAAAATGGTTTGTCTCTGTTCTCGGTTCAGGAAACATTTATATTTATAGAGGAAAATAATTTCTATTCTAAAATCCATATCTTCCTAGACAAGCCATGCATAGCAAGTGTTACTAAACCAGGCATGTATTATAAAAATCACAGGATCTAGGAATGCCTGGAGTATCCAAAATTTGTTTCCTAAGACCACTTTTTAAAACAATTTCTTTGCTTAACTAATAATTGGAATTCCTTGTGTCTGCTAAAAATGACCCAAACATTATCCTATCACTTACTGGGACTTCCCTGGTGGTCCAGTGGTTAAGAGCTTGTACTTCCAATGCAGGGGTCACAGGTTTGATCGTGGTCAGGGAACCAGGATCCCACAGGCCTCGCAGCCAAAAAGTAAAAAAAGAAAAAAAGAAAAAACAAATAAAAACCCCACCATGATTGCCATGTTAAGTGGAGCTATAAATAGCTTATACTTTCTCTCTTCCAAAAACCCCTTTCTTTTGCAATCTGGCTCTTTTACTTGCAGGTAAAAACTCAGTCATATTTTCCTCCAGATCTATTCATATTTTTAAAATAGCAAAACAATGTTCTGGATTTTCACAATCTGTTTGAATTATTTTCTAAATCTATTCCTTTTGTGTTTGGAGAAAATATCTACAGATTATTAAATTCATTTCCCACATACTATGGGTAGCAAACAAAGGAGTTGAAGAAAGCAATTTTTGGAAATGAGCACTGTGAATGTAATGGATCCTCTCAAGATTAGTTATCAAATGTCAGTGCTCTTGGGTTTTAACTCCTACAGATAAATTATTTAAGTGGCATTCCTGAATCAGAACAGTTTAGAACCAAACCCATAAACAAGAGGGACTGGAATTTATGCTGCAATTGGCCTAGCATCAAAGAGTAATTAGTCAATTAATTTAATCTAAGCCAGCATTTAAAATGATAAACACAGCTAGATGTTAGAGTATTGAGATTTTTGTGTCACCATCCTCAGAATTACCCAGAGTCCATAGGCTGTGGTTAGGAATCTCTGTTATACCAGTCTGCTAGTTCCCCAGCCTGTTGATAAGAGAAAGTTGAGTTTATTGATAAAAGTAGTAAGAAAAAACACTACTTGATGGATGTTTTTGTAACATGTCAGAGGGGAAAGTGTTTGATTAGGATTGCAGACAGGGGATATAATAGTTTATGATTGGAAGGCACAGTAAGATGAAGGTTTAGAAGCCAAAGTTTTGAAGAATTTGGGGAAATAAAGTGGTCTGATGCTATCTGATGGAAAAAGAACTGAACAGTCTGATGTTCATATAGACTTTTTCTTCAGGAAGTTTCTGGAACAATGAAGTTATAATAAAGCCATGATGAAAGCAGAGGAATACTAAAGCTATATT
Source organism: Oryx dammah (assembly GCF_014754425.2). Classification (NCBI taxonomy): domain Eukaryota; kingdom Metazoa; phylum Chordata; class Mammalia; order Artiodactyla; family Bovidae; genus Oryx; species Oryx dammah. The sequence goes on from NW_024070188.1 coordinate 69,229,455, forward strand.
AGTGAAGAAAATAGAATTCTAAACTCGTGAGACTGTAGACAGAGTTGAGTGGATATAGATATTCTCAACTCTCAGCTTCTTTAGCATGAGCTAAAGCTTAGATTATTATCTGGAAGTGTGATCAAGTCACAACTTCAGGGCAATTTGTTACAGTTAAGTATCATATTTCTGGGGTAATTGTTTCAACTTCCCCAAGCATCAGGTTTTCCTGTTCTTTTTGTTGGAGAATCATTTGTTGGGTCATTAAATGAGACAGCAGCTACACACACAGTATGCAAAACTCTGGGGATCACAGATCTGAACACTGCAACACAAACAGCAAGTAAAGGTTAATGATCAGAGTCTGCATTCCACTTCTCAAGAGCCACAACCTAAACCAAGAGAACAAATACAATCACCCATCTGAAGAGCCTGCAGGATTAACTATGGGGTTATTAGCAAAAATCTTCAAATTTATAACTTCTTTGTTTGCATCCTGTATCTCAGTAATATTTTAGATACCAGAGAGGTCTAGAGAGATGTAATTACCACATCCTTCTTCTAAAATAGCACCTGTTCCCTTTAGAGAGCCATGTTACATGGCAGCTATATTCTGAACCACCTATTTTCCCGTTTCAGGGTTCAAATGTGTTCAGTTGCTTCAGTTGTGTCTGACTCTTTGTGAGCCCATGGACCGTAGCCCCCCAGGCTCCTACGTCCATGGTATTTTCCCAGCAGGAATACTGGAGTTGGTTGACATGACTCCTCCAGGCGATCTTCCCTACCCAGGGACCGAACCTGCGTCTCCGACAGGCAGGCAGATACTTTACTGCTGAGCCACTGGGGAAACTCCCAGTTTTAAGATATGTCCTGTCAACAATGAAAACTAAATCTTGATTTTCTAAACTAGTTTCTAGCCTGTTGAAGAGCCTATACAGTTTGCAAAGGTTAAGTGAAAGTCACTCAGTCATGTCTGACTCTCTGAGACTCCATGGACTATACAGTCCATGAAATTCTCCAGGCCAGAATACTGCAGTAAGTAGCCTTTCCCTTCTTCAGGGGATATTCCCAACCCAGGGATCGAACCCAGGTCTCTCGCATTGCAGGTGGATTCTTTACCAGCTGAGCCACACGGAAGCCCAAGAATACTGGAATGGGTAGCCTATCCCTTCTCCAGCGGATCTTCCCACCCAGGAATAGAACCAGGGTCTCCTCCATTGCAGGTGGATTCTTTACCAACAGGGAAACCCAAGTGTCTCTTAAAGATGATAAAAAAAGAGTAGCAAGATTCAAAGCATTACAATGATGCATGTGAGAGAGAAAAGAAAAGGACTTCCTAGAAAGAAAGTCTAATTGCAGAGAAGCACTGTTTATTTTCAATGAGCAATAAAGAATGTGCAACATGATGAACTGTCGAGTTTAAATGAGTGTCAGGAGCCAGCGTGAGGAATTCCACCCGTGACAAGGTCATGCGGCAAGAGCTCTGATGGCAAGGCTAATCAGACCTCAGGTTTTCCCCCTGGAATTTCCTGAGCATCCACCCCCCCAAAATAAGAATCTGCCCGCTTTTCCACTTTTCTGATATTCTCTGGAAAAAAAGTCAACTCAGGGCTTTAGTCTTCTGCATTTGAAAGAGATGTTTCAGTTAACCCCCTCTGATTGCTCTCTAGCTTGCCTAACAGGTTCCCTGGACCTCTTACAGCTTGTTAATTGCTTGCAGCCCCCAACCGCGAGAGGCACAAAGCTTAAAAGCATCTTAAAGATACAGAGCCTTTTCTAAAGAGTTAAAAATTATATTGGTGATGGGATTTCACTGTTGACTCAATGATTGCTGCCAGGCCTCCATATTCTTTATCTTTTAGGCACCTGGGAGGATGTTAATCAATGTAAACGGGATATGGAAAAAGATATATAGTAGTTCTGATGTTAGCAACACTAGACTATTGAGTTAATTACTTCTCTTTGCACTCCTCTTGTGTCCTTGCTATGTAAGAATGTAACTTTATTTAGTACTTTCTGAGAGTGGCACCAAACTTTGGGAAGATCACACAAATAAGTCTTCTGGTTGACAAACCCTTATCAGAAAAAAGGCTGTAAAATGTTAATTGGCCCCTTTTGGCCAGAAGATGATGTAAACCACCTAAGACTTGAAAAGCCTGGTTTTGATAAGAGTCTGGGCTGCTAACACTGCATAATTTTGTATTACCCATTGATCTCTATGTACAATCTAAAAGGTATATAAGGCCTTCTAAACAATAGGAGCCGGAGCCAGTCGCTGGACTGGTTTCCCCCGTGTCTCTCTCTCTTTTTCTTCCTCTCCCTCCTTTTCCTCTTTACTTTAATTTCAGGCTGAATTCCCATCTGGGGCCCGGAGGCTTGCCAAGTCTACTTACTTGCCCTGGCTGTTAAGACCCGCGCGAAAGGGAGCCTAAGGCGAGGCACCCTTAGATATTCAAGCGAGCGCCGGTGGCCCAACGTAGATGGTGCAAATTCCTTGTCTGGAATTTTATTGGTCTTCCACATAATCCAAGCTATTCAGCGCTCTTCCCCCACTTAATCTTTCTACTACACTATTGTTTCTTAATCTAATCTTATATCAATCAATAAATAAGTCTTTCCTCGACAACTCCGTCCACCCTTCGAATTCCCTGGATCCACCGGGGCTGGACCCCAGCAAATGAGACCCTAAAAAACAGTTAATAGAGCCTTCATTAATTTGGTTGCTGTGGCTTATGCCCTTAACAAGATGAGTAGACTTTTGCCACTGGGTCAAGAAAGAAACTATAGTAAGCTATTGCCCTTTAAATGGTTCACAAAAGTTGTCAGGGCTTATTCAAATCTCTCATATTATAATATATACAATTAGACAAGTACATGATAATTAGACTTAGAGTGGGAGGTTTTTCAAGTTAGTTTTAGTTCATGTAAGGAGTGTTTGTGCTTAGATTTTCAAAAAGGTTGATTCTGAAGATTTGATTGAGTCCTGCAGTGATGTAGAGACTTCAAAAACCTGGGAACTCCAGCAGCTAGTGAGATCTAGGAATCCTCTTAATTGTCTCTCAATTAATGGCCTGGTGAAGTTTTGAAAACCCAAATCTGTTAAGAGAAAGAAATGTACTTCATGTACTTCATGACTCACAGGGTAAGTATGTTCTATCACCTAGACAAAACTTTGTATTACTTTGACAAAATTGTATATTTGAGACCCCTGTGCCCTTTCTGAGCTAAAACAATAAGCAGGCAGATGGAATCAACCTTAGAGTTCAATTTATTTTAAGAACACAACAAAAGGTCATCCACATATTAGATAAGAATAGAATCACAAAAAATTTGGATCCTTGAGGTTGTGGTTGAAGATCTATGAAGAGAAGGAGGGTGCATCAATAACACTTTTGGCCACAGTAGTCAAGGTAGACTGTTGATTTTTCCAGGAGAAGGCAAACAAGTATTGATAATTTTGACCTAAAGGATCACTAAAACAAGAACACAGACTTATTATTGTAGAATTTTAGCCTCAGGAACCACCAAAAAGAAAACAATATTTGAGTTTGGTACTACAGGGAAGCAGGGAACAAATTGTCTTCATGTCCTGGACAAGTACATAAAATTGTCAATGGGTAATCCTGCAAGTACTGGTTCTAGGACCCCTGTGGATAAGAAAATTCACACTCAAGTTTCTTATACAAAATAGTGTAGTACTTGTAAATAACCTACACATATTCACTTGTATACTTTAAATCAGCTTTGAAAGTGAGTCTTGTCCTTCTCTTTGCAACCCCATGGACTGTAGCCTACCAGGCTCCTTTGTCCATGGAATTTTCATGGAGTGGGTTGCCATTTCCCTCTCCAGAGGATCTTCCTGACCCAGGGATTGAACCCAGATACAATATCTAATGCAATGCAAATGCTGTATAGTTGCCAGTAACTGAAAAATTCAAGTTTTGGGTTTTGGAACTTTATGAACTTTTCTTTTTCCAAATATTTTTGGGAAATAATTGTCCTAGCAATGGCAACCCACTTCAGTACTCTTGCCTGGAAAATCCCATGGATCGGGGAGCCTGGTAGGCTACAGTCCATGGGGTCGCTAAAAGTCGGACGACTGAGCTACTTTTCACTTTTCACTTTCATGCATTGGAGAAGGACATGGCAACACACTCCAGTGTTCTCGCCTGAAGAATCCCAGGGACGGGTGAGCCTGGTGGGCTGCCGTCTATGGGGTCTCACAGAGTCGGACACGATTGAAGCGACGCAGCAGCAGCGGCAGCAGAAGGTAGAACCAAGCTAGGTAGAACTCACGATAGGAGGAGCCCAGCTAGGTGGAATCCAGGCTAAGCGGAACCAAACTCAGCAGATCCTGGGCTAGGGGGGAACCCAGGCTCGATGGAACCGGGCTAGGTGGAATGTGTATTGAGTCCTGTGGATTATTAATGGGAATGTTACCAGTGTTACAGGGAATGCGACAAGGTATGATGAGTACTTCTCTATTTTGTCTGTTGATTGTAGTCTGTCTTTAACTCTGGCTAAGAGGCTGTTGTGAAACTTTGAGTTGTCACTTTGGTGGGGCAGTCTTAACCCGGAGGGGTCCAGCCCCAGTAATGCATCCTAGAATATGTTGCCCACGAGAAGTCTGGCACCTCGAGATTTGCCCGTGAGCTTGCGTTAGATGTACTGATATTGATTGGCAGGTCACTGTCCAAATTAGCTCTGCCGTTGTGATGAATAGGAGGCCCTCAGGGACTTCAAGAAAGGAACTAGGAGCGTGTTTTGTTTGGCAATTCAGTTTGCACAAGTAAACCACTGTGTGTGAGTGAGCATGTGTGTGTGATCACTAAGGTGGAAAACAAGTTGCTTAAAGATCCGAGGGTGATGGTTCTGGCTGGAACATGGGGAGTGCCAAGGTTGTTAGGGACACCCACCACTGAGTATTCTAATAGTTCAGTGCTTTGTTTGAATGTATTCTAGAAGTTCATTCCTCAATAAGGTTGTGTAACAGTGGTAGGATTTCAGGTGGATATGGTAGCACCTGTATCAATAAAAATTTTGCAAGGCTTTCCTTGAATACTTAGAGAAATGTTTCCTTGTAAGTGTGAAAGTGAAACAGGACATTGGGTTCCCCCTTGGAGCACCTTTACTGATTTTTCACTTCATTTTGTCACTGTAGTTTCTGGGCTAACACAAGGTAATTTTTTTCCAATGCAGTTCTGCTTATAGTAACTACTCATGGCTTCATCAGTAGATGGCCTTTTCCTATATAGAATGACTGATTTTCCATATAGGATCCCATATAGATGGAAGTATCTGGCTGGTTTTTTTTGTTTTTGTTTTCTGTAAAGGCATAAATTTACCCTGAATCTTACTCTATTTTTGTTCTAAGTCTTTTTCAGAATAGTATTTAAGGCCTGGTAAAGGCTATTTCCCAATCTAGTTTTTGCTTTCATAAAAAATCCTCTATTTGTAGCTTAAGACTATTAATAAAAAATGAGAAGAAATCTGGGGTCCCATTTGCCTCAGGATCTACTCCTAAATTTTGCCTAAATAGTAAAGAGTCTGTCCTTGAAATATCAAATAAACTTAGCCTTGCTTTGCTACAAGACTATATCATAGTCCCATCTATTTTCCTAGAAAAGTCTTTGGGGATAGTCACCAAAAGACTGTGCCCCAAATTTCAAGCTTTTCTTTTCTTTTCTTTTCTTTTTTTTCATTTCAAGCTTTTCTAAACCTCTCTAGATCCCTTTTTAATTCGGATTTGATTCAGTTACCCTTGAGATCTTCTCATTCTGCCTTATTCTTCTAATTTTTTGCACCTGAATTTCCACTAATGTATTAATTAATTGGTATAAACCTGAAAGCCCTGGATTATTGGTTTCTAAAGTTATTCTACATTCCTCTGCAAAGTTTTTCCTATCTTACAAAGACTTTGAAAATGAATTGGCAGTGGCTTTCAACTCATAGTAAGACCTCAGCTTAAAACCAACCATAGGAGATTTTTTCCTGTTCCGAGGGCAGTGTAAAGAGTTAATCGAGGTTCGAGGGTTTCTGGCCAACCAGGAGTGAAAGAGAGAGTGCCAGAGAGAGAGCTAGAGTAGAGAGAAATGAAGGTATATAGTCTGGTGGAAAAGAATGATATGATAAAAACTAATAGGTTCATTTTGTAATTTGAGGGAATCAAAAGGGTAGATTGCTTTATAGTTTTCACATCATGCTTTGGAGAATTTTTTTTAAGGAAGCAATTTTGGATCTGAATTTCTTTTAGCCACTTCCGTATGCTAATCAAAATTTACAAAAATTGAATATTTAAAATTTTGTTCCCCTTTTGGGCCTAAGGTCGCTCTCAAATGAACACTTCTGGTTACATCATAAAGTTCCCCTGGAGTGACTGCTGTAGTTCTAAATTATCCTTGGTGAATTATGTCATTTAGACAGTTAAACTCATGATTTGCAGTTGTAGTGTTAAAAATATGAGAATTAGACATCTGGCTCAGAGGGAATGCAGATGTGTATATGGATGGAGATAAACCCGCAGGAGTCTGGGAGTGGTTAGTCAGAGAGGGTGGTTTGTGCCCCTCATGTAATCTTCCAGCCTAATGGCTCGGCCATATCTGATTAATCTCAGAGGGTGGAAAAGCTTGGAGAAATCTTTCCCAACCTGGACTCCTATGGACAAAACAAATGAAGACAGGAAAGTCCTCTTAGATTTGGTTAGGGACCAGGACAGGTAAGAAACTAGCGAACTTCTCAGTTTCCTAGGGCCAGTATGATAAAGGGATATATTGGGACCTCTGTTCATTTTCAAATATGAGCAGACAATAAAGAATTCCTAAAATGGATTCCCTATTCCTAGAAGTTAATCTCAGCATTTTGGAAACTCACCACCAGAGTTTTTTGATTGAGTAATTTGGGGATGGGCAGGATTAAGAATGTGCATTTCTAACAAGTTTCCCTGGCAGGATGTCAGGGGGACTCAGAGTAGCAGAGAGTACTAGTCAACGGTCTTGACTTAACTGCAGTAAGGAGAGCTACATTGGATGTTGGTAGGAATTGCAAGATTGTCAGATACTGGCTCCTGGAAAAAACCCAAAACATTAAAATAACTTCTTGATAAGACAAAGCTGAGAGGTTTTTTTCTTTGTTTGTTTTTTAACCATGGAGAAAGAGCACTGCTTAATAGAGTCTTGGATAGGGATGTATATGAGTCTTGGAGTTTGGTTTAAGGTAGATCTTTTAGTACAGGTATTTGATTAGGATTGAATAAGTATCATGAGAGAATAGTTTAGGATTTTAGTTTAGATGAAATCTAAATAGATCCAAGAAGGAAAGGATTTTAAGGCAAAGGTTTTAAAGAGCTGTGATGAGTAAACAGATGTTTGATGCTATTTATTGAAGAGTTGAACAGTGTGATATTCATTTAAATGGTGTTTGGGGAAGTTCCTGGAATAAGCAATGAAGTTATTTGCAACTTTTATCTTCCTGGGCAAGAGATTCTTGGAATAGTAAAAGCATGTTGACAAAGATAGTGAAATGCTAAAGTTAATGTTAGTGAAGATGGCCTAATGGTAAAAATTGCACTAACAGAAGCAGTAAGCTGTGCGGGCATAGATTTTGTAGCTATATTTTCATACGTCTCAGAACATTGCATATATGCAAAATGTCAACACCCCAACTGCGTGTGCAGTTGCCATATTATTGATAAAAATGGCCTGCAAACTTAGCAATATTAAAATCAGCCAGTAAGCATACAGTTAATAGGTTTTAAATAACATGTTTTCATTCTATCTTCATCTTACATAAGAAACATTTATTCAAATTATGCTGTGATTTTTGTACTTCGAGTCCAAGAAAGCCTCATGTTAAGGGGAAAAACAGGATAGGTAATTTATTTTGCCAGGGATAAGAGGTGGGGTGGGGAGTGGGAAGGATAGTTTTATTTTGCCAAATGAAACTAAAAACAATGTACAAATGTTTGATTTACTTTTGAATATAAATAAAATCTAGTGAAGGAGATGGGATATTTAAGAAAAATCCCAGTAAACTTTAATTAAATGAGAAAATGGTTGTCAAATTTATGGGAAATAAAAGAGCTATTATTGATAAAGTGGAATCTTTAGACCAATGTTGTTTTGTTCAGTCACTAAGTTGTGTCTAACTCTTTAATAATTGCTCTCTGCTCTTCCTCAGTAGCATATTAAACACCTTCTCACCTAGGGGGATCATCTTCTGATGTTATATCTTTCTGCCTTGCCATACTATTCATGGGGTTCTCCTGATAAGAATACTGGAGTGGGTTGCTATGTCCTCCTCCAGTGGACCACATTTAGTCAGAACTCTTCACTTGGACCCGTCTGTCTTGAACGGCCCTGCAGGGCACAACTCATAGCTTCACTGAGTTATGCAAGCCCTTTTGTCATGGCAGGGTGGTGATCCATGAAGGGGTTAGACCAATATTAGATGATCTTTCTAAGCAATATAATCAATAAATTTAGGTTTACTTACAGATAGTGGTTCTTAAAGTATTGTCCCTGGACCACCAGCATCACTGTCACTGGGAGCTGGTTAGAACTCAAATTCTTGGGCCCCCACCTCAGACTGAGTGACTCAGAACTCTGGGATTGGGCTTGGAAATCTTGCTTCAATAAACCCTAGAGATGATTCTGATACAGGTTCAAGTTTGATAGCCCCTACTTTAGGACAGAGTCAAATTGTGCTGAAACATAGATTGCCATGTTTCTTCTGAGTATTTTGGGCCCCAAATATTACTTTGAAACTTCTTTAGTAAAATCATTTGAGCTTCAGAGAGCTATATTAACAAATTTTAGCAACTATGGTGGTATTAACAAATTGTAGTTTTAGAGATCTGTGAGGGCCCATAGAGTTAGAAAGCAATTGTTTTGTGTGTGCTATTTTGCTTTAGTCGGACGACTCTTTGCAGCCCTATGGACTGCAGCCCTACGTTCCTTTATCCATGGGATTCTCTAGGTAAGAATACGGGAGTGGGTTGCCAGTTCCTTCTCCAGGGGACCGTCCCTACTCAGGGACTGAACCTGTATCTCTTATATCTCCTGCATTGGCAGGCAGGTTCTTTACCACTGGCACCACCTGGGAAGCCACAGAGTTAGAAAACAATTGTTTTAACTTTGTTAAAAAGTTAAAATCATGACTCTTATACAAATAAGAGTCTCCTTCTCCTCCTGCCCCCAATCCCTCCCAGCATCAGAGTCTTTTCCAACAGACTCCAACGTGTTTTGAACACATTTCATTAATTTTATATAGCTCACTAAATCAACAAGAAAACCAAAGATATTAAAACCATGCAGCTGAATATTTCAAACTGAAGCAAAAGCAACAAGGTTAAGATTAGGAATTTGCAGTTGAAAAATAATGCAAGTACTCAAATTTTTGAAGGAAAAAGTACAGAAACTGAAAGAGTAGATATCCAGTACCTTTAAAGAACTTATAGGTCAAGAAAAGATGTGAAAATTAATTAGCAGATCGTTAGAAACTTTGACTCCATTTTTAGTAGGGTGCTGGAGGTATATGTAGATCACAGGGGGCTAATTGAATAAGGGGGTCCTTGGAAATAATCTGTATTCACTCATTTAAGAAGTGTAACTGTAAAAGGGAGTGAGGAATATAATATGAAGCATTGAGTAGCAGTGGAGACGTAATTTTAAGATGGGATCTCCATTTCAGAGGATTTTGGTTTGCCAGGGCAAAATGTCAAGATAAGGGAGAAGGAGCTAAACTCACACCAAGAAAGACCACATCTGTAATTTTGGTGTATTCTTTTTCAGTTCATCTACATAATCCCCAAGAAGAATATGAATTTAAGAAAGTTCTGTATATGCTTATTTTTCAGTTAACAAGGAAGCATCTCTGAAACTCCACTTTGGGGACCTAGATCCTCTCTTTAGTAGAGTAAACCTGTATCTATTCTATGAGTAACACTCTGTCTCTGTGTCTCTCTCACACACACAGTCAAAATTCAGAGGCAAAGGGGATCTAATTCTCTGACCCAAAAACAAACAAAAAATCCTTCCATATAGAAATTATAATGCTCATTATCTGTAATCATCCTAATTTGGTCTCCATTTACCATTAAGCCTTATGGAAAACAGGAGGGAAAAAATGATGTTTTCTAGTTGCAAAAGCAAGAGAGTCCCAGAAAACATCTATTTCTGCTTTATTGATTATGCCAAAGCCTTTGACTGTGTGGATCACAATAAACTGTGGAAAATTCTGAAAGAGATGGAAATACCAGACCACGTGACCTGCCCTTGAGAAACCTATATGCAGGTCAGGAAGCAACAGTTAGAACTGGACATGAAACAGACTGGTTCCAAACAGGAAAAGGAGTACGTCAAGGCTGTATATTGTTACTCTGTTTATTTAACTTCTGTGCAGAGTACATCATGAGAAATGCTGGGCTGGAAGAAGATCAAGCTGGAATCAAGATTGCTGGGAGAAATATCAACAACCTCAGATATGCAGATGACACCACCCTTATGGCAGAAACTGAAGAGGAACTAAAAAGCCTCTTGATGAAAGTGAAAGTGGAGAGTGAAAAAGTTGGCTTAAAGCTCAACATTCAGAAAACTAAGATCATGGCATTGCATCTGGTCCCATCACTTTATGGCAATTAGATGGGGAAACAGTGGGAACAGTGTCAGACTTTTTTTTTTTTGGCTCCAGCATCACTGCAGATGGTGACTGCAGCCATGAAATTAAAAGACGTTTACTCTTTGGAAGGAAAGTTATAACCAACCTAGATAGCATATTAAAAAGCAGAGACATTACTTTGCCAACAAAGGTCCATCTAGTCAAGGCTATGATTTTTCCAGTAGTCATGTATGGATGTGAGAGTTGGACTATGAAGAAAGCTGAGTGCCAAAGAATTGATGCTTTTGAACTGTGGTGTTGGAGAAGACTCTTGAGAGTCCCTTGGACTGCAAGGAGATCCAACCAGTCCATTCTGAAGGAGATCAGTCCTGGGTGTTCATTGGAAAGACTGTTGCTGAAGCTGAAACTCCAATATTTTGGCCACCTCATGCAAAAAGTTGACTCATTGGAAAAGACTCTGATGCTGGGAGGGATTGGGGGCAGGAGGAGAAGGGGACGACAGAGGATGAGATGGCTGGATGGCACCACCAACTCGATGGACATGAGTTTGGGTGAATTCCGGGAGTTGGTGATGGACAGGGAGGCCTGCGTGCTGCGTTCATCGGTTCACAAAGAGTCGGACACGACTGGGCGACTGAACTGAACTGAACTGAACTGAATACTGAGAAAATGATTTTGCTTTAAATATGTTTTTCTGTTTGCAACAAGGACACTTTGTGATCCTTTGAACAGGAAACTTTTCTATTAATCCCTTTTAAAAATAGCAAGACACCACTGAGCATTGCAAGAGAGACCATTTCTCGGTTTGAGGTTACAGTTTTCTCTGTGATTAATAAGAACTAGGTGTTTTCTTCAGGGATCATGGTAATTCCTTTCACAACATAATTTCTGAAAAAGCTAAGAAAGAACATGTGCTCTTTCTGTTGAACTCTTGCAAATGTGTTTAAAATGTGCTCAGACCTTCATGTGTACATAAATGATTTCCCCAGTTAAAAATGTGTCCCTAAGTCTGGTTACTTGTTAAATGCTTCTAGGTATTGGGAAAGAAAGTGAAAGTGAAAGTCGCTCAGTCGTGTCCGACTCTTTCTGATCCCATGGAGGATACACTCCAGAATACTGGAGTGGGTAGCCGTACCCTTCTCCAAGGGGATCTTCCCAACGCAGGGATCAAATCCAAGTCTCCTACGTTTCAGGCAGATTCTTTACCAGCTGAGCCACAAGGGAAGCCCAGGTATTGGGAAGATGAATTCATTTGCCTCTAGGTTCCTGAATACATTCTTCCCTGGCACTTTACCAGGAATTGAAATATCTTTCCTTTATTGAGCACTTTCTATGTTGTTGGACACTTGTGCTGGATTTGGTACACACATTGCTCCAGTGCTCATAACACCCTGAAGAGGGGTAATTTGGTGCCTTCTTACAGACAAGAGAGCCCGTTCAGCAAGGTGGCTTCCTTGACAGGTCACAGGAAGGCCTGGGCTTTGAACCTAGATATGCCCTACTCCAACAGTGTGTTCTTACCTCAAAAAGCAGCCACTTAAAAGAGCAAGAGTGCTGCACATAATTCAGCATCAGTCAGGTTAAAACTCTAGTGAGGCAGTGACATCTTGAAATAAGGTTTGGGAATGACAGCTTTTTCTGTAGAACTCCAAATTTTCCTTCAGGTGAATCACAAGGGGATAGATTAGATAAGCCAGGTCAGTGTTGTCCACAACGCCTTCACATTCCGGGCACTGAGCCTCTAGTTCATGTCACTCTGTTGGCCCGCTTGGTGTCAGATCCCTCTCCTGTTTATCTATCTCATTACCCCCTTTTACCACCACTATCCACCTCCCTTTCTACTCCCCCTAACACTGAGGCAAAGACTGTGAACTCCAGTCCCAGCTCCGCCCCTCACCAGCAAAGGTGAGGCTGTCGCTTGGCAGTGACTAAAGCAGTACAAAGGGACACAGGGTGGAGATCTTAGGCACCCTGAGCAAGCTGACTATCAAGAATCAGGAGAAATCACGTGCAGGTTTCAATAGGCCTTAAAATTCACTATTTGAGTCAGACTGACCTACATGGACTCTGGTGGACATTGAAACCACATAAATACAAGGGGAACGCCACGTTGCCATGAATTTTTTGAGCACTTGAATGGAATTTGGAGGAATGTGTCTGCCAAAATGTATGGATGTGAGAGTTGGACTCACATCTCATGGATGGATGTGAGAGTTGGACTATAAGGAAAGCTGAGCGCTGAAGAATTGATACTTTTGAATTGTGGTGTTGGAGAAGACTCTTGAGAGTCTCTTGGATTGCAAGGAGATCCAACCAGTCACTCTTCAAGGAAATCAGTCCAGAATATTCATTGGAAGGACTGATGCTGAAGCGAAACTCCAATACTTTGGCCTGACTTATTGGGAAAGACCCTGATGCTGGGCAAGATTGAAGGCATGAGAAGGGGATAACAGAGGATGAGATGGTTGGATGGCATCACCAACTCGATGGACATGAGTTTGAGCAAGCCTCAGGAGTTGCTGATGGACAGGGAAGCTTGGTGCGCTGCAGTCCTTGGGGTCGCAAAGGGTTGGACATGACTGAGTGACTGAACTAAACTGAACTGTCTACCAAAATATCTCCACTGCAGCTCCCTCAGACTCATGCTTCCACTGAACTGGCTTTCCCAGGAAGAGGCAAAATGAGGAACAAGAAACATGTCAGGCTGCAGAGAGGGAAAGTAAGACAGTCACAGAGATTCAGGCAGCCTGAGTAGCAGGAGGCAGCTGTAGAGCTAGGGTGAGGTGACCATCAGCTGGTAAGTCAGACACACTCTTGAAGCTCTAACTGGTTCCTCAGTTGTGAGCTCTTAATTCTTCCCATGACTGTGGTGAGCCTGTAATCAAGCAACATTCTCAGACACTTGGGGAGCCAACTGGCCAGAGTGTATCTAAGATGGCTATCGTTTTCCTGAATAGTTCTACAGAACTTCCTTTCATTTCTTTGCTATTAGCAATTTTTCTGAGGCTTGAGCTCAGCTTCTTCCTCTATATAATATGGCACACATTTAAAATGGTTCCATCATTTTACACTTTGGGAAAAGAGAATTAGAAAGGAATGAGAGGGTGTCAGACTGACAGTTTTGCACCAAGCTAGCAACAAGGATAGACTCCCTGTCTCTGACTCCTGACAGATAAGGGGTTGATTTCATTTTTCATCCACCATCTTGGTGGATGGTACTGCCCAGGTTTTAACTCATAACAGGAAGACAGAGTGGCAAGTAGTGTCTCTGTTCAGCTTCCTCTCCTTTGCTGCTGAGGCCCTCTGTGCAAGCAAAAGAGTACTTCTGACCTATTTCTTTCTAATAGTAATTATAGCTCTTACCAGTTTTCCATAAAAATCAGGTGTGGGGGGAAAAAAGTGAAAACTTGATGGAGTACAACATGGGGTTGAATAAGAATGCCACTTGTCTGCTATTTCACATTTCTCTTAACTGAAATGAACACATGCCCTTGGAGGCAGAAACCCAAGGCTAGTTGTGACAGAAATGAATATCAGGCAATTCAGGTTCATTGCCATAGAAGTGTCATGATTCACTTTCAGTAGACAAGAGGTACCCAGGGACCCTGCTTGTTTTGCGACATTCTCACCTCCACTCTACTGAATTTGCTGATTACATAATTGAAAATTATAATTTCCAGCACGGGGATGAGGGTGCTCTTTCCCCCATCTAGAGCCATCAGCTGGAACGTCCTTATCCCATTGCTCACTCACAGAAAGCTGGAGAGGCTAGGGGAGACAGAATGCGTCCCTGGAGGCACATGGATACATTCAGGCTTTATCTTCCCCGCCAGCACGTGCACTGGGAATATGTAGAGAAACCTCTGGAGACGTTAATGTGGAGCTTGCCAGAAAGAAGCATTCTGAAAACTGGCTCCTTGCAAATGAAGTTGCGGATCATTTTGAAAGCCCAGCCTCGTGGTAAATTTGTCATCAGGTGTTCAAACGTCTCATGATGGCAAAGAAGCTGGTATTGGGGCAGGGGGAGGGTACTGCCAGGGGGCTATATACGTGGCTTACAGCATAGTGTCAGAAGGACCTACAAAAAGACTATGTGAAGCAGAGTTCGAGACGAAGAACACAGAGCCTGGAGGAAGCCCATGAATGGCTGCCTGCCTTGAGCCCGGCTCACTGCTGCTCTTGAGGACATCTCCTCCTTTCTACCACCTGAGGCTGACAGGCAGAGATTTCCTGTGTGTACCAAGCCCAGTTAGGCTAGGAAGTAAACATGATGGGAAACACAAGAGGAAAATTGCAGCTTATCAAATAAAATATAGATGATAACATTAAGTGTTCAGAAATTGGAAAATAATCACTAGAAACACAGCTTTCCTCCTGCTCTGTTTCTGCGTATGACTAATTGCCGGTTTTCCATGAGACTGCACCTGGAGTCCCAGTGTGACAGACAGTGACAGCTTTTGGAAATGTTTACACTGGTTGGTCAACAAGAAACACCCCACTGCTTTTCCTGAAACTCGTGGAGTTCAAGGTCAGCCTGTTGTGAACGAGGAATCTTTGGTAGAAATCCCACCTGGCTGCTGACTCAGAAGAGAGATTTTCAGAAGAGGAGATCCATGTGATTGAATGTTGCTCATCTGCTTTGATAAATATTCAGGGAAGCAGCACTGCCCAGCATGTGGAGATAAAACCTGTTTGACTTTGACCACGGGCGTCCTCAGACTCTGATATTTTTAATAGCACTCAGCCTTCTGGCCAGTCAGGGAATAAGCCCATGGCTTTTAAACATGTGTGGAAATCCAGCAAGCCTGTCGGTGGCTGTCGTTAAAAACCATGAATTTATAGTAACTCGTGGCTCTGAACCGGAAAGCTGATTCCATTTTGGAAGGACCAGGGAGATGGACATGCAGGGAGCAGCATGGAACATGAGAAAAGCGCAGCCCTTTGAGCTCGGCCTGGGCAAGACCACCACTGAGGGTCCTCGGACCAGCTCTCCTGGGCTCTCACCTACCACATATGCACAGATTTCCTAAATGTTGCAAGGAACCAGTGATCTCTCGGTGCTCAGGAAGGATTTTTTCACTGGTATCACAAATCCCGTCCTTCCCTGTTGTGGGCTGCTTTGTGCCCGCCTCACCCCCACCCCATTCACATGTTGAAGCTGTAACTTCCACAACCTCAGCATGTGATTATTTAGAGACTGGACCTTTAAGGAAGCAAGTAAATTAAAATGAGGCCCTTAGGGTGGGCCCCAATCCAATGTGATTGGTGTCCTTGGAGGAGGAGAAAATTTGGATATGTAAAGAGACAGGATGTGCACAGGCAGGGAGGAACAATCGTGTGTGGACACAGGAAAAGGGGGTATCTGCCAGCCAAGGAGAGAGGCCTCATAAGAAAGGAAACCTCCTGACTTCTTGATCTTAGACTTCTTGCCTCCAGAACTGTGACAAATTAAAGTTAAGATGTCTAAGTCACTCAATCTGTGTATTTTTTTTTTATGATGTCCCTATTAGACTAAAAGTTTGCTTTTACCAGAAACTTTTGTTTCCTTCCCCTTCTCTTTTTTGGTTTTTCTCTCTCCCATAGGAAAACTCAATTTGAAGAAAGCATCACAAAATCATTCACACTGAAGTGTACATGACAAAGAGACCTTGAAATGTCCCCTTTCTCTGGGCTCTCACGTCATTTGAATTTAATATCCCTACTTTGAGTCCCAGGGTTGAAGATCTACGTGGATCATCAGGAACCAGGAGAGATGTATTGGGTGGACATTGGTCCTCTTGAGGGTCCCCTATACTTTAGGCCTCCAGCTCCAGCGCTTGCCCTGGGGCCTCAGGCTGAAGGACATGCTATGGACCAGAGGACTAACTTTTCTTTCTTGGCACACTGGGGATGAAGTGTCAGGTCTGGAGGTAGGATGCCAGGGTCACTGTTGAAAATTTTCTCCATCATAGGAAAAATCCAGTGGTACCCTTCCCCCTACCCCAAATGTTCCCATCAACTATTTTTAAGAAATCTTCAACGGATAAAAAGGAGAAATGCCAAACTCCAACTACATATTTTACATGGTAATAGGAATCCAACTCAAAAGGGTTTAAACATAAAAGACTTTTTTATCTTGAATATTGGCAAGTCCAGGAGGAGAGTTGGCTTTATATTGATTTAATGGCTTAGGCATGTCACCAGGCACCCTCTTTTTTGCTTCCCTCAGTGTCAGCTTCATTCTCAGACAAGCCAGCAACCAGAAGAAAAGGAGTGTATCTTCCTATAGCTTCCTTAGGAACCAGAAAACTCAGAAGCCTCCTAGACAATTCCGTTTCACATCTTGGTTTTCTATAAATTAAGAAGGCTGCAGATGGGAATAGATGTCAAGTAGTGACTAACAGTATCCACTGCACTGCACTTGTAAGTTTTTATCAGATCTGAGAGTCAAGAACAACAATGAGTGATAATAGGAAAGAGTGTACTGGTTTAAGCCCTGTGCTGGTCAGGAGATTACAGCCGCCTCCAGCAATGGGGTTACAGTGAGATGAGCGGCATGAAGAGTGATTGAACTGTCCAAGAAACACAGAACAGGAACAGTTGTGTTTGAAGATCCACAGTTGCTCTGTGGTCCAGCGACTAAGTGACTATGTGTATGTGTGACTATGCTCCTTTCTTTGGTTTCTGCTTGTCTTTTTATATTTCTGTTCTTTTCACTACCCACCCATTGGCTATCTCTCTAATTTCCCTATCCAGATTCCACCCAGAGACAATCTGCATGGCCTGCCTGGCAGCGCCTTTTGCTCTTGAGCACTATCCTGGGCATTCCCAGTCTATAACCAGGTTGACCTCAGGCCAGGGGGGCTACATTTGATTTCATCACCAGAGATCTCAAGCCAGAGCAAGAATATTGGCATATTTGTAGTCATCACACCTCTCTCTGATAAACTCCAAGAGCAAGTCTGTATTTAAATGTTCTTAACTGTGATAACACCAAAACAGAAAAGGATTTAATGGTCCAAATCAAAAATAAGAGGCTAGTGTCATAATGTTTTTAAGTAACATGGTATATTTCCTACAGTGTGTAAAAAGAGAAAAACAGGAAAAGGCAGGGACTATAGTTATTTATGTTTGTTTTTTTACTTGTTAGACTTTAATTAGAATTTTAGGTGCTCGTGCTCTGTCACTAAGTTGAGTCAAACTTTTTGGCACCCCATGGACTGTAGCCTGCCAGGCTCCTCTGTTCTAGGATTTTTCCCTGCAAAAATACTGGAGTAGGTTGCCATTTTCTTCTCCATGGTATTTTTCTGACCAGGGTTTGAACCTGAGTCTCCTGCATTGGCAGCTGGATTCTTTACCACTGAGTCACCAGGGAGGCCCAGAATTTTAGTTACTACAATAGTAAATCATATTGGGATATTTAAGGATATGATTTGAGTCCCCAAGTCCTTTATTTTCACTGTTATCTAAGTGATGTTCTTACAGATTCCACCATGGCGTATAGAAGAAGGAAATAATGACTCCGGACTTTAAAAAATCCCAATCTTTTACATACTGTTTTGTAAAATACTCAGTCACCACACATGTGGGCTTACACTTTACTCAGAGCCAGGACCAGAAATGGCACCTTCTCTCTCTCTTTCTGCCTTCTGAAAACATCCAAAAAAGAAACAGGAACTAAAGACATAACTCCATCATTCTTTATATATCTGCCGATTCCCAACATATTTACTGAGAGTCTATTACTGAGTGAGCAGTGTAGTGCTGATCCACTTTGACAAGATCTTATACCTCGCTTAACTAGACAGAATAAATAGAAAGTAAAGGAAGTATCTACAGAAAAATCGACATATATAAGAATGGAACAAGAGGAGAAAAATAGTCTATAGGAATATAGGAGCAGGTATGAATAGAGGTGCCAGTAGAAGATTTTCAAAGGGAAAATTATATTAAACTCAGCACATCTTATTTTATGACTTTCTCTGAGGGTTTCATGTGTCTTCTCACTGGCTGGCTTATTAACAGAGACAGGCTTTACACATGAATATAATTTAATAGTAATATTCTGGGCAATCAAGGAATCCTTGTCAGGTTCACCAACAAAGAAATAGGTGTGAACCACCATAATCCAAATTATAAGGATGCTTATTATAGTAATCAGTTCAGTTGTAATTATTAAGAGTAATTGTTTGGGCATCAGTTCAGTTCAGTTGCTCAGTCGTGTCCAATTCTTTGTGACCCCATGGACTGCAGCACGCCAGGCTACCCTGTCTATCACCAACTCTCGGAGTTTATCCAGACTCATGTCCATCAAGTTGGTGATGCCATCCAGCCATCTCATCTTCTGTAGTCTCCTTCTCCTCCTGCCTTCAATCCTTCCCAGCATCAGGGTCTTTTCTAGGGAGTCAGCTCTTTGCATCAGGTGGCCAAAGTATTGGGGTTTCAGCTTTAGCATCAGTCCTTCCAAAGAACACCCAGGGCTGATCTCTTTTAGAACAGACTGATTGGACCTCCTTGCAGTCCAAGAGACTCTCAAGAGTCTTCTCCAATACCACAGTTCAAAAGCATCAATTCTTCGGTGCTCAGCTTTCTTTATAGTCCAACTCTCTCATCCATACATGACTACTGGAAAAACCATAGCCTTAGCTAGACAGACCTTTGTTGGCAAAGTAATGTCTCTGCTTTTTAATATGCTGTCTAGGTTGGTCATAACTTTTCTTCCAAGGAGTAAGTGTCTTTTAATTTCATGGCTACAGTCACCATCCACAGTGATTTTGAAGCCCCCCCAAAATAAAGTCTGTCACTGTTTCCACTGTTTCCCCATCTGTTTGCCATGAAATGATGGGATATATCCAGATTAAACCATAATTCAAAGAGATATATGCACCCCAGTGTTCATAGCAGTGCTATTTGAATAACCAAGACATGAAAGCAACCTAAATGGCCATTGATGGATGAATGAATAGAGAAAATGTGGTATGTACACACACACACACACACACACACACACATGCACAATGAAATTTTACTCAGCGGTGAGAAAATAAAATAATGCCATTTGCAGCAACATGGATGAACCTGAAGATTATCATGCTAAGTGAAGTAAGCTAGACAAAGACAAATATCATATGATATCACTTATATGTGTAATCTTAAAAAAATGAATGATATAAATGAACTTATGAATATAAACAGAACAGCATCAGTCCTCAGACACAGAAAACAGACTTGTGGCTACCAGTGGGGGAAGGAAGAGTAGGGCAAATTAGGATGTTGGGATTAACACACGCTCATTGCTGTGTGTAGGTGACATACCAGGACCTAGATAACCAGCAAGGACCTAGTGCATAGCACAGGGAAATATATTCAATATTTTGTAATAACCAATGAGGGAAAAGAGGACTTCCCTTGTGGCTCAGATGGTAAAGATTCTGCCTGCAGTGCAGGAGACTTGGGTTCAATCCTTGGGTTGGGAAGATTCCCTGAGAAGGGAAAGCCCACCCACTCAGTATTCTTGCCTGGTGAATTCCATGGACAGAGGAGCCTGGCGGGCTATAGTCCATGGGCTCACAAAGAGCTGGACGCCACTAAACAATTAACATTGACACATACCAGCTCAACATTAAAACCCAGCATTGGAAAAACTAGGTTCATGGCATCTGGGCCCATCACTTCATGGCAAATAGATGGGGAAATAATGGAAACAATGACAGGTTTTGTTTTCTTGGGATCCAAAAATCACTGCAGACAGGGACTGCAGTCATGAAATTGTAAGAGGCTTGCTCCTTGGAAGAAAAGCTATGACAAAACTAGACAGCATATTAAAAAGCAGACACATCACTTTGCCCACAAAGATCCCTGTAGTCAAAGCTATGATTTTTCCAGTAATCAGGTATGAATGTGACAGGTGGACCATAAAGGAGGCTGAGCACCAAAGAAGTGATGCTTTCAAATTGTGGTGCTGGAGAAGACTCCTGTGAGTCCCTTAGACAACAGGAAAACAAGCTAGTCAATCCTAAAGGAATTCAACCTTGAATATTCATTGGAAGGACTAATGCTGAAGCTGAGGTCCCAGTACTTTGGTCACCTGATGTAAAGAGCTGACTCATTGGAAAAGACACTGATGCTGGGAAAGATTGAGGGCGGGAGGAGAAGTGGGTGATAGAAGATGAAATGGTTGGTTGACATCACCAACTC
Source organism: Oryx dammah (assembly GCF_014754425.2). Classification (NCBI taxonomy): domain Eukaryota; kingdom Metazoa; phylum Chordata; class Mammalia; order Artiodactyla; family Bovidae; genus Oryx; species Oryx dammah. The sequence continues at coordinate 69,250,224 of NW_024070188.1, forward strand.
AATGGACATGTGTTTGAGCAAACTCTGGAAGATAGCGAAGGACTGGAGAGCCTGGCGTGTTGTGGTCCATAGGGTCACAGAGAGTAAGACATGACTTAGAGACTGAACAACAAGAATAACATGAGGGAAAAGAATCTGAAAAAGAACACACACACAGCTGAATCACTTTGCTGTATACCTGAAAGTAACACAACATTGCAAATCAACTATACTTTAATAGTAAATCAAGTCACCATTCCCTTAGGGGGAGCAAAAAGAGTAACTGTTGTTGCAGAAAGCTCAGGCTTAAGTTGACGTTAAAGGATCCGTCTGGAAAGGATTGTAATGAAGGCTAGAAAAGACTGAAGCTGGATAGGGGAAAGAGTTAAAGGTACATGTCTGTGTGTGTGAACTCAAGTGGATAGAATCAATGGAAGTTTAAGATAAAGTACAATGGGAGACTGGCAGTCATATCATGATGTCTCTAGAGCTGAAGCAGGAATGAAACAGGACCAATAAAATGAGACTTGGTTTGGTCTGATAAGCATACTCTATTGAGACCTTTTATACTAGGGAGAGTCTGCAGCAAGAGAGATTAGAGATAAGAAGTCACCATGATGGTACATGAAAATCACTTAGAAGCATTCCTTCTATATTGGAAGAACTTAATATTAGTGTTATTAATATTGCACAAAATTTCAGTATCTCAATAATTACTAGATTTTCAGACTTAAAATTTTTATGAACATATACCCAAGTACTTAGGTCGTTACTTCTTTTCCTGTTGTTTCCTACCCAGAGCCATGTAATCCTGAAATAGAAGTGTGACTTTCTTCTGTGCCTGCCAACATACCTGTCACAGCTGCTATAGATACCCAGCTTTCTTTTTTCTGTGTTAATGCAGTAAAAGGGCTTATAGATATGTTAATTTTGACACTTCAACAGGTAGAGAAAAGCCATTCCTGCTTAAAATAGTACAGTCATCTTGCCATTATTTAGTAATGTTCACTTTTCTCTGTTGACTACCAAATGCTTTCCTGTCTCCACATGCACACTAGCAGCAGTGGCTGGGTTAATTGCCTAGTGTAGTTGATGGCTCGCTTTTTAACACTTTCATGCTCACTTGTAAATACATTATACGGGTAGAAAAACTGCTGCAAATTTCTTGGGTTTTTGTATGAAGAGTCAAGAAAATGAAATTTCCTCAGGGTATCTCATCAAAACAGACCAAAGTAGCCATCTGTTTCTGCCCGATTATAGCTGACCTCTCTGAATGAATTATGGTACCTAACTATCTGTGCTTCTCTCTCTTGGTTTTCCTACATAAGTATTAAAGAAATTTATTTGGAAATTGGAATTCCATAACTTGTATGTCTTTTTCTTTTTCCATTACAGTTTACATATAAATAGCATTATTTAAAGAAAACTCTAAAGAGACATATTTTTAAAAAGCATGCATGTAGCCCATTTGCATTAGAGGTTCAAGTTTACCCAACAAAGTAAAATATATCTTGACATCCACTTTAAGATAAAGCACAGAGTTGTATTATAGTTTTTCTTGTAAGACTCCATTAAAACAATAGTAAAGGGGCAATAGAGAGTTACAAATCCACAAAAGTGACAAGAATGAAGAGGAAGCTAACAGTAGATGCAAATTGTCAACCAATGTATGCTGTGTTAGAGTTTCTGGAGAAACAAAACCAATAGGGTATATATATAGATCTATATATATCTATATAGATATATATAAGAGATTTATTTTAAGGAATTGGTTCATGTAATTGTGAAGTCTGTAAAGTTTGAAATCTGTAGAGAAGATTGGGAGGCTGAAAATCAGACAGGAGTTGATGCTGAATTTCTTCTTTTGGAAATCTGTTTTTGTTCTTAAGACTTTCAACTGGTTGGATGAAGTTCACCCACATTATGGAAGGTAATCTCATTTATTTAAGGTCAGCTGATTTATAAATGTTAACCACATCTGCAAAATACTTTCTCAGCATCACTGAGACTAGTGTTTGATTAAATAACTGGGTCTGATAGCCTAGCCAAGTTGACCCATAAAACTAACCATGGTATATGTTGACTTATGAAACAGGGAGGTGAAAATTGTAAACAGAATTAACTGTAGTGGAGAGGGCCTGATTATTCTCCTTCTACTTAAGAAAGAAAGAAAGAAACAAATGCACACACACACACACGCACACACACACCATACCTGCCCCTATGCCCAAGCACAAAACACTTAGCTAGGTTACTACTACCCCATGTCACAATCTGTGGTAGGCAGGCCCTGTGTGATCTGCTTTCTAGTGCTTATATTTTTATGTAACCTTCTTCCCCTGAGGTTTCAGGATGTCAGTCTCATTGTTATGTTAAATTATATAAGCCTCTTTGCCAAAAAGACTCACTGTGGCTATTCTTGTTGGCCAGATAAAGTAAGAAATCATGTTGAGGAAGCCCATGAAGTAAGGAATTAGCAGTGACCTCTTACAGCTAAACATATTCTTCCAACAGCCTGAATGTGTTTGAAAGTAAATTCTTTCCCAGTTGAACCACCAGGTAAAAACTGTCTTTATTCACAGATGGCATGATCTTCTAATAAGGAAACTATGAAATCTATAAAAAATCTACTAGAAGTAAAGTGTGAGTTTAACAAGGTTGTACAATCTAAAATCAATTTATGGAAATTAACGGTATTACTGTAAATACAATAATACGTGGAAAAAAATGGAAGTTAACATTTAAAAAAATACCACTCAACATTGCATGACAGATATAAAATGCTTAGGGATCACATTGACAAAGGTTGTATAAGATCTGTGTGTGGAAAACTACAAGACATCATTGAGAGAAATTTAAAAAGATCTAAACAAATTGAGAGATATACCATGTTTACGAATAAAAAGATACAATTTTTTTTTAGATGGCCATTCTCCTAAAATCAGTCTGTAGGTTCAATGCAATCTCATTCAAAATATCAGCACAATTTTTCTGTAGTAGCTGACAAGTTGATTCTAAAATTAATGTAGAAATGCAATGCAGATATCTAGAATAGTCAAAATAACTTTAAAAAAGAGAGTCAGAGAGCTTCTTCTTGACTCCAAATCTTATTAAAATGTATAATAATAAGATAGTATGATATTACATGATGGTAGACCAATAAATCAATGAAACTGGATAGAATCTAGAAATGGACTCCTATATATGTGGTCAGTTTGAAAGTCAATGGTGAAGGGATAGGCTTTCAACACCTGGTATGGGAAAATAGGATATGCAAAACAAATGAACCCTGAACTGTATAAAAAATTAGCACATACTATAAAACCACAAACTAGAAAGCTAAAAAAAAAACATGCAAGAAAGAAATATTTGTGACATTGAATTAGGGATATTTCTTTTAGACATGACACTAATAATACAATCCATGAAAGAAAATACTGGGAATTTAAACTTTATCAAAAATAGAACCTACTGTTTATATAAAGACACTGTGGATGGTAAAAGTAGCCACAAAATGGAACACAATTTTGTAAATTGCATATCTGATAAAGGACCTATATCTAGAGATATAAAAATCCTAAGAACATAAAAAATTGCAGTAAAAAAGGGCAGAAGATTTGAAACAGCACTTCATCAAAAAAAAGTGTGACATGGATAAAAGTCCATGAAAAAATGCTAAATATCATTAATAGTTCAGTTCAATTCAGTCACTCAGTCATGTCTGACTCCTTGCAACCCCATGAATTGCAACACGCCAGGCCTCCCTGTCCATCACTAACTCCCGGAGTTCACCCAAACCCATGTCCATCGAGTTGGTGATGCCATCCAGCCATCTCATCCTCTGTCGTCCTCTTTTCCTCCTGCCCCCAATCCCTCCCAGTATCAGAGTCTTTTCCAATGAGTCAACTCTTCGCATGAGGTAGCCAAAGTACTGGAGTTACAGCTTTAGCATCATTCCTTCCAAAGAACACCCAGGGCTGATCTCCTTTAGAATAGACTGGTTGGATCTATTTGCAGTCCAAAGGACTCTCAAGAGTCTTCTCCAACACCACAGTTCAAAAGCATCAATTCTTTGGCACTCAGCTTTCTACACAGTCCAACTCTCACATCCATACATGACTACTGGAAAAACCATAGCCTTGACTAGACGGACCTTTGTTGGCAAAGTAATGTCTCTGCTTTTTAATACGCTATCTAGGTTGGTCATAACTTTTCTTCCAAGGAGTAAACGTCTTTTAATTTCATGGCTGCAATCACCATCTGCAGTGATTTTGGAGCCCCAAAAAATAAAGTCTGACACTGTTTCCACTGTTTCCCCATCTATTTCCCATGAAGAGATGGGACCAGATGCCATGATCTTCGTTTTCTGAATGTTGAGCTTTAAGTCAACTTTTTCACTCTCCTCTTTCACTTTCAAGAGGCTTTTTAGTTCTTCTTCACTTTCTGCTATAAGAGTGGTGTCATCTGCATATCTGAAGTTATTGATATTTCTCCCAGCAATCTTGATTTCAGCTTGTGCTTCTTCCAGCCCAGCGTTTCTCATGATGTACTCTGCATAGAAGCTAAATAAGCACAGTGACAATATACAGCCTTGACTTACTCTTTTTCCTATTTGGAACCAGTCTGTTGTTCCATGTCCAGTTCTAACTGTTGCTTCCTGACCTGCATATAGGTTTCTCAAGAGGCAGGTCAGGTGGTCTGGTATTCCCATCTCTTTCAGAATTTTCCACAGTTTATTGTGATCCACACAGTCAAAGGCTTTGGCATAGTCAATAAAGCAAAAATAAATGTTTTTCTGGAACTCTCTTGCTTTTTCAATGATCCAGCGGATGTTGGCAATTTGATCTCTGGTTCCTCTGCCTTTTCTAAAACCAGCTTGAACATCTGGAAGTTCACGGTTCACGTATTGCTGAAGCCTGGCTTGGAGAATTTTGAGCATTGCTTTACTAGCGTGTGAGATGAATGCAATTGTGTGGACTATTTATTACTAAAATTAAAAAGACTAACCACGCTAAGTATCTATGGAGTAACTCAAGCTCTTATATGCTATTGAGCAGAATGTAAAATGATACAACCACTTGGGAAAACAGTTTGGCAGTTTCTTAGAATTTTAAATATATATTTACCATATCACCTAGCATTCAACTTCTAGGTATTTATTAAAGAGAAATGAAAGCATATAATGACCCAAAAGATTGTTCAAGAATTTTAGCAGCTTTATTTGTAAGAGCCCCATGTTAGTTTCTTAGGCCTGTCACAACACATTACAACACACCTGTGGCTAAAAACAACAGAAATGCATTCTTTTATAGTTCTGGAGGCCAGAATCCTGAAATCAAGATATTAGCAGAGTCATACCCTCTAAAGCCTTGAGAGGTGACTCCTTCCTTACCTCTTCAGCTTCTGATGGCTGTTGATATTCCTTGCCTTGTAACTGTATAACTCAGCTCTCTTCTGTGTTTACATGACCTTCTTCCCTGTATTTCTGTATGTCTCAAATATCTTTTCTCTTTTGACACCACTCTTTGGATTTAGGATCCATTCTAAATCCAGGAAGATGGCATCCCCAAATCTTTAGCTTGATTACATCTTCAAAGACCTTATTTCCAGATAAGTTCACATTCACATGTACTGCTACTTAAGACCCAAGCTTGTCTTTGGGGAACTCAATTTAATCCAGTACAACCCCAAACTAAAAATAACCAAAACTTCTATCAGTAGGGAGTGGATAAACAACTTGTAGGACATCCATACAATGGAATACCATTTAGTTACAAAAAAGAAGTATTCATGGGTACCATGATAGGTATACATTTCAAAATAATTATGCTGAGTGGAAGAAGCCAGACAGAAGAGAAGACATACTGTATTATTCAATTTATTTAGAATTTAGCAATTGGAAATGATCATCTATAGTGACAGAAAGCTGATTATTTGTGGCCTGGGGAGAGGAATGGAATAAAGTGGGAAGAGGTGATACAGGGAGTTGCAAAGGGACATGAAGGAACTTATTTGGAGAGAAAGGATATGTTCATTATCTTGATTGAAGTGATAGTTTCACAGCATATGTGTGTATAAATATATGCATGCTAAGTCACTTCAGTTGTGTCTGACTCTGTGAGACCCTATGGACTGTAGCCCACCAGGCTCCTCTGTCCACAGGATTCTCCAGGCAAGATACTGGAGTGGGTTGCCATGCCCTCCTCAGGGGATCTTCTCTACTCGAGGATCAAACTAGCATCTCTTTATATGTATGTGTGAATATATATATATATATATAGAGAGAGAGAGAGAGAGAGACAGACAGACAGACAGACAGACAGAGACAGAGATGGAGAGGCAGAGACAAACAGAGAGAGAGATGTCAACACTTATTACATTGGATGAACTGTTAATATTTTCTCTGCTTCTGAATGCTTCTCTTCTTTAAGGTCCCCTTTCCTCATTCAAAGTGATTGTGATAAACGTGAGGAACAAAGGAGCCCCCTAACTCCTTTGCTAGGTGAGGCTAAACAGAGACCTTTCTGGTGACTGATTTGGATGCTGGAACAAAGAGGCCACAGGTATGGACTCTGGGTGCCTGAAACTGAGGTTTGGAGGGTCATCTTTGTTACATGGGGAGAGAGTCTTGGTTTATATAAACTCCATAGAAGAAAACAGAGAAAGGGAAAACAAATTCTGAAACATTGTTTGAATCCTCAAATCCATCCTTTCCTGAAGCCAGTAATAACCATGAACTTCCCAAATAAGTGAGTCAGATAGTTCCATTTTTTAAATAAGATAGTGTGAGTTTCTATCACGACAACTGAAAAGGAGATTGGCAAAATGCTGAATCCAAATTTGTGTCGCTCTAGAACTGAAGCTCAAAACAGTGCTACAGCATGTCACTGGCTGTCTTACTGTGCAAGAGTCAGTCTAGTGAAAATGTTGCCTTGGGAGGTAATAAACAATTAAATGAAGTAGTATAACCCAAGTATACAGGGATGACCACCGTGTTTTCTATAGTAGAGAAAGATACAGGCATCAAATCAACTAAAATAATTCCAAAATCTGCCTGAAGAATGAAGTTGAATTGTTAGTTGAAGGCAACAGAAGGACACAGGGCAGAACTGTGCAGAGCGTATGGTCAGGCTAACCTAGTTTCCTTTTCAAAATAAAATGCCTGCCAGATAGAGTAATGGCAAGTTTTGCTGTAAGAGGACATTAGTTTCCAGACAACCCAGCCTCACTCTTTGATCTTGAGAAAACTGCATCTTCCCTTGGGCCCTCAACTTCCTCATCTGTATAATGAGGCCATTTTAATATTTATGTTCTTCAATTCCATAGTTTTGTTTTATTTTTTAAAGAGGAGGATGTCTGGCTAGTGGAATGGAAGGCTAGGTTCTAGAATGCCTCCTCTTGAGAAACCTAAAAAGACCCCCCAAAGCTAATCTTCCTCCAGGGTAGGGTCCCTCACCCTTGGCTCTGTTGACATTTGGGGCTGGATAATTCTTTGCTGTGGGGTAGTCCCGAGCACTGTGGTATGCTTACGAGTATCTCTGGTTTCTACCCACAAGATGCTAGTGGCAACCAAAATGTCTCCAGACATAGCCATACGTTTCTGGGTGGGCAAACGCTCCCCTGTCTGAGAAGCTTTTGTGGCTTTGTGTGCTTACAGGTAAGTTACATTTGGAGTCAAAGGAGAAAAGCCACTGTAACATAAAATGGGTGGCAAAGAGGCAAGCTGCGATTTGGGGTGTGGAAGAAGTAATTTCTAATGAAAATCTAGAAGAACAGCAATCTCCAGCCCAAACTGGCTGCTTGTGGTCTTGAGCCTGAGTGTCACAGGTCTCTTATTCCAGCCCTGGTGAACCGGGGGAGGTGATTGAAGAACCATGAGAGCAGACCTGTAGGGAAGGGCTCCTCAGCCTGGAGGAGGGGTGGCTGCCCCTCCTGATGGGATGGGGCTCAGCGGTCAGCTCCTGGGAGTCAGGGCCCACCTGCTGTGCTGGTTCCTGGTATCCCCCACTCCACCCTGCCTCTCCAGAGGGAAAGTTCATCTTCTTCCATTTCTTCTTACTGTCATTTGTATTTTGATTTATTTAAACTTTGTTCCTTTCTCTCGATCATTTCACTCGCCCTGAGGGACTGACTGACTGCTGCCAGTGAGTCTACAGAGAGACTATTAAATGAGACCCTCTTTGTTTAATTAGCTCCACCTCTTTGTTTGGAGTCCTACCTTTTGCATTTTGAATGTCATCGGCGATTTAGTTAAAGGTTACTAAGCATGTTGAATAGGAACTAACTTTGACTGAATTCATGTAAAAATTACAAAAGAAGCAAAGGAAACAGTTGTTGAATCTGCACCCTCTCTTTTAAAACATTATGAATCTTTATCTCAATAAAGAGAACCTCTTAAGGGTGGGAAAGATAAGTAAGGACCAGATAGAAGAGCATCAAACCTGTGGGAAATTAAGAAGCGCAGGATTGTTTGTCTCTGAGGGACAAAGAGTGTGGTGAGTCAACAAGCGACGCAGGCTCTGGAGTTACAGGTTTGCCTCTGGGATACAGACTTGGTGGCAAATTTATTCACCCTAAACTGAGACTTCAAGGAAAATGTAACTTTATTCTCCCTGTGTTACTGATCATTTTGAGATAACAGAAGAGAGAAGCTGTGTATAGGTGTGTGTGTTTGGGGGCTGGGGGAGGATGATGGTGGCAAGAATTGATTAGTCCAATCCGATAATTTTAGGATGAATAAACACAGAATATCTGTCTAGTTAAGTAAATAATTCAAGCCCATTGAAGAAAATCCAAACAGTATATAAAAGGAAAAAAGGAAGAAAAAATCTTGAACTTCTGCCAACCCTGAACATATTGGTGACCATCTTTTTGCTGCTTCAATACTTTAAGCACCCCCAGGACTTCCTTGGTGGTCCAGTGGCTATGACTCCACACTCTCAATGCAGAGGGCCCGCGTTCAATCCCTGATCAGGGAACTAGGTCCCACATGCTGCAACTAAGAGTTGGCAGGCCACAACTGAAAATTCCACCTGCCACAACAAAGACTGAAGATCTCGTGTGCCACAACTAAGTGCGACAAAATAAATAAATGTGTATTTAAAAAGTCTCCCTTTCTAGAGTGTTTCAGATCCCTTAAATCTGCTCCACTCTCCTCCTACACAAGGGAAGATGCTTCTACTGTATCTCTAAGACCATAGGGTCCTCAGGTATGTTGGTGTGTTTCTTAGTCACCTCAAGAGGGTGGGCAGAGGGGAGTTGCTGGAATTATTCATGATTTATTCCTTTGCACTTAGTCCAGTGCTTGGCACGGTTGCCTCTCCACAATCACTTGTTGAAGAATGAAAACATAAGTGGTAGATAAATTCTATTCTATATAGCTAACTAAAATTTATTTTGTATGTAGACTGAGAAACAAAGAAGATGCCCCTCCAAGGTCGTGGGTGAGTGTGCAAGTCAGTGTACACACTTCCATGGCTAGGCAGCCAAGTATTAGAATCTGTCAACATTTCATGCTGTCCACCTAGCCAGCTGCTCTGTTCAGCCCTGACATCTGTAAACAGGTCATTTGTATTCTTCTGTCACCTGCGTTACTCTGAAGGAATATCCCTTAGGTTCACAGAAATAAGTTATCCTGCAGGCTGGACAGATGATAGATAGGTGGCTTTTTCACTGGCCCCACTTGGTTTGGAAAATGCCAGATGCCTTCGCGGTTCTGGCTATGTTGATGCACATGATTAGAGAGCCCGGGGCACAGTCAGAGCAGGAGCACAAGAAGCAGACATTTCTCCCCAAGGGAGCTGTCTCAAGCGACCCAGGACTGCCACTGCACTGGGACAGTCTGTGATGTCTTTCCCACTCCCCACCCCTCCCTAACCCCTCCCCAGAGAGAAACCTGAAGGAGTTGCAGCCTTGCAGCAAGGAGGCCGCCCGCTGTTTATCTTCCCTTTTCTTAGTGGGGTCTTTCTCTGCCTAACTGTCCCATTTTCTTTCCCTGTTCCCTTTTAAAAGCCTGCCATCAAAGCAGAAAAGAATTCTGTTCTAGCATGCTGCCAGTATGAAATCTACCCAGTTTTGAATTCCAAAATTCACCATATTCTTCTAAGTAAAAGTAGGACGTTTGTTGGTTTGTGTTCTTTTTTTCTTGATTCATCAGGCAGAACAACCTGTGTTCATTGTTCTATTGATTAAAATGAAGAGGACGTTCAGATTTCCCCCTAAAGCCATCTAGCGTGTATCTTTGGACCATCAGACAAGCCTGTTGAGAGTAGTGGGGGCACTGTGGAGGATGTAGCAATTTGGCTCAGGGGGCCAAGCTCATACTCCAGCTCCCAGAAAGTTCTACAATATCATCAGTTTATCATAGAGAAATATGTGGATTTCGTCTTCCATCCTTATCTTTTTGTGCCTTAGACAACTCCCTAGAGAGCAGACTTTAAAGTATTATGAACACTCTAAAGAATATTTATGAGTCATTTACATATTATTGATAGGAACATTAGCAAATATTCTTTACATTGTTTCGTTGTTGTTGTTGTTACAGAATCCACAATGTGAGTGAGAAAGTGGCTTTTCTGGTTCTCGTATTTTTTACAAATCAGTTCAGTTCAGTCGCTCAGTTGTGTCCGACTCTTTGCGACCCCATGAATCGCAGCACGCCAGGCCTCCCTGTCCATCACCAACTCCCGGAGTTCACTCAGACTCACGTCCATCGAGTCAGTGATGCCATCCAGCTATCTCATCCTCTGTCGTCCCCTTCTCCTCCTGCCTCCAATCCCTCCCAGCATCAGAGTCTTTTCCAATGAGTCAACTCTTCGCATGAGGTGGCCAAATCCTGGAGTTTCAGCTTTTGCATCATTCTTTCCAAAGAAATCCCAGGGCTGATCTCCTTCAGAATATACACACTCCCTATTGCTTGAACAGGTAGCTCATCTTTTTGACTCAGTTCATATTGAACACTGTATTAGTTTGCTAGAGCTCTCATAACAAAACAGCAGAGGTTGGATGGCTTATACAACAGAAATTAATTTTCTCATAGTTCCAGAGGCTGAGAAGTCCATGATCAAGGTGCCATCAGATTCGGTTCTCCTGAGGCCTCTCCCCTTGGCTTGCAAAGAGCTGTCTTGTCATGGTGTCCTCATGTGGCCTTCCCTTTGTGCTTGCAAATCCTTGGTGTCTCTGGGTGTTGAAATTCTCTCCTATAAGGACCCAGTCAGATTGGATTGGGGCCCACCCTAATGGTCTCATTTTAATTTAAATACCTCTTTAACAGCTTAATCTCCCCAAACAGTCATATTCTGAGGTAAATATTAGGGTTGTCTCTTCAACATATGAATTTTTGGGGTGGAGGGTTCGGTTCAGTCACTCAGTCATGTCCGACTCTTTGCGACCTCATGGACTGCAACACGCCAGGATTCCCTGTCCATTTCCAAATCCCAGAGCTTGCTCAAACTCATGTCCTTCGAGTCAGTGATGTCATCTAACCATCTCATCCTCTGTCATCCCCTTCTCCTCCTGCCTTCAATCTTGCCCAGCATCAGGGTCTTTTCCAGTGAGTCAGTTCTTTGCATCAGTTGGTCAGAGTATTCAAGTTTCAGCTTCAACATCAGTCCTTCCAATGAATAATCAGGACTGATTTCCTTTAGGATAGACTCATTGGATCTCCTTGCAGTCCAAGGGATTCTCAAGAGTCTTCTCTAACACCACAGTTCAAAATCATCAATTCTTTGGTGCTCAGGTTTCTTTATAGTCCAACTCTCACATCCATACATGACTATTGGAAAAACCATAACTTCGACTAAACAGACCTTTGTTGGCAAAGTAACGTTTCTGCTTTTTAATATGCTGTCTAGGTTGGTCATAGCTTTTCTTCCAAGGAGCAAGTGTCTTTTAATTTCATGGTTGCAGTAAGCATCTGCAGTGATTTTGGAGCCCCCCAAAATAAAGTCTGTCATTGTTTCAGTTGTTTCCCCATTTGCCATGAAGTGATTAGACCAGATGCCATGATCTTAGTTTTCTGAATCTTGAGCTCTAAGCCAACTTTTTCGCTCTCCTCTTTCACTTTCATCAAGAGGCTCTTTAGTTCTTCTTCACTTTCTGCCATTAGGGTGGTGTCATCTGCATATCTGAGGTTATTGATATTTCTCCTGGCAATCTTGATTCCAGCTTGTGCTTCATCCAGCTCAGCATTTCACATGATATTCTCTGCATATAAGTTAAATAAGCAGGGTGGATGGTGGAGGGACACAATTCAGCCTATAACAAACACCTGAAGTTTTTTTTCTGAGTGCTCTTTTGTGCCAGCCAGTGTGATAGGCATTTATGCTCTTGTTTATTCCTCACCATGATCCTGAATAGTTGCGTTGATTGTCTACCTGGTCAGATCCTTTAAGCCAGCCACACTCATCTACAGATTATTCACAGGATTATCTGTGGAGATTTCCTGGCATGGGACTTCATTTCTGAGCTGCACCCCTTACTTCATCCCTGTAGTCCTGCAGCCCTGACTTCACCCGTGACCTCAAGGTCCACACACTCAGCCCTCCTACATGCTGTGTGCTCTCAGTGTGCAGGTTTAGTTCCTTTTCTACAGACCCTGGTCTAGGAAGACATATTTTGCAAATGAGAAAAATGAAATACAAGGAGTCAAGTGACTTCCCCAGGTGATACTACAGCATCTGACAGAGCCATCATTCTGATCTCTGACTCAAGTCCAGCCTCACTCTTTTTACCCCACACAGTCCTGAGTCAGTGATGGGAACCAATTGGAATTGAAATCATACACTTCTGATTGAGACTTGAACCCATGAACTGGGACTTGAACCGAGCCTAAATCTAGATTGGGACTTGACCCCATGGCCTTTTAATTTAAACACTCACCTGGCATCTGGACTTACTGAGGCTCTGGTTCTCTGTGTCTCAGTGTGGAAAGAATTCAGTAAGAGACAAAGTGATAGGTAAGAAGTAGATTTATTTAGAGAGAAACATACTTCATAGATGGAGTCTCAGCCATCTCAGAGGGCGAGAGACCCCAAAATATGGTGTGGTAGTTTTTATAGGCTGACATTTCATAGACTAATGAGTGAGAGCATTATTCCAACTATGTGGGGAAAGAGAGCAGGGATTTCCAGGAATTGGGCCACTGTGATGGTTGGCCTTGGAACTATATTAGTGCCGGTGGGTGTGTCACTTAGCTTACTGATGTGTAATAAAAAAAGAAGAGCGTGTAGTGAGGCTCAAGGTTTGGTGGAATTTGATTTGTGTGCCATCTTGGGCCTATTTAGCTCTAACTGGTTTTCATTACATCCTATTATGGCTTTGTCATTTTTTTGTAGGCTGTGCCCTGCCTGCTTCCCTCTGGCTTCAAAATAACTGGCATCTCTGCTTAGAATCCTCAAGACTTTCATCAGACCTTAAAATCATACTCTTAAGTAAATAGGTACATTGGCTTTGGAAGGAAGGTGAAGTCACTCGGTCGTGTCTGACTCTTTGCGACCCCATGGACTGTAACCAACTAGGCTTCTCCATCCATGGGATTCTCCAGGCAAGAATACTGGAGTGGATTGCCATTTCCTTCTCCAGGGGATCTTCCCGACCCAGGGATCGAACCCGGGTCTCCCGCCTTGGAGGCAGACGCTTTAACCTCTGAACCACCAGGGAAGCCTTTTAAGTCTATTAAATCAACTAATTTGTCAATTGGAGATAGAATAATTTCTAATTTCTCTGGAGACAAAAACTCCTCACCTCCTGCAAGAAGAGGCATAAGGGAGGAATTCTGTTTTTATCCTGACAGTTATGTTTCTGTTGACTCAGTGTTGTCCTCTAAGTCCCTTAGGGTTCAGTGGTTGAGATTTCTGAGGAATGGTAAAGGTCAAAGATTGTTGTAAGAGTCTCTTGTCTACAGGTGATTTAGTTTTCTTTCTGAAACGCCACAGCCCTCACCTTTGATTTGTAATATTCAAAAAAGATACCCCTAGTGTGTCTGATTATTAAAAGCATGATGTAGGGCCCTGTGCACTTTTTTTGTTCACAGCCGAGTCGATTTTCTGAGATTTCCTTTCATGATGAATTTAAAGTTTCTCTCGGATTTGATTCTGATCTCTGCTCTTAAGGGTTTCCTGGAAGTTCCTCCTTAATTGATGAGGTAATTGGAAATCAGATGATGTAAAGTTTTATGACAAGGAACGGCTTCCTCCCTCTTGCTCCAGATTGTCTGCCAGGAAGAAATGTGCCCTGGATTTTCTGAAATGGCAGACAGCATGGAAAAAAAAATCCCTTGCAGTTGTTAAATATTCACTCATTCTTGGGGGCCCTAACTCCATAAGTAGTGTTAAATATATATGTCCTTCGCTTTTCTTACTTTTTAAAAGCAACTTTACATAAGATAAAATACACAATTTTAACAGAAGAGTTTAATGAGTTTCAGCAAATGTGTAGATCTGTGTAAACTTCCTGAAAGTTAATCTTTCATCATCTCCCAAATTTCTTCTTGCCTTTTATAATTAATCTCAGCACCCAGTACTAGCCTCTGGAAACTAATCTTCTCTCTGTATAGTTTTACAGAAAGAGTTATAGTTTTGCCTGTTTTAGAACTTCATATAAATAGAATTAAGCAGTATGTACTTTTGTACCTATATTCTTTCACTCAGCATTGTGTGTGTGTGTGATTCATCCATGATATTCTACGTAATGAAAGGTTATTGCTTTTTATTAGGGAGTAATATTACATTATATGGATGTATATTGCTACCATTATCTTGCACATTTACATCTTAATAAATTATGGGGTTGTTTCCAGTTAGGGGCAATTTTATTTTATTTTCTTTGGGAGGGGCAATTTTAAATCAAGATGTTACATACAGATCTTTGTTTTCTTTTTTTCTTGTGTTAATACTTAAAAGTGGAATTAGTGGCTTGTATTTTTAAGAATAAGTTAACTTTATAAGAAACTGCAAACTATTTCCCAAAATAATTGTACCATTTTATACCCTTACCAGCAGTGAAGTGAGAGTTGCAATTGTTCTATATCCTTAGTGATTCTCCAACACTTGATATTGGTAGTCTTTTTTAAAGGATCTCCCTGTGGAATGCAGGGATGTTAATTCCCTGATCAGGGATTGAACTGTGCCCCCTGCATTGGGAGCATGGAGTATTAATGACTGGACCACCAAGAATGTCCCTGTCTTTTTAATTTTGTGGGTTTCTAGTGTTGTCTCTAGTTTAAAATCTTATTTTCCTGATGGCTAATGATGTTGAGCATATTTTCATGTGCTTATTAGTCATTTATGTGCTTATAAGTCATGTGTTTAATAACATCATTAGTTTGCTAAAATATTTTGCTCATTTTTATTAGGTTGGCTTATAATTACATTGTAAAATTTCTTTATCAATTCTGGATATAAGTCCTTTGTCAATGTATATATTGCAAATATTTTTTCTTAGAATGTAGCTTAACTTTTCATTTTCTTACTGTTATCTTTCAAATAGCAGAAGTTTTAAATTTTGAGGAAGTCGAATTTATCAATTTTTCTTTTATGATTTTTGTGTTCTCGCTAAGAAAGTTTTGTCTAGCCCAAGAGTGGGAACCCAAGGTTCCTGTATTTTATTCCTAAAAGTTTTAGCCTTTCTTTGTGAGATAAGGGGTTGTGGCTCTTCATTAACTTTTTAAAATATGGTTGTCCACTTATGCAAGCACCGTTTGTTGAAAAGGCTTTTCTTTCTCAGCATTCCAAAAAATCAGTTGACTGCATATGTATGTCTAATATGATAACAGAATAAAGTCTGTTATCATTGTTATCATTGATATTCTGTTATCATTGATTTATATTTCTATCTTTACAACAATATTGTCTTGCTGACTTTTATATTATTAATATAATGTCTTAAAAACCAAGTAGGGTAAATTCTACAACTTTGTTCTTCCATTTTAGAATTATTTTACTGAAACTTTTGCATTTGTATAAAATTTTAGGATATACTTATCAATTTCTACAAAAAGAAGTTGCTGGGGTTTTGAATGAGGTTGTGATATACTGATGATTATTTTGGGAAAAATGGATATCTTAATATGGAGTATTTCAATTCATAACCCTGGTATATCTATTTATGTTTTCAAATCTTTTTTTCTCAGCAGTGTTTTCATATTTTATTTTACAGGACTTGCACATAGTTCATTAAATTTATTCCCAACTATTCCATGTTATTAATACTTTTCTGAAATAAACTTTGATATTTAAATTTTCATTTCCCAGTTGATTTTTGTTAGTATTTAGAAATATAATTAAGTTTTGTTAGTATTTGGATAAATACTAGGATACACTGATTTATCCTGTATCTTAGGATGTTGCTAAATTCACTCATTAGTTTTTGTAACTGGTGGTTTCTTTGGAATTTGCTACATACATGATTATATATCCACAAAAAAAGACAGATTTTTTCCCCCCATCCACATGCTTTTAATTTTTTCTTTTTTTTAAACCTTATTCCACTGAGTAGGCTCTTCAGAATTATGTCGAATTAGAAGCAGAGAAAGTAGAAGCCTTACTTCATACTTGATTTTAAGTGGAGTTTAGGTTTTATCTCTTAAATATGAAACTAGTTGTAGGGTTTTTTGACTTACACATGCATACACACACACAGACACACACACACATTCTTTATGAGGTTGAGCAGGCTTTTCATTACTGTTTTACAGAGATTTTATAGTGATGTAAATTCTCTCAGATTTTGTTTGATAAAATTCTCACCTTTTTTGCAATTGGGGAAAAGTTTTATTTATTTGTCACTACTGAGGTAAAACATAAAATTCACCATTTAATAGTGTACTATTCAATAGCGTTTAGTATACTCACAGTGTTATCCAACCATCTCCTCTATCTGCTCTTCCAGAACATTTTCATCTCCTTCCGAGGAGACCCATTAAGCAATAGCCCATTTCTTATGCCCTAGCCCCTAGCAACCACTAATCTGTGGCCACATACTTACTTATTCTGATTATTTCATATAAATAGAATCATACAAAATGTGACATTTTTTGTTTGACTTCTTTCATGTAGCATGACATTTTTGAGTCTGTCATATCAGTACTTTATTGTACATCAGTACATATCAGTACATTATTAAGGCACATATCAGTAATGATTCTTTTTTATAGCTAATCCTCTATTGTATGGATATATTGTGATTGGTTTGTCCATTCATTCATTGATGGAAACTTGGGTTGTTTCCATCTTTTGGCTATTGTAAATAGTGCTGCTATGAGCATTCATGTACAAGTATTTATTTGAGTCTCTATTTTCAATTCTTTTGAATGTATACCTAAGAGTGAATTGCTGGATTATATGCTAATACTATGTTTAATGTTTTGAGGAGCCACCAAACTATTTTCATCACTATGGAAACAGTGACTGCACTGTTTTATATTCCCACTAGGAATGCAGGAAGGTTCTGATTTTTCTATAACCTTGCTAACACCTGTTACTTTCCTTTTTTAAAAGTTATTTTAGTGGGTATGAAGTGTTATCTCATTGTATTTTTGATTTGCATTTATAATGGTTTAAAAAAAAAAAAGCCACTGCATTTTCATAGGGATTGCATTGATTACAGACCCCTTTGGAGAGTATTGTTATCTTAATAGTATTATTTCAATCCAAGGACATATGATGTCTTTCCATTTATTTAGATGTTCCTTAATTTCTTTCAAAATTGTTTTATTGTTTTATAGAACTTCTAGTAAAATGTTGAATTTAAGTGGTGAAAGTAGGCATCCTTGACTTATTCCTGAGGTTAAGAAGAAAGCTTTCAGTTTTTCATCATTGAGTGTTATACGAGCTATGGGTTTTTCACAGATGTCATTTATCAAGCTGAGAAATTTCACTTTTATTCTCCATCTGTTAGTGTTTTTATCATGTGTCAGTGCTTTTTGTGTGTCCCTCGAGATGATCATGTGGCTTTATCCCTTTGAATTTTATTAAGGTGTAAATATTGTATTGATTGATTTTTGTATACTTAACTACTCTTGCATTCCTGAGATAAATCTCATATAATTCACCTTTACTTTAGAAAGATATTATTGTTGAATATAGTATTCTAGATTGGCAGTGTTTTCTTTCGGAAATTGAAAACGTTATACACTATTTTTTAGCTTCCTTCTTTTTTCTGACATGAGGTCTTTGTTCATTTCTTTTTCTCCAGTTGTTTTAAATGTCTCTATCATTGGTTTTTTAGCAGTTCTATTATTATGCACCTTGATGTAGTTTTTGTTTGTTTCTTCTGCTTGAGTTTTGCTAATTTTCTTGAAATTATGTATTTATAATCTCCATTACAGTTGGAAAGTTTTTCTATATAATTTATTCATATGTTTTTCTGTAGCCATTTCCTTCTTCCAAGACCTCAATTACAGTATATCAGACAGGATATTGTCTCAGAAGTAACTAAGAAGCTGTTCTTTTAAAATTTTTTAAAAGGTAATTTTTTTTTTGTTTTTTCTCTCTGTGTTTAGTTTGCACAATCTATATTACTGTTTTCAAGTCATTGATATTTTCTTCAAAAGCATTTAACCTTCTCAAACAGCAATTCTACCATGTTATTCTTTGTTTTCTCTTCTAGTGCTTCAGATAGTGCTTTCTAAGCAGATAGCCTGAGTAATTAAATGCTCACCATGTTTGACTCCTTTCCTCAGAGATCACACTCTGATTCTGCTTACTGTCTAGTGCTTAAAGGTAATTATTTCATGCATTTCATCCAGTTTTTAAGTTGTTTAACATGGTCAGAATTTTGGTATTTGTTACTGCATCATGTCCAGAAGCAGAAGTTCCTTGTTTCTTTTTTTCATTTAGTGCCTGAGTGATAGTTTGGCTTCAGCTTTTAACTGGTTACCTTAATATAAATGTCTCCAAATGGTTACTTGACTCTGAAATTGATTGATAAGTAAAAAGACTTGTCTTCATGACTCTGGGGGTTTCAAACAGGAAGTAGAAGTTGTTTGGACTAAACAACTACACTGAATAAATGCTGAGATCCAATTACCAGTCTGAGGGTCTATGTCTTGAAAATGTAGGATATGATGAACTTCTCTTACTTGTAGGTTAGTTCTTGTGACAACATGTTAACCTCCTTAACACCTGCCTGTAGGGGAGCAGGTGTTGGCCCTAAGTATTCTAAGAGACACTACCACTGCCAACAGGAAACTCTCAATAGCCATCATTATATTTCTCCTACTCATATTTCACATATCTGTTTGTCTAATGAGAACCATATGTAATTTGATTTAGCACATAAAGTCCAAAATGATAGAAGAGTTTACAATTTCAAAGGTATAACATCATCAACAAAAATTAGTTATCACAACTATATGAAGTAGAAAAGGTGAAACATACTGGATACAAGTGAAAGATCATCATATAGTCCATGCATGCTTAGTTGCTTCAGTCGTGTCCAACTCTCCGTGACCCCATGGACCATGGCCTGCCAGGCTCCTCCTTCCCTGGGCTTCTCCAGGCAAGAATACTGGAGTAGGTTGCCATTTCCCTCTCCAATTATGTAGTCCAGTTGTTTTTATATATGGCTGCTCATTAGAAACATAACTGGCACTTTGGATGAAAAAAAGCAATACCTGGCCATTTATATTTATATTTTTCAGAAAGTTCCAAGGTAATTCTGATATGCGTCTGAATTTTTTAAAAAATGATTAAAGGTTTTTTTATTTTATGGTTTTTTTTTGATATAGAATTCTAATATTTTCTGTTTATCAATGATAATACAATTATTGTATTAAGCAAAAATTATAATAGTACAAGACATTTATCATTTTTCACAATCAATAGCCAGACCAAAAAAAAAAGATCATTACAGCTTCAAGCTGTAATGGAAACATGGTTAACCTAACAATATAAAATAATTACATAAAATTGGGGGGGGTCAAGCAGAGTGATGTGGTAAGTGAAAGTGCATACATGCACATGTTTTTATCCAATCAGCCAGACTATGTCTTTTGGTTGGTACATTTAATCTATTTACATTTAAGGTGATTATTGATACATATGATCCTATTACTATTTTCTTTATTGATTTGGGTTTATTTTCTGTAGGTCTTTTCCTTGTCTTGTGTTTCCTGCCTCGAGAAGCTCCTTTAAGGTTTGTTGTAAAGTTGGTTTGGTGGTGCTAAATTCTATTAATTTTTTCTTGTCTGGAAAGCTTTTGATTTCTCCATCAAATCTGAATGAGAGTTTTCCTAGATAGAGTATTCTTGGTTGTAGGTTATTCTCTTTTATCACTTTAAATATATCATGCCATTCCTTTCTGGCTTGTAGAGTTCCTGTTGAGAAATCAGCATATAGTTTGATGAGACTTCTCTTGTATGTTATTTGCTGTTTTTCTCTTGTTGTGTTTAATACTTTGTCTTTGTCTTTAATTTTTGTCAGTTTGATTACTATGTGTCTTGGTGTGTTCCTCCTTGGATATATTGAGTCTGCCTGGGACTCTTTGTGCTTCCTGGACTTGATTGACTATTTCCTTTCCCATCTTAGGGAAGTTTTCAGCTATTAACTCTTCAAATATTTTCTCAGTTCCTTTCTCTTTTTCTTCTCCTTCTGGTACCCCTATAATGCAAATGTGGTACATTTAATGTTGTCCCAGCTTCCCTGATAGCTCAGTTGGTAAAGAATCCACCTGCAATGCAGGAGACCCCAGTTCAATTCCTGCATCAAGCAGATCTGCTGGAGAAGGGATAGGCTACCCACTTCAGTATTCTTGGGCTTCCCTTGTGGCTCAGCTGGTAAAGAATCTGCCAGCAATTCAGGAGACCTGGGTTCAGTCCCTGGTTGGGAAGATCCCCTGAAGAAGGCAAAGGCTACCCACTCCAGTATTCCAGCCTGGAGAATTTCATGGACTGTATAGTCTATGGGATTGCAAAAAGTCGAACACAACTGAGCAACTCTCTCTTTCACTTTCAGAGGTCTCTTTGCCTGTCTTCATTTTTATTTTCATTATTTTTTCTATATTCTGTTCTCCAGGCCATTTATTCATTCCCCTGCCTCAGTTATTCTATTATTGATTCCTTCTAACATATGATTCATCTCTATTTGTTTGTTCTTTAGTTCTTCTAGATATTTTATAAACATTTCTTTCATCTTCTCCATTGTTTTCTTAAGATCCTGGATCATGTTCTCTATCATTGTTCTCAATTCTTTTTCTGGAAGGTTGTTTATCTCCATTTAGTTTTTCTTTTTCTGGAGTTTTATCTTGTCCCTTCATCTAGGACATAACTTTCTGCATTTTCATCCTGATTAACTTTCTGTAATGTGGTTTTGTCCTAACCACTGTGGAGTTGTGGTTCTTCTTGCTTCTTATGTCTCCCCTTTGATGGATGAGGCTAAGAGGCTTGTGTAAACTTCCTGATGTGAGAGACTGTTGGTGGGAAAAATTGGGTCTTGCTCTGATGGGCAGGACCTTGCTCAGCAAATCTTTAGTCCAATTATCTGCTAATGGGTGGGGTTGTGCTCCCTCCTTCTTAGTTTGGTCTGAGGCGACCTAGCTCTGGAGTCTATGGGCTCTATTGTAGAGTTAGTGGAGAACTCCAAGAGGGCTTAAGCCAAGGGAGACCTTCCAGTATTACTGCTGTCCATGTGGTTAGCCCCTGCCAACCCATGCCTCCACAGAGACACTCCAACACTAGCAGGTAGTTTTGGTTCAGTCTCTGTGGGGTCACCAACCTAGAGCCAGACATCTGGTGCTGTGAAGTCAAGTGGGCCTTATGAAACATTACTAAGAACAAAGCTAGTGGAGGTGATGACTTTCCAGCTGAGCTATTTCAAATCCTAAAAGATGATGTTGTTAAAGTGCTGCACTCAGTGTGCCAGCAAATTTGGAAAAACAGCATTGCCCATAGGACTGGAAAAGGTCAATTTTCATCCCAATCGCAAAGAAAGGCAATGCCAAAGAATGCTCAAATTACCATACAGTTGAGCTTATCTCACATGCTAGCAATGTAATGCTCAAAATTCTTCAAGCTAGGCTTCAAAAGTACATGAACCAAGAACTTCCAGATGTACAAGCTGTATTTAGATAAGGCAGAGGAACCAGAGACCAAATTGCCAGCCTCTGTTGGATCATAGAAAAAACAGGACAATTCCAGAAAAACATCTACTTTTGTTTCATTGACTATGCTAACGCCTTTGCCTGTGTGAATCACAATGAAGTGTGGAAAATTATTAAAGAGATGGGACTACAAGAACATCTTACCTGCCTCTGAGAAACCTATATGCAGGTCAAGAAGCAACCATTAGAAATAGAAATGGAACAATGGACTGCTTCAATAATGGGAAAGGAGTACGTCAAGGCTGTATATTGTCACCCTGCTAATTTAACTTATATGCAGAGTACACCATGCCAAATGCCTGGCTGGATGAATCACAAGCTGGAATCAAGAGAAATATCAACAACCTTAGATATGCAGCGGAGAAGGCTATGGCACCCCACTCCAATACTCTTGCCTGGAAAATCCCATGGACGGAGGAGCCTGGAAGGCTGCAGTCCATGGGGTTGCTGAGGGTCGGGACACGACTGAGCGACTTCACTTTCATTTTTCACTTTCATGCGTTGGAGAAGGAAATGGCAGCCCACTCCAGTGTTCTTGCCTGGAGAATCTCAGGGACAGGGGAGCCTGGTGGGCTGCAGTCTATGGGGTCGCACAGAGTCAGACACGACTGAAGCGACTTAGCAGCAGCAGCAGCAGCAGATATGCAGACACCACCACCACCATAATGGCAGAAAGTGAAAAGGAAGTAAAGAAACTTTTGATGAAGGTGAAAGAGGAGAGTGAAAAAGCTGGCTTGAAACTCAACATTCAAAAAACTAAGATCATGGCATCTGGTCCCATCACTTCATGAAAAATAGATGGGGAAACAATGGAAACAGTGACAAACTTTATTTTCTGGGATTCAGAAATCACTGTGAATGGCAACTGCAGCCATGAAATTAAAAGACACTTGCTCCTTGGAAGAAAAGCTATGACAAGCCTAGACAGTGTATTAAAAAGGAGAGACAACACTTGCCAACAAAGGTCCATATACTCAAAGCAATGGTTTTTGCAGTAGTCATACCAGTGTGAGAGTTGGACCATAAAGAAGGCTGGGTACCAAAGAATTGATGCTTTTGAACTGTGGTGCTAGAGCAGACTCTTGAGAGTCCCTTGGAAAGCAAGGAAAGAGATCGAACCAGTCAATCCTAAAGGAACTCAATCGTGAATGATCATTGGAAGGACTGATGCTGAAGCAAAAACTCTAATACTTTGGCCACCTGATGCAAAGAGCCAACTCATAGGAGAAGACACTGATGCGAGGGCAGGAAAAGAAGAGGGTGACAGAGAATGAGATGGTTGGATGGCATCACTGACTCAATGGACATGAGTTTTAGCAAACTCCGGGATATAACACAGGGCAGGGATGTCTGGCATGCTGCAGTCCATGGGCTCACAGAGTCAGGTGCAAGTTATCAATTGAACAACAACCTGTGGGCCCCTGCTTCTTTCCTCTGGGTCTTGGTGCAAGCAAGATGTTCTTTGTGCCCTGTAAGACTGGAGTGTGTGGTTCCCCAGGTCCTGTGGAAGTCCTGTAATCAGTTTCCACTGGCTTTCAAGGTCTGATTCCCTCATGATTCCCAGTCCTTCTGTCAATCCCTAGGCTGGGATGATCTTCTTTAGTATTATTTTTCACAACAGTGGGAAGACTTCTTCACAACAGTGGGATAACTTCTTTGGTATTACTGTTTTTCAATTTGTGGGTCACCTACCCATTGGGTATGGGATTTGGTTTTATTGTGATTGTGCCCCCTCCTACCATCTTGCTGCAGCCTCTTGTCTTTGAATGTGGGGTATCTTTTTTTTTGGTAGGTTCCTGCATTCTCCTGTCAATGACTGTTAAACAGCTAGTTGTGATTTTGGTGCTTTCATAGGAGGAGATGAACAACATCCTTCGACCCCACCATCTTGAACCAGGAAAATAAAATTAATTAATTTTAGAAATTAAAAAAAAATTAGAACAGTTAAAAGGAAACACCAAATGCCTATATTCCCACCATCCTGAATTAGCAATGTTTAACATTTAATTATATTTGTTTGTTTTTAAAAAGATAGGCTAAAAAGCATAACAAATATAGCTAAGGTCTTTTGCTAATGGCGCCTGTTCCATTGTCCGCTTTCCCTTCATATACTAGAGAACCAATTGCTACTATTATGTATATCCAGATACATGTTTGTGAACATTTATTTTAATTTGGATAAATGCCATAATATGGTATGTGTTGACCTATGTAGTGATTTTATTACTCCACTTAGTATTCTGAGGCTTATCTGTGTGGATGTGTCATAGCTATTGCAGTCTCATTAGTGTCTCTATAGTACTCCATTATAAGGAGTTCCAACACCATTCTCATTTGTGTTGTTTTCAAATTTTGACTTGTAGAAGTCATTCTATACTGTACATCCTTGCACACATTCACAAAAGTTTCTCCAAACTATATACTGTAGAAAGGATTGCTCATCACAGGCTATGTTCATTTTCTATTTTATTATATACTAGTAAACTGCTTCCCAAATATTTCCATATCTGCATGTCTTTTCCACCTTTGAAAGCATCAGATTGTCTTGATTCCATCTAAATTCCTTTGATTACTGATGAAATTCAGTGTCATTTATTTTGTTTATGATCCATTTGGATTTATTCTATTGTAATTTGATCACAATTATTACTCATCTTAAAAATTAGATTTGTAGAGTGATCATCAGTTCAGTTCAGTCGCTCAGTTGTGTCTGACTCTTTGCGACCCCATGAATCGCAGCATGCCAGGCCTCCCTGTCCCTCACCAACTCCCAGAGCTCACTCAGACTCACGTCCATTGAGTCAGTGATGCCATCCAGCCATCTCATCCTCGGTCGTCCCCTTCTCCTCCTGCCCCCAATCCCTCCCAGCATCAAAATCTTTTCCAATGAGTCAACTCTTCGCACGAGGTGGCCAACGTACTGGAGTTTCAGCTTTAGCATCATTCTTTCCAAAGAAATCCCAGGGCTGATCTCCTTCAGAATGGACTGTTTGGATCTCCTTGCCGTCCAAGGGACTCTCAAGAGTCTTCTCCAACACCACAGTTCAAAAGCATCAATTCTTTGGCACTCAGCCTTCTTCAGAGTCCAACTCTCACATCCATACATGACCACTGGAAGAACCATAGCCTTGACTAGATGGACCTTTGTTGGCAGAGTAATGTCTCTGCTTTTGAATATGCTATCTAGGTTGGTCATAACTTTCCTTCCAAGGAGTAAGCGTCTTTTAATTTCATGGCTGCAATCACCATCTTCAGTGATTTTGAAGCCCCCCAAAATAAAGTCTGACACTGTTTCTACTGTTTCCCCATCTATTTCTCATGAAGTGATGAGACCAGATGCCATGATCTTAGTTTTCTGAATGTTGAGCTTTCAGCCAAGAGTGATCATAAGATTTATATATTCTGAAAAATGCATCAGAAATTTGTTTACCAAAAGTTATTTTTAATGTTTCCTTCAAAAATTTTATGTGTATATTTACATAGAATCTAAAGTTAATATTTTTAACTCTGTGTGAATTCCTAACTCTTGCTTTTTATTTTTTTCCCCTGGAGTGTTAAAAGTGAACTTATTTAGATTATGTCTATGTTAATTTTTTTTTCACCTTCATCATTCTTCATTTGATCTGAAGATATTATTCAGGTAATATGTTCAGTTGCTCAGTTGTGTCTGACTCTTTGCAATCCATGGACTGTAGCCTGCCAGGCTCCTCTGTCCATGAAATTTTCTAGGCAAGAATACTGGAGCAGGTTGCCATTTCCTACTTCAGGGAATCTTCCTGTCTCAGTGCTCAAACCCATATCTCTTTCATCTCCTACACTGGCAGGTGGGTTCTTTACCACTAGTGCTTCCTGCTGCTAAGTCACTTCAGTCGTGCCTGACTCTGAGTGACCCCATAGACGGCAGCCCACCAGGCTGCCCTGTCCCTGGGATTCTCAAGGCAAGAACACTGGAGTGGGTTGCCATTTCCTTCTCCAATGCATGAAAGTGAAAAGTGAAAGTGAAGTCGTTCAGTCGTGTCAGACTCTTCGTGACCCCATGGACTGCAGCCTACCAGGCTCCTCTGTCCATGGGATTTTCCAGGCAAGAGTACTGGAGTGGGGTGCCATTGCCTCCTAGAAAGCCCTAAATTATAAGTGATAGAGCTTTTCAATTCTGATCATTTTTTTCCTATCTTACATGTCATTTTTCATAATTTTAATTTTACCATCAGAATTCATCATTGCCAAAATTATTAATACTATTTGTTTATGTTGTTAATCTTTATGGAGATTTATCTTCATTGCCTGAGATCTCACTTGTAATTTTTTTGTGAATCTCAACACTTACTCCTAGGTTTGCTTTTTTTTCCTGGAGTGTCAAAAGTAAACTCATTCAGATTATGTCTATCTGTGGCTTTTTTGTTCAACCTTCATTCTTTGTTCCATCTGAAAATTAGGTTTGTTTTTTATTTTTTTTCCAGGAGTGTTAAAAGTGAACTCATTTAGACTATGTCCATCTGAATGGTTTTTTGTTCACCTTCATCATTCTTTGCTGGATCTGAAGATATTATTCAATACTTTTCTGCTTTCAGTTGTTGACATTGATATATCTGGAGTTAGTCTAATTAATTCTATCTTAAAACACAGTACTTTCTTTCTATTTCCTTTATGGTTTTTGCTATTCTACATATTCATTATGAGGGCTTCCTTGGTGACACAGAGGTAAGCTATCGACCTGCAATGCGGGAAATCCAGGTTTGATCCCTGAGTCAGCAAGATCCTGTGGAGAAGGAAATGGCAACCCACTCCAGTATTCTTGCCTGGAGAATCCCATGGACAGAAGAGGCTGGCAGGCTACAGTCCAAGGGGTTGAAAAAGAGTCAGACACAACAGCAAGTAAACCACCACCACCACATATTCATAATGCTAGTTGTGGATTTCTTTTTATTTATCTTCCTTTGGAATAACAAATCCAAAGGTTCTTTATTCTGGTGACTCATATCTTTTTGTCAATTCTAGAGAGTTCTTGGCTAGTCCCAATTCTCTAATCTTGCATTCCAAACCATGTTTAAATGAAAAAGGTGTATGTTTCATCTTCTCATTCTGTCTTTCTGTCTCATTACTTCTCTTTCTAACTACTTAATTATTTTGATGAATTTGGGTTAACTTCTTGAGCTCAGTCTTCCATTTTATAAATGATCTCTTTATTGGTGCCTAATTACTATTAACTTGTCAACTGAGATTTTAATTTTATGAATCAATATAAATTCTTACTATAAGTATTTAATCACTTTAATTTTGAACCTGTATTTGATAATTCTATTATCTCAAGTTTTTAGGGCATTAAGTTTGTTTTTGATTGGGCCTGATGGCTTCTGTTTATCGAGAATTTTATCCCTGTAGGTGAGCTCCTGTTTGGCAGGGCATAATTTGTAGAACCCTGTGTGTTTTGAAAGCGGTATATTCTCCCAGTCAATATGTGCATTTCTTTATGCTTACATAACCACCATCTTGGGATAATTTTCATGTTGATTTCTCACTCTACTTGTTCTCTGATGACATAGTTGGTGTAAAGTCAAACTCCAAATGTGTATATGCTCTCTGGGGAGAATTATTTTTTCACCTAGATGCTAGCCCTAGGAAGACAAGAGACCTGTCATTCCCTGATCTGATGGATAATGTTTTATAATCTACCCTTTTATGCAGGCTATAGCCCATTAAGAATCTAGGCTTCACAAGAAGGCTGTTAGTCCTAACATTTTCCTTCATATGAACTCAAAGCCTCACATCTTTTCCTTGTCTTCGAGATCCTAAGCTGCTTGGTAATCAAGAAATGTACCTCAATTCCATACAGCTACAGCATCACTTCTGCTGTGGCTTGTCTTTAACTCTCCTCTTTGTTTTGGCCCTTAAGAATTTATATTCTTTATATATATTTATTATATTTTCTAAAATTTATAGTTTTTTTTTTTTAAGAAGAATGTCTTTCTAGTTATTAGTAGCACACTACATTGACAGAAACTGATGTGCCTACTGGGTTTTCTACATAGATAGTCATATTCTGCATCAAATGACAATTTTATTTCTTCCTTTCAAAAATATGTATTTTTTTTCTCCTTGTTTAATTTGCCAGGACCTTCAATTTTTACCTTTATGGTATTTTCACCATTCAGAATGATGCTGGCTATGGATTTTAAGTAGCGATCTTTAATTAAATGAAGAAAGTTCTCTTCTAATACCAATTTCCTAAGATTTTTTAAAAAATTAATCAATTAATCATAAATGGAATCAAATTTATTATATGCTTTTCCTGAATGTGGTAAAATCATTATGTTTTTCCCTCCATCAATCTCTAGATTTTGAGAAACACAGTATAGTTTTTCTAAAGTTGAAACATATTTTCATTTCTGGGATGAATCTAAACTGATCATGATACATTTCCCCCAATTTTTTATTCTGAAAAATTTAAAACCTTCTAGTAAAAAGAAATATTTCAATGAGCAGCCATATATCTTTTGTCCACATTTGTTAATATTTTTGCCATATTTGATGTTTGCCTGTACCTTCCTCTTTGTGCACACACAAACATATACACATAAGTGATAGGTAGCAGAATGTCATCCCCAAATATGCTACTATAGCATAGAATTATTTTGAGCTGAGTGTGTTTAAGAATAAGCAGATACAATAAAATCTTTCTGCCCTCTTCCCTATTTGCCTAAAAGCAAGATATAAATTTTTGAAGATTTCCCCTCTCTGCTCTCTATTAGGAAAGAGAGAAGTTAATCACTGGACATAATTCTAAACTCTGATTGTTCCAGAGAGGGCACCAGAGGAATCTACTTAACAGTAACGAACTTTACTTAAGCTAGCCTGAGGGTCTTGGATACCCAATTCCGAAGTATGAGAAGCTGAGTGCTACAATTTAGCAGTGTTACAATGCTACAGACATTAGCTGGGTTTCCTGCAATTTAACTCAATTCTGACACTGTCTACCTGGAGATAGCATCCCAGGTAGGATTAATCCCACAGGTGGTCAACCGTCTAAGATTGCCTTACCTGCTCCTCCTATAACTTCTGATACCCTTTGCAAGCCCAGATTATCACCTGTACTTCTGACCAACTAGCTATAGATTCAAGGTTCAATCTCCTCCACGTTGTTTGTTCTGCTTTCTTCAGTTGGTCAGTCATGTCCGAACTCTTTGTAACCCCATGGACTGCAGCACGCCTGGCTTCCCTGTCCATCACCATCTCCTGGAGCTTGCTCAAACTCATGTACATTGAGTCGGTAATGCCATCCAACCATCTTGTCCTCTGTTGTCCCCTTCTGCCTTCAATCTTTCCCAGCATCACAGTCTTTTCTAATGAGTTGGCTCTTGGCATCAAGTGGCCAAAGTATTGGAGCTTCAGCTTCAACATCAGTCCTTCCAATGAATATTCAGGACTGATTTCCTTTAGGATTGACTAGTTTGATCTCCTTATGGTCCAAGGGACTCTCAAGAGTCTTCTCCAACACCACAGTTCAAAAGCATCAATTCTTTGGCGCTCAGCCTTCTTTATGGTCCAACTCTCACATCCATACATGACTACTGGAAAAACTGTAGCTTGGACTGGATGGACCTTTGCTGCAAAGGAATGTCTCTGCTTTTTAATATGCTATCTATGTTGGTCATATCTTTTCTTCCTAGGAACAAGCATCTTTTAATTTCATGGCTGCAGTTATCATCTGCAGTGAATTTTGAGCCCAAGAAAACAAAGTCTGTCACTGTTTCCATTGTTTCCCCAACTATTTGCCATGAGGTGATGGGACCCGGATGCCATGATCTTAGTTTTTTGAATGTTGAGTTTTAAGCCAACTTTTTCACTCTCCCATTTCACCTTCATCAAGAGTCTCTTTAGCTCCTTGTCACTTTCTGCCTTAAGGGTGGTATCATCTGCATATCTGAGGTTGTTTGTATTTCTCCCAGAAATCTTGATTCTAGCTTGTGCTTTATCTAGCTTGGCATTTCACTTGATGTACTCTGCATAAAAGTTAAATAAGCAAGGTGACAGTACACAGCCTTGACATACTCCTTTCTCAATTTTGAACCTCCATGTTGGGTTCCATTAATTTGCTAGAGAAGCTCATAAAACTTGTGAGAAGCATTTTACTTACAATATCATTGGCTTATTATAAAAGAATCTAACCCAGGAACAGTCAAATGGGAGAAATGCATACAGCATGGTATCGGGAAAGGGCACAGGTCTTCCATGCCATATCCAACTGTGCCATTCTCACCTAGTCTCCATGTGTTCACCAACCTGAAAACTATCTGAACCTTTTCTTTTGGGTTTTTATGGGAGCTTCATTACATATATATGATTGATTAAATCATTGGCCATTGCTAATTGATTCAGCTTCCAGCCCCTCTCCCCTCCCAGGAATTGGGAGGGGAAACTAAAAGTACCAACTCTCTAATCACATGACTGGCTCCCCAGTGTGAGGCAGCCAGTGTTCCCCTCACCCCACTTCCCTCATCTCCATCTTTAGTGAATTTCCCAAAGTCACCTAGTTAGTATAAACTAAGTTGTGGTGGGAAGGGACTTGTTATGAATAACAAGACACTCATTTTGCCTTTATGGCTCTGAAGCAGTTTCAGGAACTGAAGGCAAGAAACCAAACTGTGTAACAGAAGATTCTCCCATTGCTCTTATTGCCTAGGAAATTCCTAGGGTTTGGGGTACTGTTTGCCAGAAATGAGGATGATCAAATATATATTTATTATATATCACATAGCCCCTATCTACTATTAGTTTCCCCATATTTAGCCTATTAGCCTTCCCACAATTTGCCACTGCCAGAAGTCCAGAGTCCTTCCTTTTCCTTTGTCTTGTCACTTTTCTAAAAATTTATTGTTCTTTTGTTAACATGCTATATAAGCTCTAGTTCTGACCACACCTTTGAGTTACTTATTGCTGAATGCTCCTATGTGCATCGATGATTATACATGTTAATAAACTTCTATTTGTTTTTCTCTTGTTAATCTATATTTTATTAGTTTAATTTACAAGGTCCTAGACAGAGAACCCAAGATGGGTAGGTTAAAGAAAACTTACTTTAAAAGAGAACCTATAGTTCTACGTGTTTCTTTTTCACTCTCACACACAGAACAGTACAACATTTCTGATACTAGATATGGGTTTTTTTTTTCCCCCAGCAGCAAGACTAGCTGGATGCCCTACAATTTAACTTAATTTTGATCTCACAAGTCAAAAGCTCAATCCCACAAGACTACCTCCAACCGCCATTTTAGTTGCCAGTTGCTTCTGACCAATGGCTTATAAATAGGTTTCCCAATCCCCTTCTCAAATATAATTAATTTTCTAAAGTAGTTCACAGAACTCAGGAAAACACTGTGAAGCAGTTTATTGTAAAAGTATGTGATATATACAGATGTTGGACTAAAATGATATACACCTGAAACTTATATAATAATAATAAAAATGAAAGAATATGGTAGAGGATACAGGTGAACATCAGATAGAAGAGATGCATGGATCAGGGTATGTGGAAAGGGGCCTTGAATTTCCATGTTTCCTTTGGGTGCTTCACTCTCCCAGTATTTCCCCATGTTCAGCATTCTGGAAGCTCTATGAACACTTTACTTTGGGGATATTTATGGAGACTTCCAAGTTTGGCGTTAGAGTACAAAATGAAGCAGGGCAAAGGCTAACAGAGTTCTGCCAAGAGAACGTGCTGGTCATAGCAAACACCTTCCAACAACATGAGAGATGACTCTACACATAAACATCACCAGATGGTCAATACAAAAATCAGATTGATTATATTCTTTGCAGCTGAAGATGGAGAATCTGTATACAGTCAGCAAAAACAAGACCAGGAGCTGACTGCGGCTCAGATCATGAACTCCTTATTGCAAAATTCAGACTTAAATTGGAGAAAGTAGGGAAAACCACTAAACCATTCAGGTATGACCTAAATCAAATCCCATATGATTACACAGTGGAGGTAATGAATAGATTCATGGGACTAGATCTGATAGACAGAGTGCCTGAAGAACTATGTATAGAGGTTTATAACCTTGTACAGGTAGTAGTAACAAAAACCATCCCAAAGAAAAAGAAGTGCAAGAAGGCAAAGTGGTGTCTGGGGAAGCCTTACAAATAACTGAGAAAAGAGAAGCAAAAGGCAAAGGAGAAAAGGAAAGATAGAGCCAACTCAATTCATAGTTTTGAAAAAAGTCAGTGTTCATTCCAATCCCAAAGAAAGCAAGGCCAAAGAGTGTTCAAACTACTGTAAAACTGTGCTCATTTCACATGCCAGCAAGGTAATGCTCAAAATCCTTCAAGCTAGACTTCAATAATTCATGAACCAAAAACTTCCAGATGTAAAAACTGGATTCTGAAAAGGCAGAGGAACAAGAGGCCAAATTGCCAACATCTATTGGATCACTGAAAAAGCAAGGGATTTCCAGGAAAATGTCTACTTCTGCTTCATTGACTATGCTAAAGCCTTTAACTGTGTGGATCACAACAAACTGTGGAAAATTCTTAAAAGAGCTGGGAATATCAGACCACCTTACCTGTCTCCTGAGAAACCTGTATGCAGGTCAAGAAGCGGTAGTTAGAACCAGACGTGGAACAATGGGCTGGTTCAAAATTGGAAAAGGAGTACATTGAGGCTATATATTGTCACCGTGATTATTTAACTTCTATGCAGAGTACATCATGCAAGATACCAGTCTGGATGAATCACAAGCTAGAATAAAGATTGCCAGGAGAAATACCAACAACCTCAGATATGCAGATGACACCACCCTAATGGCAGAAAGTGAAGAGGGGAAAGAGGAGAGTGGAAAAGCTGGCTTAAAGCTCAACATGCAAAAAATTAATATGGCATCCAGTCCCATCACTTCATGGGAAATAGATGGAGAAACAGTGGAAACAGTGACAGACTTTATTTTCTTGGGCTCCAAAATCACTGCAGATGGTGACTGCAGCCATGAAATTAAAAGACACTTGTTCTTTGGCAAAAAAGCTATGGCAAACCTAGACAGCATATTAGAAAGCAGAGACATTACTTTACCAACAAAGATCTGTCTAGTCAAACCTATGGTTTTTCCAGTAGTCATGTATGAATGTGAGACTTGGACCATAAAGAAAGCTGAGTGCCAAAGAATTGATGCTTTTGAACTATGATGTTAGAGATGACTCTTGAGAGTCCCTTGGGCTGTAAGGAGATCAAACTAGTCAATCCTAAAGGAAATCAGTCCTGAATATTCATTGGAAGTACAGATGCTGGGATTCCCTCATGGCTCAGACAAGGAGTCAGCCTGCACTGCTGGAGACCCAGGTTCGATCCCTGGGTTGGGGAGATCTCCTGGAGAAGGAAATGGCAACCCACTCCAATATTCTTGCCTGGAAAATCCCATGGATGGAGGAGCCTGGCAGGCTACATATCACGGGGTCACAAAGAGTAGGACATGACAGAGACTTCACTTTCACTTTTTCACTGATGCTGAAGCTGAAGCTCCAATACTTTGGCCACCAGATGTGAAGAACTGACTCATTAGAAAAGATCCTGATGCTGGGAAGGTTTTCAGGCAGGAGAAGAAGGAGAGGACAGAGGATGAGATGGTTGGATGGCATCATCAATTCAATGAACATCATCAAACTCGATGAATTTGAGCAAACTCCGGGAGTTGGTCAGACAGGGAAGCCTGGCGTGCTACAGTCCATGGGGTCACAAAGAGTTGAACATGACTGAGTGACTGAACTGAACTGAAGAATACATAATAGCACTATTTTGCCAAGTTAATGGTCCAGTTATAATTTATGGTAAAATAAAATTTAATTAAATTTAAACTAATTTAGGTGAGTCCATTCACCGCAGTTGTATGGTTTTCTCCAGGCTCATTCAGCTGATTTGGTGCAGGTGAGGAGTAGGCAGCACTACTTGAATTGGGTGTTGCTGAGGGAATTCAGGGGAGGGAGCGTGGGAAAAGGACATTAAATGTGTTTGCTCTGCATTGAATCCTGAAGAGCCACAGGGAGAAGTGAGCACATTAGTGTCATATTATTTAGTAAAAGTATTGCACACACATAGGCTCAGTGATGTCAAAATATTACTGGAATGGAAATGTTAGAATACCCTGGAACACAGAACCTGAGAATCAGAAAGAGTGAAGTTATGAAAGGATATTTCAGTGCAGTCTTTCATCTTGACGAGGTATGGCCATCAGTTGCATGGCTCAGGTGGGATTGAGAGAAGAATAATAGGAACTAAAGTCATCAAGAACCTGAGAAGTGTCAGAAGTGGATGTTGAAATCACAATAAATTATGCCACAGTGGGTGGTAGAGAGTTTCTGAAGTCATTGTTGAGTAAGGGAGAATGATTAAGGGACCATATTTGAAGTAAATGGGAGTGATCTAGGATTTTGAAGTCAGTTGACTTGCACTTCACGGAAGCAGGAGGGGATTTTTTTTGTTTCCAAGAAGAAAAAAGGCACTGTTGCCTGACAACCTCTAGACAGCAAGCATTTATTGTTTGTTGTTGGTTGAATGCTTCCATGAACTAAACATTCTAAATGAAATGCATCTCTCTGGGTCCATTTAGAACTTTTACACTATCTCCTTGTTGATTACATTGTCTTTAGGGTCATGATTCTTTTAACTGTGTCATACAAAGGAGTACTCTCCTTGTGTCCCCAAATAGCTCCTGAAAAGTAGCTAAGAGCTCCCTGTTCTTCATAAAATTCAAACTAAAATTCAAAATAAAGCATAGATGGTATAGTCTACCTGAATGTCTTCCTGTTGTTTGTAAAATGTGGCTTTGCTTTTGACCTACTTCACAAGAATGAATAAGCCATTGCAAATGCAAAATATTCAAATAGGGAGAAATAATTTTTCCTCTGGGCTGAAGCTACATTACTTTTTTAAGTAGTTGGGACACAAACAATCTCCTTAAAGATGCTTTTATAGTCACAAGTCACAGGACAACAGTTGGGTTATGCAATATCCACTGATAGTCTGATGCTAGGAAAGATGGGAGGCAAAAGGAGAAGGGGGAGGCAGAGGAGGAGATCTTGGTTGGATGGCATCAGCGATTCAGTAGACAGACTCCACTTTCTCAGACTCCAAGAGATAGTGAAGGACAGGGAAACTTGGCATGCTGCAGTCCTTGGGGTCACAAAGAGTCGGACACAACTTAGTGACTGAACGACACCAACATCTGATATTCTTGGAAGGAGCTAGTGTGTCGAAGCACAGACTGATTAATATTGGGCCTTGACAAGGAGAAAAATGGACAGATTAGTTGTCAAAGTTAGTATCTGCTAAGAACTTGAGAACAAAACATTAAGAAATCATCAGATTTATCATCAGTTAGTCAAGGCTATGGTTTTTCCAGTAGTCATGTATGGTGTGAGAGTTGGACTGTGAAGAAAGCTGAGCACTGAAGAACTGATGCTTTTGAATTGTGGTGTTGGAGAAGACTCTTGAGAGTCCCTTGGCTGCAAGGAGATCCAATCAGTCCATTCTGAAGGAGATCAGCCCTGGGATTTCTTTGGAAGGAATGATGCTAAAGCTGAAACTCCAGTACTTTGGCCACCTCATGCGAAGAGTTGACTCATTGGAAAAGACTCTGATGCTGGGAGGGATTGGGGGCAGGAGGAGAAGGGGACGACCCAGGATGAGATGGCTGGATGGCATCACTGACTTGATGGATGTGAGTCTGAGTGAACTCCAGGAGTTGGTGATGGACAGGGAGGCCTGGCGTGCTGCGATTCATGGGGTCACAAAGAGTCAGACACAACTGAGTGACTGAACTGAACTGAACTGAACTGAACTGAAAAAAGAATATTATTTGTGGGAAAAGTTGAAAATAGATGAAATGACCAGACATTTTTAAAGGAAAATGATAAATTAACACACTAAAAGGAAACCAAAAAACTGCATAGATTATCAACCACTAGAGAAATAAAATTCTAATAAAAAATTTTTCCGTACCTATTCAACCAAAAAATATACTAGGCCAAATTTATAGGCAAATTTTTGCAAATTTTCTTAGTTAAGCGATATGTTATAAAAAATATACCTGAAACTATAAAAAAGATCTAAAGCTGTGTGATTCATTTTTATTACCTTGTTATAAAAACTAGAAAAAGACAGTACAAAAAATAAAATTGTAGGCCAGGAAATTGAATCTAACAGCATATAACAAATAACCATCATAAACAAGTTGGTCTATTGCAGAATGAAATGATAGTTCAGCATTAGAATTAATACTCCACAATACCTGGAGATTAATAAAGAAGAAGCATATGCTGAAAAAAAAAACACATTTGATAAAATTCAACATCAACTCACGGTAAATCTGTTAGCAATGCAAACTCTTAGCAAACTAACAGCAAAGGAAATTCTCTTAACTTGGTAAAGAACATAAAATATCAGAAGTAAACATGATGTTTAATGATCAACTGTCAGAATGTATTTCCATTAAATTCATGAATAAGACAGGATGCCTGCTCTTCCTACTATTGATTACCATCAAAGTGTGTAGGTCCTAGTCCTTCTAGTAAGAGAAAGAAAAGAAAGGTATAAAGATCAGAAAGAAAAAGTTATAACTGTCATTGCTTGAGAGTATGAACACCTCAAGAAACAGATCAAGAAGATAAATGGGCAAACATTTTAGGCTAAAAGAGAGCTCACCATTATAGAAAATTCAATAATCTTTCGTTACACCTTTAATAAATGAAAAATTTACTAGAAAAAGTAACACTGGTTTCAAAACTATAAATAACATGTAAATCCTTTTCAAGAGCTAATATGTAAGTATTGACTAGGCAGAGCGTTTAGAAGGATAAACTTCACCATAAGAGGCAAGTGGAACCAGACGAGAGCGGAGTCAAACACTGTAACGTTTTCAGTTACTTAGAGGGCTTCCCAGGTGGTGCTAGTGGTAAAGAATCCACCTGCCAGTGCAGGAGATGCAAGAGATATGGGCTCGATCTCTGGGTTGGGAAGACCCCCTGTAGTAGGAAATGGCAACCCACTCCAGTATTCTTCCCTGGAAAAATCTTATGGATATAGGAGCTTGGTGGACTACAGTCTATGGGGTCACAAAGAGTCAGAAACAAATGAACACACACACACATTAACTATTAGTCTATGTTCTAGACTCCTACTTTTGTAGCAGTTTAGTCCTATTAATTCTAATAATTCTCACCAAAATACTCTTCTAATTGTTATGCCCTTCCTAGTCATTCGCTGGGTTACTATGCCAAACACTGAGCTCCTTGCAGGTCTGTCTCCTTCACCTCTGTATCTGTGGTACCTAATGCAGCATTTGCCATATAAGAGAAGGCATAGCATATCTTTCTTTGTTGAATGGACTGCACTTGGAAGAAAAAGATTTGCCATGTATATATATGTCCTTGATCACCTGACACCAAAGATAGAAAGTGTGTGTGTGTGTTTTTAATGTGTGTGTGGTAGAAACACATGTGGAGAGTTGACGTAATAGTTATATACATAATGATATTGTAAGGCTTCCCAGGTAGCGCTAGTGGTAAAGAACTCACCTGCCAATGCAGGAGACACAGGTTGGATCCCTGGGTTGGGAAGATCCCCTGGAGAAGGAAATGGCAACCCACTCCAGTATTCTTGCCTGGAGCATCCCAAGGACAAAGGAGCCTGGCAGGCTACATGGGGTGGCAAAGAGTTGGACATGACTAAGCAACTAACACTAACTAACTAATGATACTGTATCTTAAAAACAAGATAATTTATAGCATTCAAGAGAGACTACAGAAATTTTAAGCCTAGGACACTGTGTATGTTTGTGATGAAATGCACTTTTTTCAGGAAAAGGCTGAGTAGGGTGGTCCTTGAGAATAACATCAGGCCCCCAGGCTACTGAAAATACCTCCATTCAGGATCCTGTTAGGCCCTTAACACTCTGGTTGTGAAGTGCATGCTTAGTACATTCATTTGGAGTTTTCTGCTCTCAGGCTTTTGTTCTCAAGTAATCAAACCAGCACTGAGTTTCCTTCTGCTTTCTTCCCTAAATGGTCCTTTTCAGTTGCTTTTGATAGAAGATCACCTTTGATAGGCTGCCTCATCTCAGGGAGGGACACAGCAGGGGAGTGCGTTCAGTTGCCCCTCTCAGGCCATCTCTACTGCACCTGTGGTTTTGCTGGTCTCCTGACTGCACTGCCCATTTTCTTTATGATTCCTTTTCAATCCCAATAAAGCTAATAACAATGATACCTTATATTTATGCTTTGCTGTATAAATATAAATAAATATCAATTGGGGCTTCCCTGTTGGCTCAGACAGTAAAGAACCTGCCTGCAATGCAGAAGACTTGGGTTTGATCCTTGGTTTGGGAAGGTCCCCTGGAGAGGGGAATGACAACCCAATCCAGTGTTCTTGCCTGGAGAATCCCATGGACAGAGGAGCCTGGTGGGCTACAGTCCAGAGGATCGCAAACGGTTGGATATGACTGAGCAATTAACACTGACTGACTGTACAGTTAATAATTTTCTAGGTTTTCTTCAACTTAAAAAAAAAATTCCCCTTCTGTCTTCAAATAAACTCTTACTTAGAAGCTTAAAATAGCTAACCAGATTAAATGGCTGAGCTGCTCAGTTGATAAGCGTGTAGTAGAGAGTGGGAGGGAAGGTGTATCTCAGAGTCCTAAGATTTCTAACTCTTAGGGCTGCATGGATCAATTTGAAAACCACTGACTTGTATTACTACCTCAAATTCAAACCAGATTGGGCAGACGTTTATAATCCAAATTTTCTAGGTAAATAAATTAAAGCAATTTGCCCAAGATCTTGCACCTAGTAATTAACAGGGCCGTGACTGGGGCTGATATCTATTCAAAGGAGCAGTAGTAGTCTTCACAAACAGTGGGTTTTGCCCATAAAACCTGGGCAAAATGAATCTTATGTATGAAAAGAGTAACACTGCATACATTCTAGTTAAAATTGTCATACTCATATTTTTCTTCAACTAAAAATATATCCAGTTGGTTAAACAAATGATGATATTAATACATCCTTTCAATGGACAGTTTTGTGGTTGTTAAAAAGAATAAGATACTCTATATGTACTGATATAAAATAACTTAATTGTTAAATAAAAAAGAAGCAAGACAGAACACTGGCTAGTATATAGTTTTTAGTGTAAAAATGTGTGTGAAAATACTTGTATGCCTTTATGCATATGTATATGACAAATCTAGATAGAGTATTAGAAAGCAGAGCTGTCACTTTGTTGACAAAGGTCCATATAGTCAAAGGTATGACTTTTCCAGTAATCATGTACAGATGTGAGAGTTCAACCATTAAGAAATCTGAGCCTGAACAACTGATGCTTTTGAATTGTGCTGGAGAAGACTCTTGAGAGTCCCTTGGAAAGCAAGGAGATCAAACCAGTCATCCTAAAGGAAATCGACCCTGAATATTCATTGGAAGGACTGATGCTGAAGCTGAAGCTCCAATACTTTGGCCACCTGATGTGAAAAGCTGACTCATAGGAAAAGACTCTGATGCTGGGAAAGATTGAGGGCAGGAGGAGAAGGGGATGACAGAGGATGAGATAGTTGGATGGCATCATCGACTCAATGGACATGAGTTTGAGCAAAATCCTGGAGATAGTGAAGGATGGGGAGCCTGGAGTGCTGCAGTCCATGAGGTCACAAAGAGTTGGACATGACTGAGTGACTAAACAACAACAATGTATACATTTAGAGTAGATGCAAGAATGCACCAGAAACTGTTGATACTCTTTCCAGGAGTGAAACAGGGTGACTGGAGATGAGGAGAATTATCCTTCATCTTATATCACCAGTACAATTGACTTGTACTACCTGAATTTAACCACAATTAAAAAGTAATTAGTTGATATAAAATGATTGGCTAAGGCTGCGACGGCGCACATAGCATGGCGAGAGGAGCTACCCCATGTCCGAGGTCAGGGGCAGAAGCCAGGAGGATTCCATTCCTGAGGGACGGCAGCCAAGAGGATCTACCCCACGTCCAAGGAGTGTGGGCGCAGAAGGGCCTAGAGGAGCTATTCCACATTCAAGGTCAGGAGGGGTGGCAGTGAGGAGATACCACTCGTCCAAGGTAATGAGCAGCAGCTGCGCTTTGCTGGAGACGCCGTGAAGAGATACACCACGTCCAAGGTAAGAGAAACGCAAGTAAGACAGTAGGTATTGCAAGAGGGCAACAGAGGGCAGACACACTGAAACCATAATCACAGAAAACTAGTCAATCTAATCACACTAGGATCACAGCCTTATCTAACTCAATGAAACTAAGCCATGCCCGTGGGGCCACCCAAGACGGGCGGGTCATGTGGAGAGGTCTGACAGAATGTGGTCCACTGGAGAAGGGAATGGCAACCACTTCAGTATTCTTGCCTTGAGAACCCCATGAACAGTATGAAAAGGCAAAATGATAGGATACTGAAAGAGGAACTCCCCAGGTCAGTAGGTGCCCAATATGCTACTGGAAATCAGTGGAGAAGTAACTCCAGAAAGAATGAAGGGATGGAGCCAAAGCAAAAACAATCCCCAGCTCTGGATGTGACTGGTGATAGAAGCAAGGTCAGATGCTGTAAAGAGCAATACTGCATAGGAATCTGGAATGTCAGGTCCATGAATCAAGGCAAATTGGAAGTAGTCAAAGAAGAGATGGCAAGGGTGAAAATTGACATTCTAGGAATCAGCAAACTAAAATGGACTGGAATGGGTGAATTTAACTCAGATGACCATTATATCTACAACTGCAGGCAGGAATCCCTTAGAAGAAATGGAGTAGCCATCATGGTCAACAAAAGAGTCTGAAATGCAGTACTTGGATGCAATCACAAAAATGACAGAATGATCTCTGTTCGTTTCCAAGGCAAACCATTCAATATCACAGTAATCCAAGTCTATGCCCCAACCA
Organism: Oryx dammah; assembly: GCF_014754425.2. Taxonomy (NCBI): domain Eukaryota; kingdom Metazoa; phylum Chordata; class Mammalia; order Artiodactyla; family Bovidae; genus Oryx; species Oryx dammah. The sequence continues at coordinate 69,291,240 of NW_024070188.1, forward strand.
GTAATGCTGAAGAATCTGACATTGAACGGTTCTATGAAGACCTACAAGACCTTTTAGAACTAACACCCAAAAAAGATGTCCTTTTCATTATAGGGGACTGGAATGCAAAAGTAGGAAGTCAAGAAACACCTGGAGTAACAGGCAGATTTGGCCTTGGAATACAGAATGAAGCAGGGCAGAGGCTAATAGAGTTTTGCCAAGAAAATGCATGGGTCATAGCAAACATCCTCTTCCAACAACACAAGAGAAGACTCTACACATAGACATCACCAGATGGCCAACACAGAAATCAGATTGATTATATTCTTTGCAGCCAAAGATGGAGAAGCTGTATACAGTCAACAAAAACTAGACCAGGAGCTGCTGTGGCTCAGATCATAAACTCCTTATTGCCAAATTCAGACTGAAATTGAAGAAAGTAGGGAAAACCACTAGACCATTCCAGTATGACCTAAATCAAATCCCTTATGATTACACAGTGGAAGTGAGAAGTAGATTTAAGGGACTAGACCTGATAGATAGAGTGCCTGATGAACTATGGAATGAGGTTCGTGACATTGTACAGGAGACAGGGATCAAGACCATCCCCATGGAAAAGAAATGCAAAAAAGCAAAATGGCTGTCTGGGGAGGCCTTACAAATAGCTGTGACAAGAAGAGAGGCGAAAAGCAAAGGAGAAAAGGAAAGATATAAGCATCTGAATGCAGAGTACCAAAGAATAGCAAGAAGAGATAAAAAAGCCTTCCTCAGTGATCAATGCAAAGAAATAGAAGAAAACAATAGAATGGGAAAGACTAGAGATCTCTTCAAGAAAATTAGAGATACCAAGGGAACATTTCATGCAAAGATGGGCTGGATAAAGGACAGAAATGGCAGGGACCTAACAGAAACAGAAGATATTAAGAAGAGGTGGCAAGAATACACGGAAGAACTGTGCAAAAAAGATCTTCAAGACCAAGCTAATCACGATGGTATGATCACTCATCTAGAGCCAGACATCCTGGAATATGAAGTCAAGTGGGCCTTAGCATCACTACGAACAAAGCTAGTGGAGGTGATGGAATTCCAGTTGAGCTGTTTCAAATCCTGAAAGATGATGCTGTGAAAGTGCTGCACTCAATATGCCAGCAAATTTGGAAAACTCAGCAGTGGCCACAGGACTGGAAAAGGTCAGTTTTCATTCCAATTCCAAAGAAAGGCAATGCCAAAGAATGCTCAAACTACTGCACAATTGCACTCATCTCACATGCTAGTAAAGTGATGCTCAAAATTCTCCAAGCCAGACTTCAGCAATACATGAACCGTGAACTTCAAGATGTTCAAGCTGGTTTTAGAAAAGGCAGAGGAACCGGAGATCAAATTGCCAACATCTGCTGGATCATGGAAAAAGCAAGAGAGTTCCAGAAAAACATCTATTTCTGCTTTATTGACTACGCCAAAGCCTTTGACTGTGTGGATCACAAGAAACTGTGGAAAATTCTGAAAGAGATGGGAATACCAGACCACCGGACCTGCCTCTTGAGAAACCTGTATGCAGGTCAGGAAGCAACAGTTAGAACTGGACATGGAACAACCGACTGGTTCCAAATAGGAAAAGGAGTACGTCAAGGCTGTATATTGTCACCCTGCTTATTTAACTTCTATGCAGAGTACTTCATGAGAAACACTGGGCTGGAAGAAGCACAAGCTGGAATCAAGATTGCTGGGAGAAATATCAATCACCTCAGATATGCAGATGACACCACCCTTATGGCACAAATTGAAGAAGAATTAAAGAGCCTCTTGATGAAAGTGAAAGAGGAAAGTGAAAAAATTTGCTTTAAGCTCAATGAAATTAAAAATGCTTACTCCTTGGAAGGAAAGTTACAATCAACCTAGACAGCATATTGAAAAGCAGAGACATTACTTTGCCAACAAAGTTCTGTGTAGTCAAGGCTATGATTTTTCCAGTAGTCATGTATGGATGTGAGAGTTGGACTGTGAAGAAGGCTGAACACTAAAGAATTGATGCTTTTGAACTGTGGTGTTAGAGAAGACTCTTGAGAGTTCCCTGGACTGCAAGGAGATCCAACCAGTCCATTATAGAGGAGATCTCTCCTGGGTGTTCTTTAGAAAGAATGATGCTAAAGCTGAAACTCCAGTACTTTGGCCACCTCATGCAAAGAGTTGACTCATTGGGAAAGACTCTGATGCTGGGAGGGATTGAGGGCAGGAGGAAAAGCAGACGGCAGAGGTTGAGATGGCTGGATGGTATCACTGACTCGATGGGCATGAGTTTGAGTGAAATGTGGGAGTTGATGATGGACAGGGAGGCCTGGCATGCTGCGATTCATGGGGTCGCAAAGAGTCAGACATGACTTAGTGACTGAACTGAACTGAAAGTTCAGTATTCAGAAAACTAGGATCATAGCATCTGATCCCATCACTTCATGGGAAATAGATGAGGAAACAGTGGCTGACTTTATTTTTCTGGGCTCCAAAGTCACTGCAGATGGTGATTGCAGCCATGAAATTAAAAGATGCTTACTCCTTGGAAGGAAAGTTTTGACCAACCTAGATAGCATATTAAAAGGCAGAGACATTACTTTGTCAACAAAGGCTGTCTAGCCAAGGCTATGGTTTTTCCAGTAGTCATATATGGATGTGAGAGTTGGACTGTGAAGAAAGCTGAGCACAGAAGAATTGATACTTTTGAACTATGGTGTTGGAGAAGACTCTTGAGAGTTCCTTGGACTGCAAGGAGATCCATCTAGTCCATCCTAAAGGAGATCACTCCTGGGTGTTCATTGGAAGGACTGATGTTGAAGCTGAAACTCCAATACTTTGGCCACCTGATGTGAAGAACTGACTCATTTGAAAAGTCCCTGATGCTGGGAAAGATTGAAGGCAGGAGGAGAAGGGCATGACAGAGGGTAAGATGGTTGGATGGCATCACCAACTCAATGGACATGGATTTGGGTGAACTCCAGGAGGTGGTGATGCACAGGGAGGCCTGGCATGCTGAGGTTCATGGGGTTGAAAAGAGCCAGACATGACTGCACGACTGAACGGAACTGGACCCTCCAAAGATAATCTCTGATTCTATGTATTTACACCTTTATCTTTCTACTAAGTTATTGTTGAATTATGTGTGTGGAAGTTATAGAAAACTGATAGTTACACAAATGATTCTCATCTACAGCAATGCAAATAATTTGTCTGATAGCTTATGTCTTGTTGAAATAATATCACAAATATTATGTTTTACTGCCGTATAGGATATTAACCAGTTTTCCATCTGTTAGTTAATTTCAGCAGTTTTTAAATTCTGATTATATACATATAATCAATAATAATATCAATATTATCAATATATTTCTATTCATTATTCAAATTCTTCTTTGAACTATTTTTAACATTTTACTCCTTCCTATTAAGTAAAAAAGTGAAGGATCTAGACTCTGAACAGGATGTCACACCTTTGTTATTCATAGCAATAACAGTGTAGCACTGGTTCCTCATGCCTCGCACCTTGCTAGGTGAAGTGATGAGAGCCAGATGGTTACACCTGTGCGTGTAGGAGGTTGCATCACAGATGAAAACCCCCAAATTATGAATCTCAGAGCTTACATAGGAGCTGGTACATTCACCCTTCCTCCCTTCTAGGGAAAGAGAAAAGATTATGTTTTTATTCAGAATGTAAACAAATCCTCTCTGGGAGGAGAGATCTTTACCCTGGATGGACACATTTGGCTTGGGGAGGGATAGGAACGATGTTATGAATCATTGAATGTGAGCAGATGCCTCTGCCTTGAAGGAGTCAAGCAGCTTCATAAGGAATACCTTTCAACTGTGAAGAGCAGATGGTTCTGGGGGGAGAGAAGACATTCCCTATCATTCTAGCGAGTCACTTTCAGTGCTTAGGAGACTCACACTGTGTGGGAATGTGGAGTAATAGAGGGAGGACTCACTTCCAACAGCCCCTTTGTTAGTGAGTTGGATAAAATCTTTGACATGCATTCATTTTACAATTATACAAAAGTAAAAATTTCAGCTTTTTGACAATTACATTGTAAGAATCCCTCTGTCTTTCATAGTCCCTACTACCTAAAAGATATTCAATGAATGTTTATTGAATAAATACATAATATATTAATAAAAAGTAAGAATTTAATTTTTTCCTTTTTCAAAAACTGATTATGAGATTTTTAATGATTTAAATAACAGTACAGAAAATGCCCACCTCTTCCTTCCCTTTTCCAATTTTTACTGGTAGGACTTCTTAAGTAAGCATTATTAATTGAGCTACTTTATTCTAAAAGTAAACCTATCCTGCATGCCTGCATGCTCAGTTGTGTCTGACTCTTTGCAAACCTAGAGACTATAGCCCACCAGGCCCTTCTGTCCATGAGATTTTGCAGGCCAGAATATTGGAGTTGATTGCCATTTTCCCCTCCAGGGGGTCTTCCCCACCCAGGAATCAAACTCATGTCTCCTGTATTGGCAGGCAGATTCTTTACCACTGAGCCACCTGGGAAGTCTCCCAGACCTATCCTACTTTGCACACTATCTCCTGTGTTGCTTTTTCTTCTCAAGAAATGAACCGTAAATATCCTGTTCCAGCTTGCAGTAAAGGAGAGCTTGCTGATCACGTGTGTGTTGCTTTGAGAAGGAAAAAGGGTCTAAGTAGGCAAGTTCCAAATTCCCTTGATTACAGTTTATATTGATTAGGACTCTTTGCTTGCAAATAACAGAAAATCAAACTACTCTAAGCAAAAAAGAAAATTTATTGGCGGGATAATGGACTATGTCATTGAATTTGAGGGCAATGAAGCGGCTGAACCTTAGGAACAATAGCTTGCGGTGCTGCAGGGGACCCAGAAAGCCCTCTCTCCAGCTCTCATTTCTGCCTCTCTCTCTGTTCATCTGTTTCATTGCTCTCTCTCGCTGCTTTCCTATTAGCTGCATGGCCTGGTAGAAAATGGCTGGTACCTCCTGCTTCCAAGTAACAGTTGCTTACTGCAGACCAGTGGCCCTACAGGGAAAAGATCTCCTGCTTGCTGTGGTTAAAGAATTGTTTTTCTTTATTCCCAGGGGACAGACTGATTACCCAGCTGGATTAGGTACCCAATCAATGGGAGCAGAGGATGTAGGTGTGGAGTGACGTGTGTAGCAATGTGTCAGCTTCTGGAATAACCTTGTGGCTAGCTAAAAAGAAGGTAATTTCTAGAAAACCAGAGTTAGTGAGATGATTCATTAAGTGCTCACTGGAGTGACTTTTCAAAACAATTTGTGAATAAAGGAAAGCATCAACCCAGCAAACTGGGAAAGCATAAAAGAGGGCAGAGGCACAGTCTGGTGATTAAGGAAGAGAATGGAGAATATAAAGTTGTGGGAAAACAGTATAAATGAGACTCCGAGGGAGAAGGGAGAAGGTGCAAATTTTCCAGTAGATGATAATGGTGCTTGCATTTTCCTAGAGTTTGGAAGTCTAACAAACAAAGTTGTAAAAGTGTTTTGTCATCTCTTCTATTAAACTATCTGTATCTGCACAGTCCAGCTCGGTAGTCCATCATCCGCACGGGGCTAGTGAATGTTTGGAATGTAGCTAACATGAATGAGGAGATGAATTTAAAATGTTATGTTTTCATTAATTTAAATTTGAATAGCTACATGTGTCGAGTGGCTACTGAATAGTGCAGCCTCATACTGAGAGAGTGAATATACAAACAGACAATGGCCATACCACAAAAAAATAGAACTGTTACCCACAAGCTGCAGTAAGCTGCCCAGGAAACCAATCCAGGAGGCCACCCTGCTATACCTCAGGTTGGTAGGAAGCCAGACTACTATGTCTGGGAACAACTCGGAAGCCAAATTATCACCCCTAACGTTCAGCCACAGATGGCCAGGGCTTGATTAATAACTGACAGCTTCACTAATTTTTGTCCCTGCTTCCAACTCAGGACCAACCAGAGAAAGCCAAATACATAATCCTAGTCAATCACGTAGGATCCCCTGCTCTAGTTCACCATCTACAACTCCTTGTGCCAACAGCCTACAGTCAGGGCACATCCGAAGCCTTCTCTTTTGTCAACTAGAATGCTTTCCCATTCTGCTGTCTGCATTTGAGTCTCTGCCAAAATGTAAATGACAAAGGCTGACTCCTGTGCTATAGGCTGAATATAGGCTTTCCTTGTTCTCTTTGTGTGGTCTTTATTTCTCCATAGCATTTATTTAGTGTGTGCAATTTGTTCCTGTATGAATCTCAAGATATGCCAAAGAGTTAGAGATGGCCATACCCTTGATTGGCTTGGCGTGTGTTCCTTACTGCAGTACTTTCATATTTTAATGGGAAATCAGTTTCATGGGGATTTATATTTTAAAAAATAATTTACGAAAGTCCCAATTATCCTTAATATATGAGGACATGCATTCAATTGTCTGCTTATGTTTATTATCTGTGCCTATTTATAAGTTAATTGATTAGGGTTGCCAGAGTTAGCAAACAAAAATATAGGACACTCAGTTAAATATGAATAAACAATATATTAATTTTTTTGTTTAAGTACATCCCATGCAATATTGGTTCTGTCATGCTAAAATAGGATTCACTGTTTACCTGAAATTCAAAATTAAGTTGGCATCTTACATTTTACCCAGTAGACCTAGTAAATATGCTCCTCCCAATATGTGAATGTGTCTCTTACATAGCCTCACCCTGGCCAGGTTTTATATAGGGCTCAAACTTTAGGAGAAAGGGCAGGGAGGACCAGAAATGTTTCTAGATACCCTACTTTGTCATGTCCCTTTTCCTTTGGATGGAAGGAAAGAATTAGAATAAAGGTGATTGAGGGAAGCAGAGCAGAAAAATGGTGATGATTGTGTTTGCTCTGGTGGGGCAGGGGTACCAGAATGAGCAGAATCCCCAGGACACCAGCCTTGTGGCACCCATGGCATCTGTGCCCTGGTTCAGTGCTGTGCAGGATTCAAAGGGAAAGTCTATAGCCTCTATAATCTTTCCAGAGATCCAGAGATGCTTCGTCTCGTTCATTTCATCTCACTGAATATGAAGAGACTTCTATATGTGCCTTGTCTCCTTGATCCTGGCTCAGCCAACCTACAGAGCTCACTCATTTATTAACAATTTTAATGAGAGCCTACTATGTGCCGGGCATTGTCTTATTTTTGCCAGGATTTCTGCCAAGGATAAGATGAAAAATATCCCTGCCATTATGGATCTTACATTTTAGTCCAGGAAAAAAAATAATAAATGAGTAACAAGTAAATGATTATATATGTATCTGTTAGTAATAAATGGCATGAATACAAATTAAACAGGGTAAGTAGAAAGGTGGGCAGAGTCAAGTGCCAACTCTTCTCCCAAATCATCAAAATAACTCACTGAGTAAGCAAAGCTGAGCTAATCACTATTGCAGTTTCAGCTGAAAGGAAGAACAGTGCCTTGACAGTCTTAGATGTGCCCCAGGTGGGGAAAGAAAACATGGGATATTGATGAATTTTGGAAGGTATAGTTTAAGGCAGTCTTTTCAGTGTCAGTCCAGATTGAGATTGTTGAACACACTTTGGGTTTGAAATTGAAGAGGAAAGGGATTAACCCAACTAATTGAAGTCTAGTGTTATTTGGATAAATGAATATTGAAAAGTTTCTGAAATAAGCAATATCATTATCTGCAAATCAATCTTCCTTGGCAAAAGTTTCCTAGGATAGTGAAGTCCTGTTGCTGAAAATGGTGAGCTATGTGTTTGAGATAGTTAGAGGGCTGGGGGGCTATTTCACTTACTTTGATCATGTTGATGACCACTGATGTGAAGGGTGAGTCATAGGTACTTCTTGAAAAGAGCATTCCAGGTAGGAGGAAGAGAAAAGGGCCAGCACTTGAGACAGGAATAATGTGGAGTGTTCAAGCACCAGCAAGAGAACCAGAGGGGGCTGGGGGACCTATTCATTTCTGGGGAGAAATTACTTTGGAGAGACAATCAGGAGCCAGGTTGTTCAGGACCTTCCTAGCCCTAAGGAAGGGGTTGGATTGAATTCTAAGTGATATGGGAAACAGTAATGGCTTTCAAAATAGGAATAATCTGATTTATAGGGTTAAAGGACAGCTTTGCAAGGAGACCAGATAGGATGCTATCTCAATAGTCTGGGTGAAAGATCAAATGATTTGGTCTTCAGCTATAGCTGGGGAGGTGATGAGATGTCACTGATGTAGAGGTTTTTTTTTTTTGTAGAGGTATGTTTTAAAGGTAGATTTGGACCTCCCTGATGGCCCAATGGCTAAGACTCCACTCTCCCAACGCAGGGGGCCTGGGTTTGATCTTTGGTCTGGGAACTAGATCTGACATGCCACAACTAAAGGTCCTGATTTTTTCAAGGAAGATCAAAGATCCTGTATGCTACAACTAAAATATGGAGCAATGAAATAAATTACTTTTAAAAAATAGTAAAGGTAGATTGATTGGATGTGGGATATGAGAGAAGAAGAGGCACAAGGATAATGCCTAGTATTTTGGCTTTAACAGTAGGTGAAAGTTTATATGTCACGTGCTATAGTCTGAATTGTGTCCCCCCAACCCCCTATTCATATATTGAAGTCCTAACTCCAATGTGACTGTATTTGGAGATAGGGCCTTTAGAGTGGTAAAATTAAAGTTAAATGAAGCCATAAACATCAACCCACTCCATTATTCTTGCCTGGAAAATTCCATAGACAGAGGAGCCTGGCAGGCTAGAGTCTGTGGGGTCACAAAGAGATACAACTGAGCACGCAGCATGAGGCCCTAAAATCAGGGACCGAATCTGATAGGATGGTGTTCACCTAAGATCTGTTTCTGCACCCACAGAGGAAAGGCCATGTGAAGACACAGCCAGGAGTCTACTGTTGACAAGCCGAGAAGAGACCTCTCACCAAAACCAACCCACCTGGTACCTTGATCGTGACTCTGGCCTCCAGAACTGTGAGCATATAAATTTCAGTTGTTTAAGCCTCTCAGTCTGTGGTACTCTGTTATGGCAGCCCCAGCAGGCTAATATACCCTGTAATAGTAGATAGAAAACTGTGGAAGGAGTAGATTTGGTGGGGTAGAATGGTGGGTTGAAAATCAAGAGTTCTCTTGGAGATGTAGATATGATGGTTGATACATAGTAAAGGATATTGAGAAGCAAATGTGGGAGTCAGTGATGTGTGGCTCAGAGATTTTGATTTCCCTTTTCATCTCCAAACATCTGACCACCATCACCACCAGCCTCCCTTCCCACCTTCTCCAGCACCTACTGCTTTTACGCCCTTTCTCACCTTCCTACTGAAAACTACTTCCTGGAAAGGATCAGCTGTGATGTAAAAATCTCTGAGTATGGTGTTAAATGCACTGCATTGATGTTCCACCTCTAACACTTACCATCTCTAGTCAGGGAGTCTTGGCAACCAATTCATTTAACCTTACTTGGCATCTGACTCCTCTCCTGAAATAAGAATAAGGACATTTGTCTTACAGGGTTATTGTGAAATGACAGTGATGCGGGAGAAAAATGAATGTGAAAGAATTTTATAAAGTTAAATTTTCAATTTAAATATATGAGATCATTGGTATCATTCAATTTCATTTTAGTGTGGTGAGTTATTTTCACAGGGGTTATTATATATAATCTGTAGAAAAAAATTTGACCCATGAAAATCATGTCTAGAATTAGTGCTTCAAGAGAACTCTATCCACTCTGCTTTCCCAAATCTCATCAGAAAAATGAGTGACTGATCAGCCCACAAATGAAACCAGTTTCATCCTCAATTCTCTGTGGAGTGGATCTATTTCTGTTTACAAACCAGACTGCCTTGTTCTAGAAGATATAATACAGACTATAACAAAGAGTTATAAAATCATAGAATGTTAAAGAATCCTCAGATATATTTCCGAGGATGGCAAAATTGCAACTTAAATCACCATTCTCCTATCCTTTGACCATAGAAAACATTTTTTATCCATCATAGTGCACTTTTCTCCTAGGCTTTTGTATAGCCTCAAAAATTCTTTTCTTTATGGCACTCATATAACACATACCATTCTGCTTTGGTGGACAAATTTTATTTCCTATCTGTGATTTTAGTTAAATTCTCTTATTTTATAGATGAAGAAACTGAGACCATGAGAAAGAATTTGCCTAACAGAGTGTTTTTTGTGACTATGGGAAAAAACTAGTCAATCTAATCACACTAGGACCAAAGCCTTGTCTAACTCAATGAAACCAAGCCATGCCTGCAGGGCAACCCAAGACAGGTGGGTCATGGTGGAGAGGTCTGACAGAATGTGGTCCACTGGAGAAGGGAATGGCAAACCACTTCAGTATTCTTGCCTTGAGAACCCCATGAACAGTATAAACAGGCAAAATGATAGGATACTGAAAGAGGAACTCCCCAGGTCAGTAGGTGCCCAATATGCTACTGGAGATCAGTGGAGAAGTAACTCCAGAAAGAATGAAGGGATGGAGCCAAAGCAAAAACAATCCCCAGCTCTGGATGTGACTGGTGATAGAAGCAAGGTCCGATGCTGTAAAGAGCAATACTGCACGGGAACCTGGAATGTCAGGTCCATGAATCAAGGCAAATTGGAAGTGGTCAAACAGGAGATGGCAAGGGTGAACGTTGACATTCTAGGAATCAGCGAACTAAAATGGACTGGAATGGGTGAATTTAACTCAGATGACCATTATATCTACTACTGCGGGCAGGAATCCCATATAAGAAATGGAGTAGCCATCATGGTCAACAAAAGAGTCTGAAATGCAGTACTTGGGTGCAGTCTCAAAAACGACAGAATGATCTCTGTTCGTCTCCAAGGCAAACCATTCAATATCATAGTTATCCAAGTCTGTGACCCAACCAGTAACGCTGAAGAAGCTGAAGTTGAATGGTTTTATGAAGACCTACAAGACCTTTTAGAACTAACACCCAAAAAAGATGTCCTTTTCATTATAGGGGACTGGAATGCAAAAGTAGGAAGTCAAGAAACATCTGGAGTAACAGGCAGATTTGGCCTTGGAATACAGAATGAAGCAGGGCAAAGGCTAATAGAGTTTTGCCAAGAAAATGCACTGGTCATAGCAAACACCCTCTTCCAACAACACAAGAGAAGACTCTACACATGGACATCACCAGATGGTCAACACCGAAATCAGATTGATTATATTCTTTGCAGCCAAAGATGGAGAAGCTGTATACAGTCAACAAAAACAAGACCAGGAGCTGACTGTGGCTCAGATCATCAAATCCTTATTAACAAATTCAGAGTCAAATTGAAGAAAATAGGGAAAACCACTAGACCATTCAGGTATGACCTAAATCAAAT